>NW_027072034.1:15223695-16423695 GCF_038088225.1 Cyrtonyx montezumae
GTCAAATCTTGACTGGCCAAATAAATATAACCAAAAGAAGAACCAGCTTAGACAACCATGTGAAACTCAGCATGTCTACACTGAATTAATACTTTTGTTTAAATAAAAGCTGGCCTAGCTTCTCTTCACTGGTTTTTGTTCCGTCACTTCTAAAATTCCTGGTTCCAGCTATTCCAGTAAACAGGAACAGAAAAGGCTGCAGCTTTATTTTGCCTTGTGGAGCATTTTACCAAAAAAATATTGGAGTTTAGAGAAATCTCACATGACTGTATATTTTATAACTTTTACCTCCAAACATCACAAATTCAAGATTAAGCCAAATTAAACTTAACATTTTCCCTCCAAAAATATAGTGTGTGGAGCAAAAATATTAGACTGGATTTAGACAGTTTCCCTATTGCAAGTTTCCCTAATGATTCAAGAGATAGAAATTGCCAGAATTTTTCTATTATGGGAAACTTAACATAAATAGGTTGAAAATTATTTGTATTTTGTACTGATAGCATTCTGATATAGTTGAGTTTAAGGGCTGGAACTTTTCTTTGCTACTCACTGAGCCAACAGGAGATGATTCTACTATCAGTTTTGTTTTGGCACGTCACAAGGCGAAAATGGAAGTTCTAATTATAGCAGATTGCTTTGAATCCTGAATTGATGTAGTTAAAATTAAATATAAAAGAAAAAAAAAAGGCTAGACAGAAATGTTTGGTCTTAATTTCAACATGCCTGGAGAACTTTATGAAAAGCATTCCCTGAGGCCTAAGAAAAAGAAGTTAGATGTGAGGTTTCTCAACAGTGAGAATAGGATTTAGACTGAGTACAAATCAGATATGACACCAGAAGCAAGGTCAATGTTTGTGTCATCCAGGAGGGATGACACTGTCATTAGGAACAAATCAAATAAATTAAGATGCAGATTATTGCAGGCAAAATGTGGGTGAAAACTCAACATGTTTGACACAAGTCTTCAAGTGGTCTCCGTTTCACATTACTGAAATAACTATTCAATGTATTTTCAAGATCCTGTAGCAAGGACCTTATGGTAATTTATCACATTGCATAGTCCAATTCATCAGGTTGTGTGGTAGCTTAGTTAAAGCTAAGGCACTGCACTGGAAGGAATGGTGAAGCCAATTCCGACACCCCAGATTCAGGAAGGAGAAGCAGGATAGACAGCAGGAGACAGTTCCATAGGTTTCAGCTGTGAAAAGATGCTTTTATGCATATGGGAGAAACAAAACTTTGTGTTTCATTCCTAAACATTTATATTACCTGGCTTGAGGCTTCCTATCTTCTATTTCCAATACAGTCAAGCACCTTATTCAAAGCCGTGAATTCCATTCTTAGTCTGAATTATGAACTTCAAGTACTCTTATGCTTAGCAGGGCAATGTCTGAAACCTTTGGTAAGTGTTTAACAAAAAACAAGATACAAAAATCCACTTATTTTAGACCAGTTACTCCCCACTCTCTATGAACAATTGCCTTTCTTATTTTGTACATATCTTCTAGAGAGATGACAAAGAAAAAACATTGTATTTTATTGTACCTTAATTCTCTGTTATTGTTGGTTGGTTTTTTTTTCAGAAAATAATAGCATCTTTTCTGGAGTTAAAATTGTCAACTAGTCTGAATGATCAACATCTCAATTGTTTTGAAACAGTCAATGATCTTCCTGGGTTTTTTGGTTTTTTTTAGAGAACACTGAAGATTTGATCTTTGAAAATCATTCTAAGTTATTCTGTGATGGATAACCCATGCCATTAGCTCAATAGATTTTTCCCCATAGCTTAAAAAGTGTATTCTTGTGAAGAAAAAAATATGCATGAGGAAATGAATTCCACTGGTATTTTTGGTACACTGTTGATATGAAGTTTATTTTAAAAGGAAATTATTGATTTTACTATGTATGTATTTAGTTATTTATCCTTGCTATTTTAATACCATATTGGAAATATTTTTGTCTCATTCTTTAATGAATGATCTTTCTTTCCAAAAATTTTGTGCTTGTAACACCACCACCCAAGTTTTTTGTTTTTTTTTTTAAAGAAACTTTCTTGCAAGCAGACACACGTTCAACACTTCAAGAGCAAGAATGGGCAGATCATCGAAGTTTGTATCCCTGGAAGAAGAAGAAAATCCCATCACCAGCCACATTTATAAAGACAGATTTTTATGTGTACACATATAGGTTCACTACTTCTGTGAAAGCTGAAAGAATGCAGTATTAAATCCAGCATACTTTAAAAAGTATCATACTTCTAATGCTGTGTTGATTCAAATAAATTGTAGCTACATTCTCCTTCCCTGTACTAGACACTTTTTTTTTATCTTCCTTTAGTTTGCAAGCTTTTGGATAAACACACTGTCATTATTTCTTTTTGCAAATTTAGATAAACAGCAGTACTTACTGTAAGGTAAATGCATAAAATCTATTCATGCTATTTGAACAAGAACAGGTAAACCTGCAAGAAGTGAGCTGACGTTGCAAAGTTATTAATGTAATCAGTCAAAGCACAACTGAAATAGTTTGATTCCCAGTAACTACAGGTCACTCAAAGCATTCTGATTTTATTAGTTGGAAATGAATCTAATTACATCCTCTAAGTCTTGTTCTCTTTTATAATTGCTTATGATCTATCTTTTCAGGAAAGTGGGCTATTTTGGAAAAAATCATTTGTTCTCTTAAAATATCTGAGTTTTCTCAGATGGTAGCATAGTCTAACTGTTAATGTAGTGATACTGTGGTTTTGTGTAACTTCCACACAGATTTCAGTGTTAGAAATTAAGTGATAAATAAAAACACTTTTCCCTTTTCCGCTTTGCTCTTCTTCGTGTATCACCCCCAATACAAAATGCAAGCATATGCCTCTGGGGGAAATGAGGAGGCTGAGAAGTAGTGTAGTACCACCTCCAAGGTAATAAAATTTGCTGGAAGGTCTAGATCCCATAGAAAAAAAATCATCTTACTTGTGGACATTTACATTTGAACTAGCCACCTGAATTCTCTTTAACAGTGGAGAAAAAAAAAAAAAGGTGATTCATCTCATTCTATTGCAGGCAATTAAATTATGTGAAATGAATTGTTCTTCAACAGCATTTTTTTCACTCCTTAGCTAAGAAGGTAATTTAGTGCGATTAGCTCAGGTGGAGGCGTCTACACTGAAGACTTGCCTGGCTAGGTCAGATAAACAATTCCTTGAGATTTTTGTCTCTGCTGGCTACTAAAGAAAAGCCAGGGAATGTTCCTGGATACTGGAATTCAATGATCTATAATATTTAATAATACAAGCAGTCTATGGTGTGGTTTTGGTTTATTCCACTTAGGACTCCACCAAACCGCCCCTTGGCATGGTTTGAGAACACACAGAAGCCAGTAACCACTCTTAGCAGGCAATGTGAATGTAGCCACCCTGTTTTTGAAGGTAAAATAGTTTAAAAATACAGATATAGACTGGTCCTTGCCAGTTGGCCTAAGTGCCAGAAAACTGTCCAAGTGCTATTTAATTTCCTACTATAGATGTTTCTTGAATATCTACATTTGAGAATAATAGTATGGGATATTAGTTTATCTGTTAATGGCAGATATGCTCACAAATGAAGCCAGGATGAAAAGTCTTAGAATATATTTATAGAATAGAGCAAGAACCACAGTGAAGGCTCTTCCTGGATAATGTGATATATTCAAAAAATGTAACATGACCTATGCATTTGTGTCTGCTCTTAATTACTTCAGTACAGTTTGTGCCTGAGGGTGATGATATAAGGGTTATAAAGATAAGAATGACTAAACTATTCTTTGATGCAAGCAATTTGCTAAATTCTATATACTTCCTTTTCTTGTTTAAATATTAAAATATGAAAATTCTTGAGCTTCATGTGTTATATTTTAGTTAAACAGCTATAATAATACTTTTCTAAAGGAAAGATGTTTGAACTTCAATGACAGCTTACTATTCCCATTATTTTAAAGTGAAAGTAGGTTTTTCTGACCTACAAAGATATTTGTTTGTAGTATGGAATTACCTGCCTGGAAGCTAGACGCGTGTATAGAGAAATATATTGACTACACAGACACCAAAATGGAGCAATTACTCAGGTTTCCTCTCTATTCATGATTTTTATCCTTATGTTATTACCAAAAACATGAATTTAACACTGAATGTATTCTGAAAACCAGAAGGTCTAAGAGTCAGTCGAGATTCTAGGGTAAATTATTCCATAGAAGCGACATCTGCAAACTGTAGACTTTAATGTGAAACATACATCAAGTAAATAAATATTTCTCTTAAATACATCAAATTCCTTATATGGAATAAATACTATGTTCTCTGATTGAAATGAAAAATTAGGAAGTCAATGAGGAATGAGAACAGACTGTAGCTTTCTGAAATCATGATAAACTACTGAGCCAATTGGTAGTTTCAACCCACTTGGTTATTTCTCAATAAAGAATAAACAAGCTTTGCTCTGACCATTGCTTAATTAGCCATAACAAAACTTTCTGAAGTGTGGTACCTCATCAGCTGAGGGTATCATGGTTGTAGGCAGAGGTCTGCCAACAACAATATGAAAAACTTCAGAATATTGCCAAGATTACTTCTCAGCAAGACTGAGGCTTCTCCAAGTCATATGAACCATTTCCTGCAGATGGGCTAGACTTTTTCCTTCAGCATAACTTGAAAACTTTATTTATCATATTCTGGATAACTTTTTGTAACAATATCTTGGGATGGTTTCTGGAAAAGCTCAGATGATTGGATCTGTGTTCCATACATTAACACAGTTTTGATTCAGGGCCTCACGTTGAAGTAAATTCTTACTGTTACACTATGTGGTACATACCATATTCCACTGATTTTCCACAAGCACTTGAGGTGCAAGAAAAAAAAATATTTTTTTTCTGTAACATCCTTTCAGAATCACTGCCAGATTTTATTTTGGTCTACCAATGTGAAAGTGTCAGGTCCAGAAGAATTGATGCTCCGTGATCAGTGATCAGTGGTCTGTTTAGAGCATATGGACAGAGAGAAGACAGAATATGGTGGACTGGGAAGTAAAGGGTGAATGGGAGCTTTTCTTGCTTATTGACTGGCCAGAGCATCTGAGCTAGTGCTGACAGGCAAGTAGTTCAATGCTGATGTAAGCCTGTGGTAAATTAGTAGCATTTGGGAGCAAAATGGGAGACAGGTAGCAAATTGTGCCTCAGTATCTCAGTAATGTTCTAACTCCTAGGATCTTTCTTGGGTAAATACCACTTAAGAGGCCATTCTTTTCGTCAAAGAAATGAGAGGAGAGGAGAGAGGAGAGGAGAGGAAGAGGAGAGAGAGAGGAGAGGAGAGGAGAGGAGAGGAGAGGGAGAGAGAGGAGAGGAGAGGAGAGGAGAGGAGAGGAGAGGAGAGGAGAGGAGAGGAGAGGAAGAGGAGAGGAGAGGAGAGGAGAGGAGAGGAGGGAGAGGAGAGGAGAGAGAGGAGGAGAGGAGAGGAGAGAGGAGAGGAGAGGAGAGGAGAGGAGAGGAGAGGAGGAGGAGAGGAAGAGGAGAGGGAGAGGAGGAGGGAGAGGAGGGAGAGGAGAGGGAGGGGAGAGGGAGGGGAGAGGGAAAGGAGGGAGAGGGAGAGGAGGGGAGAGGAAACACTGGTGAGAAAATTTGCAAATCAAGCCATGAAAAGTCACTGTGAGGTCTCTCCAGACAAACATTGAAACCGTAATAGTTTATAGAACCTTCTAGGTACAATTTCCAAACATTTTAGATTTTTTAGCATTTGTCCTTTATTTGGTTAGGCCCGTTTTCTTACTTGCTGGAGTCTAATATATTTTGCAAGACAGAAATTGTGTCCAGGAAGTTTAATATTTTACTTGGTTTATTGTTTTACTTTGTAAAACAACAGATTGTCCACAATTTCTGAAACAGCCAACTCAGTGCAATTCATTCTCAATTGGCAAGTTCAACTGGAATTACAGGATGATAAAAATAAGGATGAGAGAGGTTTTCAGAAGCACTTTTGTACACCTAGTAGTCTTTGAGAGATTGCTACTCATGAAACCTGTCTTTTTTGCTAGAATTCACAGGACCATAGAATTCTTCACTGGAAAAGAGAACACCCTAATAAAGAGATCTTTACCCGACTAAGTAGGAATCAGTTTGCATGTTCAAGCAGCATGCCTGTTCCAGGTTTAATATATGCTTATGTGACACCTCGAGACACAGATACTGCGCTTTATGCCAGTACTGGTTTCCCAGAGGATCTGTTTCGTGAATCTGTGGAAAAAGGAACTCAGGGACCTGAGTGTATTCATCAATGGCCATAAAAGCTGTTACTCCCAAATATTATGCCTATTGCTTTGTGTAACTTAAGACTGAAAGTGAGTGGTTAGGAGAGTCTATGGGAGAGTCACATTTGTAAAGACAATGCTGATGAAGTTATAAGTCTTTATTTTTGCAACTCTACAGTTCCTTATGCTTTTGGAAAACCACTTGCAAATTGATGGCCAAATGGAATCCTAATCTAGGAGTATTTTATGTTTATGTTGCAATTCCTCCAGATAAGTTTAAGGGAGCATATATGTAGGCAACATAATGCATAACCAGGATCCTTACACAGGTAGGTATGTATGTTCCACTTTAGAAGTCAAAAGAAGAAATTCTGTGATGTGGTTGCTTTGAAGGTGTTTCATTTTGCTTTTTAGCTGTTTCTCTGAAAAATAGGAATAATGCCAAACCTTTTCAAATGGAGGGTGAAGATATACAGCTCTTATTTCGGACTACTTTTCCTTGGCAGAAGGGAAAAAAAAAGGAGGGGTTTCAGGGAGGTGCAGAAAAGAATGAGAAGATGAAACAAAACTCATTTCTGGTTAAGTTTTTCAGTCAAGAATTTTTATAAAAAGAAATTGCTATTTCAAGTTTTGGTAGTTCAGATTTATGGATGGTCAGTTTTTAAGTAAGATTTTGCCACTTTAAAATGAAGTTTCATTTTTTACTGTGTACACTAAAATTACTCTTCATTAAAACCTTTACTTCCCCCCAATTCCTTCCAGAAAAAGGAAAATTCAATTAAAATCTTTCAGTGTTATTTTCAAATTATCTTCACTTGGTAAGTCCTAACTCCCTTCTCTATTCTTCTTATCCTTCTTTGAGATTTCAATCTCCCACTGATGAGAAATTCACCTCGTGCTTTTCATTATCTTCATGTCTCTCCTTGTTACCTTTGCAATAATATTAACAGTGATCGTTGAATAGGATTTTCACAATTTCATTTGCTGTCATTCTGGATATGTGGCATGTAAACTTTTTAATGTTTCTTGTTTACTTCTTTGCTTTCTAAACAGGTAGTTCCCAAAATATGACTAGCTTCACTAAGTAGTTCCCAAAATATGACTAGCTTCACTAAGTCAGGTAAATCAAAATGAAGGCATCATTGATCAATTTCATCCTCTTCTGGGAGTCCTCAACCACGTCTTCTGCCCTGCAAGCTAGCTGATGAGTTCTAAAAGCTTGTAATAAGCCTCAACTAGTCTGAATGATTATTTCTCTAAACACCAACCCAAATACACACACTTCTGTGAAAGATAGCAGCCTGGATGTTTGTACCTTCAAAGGAATTACACATATGAAGCTGGGTGGCAAGTAACAAAGGCTTTATTTCAAAAAGACAATAGCAGGAAGTGGAGAATAACGATCCCACCTCTCTGCAAAAGAATGTCTCTTGGCCCTGAAATTAAAGATGCTGTCAGCAGTGTCTCAGTTCCCAAGTTCAGATACTGAGATGGGTCTTTTCTGTGTTTGGAACCCATGCCAGACCCCATCCTGATAAGCTGTGTTTATTGCTCTGGAGTTTTTAATCACATTTGGCACCATCTCTGTCAAAATTTAGCACAAGATTTGACCTAAAGTTTGAACATGAATACCAGGAGCATACCTGGTATACCACTACAGTAAATATTTCATTTGCATGACTTTGTCTCCTTTTCAATCTATGTCCCATATATTTTATTTCACATCTTAAAATAATAACTTCATGCCATTTACCGAAACTTTCAACCAGTGATCTCAAAGCAATTGGCAGACTTCAGAAAATCTGTGCCAAATGCTGCAGTCCTTTGCTTGCAACTGTTCAGTGAACAATCAGAATGTTTTCAGTAAGATTTCACTTGAGAAAAGAACATATAGGCATTGGGTCTGTCAGGCTGGGGTTGCCAAAGCCATAAACTGATCATCTTGGAGGAAAGGACAATGGCTGTGTGTGCAGTGAAGGCAATGAGAGGGAGGGAAAAGGAGCTTTATGAACAGCTCAAAGATGTGTCAGAGTAGCCAAGCATTCAGCATGGAATATAATGCCTATCTTAAATGGAAGGGAACTTCTGTCTATCTACAGAGACATCACCTGACGTTGCCCAGGGTCAGCAATTTGGATTGGTGACTACCTGAAACCTGTCCTTACAACAGGTTGCCGTTATCTAACCACAGCATGTGTGAAGTGAAAGTTCTTTGGTTTGCACAGATGTGTTCCCATGGTCTGTTAGACTGGTACAAATTCTCTAAATCCCAGATAGATGGGAACTGAGGCAATTATACAAAGTTCCACATGTTGTAAAAATAGCACTGCTTAAAAGCATTTGGTATTATTAGTCTGGATTTCCCAGAAGAAAGACAGCTCTGAACATCAGATCACTTTATATTTTTAGGCTAAATCCATCCTCTTGTTACAAATTTCCTGATTCTTTTTCCCCTTTTAATCTCTGTTTCTACAGTGGAGCTGAACAGCCTATTGTGGATAATTCTGTTAGCGTTAGCAAATGTATGTCTTGGTTGAGGCAGTCAGTACCTATTCAGTTTCATATCTTTAACCAGTATTCCAGCAATGGAACTTAAAACGGATGTGAAAACAAATATTTCTGTGTGTAGGGGGATGACAGAGGGAGATGCAGCTCTTTCTCCAAACCACGGAAATTTGCATGCAGCAACTTCATAAACCTGTCTCAGCGTGGGAGGCTCCATGAACATAGCATGAATCTGTCAAATTCCAGTCCCCCTGGTATACTTGGCACCAGTTCAAAATCTTCTAGAGATTTAAAAAAATAATGCTAGAAACATTTTGCATGTATTTAAATCAGACACCACAGAGTGCAGTGATAAGCATTTCATGAGAATATTAATAGAGGTTCATGTTTTTTCTTTGGTTGTGTTTCACATCCTGCAGGCTTTTGGCTTATTGTAAACTTGTCTGCTTTATGTGAGATGGCTTTGCAGCCATTTTTGTCACCTGCAAACTGGTGGCTTTTCATAGGGCTGCTCCCACCTGAAAGAAACAATAAGTTGCAATAAAAGTTTTATCTATATACGTGGTCAAATACAATTTGCTAGGACTCTGAAATCTACATCTGTTCCGTATACAATTTGTATTGCCATTTGTTGCACAGATGTGTAACAAGACAAATACCTGTCCAGGCTTACAAGTGATTCAGAAATTCATATGTTAATCACACTGGTGGAAGGAGGTTAGGGAAAAGACAATAAATCAGACTACAAATGGTTTCACTTGGAAAGGTCTAACAGAACAGGGTTATTTTTATCCTAGGATGCTTTTAATTTGAATAAAAAATGCTTTACCACATGTTCTGCCAGCAGTTCAAAAGGATTGGTAACAAACATTTAATCTTTTTTATTCTGGGATTGGCACTAAGCCCTCATCAAAAAAGTGTATGCAGTCAAACAGCTTATCTCCACTGAGCTGTTTTCCTTAATGTGTTCCTAATTATAATCCTATATATTGCTCACTGTGGCCGATTTAACAATATGGCAGTAATTTCTTTACAGGCCTGGATGTTCTTTGAACTGTGAGTACAGAGGGCTAGAACGGAACCAGATCAATGGGATTTGAGTGCAGGGAAATCAAGCCAGATGCAATCTCTGGAGAATGTATTTCCAGCTGTTCTCCAGAAAGGGACTGGAGCAGACAGCTGGTTGCTGCACAGCCCCTTTCACACAGCCCCATGGATCCACACTGCAAGGTGTAGTCATTCTTATCTTTATTGCATTCTGTTGCTCTGGGGAGACTCTCACATGAATTCCACTCAAAGGGTGCTTTTTAACAGCTGGGATTTGAGTAATAGCCTGCCCACCCTCTCAAGATTTGATTAGACTGCTAAAACTTTTGAAAGGAATATTTGGATCAAGCTTGGGCAAATGTTTCCACAGACTGGAAGCTGTAATATAAAGCTAAAAGGAAGTAAAAGTATTTGTGCTACGGTTTTAGCTATGTTTGTTTGTGGAGGGTTTTGAAATACATAGAGATTGAAAAGTTAAGCTTTTTATTCAAGTGCCTATAGCCTCAAGGAATTACAATCCTCTCTGCCTCCTTTTCTCTATATAAATGCCTTATTCACAAAGAACGTGTATAGCTATAAAATCACAGAAACCAATTAAATGTAAATGGTTTTAACTGAAGTTATATTTATGCCCAAACAATTGTTTGTGTTAGCCAGCTTTTGCTTAGCTTTGAAGCAGTGATAGATAGCAGGGAGAAGAAGGCAGCCTACTAAAGATTTGGTACTTCTGTGCTTTGGGTAGAGTTCCCTTTTACGGGTCATATTCACCTACCACTGACCATTACATTCATTTCATTTAATGTAATGTTTTCCAATTACCCAAATAACAGCTGTGTACTAGAGGCCTAAGCAAAACAGAATGTAGTGGTTATCTTTAAGAGAAAGCTGATCATCAATGAGGCAGACTTCTAAGACCATTCCTGCATAACTTTCCATCTGGGCAGCATAGGTCTGTGGATCAACTTCAAGGGAAAAAGGAAGCATTGTACAAAGCCCTGTTAGTTATCCTCAGATTGCTCTGGAAGGGTTTTGAGCAGGTACAGCCTGCCACAATAGCCCCAAGTCTGGAAATTGGGAAGTGGCATGTATCAGATGAGTGTGCTGCTGGCACCAGCTGGGATGAAAAGTGAATGAACTCATTTTTACCACTCCCACAAGATCCAAATACAAAGATTATTTTTTTTATCCTCTTTCACATGTTGACAGGTTTATTTACTGAAGCTGTGCAGGGGCATGTGAAAGTACTATTAGAGGTACAGCTGCCAGAGCTGCTGGCACTCCAGCTGTGTGTTGTGAAGTGTGGCTGTGTACCCATCCACGTTAGTGGCCTCAGCAAGGAATAGGCACTGGGCAGCCTGATAAAGGTGGTACAGATTCATGCAGAAAGAACTTCTGGTCCAAAGCCCATTGGAATCAGTAAAGTGAGTTCTCATGACTGCAGCATGTTTTGGATCTTGTCCTGTCAGTATAGCATATTCACATCCACTGACACACACACTGAATTTTCAAAGATTGTTCTGGCTTGGAGGTTTCCTAAAATCAATTTACTTTGCTCGTGAGCCTTACTGCCTCCTTCTGACATCTCTGAGAGCTTCCCATTATTCCACTTACACTCTTAAATGCTTTGTGTCTGTTAATGAAGATACGGCATAATATCACTTGAAAAACAGCATTACTGTAACACACAGTTGCACATATCATTAACTGCCAAATAATTAATCCTACCAAAAATGCTTTCACAAAGTGGTGCTATTTTCAGTTTTTTTCTTTTCATATCTTGTACCTCTTATCCCTTCACTTTTTTGGATCCTTGTCTGTCAAAGACTTTAATTTTCCTTCTTCAGAAAGGTGTAAAACATTCCTGTTTGTCCATGGTGTATATCTGTTCAGAGTGTCAGCTTCTTCAGGCTGCAAGACATCTCACTGGTCACTACTTGTGTTTTTATTTGTTACAGCACTACTGCCACAAAAGGTTGTCCTGATATCAAATCATATTGTATGAAGTGGGATATGTGTCTTTTTACATAATTGTTTTGTTTGTTTTTTCATACAAGAAGTCACCAGTGCCTTGTTTCAAATAGAAACTGCACACTTTCAAACAAAAGGGTGAATAACCAATGTCTCAAATAAAGTTGATCCTATCACTTTTGTTGAGTCCCCTGGAAAGTGTGCCTGTGACTACCATATTTTCCTGAAGATATTTCAGTTCTAAATGAAAGAATATTTCTTGTATTCTTCAGGTGGATATCTGTGGGATGTTGTATCCTTGAGAACAATGTTATATATCTTTCCAAACAAACAAACAAACAAACAAACAAGCTTTTAGGTCATTGACTCAAGCAAATCTACCTCTATTGAGCAAAATAGTATTTATTCTTTGTTGATCTGTGATGAGTAAAACACAAGTTGCCAATCTCAAACATGCTGTTATATGAAGACCAATTCAATAGCCTTCTTGAAGAAACTTCTAAGAATCACATTATCACAGAACGTAGGGGTAGGAAGGGATTTCTAGAGATCATTGAGTCCAACTTCCCTGCCAAAGCAGCTCCCTAGATGAGGTTGCATGGGTAGGTGTCCAGGAGGGTCTTGAACATCTCCAGAGAAGGAGAATCCACCACCTCTCTGTGCAGCTGTGCCACTGCTCTGTCACTGCACTGTGAAGAAGTTCTTACGCATATTTGTGTGGAAATTCCTATGCATCAGTCTGTGGCCGTATCCCCTCATTCTATCACCACACACTACTGAGAAGAGTCCGGCCTTGTCCCTTTGCCTTCCACTTCTTAGATATTTATAGACGTTCAAGGCTGGACAGCCCCAGGTTTCTCCACATTTCCTCACGAGGGAGGTGTTCCACACTCTTTATTATCTTTGTGGCCCTCCACTGGATCTTTCAAGGAGATCCCTGTCTTTTTTGTACCAGGAAGCTCAGAACTGGACACAATACTCCAGATGAGGCCTCACCAGGGCAGAGTAGAGGGAGCAAAGTAGTATTGCTAATCATATTACACTTCAAGACCAGGAACTCTACCTCACTTTCCCATGTCTATTGAAGAACTTTTTATTTTAGTATTTCCAAGTAGTCAATTTAGGCTGTAAGATTAATTCTGTATGCATGTCATAATTTGAAAGAATTCTATACTGATTTCATATATATAAAGCCATATCTGCTAGTGATGGCCTCACCCTTCATGTGACACCTTAACATTCCTTCCTGTTACTCAGCAGTGTACATTACTGTGTTTATGTATAACTTACATTTCTATTTATTTAGATTTATTCCAGCAGCTCCATCTTTTTCCAAAGCTTCTGATCATGCTGCACAACTTTTACTTCCCATATTGAAACATCATTTTATAGTCTTTTGTATCCTCCATACCATCAAAAAATGTTGCATTTTGCAGTCAAAGCCCTCAGGGGCTGGAATCAACCCAAATGGTAGTCTGCAGAAACAATATTTCTCAAATGGACTGTTGAGTGTGAACAAATATCTTCTGTTTTTCTTAGGGTACTCTGTTGAAAGCTATTTGGCATTATCCATGTTCCCCACTGTCTCCTCTCATAGGTAGAGGAAAATTGTCTTATTTGATATATTTAAATGTTCAGATCTAAAGACGTCTGAAGGCATTTGTTTGTCTCTTTTGTCCAAAGGGCTATCAAATACATACACTCTAGTAGTTCTTTTGTTGTTGTTGTTTCAGGTCTTCTAGAGCAATAAACCACATAGCTTGTACTCTTAGAGTAAGAGGATCTTTACATAGGAGTTTCTGACTGTGAGTTTTTAAGCTTTATTCACAATTCTTTCCCTATTTTCTCTCCCTTTTCTTACAGCTATTTTCCACCTCTTACTGAAGTGTCAAAGCAACATCCACCTTCTCTACACTTCATTCTTACCTTAGGGTTCTTGCCTCCCATCATACTCTATTTTTGTTAATAGTGATGTGTAGATTCTTCCTGGAGATTTCTTATTGTACTATACTGTATTGTATTTTGTTTTATTTTGTTCTTATTTCATTTCATTTCATTTCATTTCATTTCATTTCATTTCATTTCATTTCATTTCATTTCATTTCATTTCATTATTTCATTTCATTTCATTCTTTTTTTTCTTCCAGACCTCTGTTTTTACTGGGGACTTGTCTCTCATAACTGCAAGTCTTTTGGCTTCGTATCACATTGTTATGCTTGTTTTGTCCTCCTCTGCCATCATCACTTAGATAAGGTTAATGCTTCTGTGAATTTCAAATTTCTTGTTACCTTTCCATTACAGCTTTCAAATCCTTCAGAACCAGTTGCTGTAAAAATAGGCTGTCTGTTAAATTTCATCCCTTTGAATTGCACTCCTGCCTCAGAGATGCAGAATTAATAGTCTATTTCAACCTGATTCAGTTATATCAGTTTTCTAGAGATCTGCATGTTTGACACAGGTTGTAACTGGTACAGTATTCCAACATTTACACGGTGTATTTTGTTAATTTCTTACTGCTTTAGCATATAGTAGTAGCCATATGATAATAAATGTCTAGATTCATAAAGGCTTTTAATTAAAATGCCAGCCAAATATAAAAATTCCTTCTTATTTGACTTCAGCTTACTGTGTGCAGTTCTGGGCTCCCCAGTACAAAGACAGGGATCTTCTCGAAAGAGTCCTGTGGAGGTTCACAAAGATAATAAAGGACCTGGAGCACCTCCCTCGTGAGGAAAGGTTGAGAGACCTGGGGCTGTTCAGCCTTAAACAAAAAAGACCCAGAGGAGATCTGATCCACTTATATAAATAGCTAAGAAGTGGGAGGCAAAGGGACAAGGTCGGACTCTTCTCAGCAATGTGTGGTGATAGAATGAGGGGAAATGGCCACAAACTGATGCATAGGAAGTTCCACACAAATATGCATAAGAACTTCTTCACAGTACAGTGACGGAGCACTGGCACAGCTGCACAGAGAGGTGGTGGAGTCTCATTCTCTGGAGATGTTCAAGACCCTCCTGGACACCTACCTTTGTAACCTGGGCTAGGGAGCTGCTTTGGCAGGGAGGTTGGAGTTGATGATATCTAGAGGTCCCATCCAATCTCCACAGTTCTGTGATTCGGAGACTGTCAGTTTCAAATTACATGTAGGCTATTAAGTAATGTCTAGGTACAAACCCTTTTGTTACATGTTGCCATTAAAAAAATGTCACAGCCTTTGAGCAACAGCAAACTGAATGCACAGTTCAGGGCATCATTACTTCCATCCCTGTTAATGAGGGAATAATCTTCCATTAAAAACTCACTAAATTTTAAAAAGCATAATGATCATGGTCGTCAAAGACCAGAACTCAAAAATTCCCCCACAAAATACTGATCCAATCGCAAAACAACAAAATTTCTTTTCTTTATCCTCTCTTTGATCTACAAATAATGAATTTTTTGAACAATGCCATAGCTTTGAGAGGAAGAATGTTCTGCAGCCTCATCCTGGCTTACTGTACATAGCCTTTGCAATAGTGGATAAGACAATCTTCTGGGAAATAAAAAGCAGGAAGTTTTGAAGCCCCTTAGGTAGAATTTTATTCCTGTTTTCTCATTTCCCAGACAAATGATTTAACTGTTGGTAACTGCCTCCTTCCTCTGCTGTTTTCATATTTGTTAGGTGATTTCATAGCATACTGAAGACTCTGTCTTTCTCCTCCCACACTTCCTAATGAGGTAACATGAAAGCAAAGTAGCCATTAATTTGGATTAGATTCACTTCAGGTTTTGGGCTATATTTATCCTACAGAACATAAGAATTTAACTATGGAAGTTAGTTTTTCTCCAAACTCCATCTACATTCAATAAATCTCCCTGTAGACAGTGTAGAATGACAAGGCTCCTATTACAGGTATGTCTCAGCTAAGTGGTTGAAGGCTGGCAGATAAATCCAGGCCTGAGGGTTGTTCTCTTAGACCTTTAAGTCTCTAGTTCAAGGCTGAACTTAAGCACTTGCTTTAATGCACTTCTATTTGCAAAAGCACGTAAGCACATGCTTGCGTTTAAGCACCTACAACTTAGGGACAGAATTTTGCAATAAATCACCTTCTTCATGACTACCGACTCCAACATATTTTTTAAAATAAAAATGACTCCTGCACTTGAATTTTCTGAAGTGATTTTAAACCTCCCTATGGTAATAAAGTATTTCCTACTAAGCTAAAACTTATTAACTTTCTCGGATTTCGATGTTGTATTTCCATCTTCCCTTTCTGATTTGGAAAATTCCTGAAGTTTATAATTCCATTCACATAAATTTGGAAACCTCACATTATCTATTGTATTCAGATTACTGCTTTTACTTGAAAAAATACAGTACTTGAAAAGATAAAATATATCAGAGTCATTATAGAAATTGCAGTAACATGCATGAACTTTCCCATAACAATGAAAAATAATGTTTTGGCAGATTGGGAAACCCAGCAGATCAATAGGAGAACATCAAGCATTTGGTCTCATTTGGCCTTTCAGTAGAACTATTCAGTCATCTTAGTTAGCTCCTTGTACAATCATGTTACTTATTCAATGGAAATCTAGCAGTTGCCTTTGGGATACTCTGAAACAGGTGATTTGATCATCCTAAGTAAAAAAACATTCACAAGATACAGCAACTGCAAAGATAATTGTGCATTTACAAAACGTAAATCCAGGCAGATTCCATCTATTCTTTAAATATAGGTATTCACCAGATCATCTAAGTCAAAAGAAAAGCTCCACTCCAGATATTTAAAAAGCAAGTGAGGTCACTGGGCAGTCTTAGCCCTCTGAACTTCAATGGTTAGAATTTCAACCACTATCATACTCAACAAAAGATTGCAGCAAAACAAATCTGTGTCTTTGATCTCCACATCTCTTCAGACCAGAAACCTCTCTCTTATCCAGGGCTCTAGCTGTACTTTTCCCAGCACTTTTCTAGTGTAATAGGGTCCCTTTCAGTCACTTTTCTTTCTAAAAATGTTGCTTGTCTTTCTTTCCAACACATTGTGCCTCCTTCCACTCTGCATATAGCATCTCTATAAAGAGCTTCTGCAGGCACTTTTTCCAAGCCAGTTTAAAAACTTCTGTATATAAAAGTCCAAAACTGAAGGGAAATATTCAAATAAATGTCTTCTTCAGTAGTGTGATGATTTTGGATTTTGATAGAAACAAACCAGAATTCAATCTTTATCTTATATGCAGTAATTGAATGTAAAATTATTTTGTATAGGAAAATGGTTACATTTTAAACTATACTGCATCCAGGGATGGTCTTCTGAAATTGTTGTGTTCATCTTGGTGGAAATCTAACTAAATAAGATCAAAATGATACAGCTGAGGTAGAGAGTTTTATAACTGGCGCCAAAACAAATCTATGGAACCAGATTTTTTCCACCTAGATTGTTTCAGTCTAAACAGACTGAAAAGTTTTCCCCCTAGTAAGAGAGAAGCCATTAAATAAGCCGTTTTAATAGCTCAGTCACCCCCAATTTATTTGGTGTCCCTTTGAGATTATCGAGTGAAACAAAAATAGTACCTATAGAAAGTAATGAATACAGAACACACTTTCACACTTTCCAGACTTTTCCTCCATGCTGCTCAGCCTCATTTCCTTACTTTTTAATGATAAATAAATTAACATTAATTTTCAGTGTTCACAGCATGCCATATACATCAACTAGAAAAGAAAAAGAAAAATGGTTAGTAAATTCTTTTTAATGGAATGCAACATGTGCTGCCCCTTCTGTGAACTCAGCATTCATTCAGGAAATTGATTTGTCAAGATGTAAAATAAAAATGCATCATTTCATCACATTTCTAGAAAATATGGGTCCAATCTTATAAGATGTAGAGAAGGCTCAACTCCCTTAAAGCTTTTCGATGGAAGTACTTAGCACCTCACAGTAACAGCCTTATTTTACATGTCGTTTTAATGATCCCTTTAATAGTTCATTTTGCAATCTAGCAACACTGAACATTACAGCACCTAATGCCCTTGTTGGACCTGGCTCTGAGCCAACTTTATGCTTTGCAACTTATTTGTACCCAACAATCTCACCTTAAAAATATTTGTTTTCCCCAGGATGCAGGTGTTGATTTAGCTGCATTGTAGGTAGGATTCTTGGATCAGGCTGTAAATCAGAACATGGTGCTGACTGGAGAACAGAGTCCAGGCCTCAGGGTGGATCTGAACAGCCACTTCCCTCCACCACTGCAGTGATCCTGTGCAGCCCAAGAGTGGTCCAAGAAAAGCAGCTCGAACAGGCACTATAAGTCTAGAAAACCTTGCTAATATTGATTTTCATACAAGAAGGGTAGATATATCAGGCATGGCTTTCAACACCTTAGACAAGTTTCATACCGGTGCAACTGGGCTTTATTGAAGCTTTGCTGGCATAAAACTGATGCCACACAACAGACACCATGGCTTTTTGCTACCACTCTCTTTTTGCAATATGAGGAGCACTGATTAAGGCTGTCAGGTTTTGGAACATAATTGGTTATGACAGAATTATTTCTGGACTTCTGATTCATCTGGTTTATAACTTCCAAGAACACAGCGTGTATCCTCCCATAACTGTTTTCCAATATTAATAATTGATAATCTCTGAAATGCATCGTATAAAGCTGTTCTCTTCTTATCTGATGGTATGTTCGATGGTTATTTGATATTTTGCACTGTTAACTTCAAACTTCCTCTTTTTTGATGTCTCTCCAATGACATCCCTCAGTTCCTTCCGCTAACAGTAAAGCTTTCAAGTTTGCAGTTCTGTTCTACAGTACTAAGGAAAGAAAATCTCTTCCATTTTTTTTAAATCTTCATCACCTTTCTCCTCATCTGTTAGTACATCTTTCTCATGTGACAAATGGACACTTGTCAGATGCTGAAGTCTTACCCACTATTTCATTTATTCTGGAATGGATTTAGGTTGCAAATATCTGCAAGCCAGCAGCTACACACACTATCAGCACCAGCAAAGTGTGAGAAAGAGCAACTATATTGAATGTAGCACTATAAGATTCACTTGGTGATCAGAAGAAATTCTTGCATTATACCTTTCTCTGGTCACTGTTTAAGTAGAAGACATACCTTGTCTTGGAATTAGGATGAGGAAATAATGGATATTTTGTTGAGCAGTTGGTAGCTGGAAACTGCTCTTCTCTCTGGCTGCAGATCTGGACCAACTGGCTGAATCTCTCTGGGTTCCCGTTGTAAACATGTCACAAGGTTAAAAAATCTCCACATCGAGAAACTGCAAGATAGTGAGAATAATTTTTTGAGCTTACTTATCACTTTTCATCAAAACATTATGTATTGGAAAACTACTATCTTGTTCTAGATATGAGCAAGCAAAGTACCACATAATGTAATGCGTTAGGAAACACGACTATTGTTATTCTTATGTAGGATATTATCTATTTCATGTTTTTATTCACCATGATGAAGTAAAAATTAGAGTAACTACAGCAAAATCCTGTGATCTTTGCCAGTTAGAAGGGAAATTATCTGTATCAGGTCCCAGTAAAACCTGAGTAAGATCCTCAGAACATGGCCCACAGTAATTCAGAATTTCCTTTCTATTATTAGTCCAGCAATTTCAGGAAGAGTAGCAAGCAGAGACTGGGTGTCTTCTGTGGGATAGTCATTTAATTTTGAGATCAGAGACTTAGCAGTCTTTAAATACAGGTTTTCAGTGCTTTTATTCTAGATTTGTGCTTGATTTGGAACTTTAAGGCAAAATTTTTTGTATATTTCCAGTTACCCAGATAAATATGTAAGGCAAATTTGAATATATGAAACTGCTTCTTCTTCATTTGTAATTCTCTACGACTGATAATCTGTCTGGTAAAACAATATTGAGAGTTTTAAAAGTCAAACTGGAAATGGAAAGGATCTGGGACGGGGCGCAAAAGTGAACATTCCAGAGGCATCTACAACTTACACATACATACATAACACCTCAGCTATTAGTCTGTGAGGAATGTGCAGCAAGAGCTGACAGGTAATGTTTTATTTCAGAGTAGGTAGTGGTTGGTATAGTGCATTCAGAACAAGGGATGGTGATGGCTGTGGTGTGACTTACGCTGTCAGAACAAGGCTGTGGTGTGGCATTTGGCCAATGGTTGAAGTGAAAACTGAAAAGTGACAACAGTATCCTGCCAAAATCTGGTATTGTCCCACAGGCTTTTCATATTATTCCAAAGGTCGTAACATATCATATTCAGCCAAATCTGCTTCAAGAAATTCCCACTCAAGGGAAAACACTTCTTGACAAAATAAGTGCTTTGCTGATTTTATTTATTTATTTATTTTATGAATTTTCTTTGTACAGAAACAGGCTTGTAAAGTAATGCTTGTGTGCAAAAAGGTAAAATCCTGTGAAAAATGTGGCGTAGTAAATGGATAAATCTTGTAGCTCAGTAATTTGTGTCAATGTTTTACATAGGAGGAAATCCTCTGTGACATGCATCTGATAATGGAATCATTTCATATACGGGTGCTTACTCTATGAGGGCTCTACTGTTTGCAGCACCATGCAATGGAGTACATTAGAAGTGTAGCATCAGTTTAATACCAAGCACTGAAGGCTAAGCCTTGCTCCTAGTTATTGCATCAGCAGGAGTTAAAGAAGCCTTGTTTTAAAAGTAAAGGCCGTAGAGGCAGTGTTGAGAACTAGCAAACACTGAAGAGAGAGGCTTTCTGCGTAAGTTGGACCAGATTCCCTTTCCACTGCTGTTTTTACATACTGACTAGTGCTTCTTCTTTAGAAAAACACTCTTCAGAAACCACGAGTTTTGAAAATCAGGTCTATTTTTCTGTCTGTCTCGGTTCTTTCAGTTAATTAGCTAAGTGCCTCCATCATAATAAGTACCTAATACCTCTCATTATCTCAGTGAGTCATACAGAGGTTGAGTATTTAATATCATTAGTTCATTAGGAATAAATATTAGGACTAAAATCTACATTTGCTCTGGAAGATGGAAACTTTTATTAATTTCTGAAGTCCAGGTTACTTAACAACATATGAAAACACTGAAAAGGCTTTATAAAATCCTTAAGTGCAAAATAAGCAACAGCTTTCCCAGTGAGATATGTTATTTTGCCTAATAATAAACAAAAACTATCTTTTATTAAAAAAATTACTGATTAAAAGCAGGTAGACTAATTTAACTCTGAGGTAGATTTTCTTCTCCATTTAACATTTCTCCTGCAATGTGAGGGCATGTGGAAGAATTCTGCTGCTTATTTTCTAGAGAAGGAACTTGTGCCTGTGTAACAGTTTGGCCATATCAAAGCAAGGTGAAATGTGTTTCCTTTAAAATGCTCCATCAGCTTTGCTGGCCATGCAAAATGGTGCAAAACAATGGTCTCACGTTTCCTATGGTATCATTTTGAGGGCTATCACTAACGTTATGCTATGCTGAGGAAACTCTCATACTGAAACTTCTTTTGTAGGAACTCAAGAGCACCTTGTACCTTTCCCAAGACTAGGATATCTACATCTGCTATGTCTCGGGACTGTTCTGATTTGAATGTTTGCCAGTAGTTTTACCTCCTGCTTATCTTATTGGTTCACAATCCATACTTAGACACTTTTCTGAGTGAGTGCAAGACTTCCTAGTGGAACACTTCAGCGTCACAGGAAAACTGAAGCTCGAGGCTGTGGCTGTGGTATAAAAGGTCAGGGCATGACTATGACCAGGGTTGTTCAACAAAGTCATTTATGCTGTATATACCTTATGGTAAAGCTGGTGAGATAACTGTATGAGCTATCTAGTAGAAGGCTTCATTGTCAAATATTCCAGGGAGCAATGAGACTTGTAAGCAAAGCAAATTTGCAAAAGCATAAGGAGCATGCTTTTTGCTAGCTCTCACTCCTCAGTTGCACTCTCACTCTTTGCAAATAAGATGTAGATCCTTCATCTCATATATTTTCTAATATGGATTTCCTCTTAGTCTGAGCTACAACTGAAACCACTGAGAGTGTAGGTGAAGAAAATATCAATTGCAGTTAAGAATACAGCTACCTAGGCTGAATGGAAATTTGGAAAGCATAGAGACCTGTGTGTACATTTTTCTCAAGTATGTCTTCCCACTTGCTCGGAAATGTGCCTATATAGGAAAAATAGAACTCTTACCCACTGGCCATAAGAAACACGGCAGAGCTCAAACAGTGTGGCACTGTATGTGAACATGAGGCATGTAGCGTTCAAGTCTGAGCTCTCTTGATTCCCTTCTGACTATGTAAATACGAGTCTCTCAGACAAGTCTAGTGCCTTCTCAGTTCTTTGTCCTACCAAATCCGAGCACCATTTTTGAACAAACAAGAGCAGATAATTTTAATTAATAATATCTACATTGTGCCTCTAGCAGGCAACCTTTCACTTTCTTCCAATGAATGCTTCTGATCTCTGTGCTGTGATTCTCTCACTTTCTTTTTTCCCAGAAGACCTTTGCTCCGTTCTGTTACACAAGGTCTATTTCTCATAAATGTATTTTTATCATTACATGCAGAAGCTTGACATTTCCTTCCTTCCTTCCTTCCTTCCTTCCTTCCTTCCTTCCTTCCTTCCTTCCTTCCTTCCTTCCTTCCTTCCTTCCTTCCTTCCTTCCTTCCTTCCTTCCTTCCTTCCTTCCTTCCTTCCTTCCTTCCTTCCTTCCTTCCTTCCTTCCTTCCTTCCTTCCTTCCTTCCTTCCTTCCTTCCTTCCTTCCTTCCTTCCTTCCTTCCTTCCTTCCTTCCTTCCTTCCTTCCTTCCTTCCTTCCTTCCTTCCTTCCTTCCTTCCTTCCTTCCTTCCTTCCTTCCTTCCTTCCTTCCTTCCTTCCTTCCTTCCTTCCTTCCTTCCTTCCTTCCGAATTCCTTCCTTCCGAATTCCTTCCTTCCTTCCGAATTCCTTCCTTCCTTCCTTCCTTCCTTCCTTCCTTCCTTCCTTCCTTCCTTCCTTCCTTCCTTCCTTCCTTCCTTCCTTCCTTCCTTCCTTCCTTCCTTCCTTCCTTCCTTCCTTCCTTCCTTCCTTCCTTCCTTCCTTCCTTCCTTCCTTCCTTCCTTCCTTCCTTCCTTCCTTCCTTCCTTCCTTCCTTCCTTCCTTCCTTCCTTCCTTCCTTCCTTCCTTCCTTCCTTCCTTCCTTCCTTCCTTCCTTCCTTCCTTCCTTCCTTCCTTCCTTCCTTCCTTCCTTCCTTCCTTCCTTCCTTCCTTCCTTCCTTCCTTCCTTCCTTCCTTCCTTCCTTCCTTCCTTCCTTCCTTCCTTCCTTCCTTCCTTCCTTCCTTCCTTCCTTCCTTCCTTCCTTCCTTCCTTCCTTCCTTCCTTCCTTCCTTCCTTCCTTCCTTCCTTCCTTCCTTCCTTCCTTCCTTCCTTCCTTCCTTCCTTCCTTCCTTCCTTCCTTCCTTCCTTCCTTCCTTCCTTCCTTCCTTCCTTCCTTCCTTCCTTCCTTCCTTCCTTCCTTCCTTCCTTCCTTCCTTCCTTCCTTCCTTCCTTCCTTCCTTCCTCCCTTTTCCTTCCTTCCTTCTCCTTCCCTTCCTTCCTTCCCTTCCTTCCCTTCCTTCCCTTCCTTCCCTTCCTTCCCTTCCTTCCCTCCCTCCCTTCCGAGTTCCTTCCTTCCATCTTTATTTCCATCTTTCTATTAATTATAACTCTTTCTGGCCTGATTTTATATAAAATTCTGACTGTCAGCATATCTGTCTGCCTTTGATCTTCTCACCATCCACTCACAACACCTTTGGAAAACAGCCTCAACAAAAACATTGTCTTAAAATTTTCATCTTTTTACAAGATTTTTTAAAAGTCAGTGCCTTGTTAAGAAGAAAAGACTCCAGATGCTCTCATCTGTTCCACTCTTCCTTTCTGACTCCACCCATAGAAAACCTGTGAAGTCCAGCCCACTCTTCCATAAGTGCATCCTGTCTGGTTCATCAGCACATTGATTTCTGGATTTGCCAGTTGGGAAGGAAAACTGCGGGAAAATGAGAAAAATACTGGGAAATTCTGAGATGTTAGAAATGGGCATGAACTCAGGTGATTCATGGTATGAAATCTACTGTAACCAAGACAAGAAGAACGAACATATCCCAGTCCATTCTGCTGTTTATAAGACCAAAGTCTTTCTGTGATAAAAAGGACTTACTTGATTCTTTGTTCTTATTCAGGGCTCCTTTTAATCATTCTGTTATTAAAATTCACTGCTTTTCATCTCAATTTTGATACATGCCTTTAACATTTAATGATGACCCTCAATTTCCAGCCCAGCTTTGTGGAAGGACTGTGATTTATTTTATCTGTAATGTCTATCACATTTGCAGGATGTGATCACATTTGTAGTAAAAAAAAAAAAAAAAAGCCTGGATTAGAGGTCCCGAAACTCCACCCAAACTTAATTTGAACTCACAGGCCTGATTTCCCCTATATATTAGTGCAATGGTTTTCAGATCCATAATGTTACAGATATACTGGTCAACAGAGAGTTTGGTAATGGATTTTTGATTAGCATATATGGAATAGTGATGCCAGAAATAAGAGCAGTAAGCCATTGTACGTAAGTAAATTTAATACAAACTTTTTTTAACCAGTTGCTTTATTTATTTATTTATTTATGGAATTGAGGGTAAAATTGCTAATGTATGTTTCCAGAAAAATCCCCAAATTTTGTTTCTTAGCCAGAATCCTTTTGAACTATTTCTTTAAACCAAATCACTTTTCTGTTAGGCAGATGTAAAAATTTGAAAGAAATCAAACCAAATATAAACTCAGTGTTTGATAATGCATGGAAATACTCCCTTAAATTTCTCACTTAACATTCCCGTCATATTTGTATGTGGTTACTTACCCTATTGTCCGAAATCTTCTGAGGGTTGAGAGCTGACTATCTTATGATCTGGAACAAGAACCAAAATAATGCTCCCAATAAATTACATCTGAAGTGTTTACTGGAAAATTAGCTCCTCTCGGGTACTACAGAACTCTGAAGATTGAAATGGCTGTGTTATAGAAAGTAATTCATTTATCAAAGGTGGTAATCCCAATGAGGATGCGATGTTCTGCAGTGGTCTGGGAAGATGGGATGTTTTTTTCTGCTCACTGTGCCTAACAATGCCGAAATGTTTTTTCCCTGTCCATTTACTCTAACAATGTGCCATTCTGTACCTCTTAAGCACTTAATTTATTCCAACTCTTTGGCTTGACCTGTAATCCCCCCTCTCCTTACCCATCTGACCCATCTGTGTTTCATTTCCCACTCATCAGCATCCAAAGAGCTAGGCCCAGGCCCTGTTTGGAGCCATTAGACAGAGATTGGCACTGTTCCCTCTTCCTGCACCACATCCTCCGCTGAAAAAAATGACCATCAGATCAGAGAACAGAGCCTGCTTTGTCCCCAGCAACCAAGATCTGGAAGCACTTTCAATCATTTGCACTCTATACCCACTCAAACGCATTAATGTGATCAACATTGGGCCTGTTGTGGGCATTTTTTCCAGCAAATAGCTTGCTAACATTCCAGGCATGTACTTCCCTGAAAACAAGACTGAGACAGGCCCCTGAATATTCAATTGGAAAATCACCAAGAGCAAGAGCTTAGCTTGGCACGGCTGGTGTTGATTCTTAATAAGTGACTTCCTAAAGCTGAGGCATGGGGCTTACAGCTTCAATGACTTGTTTGAAAAATATTTTGTAGGTGCCTCATACCACTTTATTTCCTGTGGTATGCGTCATATTGTGAGCTATTCTGAGCCAGGCTGTTTAAGCACACTAACATTTTTTTCCAAGATTGTGGTGTTTAACTAAAAATGTGCTTATACAAGATGAGCTCATAGCTATTAGTGCTGATGTAGTTTTAACTACTTGGATACCAATAGCCTAAGGCCTAAAACCTGCTGAAAAGGGGGAAAATCTAAGCAAAAAACACCTTTCTCAATCATTTAAGGGTTTTCATAGATGAAGTAATGGGGAAAACATTTCAAAATTCAGCTTTTGTTGCTATATGATCTTTGCTATAGTAAATACCTTTCAATCTCAAAGGTTCACTGTTCAAAGACTACTGATATGAATAGACAAAGCGGTTTGAGGCATCCAGTTAAAGTTAATTTCTTACAAGTTTGAGCCCGCGCTACACGTACTGCATCAAGCAAAAGCATCTTTGTATGTAGTTCTCTAGAGCAGCTGGATGGACTAGGTACATACTAATGTTTTATTCATTTGAACTGGGGTTTCACTGACACTGCTAACATGACAAGGCAAGTTTGACATCTGGAGGGGGTCAGCAAAGGTTTTTGTCAAGGCACACCATTGCATGTTATGGTGTTTGGCTGTCACAATGCTATTGTGTAGTGACGTGCTCTTGTACAAATTCTCATTCTCCCAGCTGAGCAAGGATGGCAGTATTTTGCATGAGACCGTTAAAATGACAACAGGTGGGATTTTTGGAGCTTACCTTGGTGCCTAAAGAGGGGTTTGAACAAATCTATGGGGTATCTTTACAGAAGGCCAAGTGTCTCGTTGTAAAGTCCATTTTAGAGAAACTACAGCTGCCTGGATCATATCAAGTTGTATCTGGTATAAATTATTAAAAAAAAGTTAAAAAGAAGGGTGGATATCTATATGAAACTTTTAGACCATTTGTTCACTTTCAAGTCAAAAGCAGCATACTGACTTGATCTACATCTAGCAATTCCCTGCAGAAGAGAGAATGAAAATAATCACAGAAGGAAAAAATGGAAATAATTTACAGTTTTCCAAAATATACTAAGTATGGAGCAATGGGAATGAGAAATGCAATGACTTGCAAGTAACAGATAATATGATCCTTCTTTTTAACACTATTTAAGAGACAGGAAGATCCAATTGTATAATAGCTTACATAAAAAGTGCATTTGCTTGAACACAATTTAATTTCATCCAGACTTCTTTTTCCGTACTTTGGTAAAAACTAACTGAGAGAAAATTTACAGCTAAAAATGTCAACAGGAATGTTTTACTGTTTGCATTAAAAGATCTGTTTAAAAATTCTATTGGTTATACTGTTTTTGTTATAAATGCATATATCTGAACTAAATTCAGACCCTTACATAACATAGAACCTAATAGTTTCTTCCTGAATTACTAAAAAGTATCCTATGTAATTCTAACAACTTTGCCTACTCTTTTCTGTGGACTGTGGGGAAATGTATGCTACTGTGTTAACGTGGTAGTACTTTCTGATAGTGTTCAAGAGTAGATGTCTGTGTCTGTTCATCAGAATCTTAGTTATGCAGGTGCCTCATAGGAGGCAAGAAAGTAAATATATCAGGGATTACTCTTTTTTACCCTCTCCTCATTTTTTGTAAAGAATTTCCCCTTGAAGTGGATTAAGATCTTAGTGGAATACAGTTCTAACTATAGCTACCCACAAGCTCCCTGTAAAGTAAATTTCAAAGCTTCAAAACCATTTTAAAATACACTATGCTTATTACAGATTGTTCTGTATCGTAGAAAACAAGCTTCTCAATTTAGAAAAGTAATGGGAAGAGAATGCATGTAATAGAATGTACAAATAACAAACTCTGTGATCAAACACAATATTTGATGGTTGATCTGGTAGTGCAAGTAGTGTCTGCTGTAGTGGTGCTGAAGTTCTACAAGCATAATGTCTGAGGTGATTTGAGTTTTTTCCCTTATTTGGCCCCATAACAGAGCTTTAATGTTTAACATGGGCATAAATTCACTGTAGCCCTCAAGTGAAGACTATATTTGAGAACTGAATAGAATGCTTGAATTTACTCTCCAGATTTTTCTTCCATGATCAAGTAAAGTTCCACGTAACTTTCCTTCCCAGCGTAACACACACAAAATCTCAGGAAACAGCAGGGCTTAATTAGGACCCTGGTTTATAGTTTCACCTGAAAAAATACATTTTAAAAAATCATATATGTTTGACTGTGCAGATTTTAGTCAATAAATTCTTGCTAATTAATCACATTAACAGCAGTCCTTAAAAGTTGAACCGAAATCACAAAACAAACCAAGTACTCCATAAATAATATGTATAAAGAACCATTCACCAGTGCATAATCTCTATGTCTAAAAACATTTTAAAATGTTTATTCTTGCTTTCTTCCTTTTTTTCCCCCCTCTCTTTCTTATCCTTTCTCTTTGGTTCTCTCCTCTTTCTATCTCCTTTTAACTGATCTTCTGTCTTGTCTCTTTCTCTGGTCTTTCTCTTTCTCTTCTCTTTTCATACTTTCTTCTCCTCATTCTCCCTTTTTCTTTCCTTTCCTTTCTCATTCTTTCTCAAATTTGGTATTCATTTTTGCTCTTTTTTGTTCCATCTCTTTTTCTTTATTTCAGGCAGTGTGCAAAAATGTCACCTGAGAGAAATAAAAGTATAAAAGTCCTGCAAGTAGAGCTAAAAACTGATGTTGGTGTGGTTTGGTTTTTTTCCCACTTCTTTTTTTTGGAGGAAAAAAAAAGATTGTTTGGTGATGTGGTGATATAACACTTTTCTCCTTCTATCTTGACTTTAGATGCCTGTTTCAGAATTTTAACTACCAGTGACTGCAGTCACTCTCCACCAGACAAAAAGTAAAATGTAAAGAGAAATCCTATTCAGTCTTTGTATTGTCCCAGGATGCTGAAAGCAATAATCCTCAGTGCAAATTGTGGCACTGAGTGCTGCACTATGATCTCTGACTGTCTGATGTAGAGTTGATGACACAAAGGCAGGATTATTTTGAGCCTAACCTCTAACATAAAAAAATAAAATAAATAAACAAACAGAAACAGTCTGGGTTTGTTGGGTTATCATTTATGACAGAGCTACTTGTTTAAAAGCAGTGGTGCAAAACCACAAAAAAAAACAACATCACAGCAACATATGAACTGAGAGACTCTTAAATCAGGGTATATATCTTTTTTTGTCAAATGGCTCTGAATGAAGCATGAGTGGCAGCATAAACAACTGGTCATACCTTCCTTTAGAAAGGAGTAAGTGATTCTTATGGTAAAATAATTTGACCACTTTTGGTTTTAGTGAAAAAGCTGTTTCTTCACTCTATACAGATGTTGTTCTTTTAGATCATCCTGAGTGCCTTTTGCCATAGGTTCATGGTATGTATAGACCACATACTATTATATACAAATGAATTCTTTACTATTTCCATTTACAGTGTTATGTTTAGAGAATTTTTATTGCCTTCATAATATCTTAAAATTATAGAAATTCTTGAGCTGGGAGGGACCCTTATATGTCATGTACTTCAACTCCCCTGTAATGAACAGGAACACTTACAGTTACATCAGGTTGCTTAGAGCCCTGTCCAGTCTGACCTTGAATGTTTCCAGGAATGGGGTGTCCACCACCTCTCTGAGCAACCTGTTCCAGTACTTCCCTAAACTTATAAAAAAAACCTATGATAATATATAAACTTGGCATATGAAAATTTCTCTCCTCTTTTTTTTTATTAGTAAAACTTCAGAAAATTATTATTCTAATTGCTTTTGAAAACAAGATATTAGTTATTTTGGATGCTTGTGATGCTGAGTGATTCTCCATTTTACACTGTTATTTCAGCATCATTGCAGCTTTTTAAAACATCCATTACTCTTCAGGTTCCATCAGTCTTTCTGTATTCTTACTTTTACTAATTCTCCAATGAGGATTTGGCCCCAGGGAACATGCAAGATGTTCACAGCAAGGCGTCATTTAATTGTCTTATTCTTATAGTCTTTCTCAGCCTATGCATATAAAGAACGTTTGACATGACTTTGACATACATAGTCATTACACAGAGACAATATCTTTTTCATTACATTTACTATTACTGTTTGACATAAAGGCAAACAGTTGAGTGTTGCAACCAGGTTCATCAAAGAATGATTTGAGGTAAATGAGAGAGGTTAAGGTATGATGGAAAAGCTGAGTAACAGAGTTGATGTAAATGTCAGTCTATGGCAGAGAGCTCAGCTCTGTAACTATTAATCTAGTACTAGGAAAAAATTATTCTTTTATTCTGCTTTATTCTGTGGCCACCAGAAGGAATCTGTGGTGGGCTTTTCCTTTACACACTCATGAAGGATATCTCACGCAAAGAAAAATATGCTTTACTTCATATATTGGAGGAGAGATGATTAACTGTAGTGATGATGTCAGGGTGATAAGCACATGATAAAATAAAACATGAGTGGCATCTTACTTGAAGTAATGAATTTACAGGAAAGAGAAGTATTCACTTGAGTACTAATTAAAACAAGACTGAAGACTCTGTGTTAATTTTTGCCAATGAGAATGGAAAATGTCTTTGTAGAAAAAAAAATAAAAAGAAAAAAAGCCTGACTAAACAAACAAGACAAAACAGACTTTGATAATACTGAGTTCTCTTCATCCCTTTAAAAGGTGACACAAAGAGCTCTTCCAAAGGGAATGGATCTTCACTGCAAGCAATAGACCTTGCTACATCCTCATGGCACAGAAATGAATAAATGCAACCATGCAGTCAATGCAAAAAAAATTAACAGAGCTTTGGAGAGCAAAGAATGTTCTGAGTACAGCTACTTGATTGTACTGTATAACCTGAAAATAGTGCCAAGTTGAGAGAAATTTGAATCACGCTTGGATCTGTAGCAGCATCTGTTAATGCAATCATTTGTTTATTAACTGAGACTTAGTTAGTTACAATTGGTTTCTACAGCTAAATACACAAGGCTTTCATTTATACTAAAACTTCCTCCTCCTCTTATTTCACTAAACTTTAATCTTTTCCCCACTTCTTAAAATATAGGCCAGGACTCAGAACATGAGATGGAAATTGAGACTGAAATGGAACTGTGTCATCAGACACAGTAGTATGCAAATTATGAGCAAGTAGAGAAGTGCTGCAAGGTAATCTGTACTAGGAAGAAAAGCCTTGTTAGAAATACTGGCAGATCTTGAGAGGCTGTGGTGGTTGGACAAGTGAGTCACTTTCTTCACTTGGGTAAATTAATAGTACATATTTTCTTCCTCAGTATCTGTATGTCCTTCTGAGTAAGTTCAGAGATATACTCTCATTTCTGTACAGGTTATGGGGCATATAGATGACTTTACTACCACACTTTCCATCAGTTCAGTTTTACATATGAAGACACTCAGATGCTAGGCATCATGTGAAAGTGCAAATTTAACTGAAGATAAATCCTGCTTTTATTCATGTTTCTAAGAATATATTTGCTTTGCATTATGATAGATGTGCCTGAAAGATTGACCAGAGATGTTTTAGAACCTGGGCACCCAAACAAAGAGGACAAGGGTAGAGAATTAGTAAAAAGAATAGGCCCCCAGTTTTCCATCCCCGACAATCAAGTCTAGAAGTTCTCTTCAGAGAAAGATCAAGCACAGCCACCCTGCTCACCTCCAAAATCCCACATTTCACACCATTTGATATCTTCTAAAAATAGGCATAACATTTCAGGTATACCTCTCAATCCATCCTTACTATGGTCCTACTGATTGGATGCCATCAGTACTGCACTTTGAAGAAAATTCAAAGAAGTGGCAATATTCTTACATAAGAAAGAGGACTTTGCTGCTTCTGAAGGAATCAGGCATGAGGTTTCCTTTTTAAAAAAAAATTGTTTTCAGATTTTCCATCTCAATTTTCTTTTATAACACCAACACTTCTATTATTTAATTCATTCTGCTTGGCAAATTTCTATAAAAGCTTCTATTATTTAATTCATTCTGCTTGGCAAATTTCTATAAAAGGAACAGGGTTAATTATTTTATCTCATGCAAATACATATGTGTTATTATTTAATAGTGAATAACATGTTGACTAAGAATAATACTACACAAACTTAAGCTAAGTAAAAATCTTATGTTTTGATGACAAAATATACTTTTTTTTTTTAATCTTTCATGTGTATTTTAGTTAGACACCTTTTGTTTGGTAATAAAGTCAGGTAGTTAAAATACTGACTGTTGAAGACTGATTGGGTATGACCTGACCAGGAAATATGATCTTCTGCGGCAAGACTGTACTCCAAACACTCTCACTGTCATTGGTGAGATGCTACAAGATACCTTAGTGTACAAACAGGAATTACTATTAAAAATTATCCAAGCTTGAATTTACTACTTTTATTTATTTATTTATTCATTTTAACATACATTCTCCCAGAAATTAAATGTTATTTTACTGGAACATAAATCAGGCTAGTACCCCAAAGCTTAATTTAAGATATTCCTCTGGCTTACATGTCCTAGAATTTTGTTAATAATTATGGTCTTAGGAAAGTTTTCCTAAAACACTCAGAGTTAAGAAATTTCCCTCTGATTCTCTATTTTTCTTTTCCAGGTTGCCCCTTATAATCTGTGAAGAGACAAAGGTACCAGTCAAGAGAACTTGCAGGTGAGAAGCCATATGCAGCTGGCAGCTGCAGAAGAGCAAACATGACTTTTAAACATGGCTGCAGATGTTCTTAGGATAGTATGTCATAATTTGAAGAGAACAGAAACATGAAATTATGAAATTATCAGGAAAGTACAGTTATTCATTAATATTAAATGTTTTTACTTTTTGCTGAGGAAATTATAAGTAGCTTTAGAGGAAATATTGCTTTAACAAAATAATCATGTTTCCATTCAAAATCAAATCATTTTATCTGCTCTATGTAGATATAACAGCCATCACTATGAGAAAGATATGTATTACATACATTAGGCAGATGCATATACTTTATTATAGTTAAGATCTTAAACTCAAGATCTCACTTTAAACCAGTGCAAATTCTGAAAATTTTGCTCATAAAGACAGAATCAGTATTGTATGTTGGATATGTCTTTTATATTTGACAGAAAACACTTTGACATGACTGTTCACTAGAAGTCTTCTCTCCATATACGCCACTTCAACTGGCTCTGCACATCATCAGAATTTTCAGTTTCGTTACAATTTCCTTAAAATACTGTATTCTCCTTTATGTGACAATAAATTCTTATTTAAATAAACACATTCCTTTTTCTTTCTTTCCATCTCTCTCTGCATTTCATATGGTTCTGCAAAGTTAAATCAGCATTAGTGTAGACTGTGCCCAAAGGATCAGTTGCCTACTCTGTGCTGCAGAAATGTATGCCATGGCTTTCGTCTCTTCATATTCACATACAGAGGATGAGGCACTCCAAAAAATTTCATGGAACCTACAAGCATGATTCTCACAAAGTAAGAGTAGGAGATGGTGCACAACCCAAATCCTGGAGCGAAAATGCCATCATAAGATGACCCGAGATTCTCTGATAGAAACCATGTAAATAAACTGAATTAAAAAAGATACAGTACTTCATCTAGAGACAGCCAACAATCCATATTCTATAAGAATATGGCACCATTTTCAAGAGAAAAACGTTGTGATAAAACCTGAGGCCTAACTGATATATGTCCTTTTGCTCCACTTCTCATAATGATATTTACCTGTGCTATCTGCAGCCCAGTTTGACCTCACACTAACAAGCCATTCTACTTTGCGCTTTGAAAGAACTACATAAGGAGATTGCCCCTTAAGACAGGTACGACAATTTCTGTATTGTCTAGAAACATTGTGAAGTTTAAGAATAAAAGTGAGAAAAAGAATAGAAAAAGAGAAATAAAGCTATCATCTTGAGTCTCCCTACAAAAAGGTACTCAATGCACTTTCATGTGAAATCTATTTGGAGGTAATGTAATAAACTGTTTCAATACAAAGACTTTTAACTACTTAGTGCCTTTCTTTTTCAACATCCTTATATGAGAAAGGTTTGCAGTCTTGCCTGTATCTTGGAAAGAAAAGAGATATGAATTGCACATTAGCAATGTTTTGTGATTGAGTCCTTTTGGTAGCAGCCTGTTGACCAGATGTGTGATATTGTGAACTACAGTGCTATCAGTACTAAAAGCAAAGAGGAAGGTGGATGTTAGGAATTTTTCTCCTTAATATTGAAGCTATTTCAGGAGAAAAAAAAAATCTTTGGGTGACCATGTCATTTAGATATCGGGTTGTTTAGGGTTGTTTAGAATAAGGTCTGTAGTTGTACTCAAAAAAAAAAAAAAAAAAAAGGTAGATTCCAGTTGAGACATGGTCAAATTCTGACAGGTGTAAATAGGAATAACTTTGAGGAATATTGACTCTGAATGAGTCTCTGGATCGGACTATGCAAGGCTATGCATAATTGAAAATACAGACATCATGACTACTTGATTTAACCTTGGTTAATGCATCTGAGCCTGAAGCATTGCTTAGGGGAGCAACGTTAGTGGTTTTGCATTTAACCATTAGCTTTTTGCTTTCTGATTACTTCATTATTACTCTATTAAACTTTGACAAAGCTTATTTTATTTTCTGTGCAGAAGCCTCAAACTGTGAATTGAGCAAGAAATTTCACTGAGAAAAAGGGTATAGATAAGTAAAAAGCAGACAAATGTATTAATCTTCTGTAAATTCCTTTGATAAAAAAAAATGAAAAGCTTGCAGATATTATGATAATGGTACACTATCTGCATACATAGACCTAGAACAGATGTAGAAAATATCCTTGTTAGTTATTACATACAGGTGATGTACAGGCACAGTATTATCCTGACAGAACTAGCAAAATGTTTTTTATAAGTGCTATAAGTTCTAATGTACATTTATGAAACTTTGGGGAAAATACATTGGTATCAATAAAGGGATATATTGATATATGAGAAAAAAAAAAAAGAAATAAATTGTCCTGAATTGGAAATGGTGGGATTTCAGAGAATTTTCTTTTTTCTTTTTGTTGCTTTTGAATACTTGTCTCTAGATTGCCTGGCAAAGCAGGTCATAAATCTTTGATCAAAATTTTCTCTTAAAAACATGATGCAAGGTGTTTTGATGTCATATATATGATTTAGGTCTTCTTAAGATTAACTTTTACTGAAATTATGTATGAGCTCTCCAAGAGGGAGATTCTGGAGAATTCTGTTTTCTGGAGGGGATAGGAGAAGAAAAGAGAAAGAAATAAAGAAATAGTTGTTTGAAACTTATTTTATTTTTAAGATTAACAGATAAAATATAAGCATTTCCCTCTCGGCAAAAAACGTCTTCTGTTTATAAAAAATAAAAATGATATCTTATGGAATGTGGACAACTGCCCCAAGACAGGCTCAAGTGCATCAGAATTACAGATGAATTAAAAGCAGAAGACAAAAATTAATCTTTTGCTTATCATAAATGGAAGCTTATGTTTCGTTCATATTTCTCATGAACTAACAACTTCCATATTTCCTTTCTGAAAAGTAGAAGGATAATGGGTAAAGATGGTTGGAATTTTATAGTTGTTTTTTGATGAAAAACGTCTCCATAATCCAATATTTTGATGACAGTTTGTGATCCTAACAAATCGAATATGAAATATCAGTTTTCAATGCTGAATTTCTTGGGTTTCATCCTTCTGCATGTAAATGAAAATAATAATAATTAAAAAAAATAAAATAATTGATGGTTTTCGTTGTCTCCAATTCCTTTTTTGTTATATTCATGATCACTATAAGATGGTCTAATCATACTTTCCTCAGAGAATAGTATGGAACATATGCTGAGTTACAACTAAGTGGTGGTAAAACTAACACAAATAATCAGCTATTCACACAGATGATCAACTGTGGAAAAATGTTACCACAGAAGGAGAGTAAATTCTTATCATTTCAAAGAATCTTTGGGATTACAGCTATGTTTATTATTTCTCTAAACAAAATGTGCTTTGTTTCCTCGTAGCTGACATACTCAAACTGTAAAGGAAAATTTTACTCCAAAATTTTCTCTGGAATCATCTTGGAAACATTCCCAAATTGGATATAAACCAGAGCAATAGTATGTGGCAAGAAAATAATGGATGTACTTGACTCAGGTCAACTTATAGTTCTATCTCTTCCCCTTCAATAGAAGACCAACCATATGCAATCATGAAGGGAGATAAATTACTTCCTGTCTACATTCCTTTTCTTTCTTTCTTTCTTTCTTTCTTTCTTTCTTTCTTTCTTTCTTTCTTTCTTTCTTTCTTTCTTTCTTTCTTTCTTTCTTTCTTTCTTTCTTTCTTTCTTTCTTTCTTTCTTTCTTTCTTTCTTTCTTTCTTTCTTTCTTTCTTTCTTTCTTTCTTTCTTTCTTTCTTTCTTTCTTTCTTTCTTTCTTTCTTTCTTTCTTTCTTTCTTTTTCTTTTTTCTGGAATGGTTAGATGAATTTACTCTGGGAACTCAGTAAAAGAATGTAAAGAATGACCAATATTTTTCCATCCCTGGACACAAAATATTACATTAAAGGCAAAACGCTCCATTTACTGCAATGGCATTTGGATGATTTCAACACAGCCAGGAAATCGTGAGCTGACTTTCTCCAGAAACATTTTGTATGTCTTTTTGTGGATAATATTATTAAGAGGCCCTGTATAAAGGTTATTTTGCACCTTAGTTGGCATGGTGCTAGTCATTTTTATTGCTTTTCATATCTCACAGAATGAGGACAAATGGTAGCTATTACCAAGCATGTAGATGGGCAATAAAAATATAGATGGCACGGGACCAGGTTGAGAAGGCAACAGGGAAAAGAAACAGAATAGATAGACATTGGATTGGGGTAGGAGAAAGAGAGGGACAATTTATTCTTATATTTTGTTCCAAAGAAGTTGTGCTGTTTTACAGTGCTTTACAAGTTTTGCTCTCTTCACTACTCTCCATCAGCAATGATGAAGATGAGCTCCTTTCCAAGAGTCCTCTAAGAATTTACAAAGACCTTGAAGCCAGCTTATACTTTCAGTCACAGGAAATTCACCCAGTTCACTTCAAGCCTTGTCCAGTCTCCTGAAGTTTCCATAATTTATTATTCTCTCATGGTAACTATACTAATGGAAACTTTGTTGATGAGAAACATAACATCAAAATGTTGGATTTAGTGAATATTTGCACCTGAACGTGTCCCACAAAACCAATCTCTCTGCTCTTTCTACACATCTTCTGAGACTATTCAGTCTGGAGTACATTTCTTGTAATAAAGTTCCCATAATTATGGCCTACATTTTCATGGTTGTCAAAAGACAAGCAAGTTTTTGCTGTGCAATAATTCCTTCCTTATTGTCAGTTCCCTTCACTGTCTTAAGCAGAGATCAAAGACTTTTATTCCCAAATCCCAAACACAGGAGCTGAGTTGCAGATGACTCAGAAATTGAATGCAATCTGAAGTCTGCTTTGAAAAGTGCATCCTAAGAAAATCAAGCAATAACTAACCTACATGGCCCAGAGAATGCAATTGTAATGTGCCATTCAGCACTATGCAGAATAAACAGAAAGGATAAGTTTGGATATAAATTTTGGTTTTTATTTTGACATTACTAGACAGGTAAGCCTGTCCAAAGGGAGAAGAATGTGGATGTGTGTGGATGATTGTTTAAATAAAACTCTTTTTTTTTTAACCTTACTACAAGCTGAAATCATAGCAGAGAGCTTGTTTTAGGTAAAACTGTTTGCAGACTAGAACTGTACACTTTGTGGGTGAAGGATAGAGTTAGTGAACAAAACCCTGCACTTTCTGGTTGCATTGACTAAGTTGAGTATACTGGAACTTCCACACCGTTGTTTGGTTTTTTTTTTAGTTAAATGTCTCACTCATATATTCTTGGCATTTAATGATCAGTGGGGAAGATCCAGGTCTATTATGTGAAAACACTGTCAATGGTTCTGTCACTGAGGCTAGATTGCCAGATACACTTTCTAAGAGTAGTTGTCCAAAAATAAAACCAATTAAAAAAAAGTTCTGGGAGGCAAGTTTGGCTTCACACTTGAGGGCAATATTCAACCTCTAAATACAAGATATTAAACTAATACTTTCCCATGGAAAAGAGTAACTTGTAACTGACTGTTCTGAGGATTTTTTTGGCCTCTACCACTGAAACAATTGGCGCTGACCACTGTTGATGCTGGAGAGCTGGCATATATGGCTCTCTGGCTTCTACTGTGAAAGACATTTTTATCTCCCCCAGGGAAAAGCTGTATAGGCATTTATGTCTACAAACAAATTGATCTTTATCTAGAAATGAATACTTCAGACTTCATTGGGATTCATTAGAATGCTGTTTTTAGCAAAGATGGACTTGACCCATGTCAGTTGATGCTCAGATATTGTTACGGAGTACATGGTACATGCATATAGTTCTCAGTCTGAATCAATTATAACATATATTTTACACTGAAATATAGTTAGATTTATATGTACAATGATGATTGAAGATGGAGGGCAGGGAGGAAATGGGTGTGAAATGAACATCTACCTAATGTTTACTGCTGCATGGGCAGATATATTGCTTCTTTCCTATTTGTCAGGTAGATCTGAGTATAATATAATTCTCATCCACCCTATCCGTGCTTCTATGTAGGTTTCATGTGTTTTGTTACAGTGTTACTGAAATGGAGATATGAAAGAGAAAGTGAAAAGAAGGAATGCCGTCCAGAGGGGCCTATACAAGCTTAAAAAGTAGGTCCACAAGAACATAATTAGGTTAAACAAGGCCTTGCACAGGGTGTTGTACTTGGGTTGGGACAAACCTAGATATGTGTACAGGCTGGGAGAAGTATTTTCTTAGAGCAGCCCTGTAGAGAAGGACTTGAGGGGTCCTGCTAAAAAAAAAAAACGCTGAACGTGAGCCAGCAGTGTGCACTTGTAGCCTGGAAGGCCAACTGTATCCTGGGCTGCATCAAAAAAGGGATGGACAGGAGTACGAGGGAGGTGATTGCCCCCATCTACATTCCCCATCTGAAGCACCATCTGGAGTACTGCATTCAGCTGTGGCCCCCACTACAAGAAGGATATAGAGCTGTTGGAGTGGGTCCGGAGGAAGGCCATGAAGATGATCAGAGGTCTGGAGCATTTCTGCTATGAAAGAAGGTTGAAGGAGTTGGGCTTGTTTAGCTTGGAGAAAAGACTATGGGGAGACCTCATTGTGAACTTTCAATACTTAAAGAGCACTTACTAGCAGGAGGGAGACCTACTTTTTACGTGGTTAGATAGAGACAGGAGAAGAGGGAATAATTTTAAACTGAAAGAGGAGAGATTTAGATTAGATGTCAGGGGAAAATTTTAACTGGGAAGGTGGTGTAGTACAGGAACAAGCTGCCCAGAGAAACTGTGGATGCTCCATCCCTGGAGGCATTCAACACCACATTGAATATGGCCCTTGGCAGCCTTATCTATTGACCAATTAAGCGGGTGGCAACCCTGCCTATGGCACAGGGTTTAGAACTAGATGATCTCTGAGGTCTAACCCAAGGTATTCTATGATTCTGTGAATTATGAGTTACTCTTAAGAAATTTATTCTGACATCTGAAATGCATTATAATATGGTATCTGATTCAAATTGTGTCTCACATAATTGGATGGTAGATCAGACAGGAGGCAGTCACCTGAAAGAGATGAACTGCTGATTGGGTCCTCAGCAAGTAGGCGTGAATTTGGAAATCCAGTCCTGTATTCTTCATCAAGAAAAATGGGTATAATTTCCTATTTGTCCTGCACCTGTGCTTCTAGAATTCCTTCCAGCTTACTGTTTGGAAAAGAAAGCAGGTAGCATGGTGGCGTGGTAAATTAAAAGTCTGAATTTGTCACTGCAGTGTTTTGGAGGTGAATAAGCTGGATGTCATTCAGATCAGAGGTGGATACTTCCTATTTTTCTCTTTATTGTAAGTTACAGGATAATGTTTACTAACAACTTGGGTTTCTTTATTTCTAGGAGATGAATTTAAGTTTTTATTTAATATCTATTCTGTGATTAGGAAAACCCATTAGATTTGTCTTGGTAAGCATATAAGAGGAACAAGTTTATACAAGAAACTCATTTTCATGCTCTGTATTCAGTCCAGCACTTCTTCCATAGGCTTTCAAGTCTGAAAACATGTTGCATCTGACTGGACACATCCTATTTCTTTTGTAGTCATATATGCTTGATCAGTAAACTTGTAAAATGCCTTCATAACAATTTTCCACTAAGTTTTATGCAAATGTAAATTACTACAGCATATAAAGATATAATGAACTATGTGTTTTCTCTACTGACCTCAGCATCTGATATAAGAATGTGCTCTTAAATCAGCTCCCAGGTGAAACATCAAAAAGGAAGAGCTTCTAAGGATTCTAAGTAACACTGTTGCATTGAGAGCTGATGTTGCTCAGTTCATTTAGAAAAGACTTTACACATTCAGTAAACTACTTTAGCATGAAAATTTGGTAAAGGAATCTTTCATTAATAGGAAAGATTTGACTGCGCTGCAAATAAAGTGATGTTTACATAATTTTGAATGATCTTTCAAAGATTCAATACCCTTTTGCTGTGGTTTACTGTAAGCACCATATTAAACTTGCCATTTTTAATAAAATGAAAATGTCACAATTCAGTCATTACATTGTGGGAAATATGCTTACACTTTACACAAATTTTCAATTAGATCTTTAGCTATTGCTGAGTATTTTTTGTCTTAAACAAAAGCTTTTGCACTAAAACACAACCCCAAGCGGTAGTTGTCAGTATGTATTAAATTTAGTCTGAGACCGAATTCTATCAGGTTTAAATGTAGCTAAAGAATTTGTTTAATTGCAAACAAATCTCCCTGTGTTCATTTATGCCTGACCAACTTTGTATAAGGATACATCAGCAATACTCTTTCAATTCAAGGTCCAGCTGTTTTTCCTGTTTACAGTGTTCAGTTATTCAATTCTTTTTTCAGAATGTTAAATGTTGGTTTGTTGTCCTTTTGTTCATTTGTTTGTTTGTTTTACCTTTATAGCAACTTATTCAAGAACAGGTTGAATAGATTTTCTCATAATTTCCTCTGTTTCTTGCTTTGTTGTCATCATTTTTATTTTCAAAAATGCTGTTAACTTTATTCTCTCAGTCCGAGCCAAGGGGACAGGTGAGCTGCACTAGTTCCTTCTCTGCTGAGCCTGTAATTTCAGGGAGCTTGGCTGTCAGTTACACCTTTCATGGTAGTTTTGAGGTCAGAGGTGGATAAAATTTGACCTTCAAGAACTGCATGTAGAGGAATTACCCATGAGACTTCAATTGGGAAGCAGTGTGCACAATGAGGATAGTGGCCTACTGGTGTGTTGCATTAAGCATAGGCTGGACACCCAGCACAGTGAGCCTGCAGCAACTGAAAATAACAATAATTCATATGAAATACTGTGGTAAATATACAGGGATGCATTTTTTATCAGTCTTGGTTAAAATTAAATATTTTAATTTAGATGTGTATAGCAAGTATAGCATATGTATAAATATTTCCAGACAGACTTGGTAGTTTGGATTTTGTAGAGGTTTCTTATTGCTTTAAATTCCTGAAAATAAGGAGCTTTTAAGATGAAAATACCTGACTTTCTAATGAGATGGAAATTATTGTTTTTATCCACCTCTAGGAATGAATTCTTTATTGACAACAATAAAAAGAAACTTTGGAAGTAGAAGAATAAAACTGATTGAGATAAAGGAGGGGTGAAAGCTGAGGGAATGAGGAAGTTGAAGAAGTATCTAACCCCATATATTACCATCTTTTTCCAGGAAAGTTAATAAGTCTTAAATTTACTATCCATTCAGGCAGATTTAAGTTACACTAAGATATTTTTTTTTCCATATAACTTTTAGGAGAACATTCTTTGTGCGACATCACATGTCATTTTAATGAATAAACAAAATAAACATATCAGGATTATTTTATGACAATATGTATGCCCAGTTTGACCCCTTTATACTTATCCATTTAAATTGTTCTAGTATCTTGGACTTTCTGTACATTTGGAATAATTCTAACTTTGTTCACTTGTCTTGAGAGAAAAAACAATGACAAACTGTTTTTATTACTTGAGTGAAGTGATATCTAGAGCTCTGTGCTTTTTGAGCTTTTGTGCCATTTAAGAAAATCAAGAGAACAAAATTTGTCTTGAAATTTTATATACACCTCACAGTAAATGGGCTGCAGCCCATAAAGTAATCCTGATTGAATGATTTATCTTCTGAAAGAATCCATGTTAATAAAAAGTGGCTAGATAATAGAGAGTGGAATAACATACAGTGGAAATTAGTTCTTATGCTTTTTGTAAATGGCATTCTTTTGTTCATTGAGTAAAACATACTAACAGAAATGTTCAGTGTACATATTAATTGGTGGGATTTAGGATCACAAGATACAAAGCCCACACACATCACCTCTGATTGGCTCACAAAGTTTAATGGAGTATAACAAAATCATATAATGCTTTATTTCTAGGTCATATGAGGATCCGGATAAGTTTCAATTAGGAATTCGTGCAGAAAAATAACAGACCTGCCTCTGTGGTGTTATCCCAATAGGTAGCACATTAGAAAGTAGGTTTGTTGTATAAGAAAAACAGGATTGGGTCCCATCCTCATTTCTAACCTTGCAACAAAGATTTCTTTATTCCTTAGAAGAGAGCAAGTTGGCTTTTGGGCAAGGAAGACCTTTTTAGCTGAAAGTCAAGTGTTCTGTCAATCTTGAACTGTTAATCTAATGAAAAACATTATTTCTTCCTACAAACTTTCCTGGCTACAGTGTTGAAAACCCTTCTTCTGCTAAATCCTACCATTAGCTTAATTCAGGAAAACACGTAGGTTTGTGTTAAAGGCCACCCTTTTCAGAGTAGTACTTAATGTCATGACTGAGTTTAAGCACATGCTTAAAGCAATATATTCATTGATTTCATAGGAACAAACACACACTTCAAATTAAGCATCTGCTTAAGTGTTCTTTCAGAGACAGGATTGGAGCAATGACAGCAATAATTAGATTAAGTTGAACACAGCTATCTTATTCAAATTCCTTTATTATCCTACATCCCCCTGATTACCAATAGTACCTAAAAAGTACTGCAGCTCTTTATCAGCATGACCTGTATTTCACACGTGTAAAACTTCATGTCAGTCTTGGTAATCCCTTTTACAGTTCCTGACAGAATTCACTAGTGAAAGTCGGAAATAAACAGAAATTTGGTTAGTACAGGAAGCTTAGGAAGTGTTTGCATGGTCTGCAATTGTGGTCATCTGCATTCAGCCAGAGGGGAACCTCTAATTTTCTAATTTATGTAATTGAATTTTTGACTGTTGCACAGTGAATAAGTTTTTTGTTTGTTTGTTTGTTTTTGTTTGTTTGCTTTTTGAGAGAGAGAGTGAAATAAACTCTAATTATAACATATGCAGGCTGAGTATTTAAATAAGCAAATAGTGGTCAATTCTTGACATTTCCTCTTCTGGAAAGAAAAGAAAAAACTTTAGAAAGACTCATCTGTTTTACAAAAAATTACTTCCTATAATCAAAATTTCTTTCCTATTTAGCCAAGGGATTTGGGTCTAGCACTCATTCTAATGATTCTAAAAGACAACCAGATGCATGTTCCAGTTAAATTTTTCTTTTTCTCTCCCTTTCTCTCACTTTTTGGTAATTTTACCATACGTTCTTTTCAAGTGAACAGTTAATGACTAACAAGCATCGGAGAAACTGAAAAGCAGTAGACAGTCCTGACTTGGAACACTGCCATGGAAAAGAAGCAACCCAGGTACATTGTCTCCTCTTAAACCACACTTTGATGGACCTCAATTAAAACAAAGGAGAAAGGTTATTTGCGGTAACATCTATAAAATATTAAAATCTCTCCGGATACTTTCGAAGGGATGAAACACATGCTTCAAGGACTTTGCAAAATGACAGTCAAGCATAGATACAGAAATACACTAGAAGAAAGGAATAAGGAAGGTCTGGGATTAACTCTGTATTCCTTCCAACTATATGCAATCAACCACACACAATAAATTTAAATGAGAAATCATTTTACATCTAATGTCAAAAATGAAGTAACAACTCCCAAACCTTCTCCTTCTAAGAAAAACTAACTATTTTAACATGAATTAAAGAATAAATGACTTTTTTTTTTTTTCCCAGGCCTTCTGCATTTACATAGGGTGTTTCATTATGAACTGATTTTACAGCATCCAGATCTACTGCCCTTAAACTGTGTAGGTCTCTTCAGAAGAAACAAACTATTAAAAGCCCCTAGGGGTCACCTCTATTGACCTCTCAGTCCTCTTTCTATTTTGTGGATAGGCTATCAAGGAATGCTTTAGTTGCAGCAATAGGATGAAGCACAGAGGCAACCTCATGGTTGTCGGTTTAAGTGTGGTTTAGAGGTTGGAATGGGACATACCACCAGCTATACTCCAGACTCAGTCTTATTCAGTATGACCGTTTGTCACAGCCAATCCTTACTCAACCTAATTAGTAGAGGAATGTAGGCATTTTTCCTTCCTTCTCTGTGCATTCTGCTCTTCTTTGGTATACCCTATCCACTTACATTAATGGAGAATACCATTGGACTTCCTTGGTTTTATGCCACAAGTATCTGGATATGTGGAGAAAGAAGGTGTCTTTTCAGTTACCCACTCTCTTCCCTTGGTTTTCCCAAGTCTTTATACCCAGGCTGCCTTTGGAGTATGGAGGTCCTCCCCAATGTCCCACAGTATGATGAAATCAGACCTGAGTGTATTTGTCAAGAAGATAAAGTCTGGCTCTGCCACAAAGGAAACAGAGGAACATGTTCACAGCTGACTACCATACAAATAAGTATCTGGACCTGACTTATGGTAGGAAAATTCTTATCGAAGTAACTCAAATTATGGAGTCTAATCTATTGCAGTATTTCATTTTAAGTACCCTCTAGCAGTTGCAAATATAGTGAATGTATTCATATATTTATCTCTATTTGCAGTAATATAATGTCCTCTGCAATTCATATGGAGTCTGATTTAAGGCCATTTAAAACAAGAGTAGTATTTTTGTTGCTATCATGGGTCTGTGAATCAGACCTCTGAAAAATAATAGTGAAAGTTCTGTTCTGTGTTTCATTTTAGACAACTGTCCAAAACCAAAAATGTTTCTCTCATTTTATCCAGAGCCTTTCTCCTTGTAATTTCTAGAAATCTAGAAATTCTGAAGTCAAGTCTAGGGATATGTGCTATGATTTGGTATTCATTTGGTATGATTTGGTATTTACATTTACTATGATTTGGTATTCATTCAGATTTCATTCTATCTAGGATGACCTTATAGCAATTCTGATTACAGATTATTAGACATGTAATTAATTTTATCCTGGGCTTAATGGCAACATTCTCAGGTAGCTGACAAGCCTGACCCTGTGGACGTGACTATTAAGCCTTTTGAATAATTTAATGAAAAAACAAGACCATTTGTATCCTCATGCTAACTTGCTTGCTATTACAGACAACAGTTTCTACCACTTATTGATCAGGAAGCAAAGGAAATAGGTAAGTACATAAAATGAAAGTAGAAAATAAGTAATTATTCATGATATGGGAATAGACAATGATACACTTAAATCTAGATAACAACTACAATAAACATTTAATCTTAAAGAGGAAATAAAACTGAAATCATCAGGAAGTTATAGGAAGTGTGCTTTAATTCCTCTAAGATACATAAGCATTTAAGTCAGCTGCTGCAAAGTGTGTGCCTACATATTTGCTTATTTTTTCCAACAGTGAGCAGGCAAAGTAGGGCAATTAATAGAATCGTAGAATGGTTTGAGTTGGAAGGGACCTTAAAAATACAACTTAGTTTCAACTCCACTGTCATGGGCAGGGCTGCCACTCAGTAGGTCAGGCTGCCCAGGACCCCATACAATCTGGTCTTGAATGCCTCCAGGGATGGGATATTAACACCTTCTCTGGGCAACCTGTTCCAGTACCTTACCATCCTCATAGTGAGGAATTTCTTCCTAATACCTAGTCTAAACCTACCCCCTTTGCATGTGAAGCCATAATCTCTTATCCTATCACCACACTCCCTTATAAAATGTCCATCCCCAGCTTTTTTGCAGGTTTATCTGCCACGGGCAGAAAGCTAAAGTGAACATGATTCCCTAAGACATTGACTCAGCTCAGATGACTGTCAGATGAAGCAGAAAAGCCCAGTCCAAGAAGAGCAGTTGGTGAGAAAGTGTATCTAAATGTGCATAAAGCGTACTTGTATTGCCTGTCTTCTTCACTCAGATGAAGAACACATTCCTGCACATTCCTGTGATAAACAACTCTGAAGAATGTAATAAATTTGGTGGTAAAATTGTATGAGGGGCACATTCAAAAGAAAAAGGTACAAAAAAGAAGCAGGCAAAATTGAGATTTGATTTCCATTTAAAACTGACATCTTAGCATTTGGTGTCAAAAGCTGCGACTGGCCTTAGGTTCAGTAATCTTGGTGAACTCCAGTAAGAAAATAGAAAGCACCTGGATGGGTTTAATCTATTACAGTTCACAGGATTGCAGAACTTCAGGGGTTTGAAGGGACCTCTAGAGATGATCTAGTCCGACCCCCCTGCCACAGCTGGAGGGGTTTTAATTGAGTAGAGTGATTATTTATTTTCTTAAGAAAATAGATTCTAAGAAAACTATGTCAAAGGGGTAACTTTCAAACTCATTTCAAGCTTGAACTAACTGAGCAAAAAGACCCTATCAGGAGGTATGATTTTGTCCTCTTATGCCTCTGACAAATGTCTCCAACTTTATGACTGTGCTTATTCTAGTGATGGTGATCTCTGATGAGACACTAGCAATATATGCTTTATACAAAATGTGTTTTTTTTTCTCATAGTCTGTTAGAATTTCTCCGTTTTTCTTGGTCTCTTATAGAATAGGTTGCAGTCTTCAGCACTGCATACCTGTTGAGGACGTCACTAGCATCCTGAAAGGAAAAATAATAAGAAAAAAAGCTGATAGTTTGTCTTTGAAGTGGCCAGGGGAAGTAGTTAATTCCCCATGGGTAGGCACAAACATTCCATCGCCTGTGACATGTGTAAAGGTTGCTGTTCAGAGCAGACTCCTTTCAGGACCCATTTCTTCTGGGCACTTACATTTCTAAACCCCTCAAGAGGGTCGTACTTGTGAAAAAGAGAGTGGAAACTCTGGTGTCCTAGTCTAAGATTATACAAGCATTTTTGTGAACAAACTTTGGGTCAGTCCAGAGTTGGAAGTGAACATGAAAAGTGTCAGTAACTCTTTAATAAGACTTTCTGTGATGCATCTGATTGACCCACATTACGATGTACAATAGCATGAAAGAGTTAGTAATCATTGCTAATGAATACATGTACCTACCTGATTCATATACTGGGCATTACCCCTTACTAATGCTTTTGTTTTGCATTCATTAAAATTCCCATCATGTCACAAAATGCTGAACATTTACTATAACAAAAACAAAAGCAAACAAAAAAAATGTGACACATTTATTGCAAATTTTAGTCAAAAAAGATATAAATAAGGAAATCACACACCACAGGCTCATTGTCCCCATCCTACTCTACTTTAGTTCACTAATTAATGTTTTTAGAAAGATATTTACAATGAGACCTCAAGCAAATACTCAGAGCTTGCTGCACAATCCTTCTCTGTACTCCTGTTTCCCCTTCCCCCACCTGCAAAGGAGACGGGTTACTTATTTCTTTTCCTTTAGAATAGGAAGGACTTTGAGAAATTCAGTCCTCATGACTTAGATTTATATAAATAATTTCACAGATCTGCTCAAACTTCTTATAAAACTAAAACTGATATTTGTTTGAAGAATTTTAATAGAACTGTTATGAAAATGGTTTAGATAAATATAAGATGCTGGAAAAATCCTGTGTATGTATGATTATCTATCTATCTAAGCAACAAAAAAAAATCTTATTTGTTAGTTCGTTTGAGTGATTAATTATTTAGCTGTTTGTTTGTTTGTTTACTGCCATAATGTTATGCTTAAAAAAAATTATCTGTATATGAAGAGCACCAGACTTCATTCTAGGAAAAACTGAAATTTCAATCTGAGAAGTTTCTGGTACAAACTACCATAACTATGTGCTACAATTATTTTTGTGATTCTTTTTTTTTTTTTTTAATGTTAATTTGGACATTGTATTGTGTTATTTTAAACATGTTTAAATGTTTTCCCTAAGATGTTAAAAAATAATTAGATGATTAAGCATGTATTGCAGACATTTGCAGTTTGGGAGAAAAGTAATATAAGAATAAATGTTCTTATAGTTTGCTTCTAACATAGAATGGCTTGGAGATACATTATTATGGCTTTCTCTGTATTAATGATTATTCAGTAAACATTCTTATAGATGAACATATTGTGTATTTGATTATGGAAACATATTCACCATGAATGAAAGGATAAAAAGAGCCAGTTCTGAGAAGGCACTTGCTATGGTATAACAAAAAAAGACTGGGAAATGCAAAACATACTTGTGCAGTGGCAAGACAAAAAAAAAAAAAAACAACTGTTGTACATGTAACACATTACTACAGAGCAGGCTCAGAAGCCTCTCTAGCCTTGATTGATGTGATTATTTATGAGGATTCAGAAATATTGGAACCTGGAATATAAAGAGAATTAAAGGCCAACTATGTTCAGGAAATTGACAGTACAGCCACAAATATCTCTGAAATGTGGAATACCAGCTATACAAATTCATCTTTTCTTCACACTGAAAATATAATTTATCATTATTATTAAATAAAAACCACAACCAAATGCATGTTCTACTTTTGCTTCTCAGTAGTATCTTAGCATTAACACTTGTGTTGACATGTTGAGGGTAAGGCTAAACTCAGGAGAACTCTTACTCCTATTTGCTCAGCTATCATGAGATATTTGTTTGCTGAGATAAAATCTATCACACTGAGCCCTCCAGGGCAAAGAAATGATTAGTTTGAGGATTAGACCGAGGATTCCTCATGGGTGCGTAGATACAGGAGTCATGCTGCTCACACCTTCCAAGCTAAAATAGCAGACAAATATGGGGATAAAGAGTTTTAAGTAGGATCACTTTCATGAACATGGGTTCTAAAATTGGGTCTACACATCCCTTCAGAAAACTGGACTGTGGTCCATGAGGTCATGTGTTTTCCCTTCCAGTTTACAGATCTATGTTGCAATCGTTCTGCTTGATATACAGAAGTTTCCAATTAATTAATATCATCATGTTCATAGAATCATGCAATCATAAAATTAACCTGGGTTGAAAAGGATCTCAAACATCATCAAGTTTCAACACCTCTGCCATGGGCAGGTCACCAACCCCTAGACCAGGCTGCCCAGAGCCACATCCAGCCTTACTTTGAATGCCACCAGGGATGGGGCATTCACAACCTCTCTGGGCAACCTATTCCAGTGCGTCACCACCCAGAGTGAAAAACTTCCTCCAACCTAAATCTCCCCTGTTCTAGTTTAAAACCATTCCTCTTGTCCTATCACTATTGACTCATGTAAACAGTTGTTCCCCCTCCTGTTCATATGCTCCCTTCAAGTATTGGAAGGCCACAATATGTTCTCCCCAGAGCCTTCTCTTCTCCAAGCTATGCATACCAAGTTCCCTCAACCTTGCCTCATAGGAGAGATGCTCCAGCTCTCTGACCTTCTTAGTGGCCCTCCTCTGCAACTTTCTTGTGCTGGGGGCCCCAGGCCTGAGCACAGTACTTTATGTGGGGCCTCATAAGAGCTGAGTAGAGGGGGACAATCATCTCTTCCTGCTGGCCACCCCTTTTTAATGCAGCCCAGGATATAACTGGCCTCCAGGCTGCAAGCGACCACTGCTGGCTCATATCCAGCTTCTCATCCACCAGGACTCCCAAGTCCTTCTCCCCAGGATTATTCTCCAGTTCTTCCCCAAGTCTGTATAAACACCTGGGATTCCCCTGGCCCAAGTGCAACGCCGTGCACTTGGCCTTGTTGAATCTTATCAGGTTTACATGGGCCTACTTCTCCAGCCTGTCCAGGTCCCTCTGGATAGCTCCACTTCCCTCCAGTGTATCAACTGCATTGCTCAGCTTGGTGCCACCTGCAAACTTTCTGAGGATGCATTCAATTCCATCATCTACGTCACTGATGAAGATATTGAAGAGCATTGGTCCCAAGACCAACCCTTGGGCGGCACCACTTGTGACCAGCCCTCACCCAGACGTAGAACTGTTAATCACAACCCTTTGGCTGCAACCAGCCCACCAATTCTTAATCCACTGAACAGTCCATCTTCATCACCGTTTTTTTATTTTTTTTGTCATCTGTATTCCACATCATAACATTATGTAGTGTACAGGGAGATGAAGAGCTAATGCTCCAGTTTGGTAGGTCACTGATAGTTCCCAGAAGAGAACCAGGTACCCCAGAGGTCTTTGTGTTACATTCTGTTTCCATTTTACATTCAGAGGGAAACACTGTTCACAAGTCACAAGACATTCTCTCTTTTCACTTTTTCCTCATCCTGGCAGTGTGTGTGCACCCTAGCCATCTCGCCTTCAGCTTTAGAGTAAAGCCTTTGGTTTTTGGACACTTTCTCTCATTTTATTTAATTTATTACCTTCAATTCCAGTTATATTGTATTATATTGTGTGATTTTTCATTCCAATATCTTATTTAGTAAATTAGCTTTCCACTTCAGATTGTCGTCGCTGTTTTGTTTTAGGCCCATCTCCTACCCTTTCCCTTTTTCCCCTTTTCTCTTTCCCAAGGTGTGGGTCTGTGGGTCTCCCTGCCCCATTCATGGTGGAACCGGGATGTTAACTTCTCCAATTTAGAGAGAAGAATGTGTGGAGGATCATGTCAAAGGCTTTGCAGAAGTCCAGGCAGATGACATCCTTTGCCTATCCCCTTTCCACTGATACCATCACTCAGTCATGGAAGGCTACCAGATTGGTCAGGCAAGATCTGCCTGATGTTAGTCATGTAAAACTAGGATCTCCTCAATGACTTGGCGTCATTCAGTTCTTAGCTCTATCACGTATTGTCCCTCTGCCACAGGAACTTTTTCTGTATAGATTATTCCTTTTCAACTACTCAAATCTCACTTTCCAGTCAGTTTACCACCCTTGAATACAATCTATGCTTTTTTTAAAAGATGTTCCCTATAATCCAAATGATCTGTACCCTTATTTGACAATGCATGCATCTCTTGTAGCTAAGGAAGTCATGACAGTTGCTACGATTCAGTTTCAAACTTATTTGGACGTGCAATGTTTTTCCATAAATTGGCTGTGATTTTATGTTCCTGTCATACTGCTATGTTGCTTGCCACTCATCATCGTCCTTCAGATCACCCATTTCATAGTTGAGGTAAATCAAGTGCAATATTTCCTTGTGTGCCCAAGGCCATTATAAGCTGGTACTATGCGAGAAGAGAAACCAATCATGATTCTTACCACTGTGCTCCAAGCACCTAAGAATATCCAAATAAATCAGGTTAATGCTAGAAATATAGTAATAATTATTGAGAGAAGGGAAACGCATGAAAAGTTTTTGATGGATTCCCCAAAGCACAGAAGATGACAAATGTTCTAATTGAGTTCTAATGACTGTTATTGAATTCAGCCTAACTACAGATAAACACCTAGACTTATATTTTATTCCATATGTTTTCTAGCAGTACAGATACTGGATTCAGCATGATTTGTTCCACCTAAAGTACAGACTGGTGTCATATCAAGGCTGCCCTTCAGCCTCTAGCATCATTCTGTTCAATTTATTTTTGTTTGATCCTAAAAAATATATGGAAAACAAACATAAACTCCAAACCAAGAAACCCCCAAGACAAACAATTTTTTTCTTTTCTGAAGAAGAGCAAGAATAGGCTTCAGCTTATTCTCACTAATTACTTTAGTTGAAAATGTAGCTTTTTAAAGTGACTTAATAACTTAGCTTTATTGAGAAGAAGCCCACCACATGCTACCTGGGGAAGACTAGATTTAGGCACCTGATAATTTGGAGTTCACGCAAATGATCTACTTCTCATCCTTATTAATTTAACTTCATGATATGACTCAACTTATTAAATATATAGAACTTAAATTAGATCCAAGAGAAAGAGTTTCCATCCTGCCAAGTCATCCTGGGATAGAGTTCTATTATCCATCAGACTTCTAAACTAGGATTTACTCCTACTCAATTCTGAGTAATAATCTGGAAGTGAGATGTTGGTATTCCCTCTGAATGGCTGGGATGTGCTTGTGGTTCAGTATGAATCACTTACAGAGTAGATGCATTAGGAGTGGGCAAATTGTGTATATTTTCCATTCAGGTCATTTGCTTAATCAGCAACAATTCAGACTTCCAGCAAATCACACCCTTTTCAATAACGATAACAGGAAGAATAGGCTGAGCAAGCACAGACACTCATTCTCTCATTGCCTTATATTAACCTTCAAAAGATGCTATTAAAAATAAAATTAGAGATCTTGTCATTATTTTGTTCCTTGGCATGGAAGCTGTTGAACCTGCTATATGAAGGCAGCCACCAAGTTTCTGTAGTTTTCAGCCTCCTCCAGGGAACATTCTCAAAGACCTTCACTGGAACTCTCCTATTTGCCTCTCCTGGATTCCCTCTGCTTCCAGATGGAACACCATAAGTTCTCAAGGTCAATAATCTTAAAAAATAGTAGCCAAGAGATTCCCTTTCAAACTGAAATTGGTCCAATGAAACTACCTAAGAGCTGGCTGACAGTCTTTTTAAGCACAATTTCAGTAACAGAGTCTGAACTGGCCTCTTTAGAAAATACCTTTGAAGGCTGCATTATAAATTCTCTAATTCCACTCATTCTGTGTTACAAGGTCCATAAAGCCAGAACCTGGGCCAAAAACTATACTCATAAAATTCCCTTTAAGTACTCTATCCGGTAACTATGAATTATAACAAAATGGGGTCTGGAAAGAAGTCAATCACCATTGTCAAAGACTAGGCATCTTTTCCATTATGATCATGCCTATTTCACACATGAAATGGCTTAAAAGAAAAAAATAAGGATGGCAATTGGTGGTGAGTCCATAATAAAGAGTCTAGATTAAGTCTAGATTAAGGGTTCATATGTTTGGAAGCTGTCACAGAGTTAAAAACAGAACAAACAAAAATAAAATAAAATAAATAAAAATAAGAAATCCAACAATAAAAAATCTGACAACTCATATTTAAAGGACTACATATACATATATACATACACATCTATGTATACATGTACATATATATATTCTCTTTAATTTACCAGTTGAGCTGCTGTGATTCATGTAAGCATTTTTTTCTTTTTAGTGATATAGACCACCTTTGGAGGATTGATGTATATGCTCCACTGACTTAATCAGAACTCAGACTTTTACTAGGCTTCAGAAAGATTAGTTCATCTCTTCCTCACCAAAACTAGATGCCCAAAATGTAAGCAAAACTTCATCTTATTCTGTCACACTGGATAACCACTTCAGTACTTCCTATGCTTTATTTCACACAAAGAACATTAGGATGGAGAGAAACAGTAATAGTAGCAGTCAGAGGACATTTATATATATGAAGTTTTTCACTCAGTGGGTAGTGATACACTGGAACAGGTTGCTCAGAGAAGTTGAGGATGCTCTATCCCTGGAGGCATTCAAGGCAAGGCTGGATGTGGCTCTGGGCAGCCTGGTTGGTGCCCCTGCCCATTGCAGGGGGATTGAAACTAGATGATGTTCGAGGTCCTTTTCAACCCAGGCCATTCTATGATAAGTTAGAAGGAATTTGATATAAAATCAGTAATGGTAGGATAGAAAGAAACTAGAGAAAGGGGAATATACATCGGTATTGTTCTTGGTCAAAGAAGTAGAAACTTGCTAGAGAAGTCACTGGGAGACCTGGTACTGAAACAGCAGATCTTCAGAGTCCTGCCCTGGGAGCTCACTTGGATCTAGCCTGGCAAAGTGATTATGGGGAAGGGGTTTTATAGCTTATTCCTCTCCTGTACAGAGAAGATAATGTTATCTTTATCTTCTTTGGTTGTTGTCATCTAGAGCATAGTCAATTCTCATCAGCCAAAGTACAGAGCTGAATGTACTGTGGTCCAGATTCAGTAAAGGAAACCAGCTCTTTCTAGCAAAATCCTGGCAGTAGAGTAACATATATTTCCTCATTATGAGCCCATTTCTGCAAGGCAGGTGAGGACTGTTTTGCTTTTACATACTACCCAAAAAATTGCCTAGCATCTTGCAAGCTGTATCTTGCACCCCTTTCCTGGAAAACTGTTCTGGGTGAATGTGGTTTTATCAAATACAAAATCTTGACATGTTCATATTATGAACATAACAGGTGTCACTAGTACTTCTGTGCTCTTTCTGCTGAAGCACTTGAAACTGGTGACTGCTGTACACCAACAAAATGCTAGGCAGAAAACTTCACTTAATTGTAGCTCCTCTTATTCATGGGAATCTTTCAAGGGCAAATAGGGAAATAGTTTTCTACTTTATTTGAATTTGCTCAAGGACTGAATAATGTGTCATTAGCAGAGTACCTAGCCATGGCAAAACAAAGTCTAAGAAATCCTTTATTCAGAGTGTCCTCTGGTTCAGCAAAGCCTTGGAATTTGGCTGACCATAGGAAGTGTTTGGGAGGTATTCCATCCAGATTGTATTAGCCAGCTCACCACAAGAACTTCCTATTTTGGAAGAATCCCTTCCATCAGTTTGAGGCTACTCTTTCATATCAATAGTTTAAGGATAGCTTGATTGCCTTATGTTTACAAAGTAGTTCTTGTACACTGGTTTCTCTTTCTTACATCAGAGCTATTCCTGTTTGTTTTATGATTTTAGATTGTGCTAAGTTTACAAAGAGAAACAGAATATGAAAGAGATAAAAAAAACTTTTATTCTAAGTCTTCTGGAGGCCTAATGGTAAGATAATCAACATGAAACAGGACAAGGAAAAGTTTATAAGTGATATAAAATTTATAAATTAGAGGTTGATCTTCTAGCTAGACTGCATCTAAACAATTAATATGGTATATAAAATTTAAAATAGACATATGTAAAATATTTATAAATTCTCTTGAAATGAAAATTGCAGAATTTACTATGTAAATTTTTAATATAAATATAATATAAAAATGTAAGGAAATAAAAATTGCTATTTGCTTTTATACAGACCTTGAAAAATTAGTTGATGAGGGACAGCCATTGCACAAAGACATTAGTGTGTGATGCAAACAAGCTGGAGACAACTACCTTAGAACCTGAAATGAATTTACATTCATGGCTTTCTAGAGGCGTAGGCAAATGAATGATTTCAGATAGTGAAAAACAATATTCATATTAGGTACCTCAACATTTGAATAGGGAAAAAATGAGTGCATTTTACCTGTATCAGATCACTGCATCCTATTTAGGAAATTGCTATGAGTTTGTAGTTTTTCTCTCATACAGAATCTCTCCTTTTTCAAATATGGATAAAGCATAACAAATGCTTAATTGCTTTGTGTAGCCCATGATCTCTTAATCTCAAATTCAGTGCAGATATATAACACTGCTTAGTGAGAGAAAACAAAAAATTGTTTGACTGAAATGAGTGTTTGATCTCTAAAAGGACATTTAGGCTACCTTGCGTACAGTGACTATCTTGCTGAAAAGTTATGCTTATTACTATCAGCTTATTTGTAAGATCTTTGAGATAGGAGCTTTTTATCATTCCCTTCTCCTTAAGAAATTCATCATTCCTCAGATTTAATTATAAAATTGGGAGAAATACATTTTATATTATTTAATGCATTAGACTAAGTCACTGAGGTATAAAAAGTAATGTTCTTCCTCCAGCATGGGCCAGTGTTAGTTTAGAGGGTAAAAATTAATGCCTCGTAATGCTTAGAGACAAAATCTTTCGGTGATGAAATATGTGTATACACTTGTAAAAACACAGTCTTCCCAAATCTAAGAAGGGTGAAGAACAGAGTCAACCTTATCTTCCTGTTTTCACTTTCACCAGGACCCTTACAGAAATGTATGAGGTAAAGACTTGTATAGAAATTGACTTGACAATATGAAATATATCCTATTGTATAATGAATAATGGAAATTACTAAAAAAAAAAAAGAATTTCATCTTAAAAGCAACAGTGATGAACATTAGATACTTTTCCAACTAACTGAGGTTACAATGTATTGCAAGTCTTCTACCTTGTGCAAGGATTAATTTTACATTTCAAATGGATACAGATGAACGATCCAAATGTAAAAGTATTTGTGTAAGATGTTAAGATGTCTAGAAAGCACATCGGTTTTTATTTTTTTTTACTTTCTCTTTGACTCTCAGGTATGCTGATAATTCTTTGCCCAATGCAAAACATAGCAAAATGAAACTTTAAAAGATATATATGAATAGTTCCATGAGAATTTTACTTCTGAAGGGAGACCTCACTCATACAACAAAAAGCTTTTCTGTTCAGGTCCTGTCATAAACAAAACTGATGGGACAAGAGCTAAGTTCTGCTATTCCCAGGACATACCTGGGAGTTTACTGCTCCCTAATGTAGCTCTCACCATCCCCTTTTGATCCAGACTAGCCCCATGGCAGAGCTCTTTTGTATCCCCTACCTTTGTCCAAAATTAAACTGATTTGCAGATTTCAGACAATGATTTTGAAGCTTTGGCAAGCGAAAAGAAAGAAAATATTAATGTGAGATCACTTCTGTTTGAACTCTCACATTGACAGAGATGCTTTATTTCATTTGACTCAAACTGAAAATTTTTATTCTGGCATATGATCACATCTGTGTCGTTTTAGAAGGATTTGCTTGGGATTGATGATGTTACCTCAGGTCACAATCTGGTTTATAAAAAGAAGCTGGAATAGAATTAAAACTATGGAGTCTCCAAAATACAGCGTTGCTTCTGAAAGCAAAGTTTGTAATCAAGAAAATAACTGATGAGAAGTGCAGCATTACTGCCTGAATCACTTACATGGGCCATATTTCCTCAGTGTAGTACATTATGAAAAACACAGAGCTGAGAGTGATACAGAGAGATTAAACCAAAGCTTTTTTCAGAGAGAGGAGAAAAAACAAACAAACAAACAAAAAAACAACTCAGAAGACCCTACCACTGTACTAAGCAGTTTTTACTTGCTAACATTCAACAAATGGGAAAACATGGAATATATGAAACCATAACAAAGGAAGTTGCTCCTGTATTAGTCTTTTGTTTTAAACAGTATCATTTAGACTTGATATTTTAACTAATACTGACAAATTTACTGCACCACAGATCTGGTTTTTTTTGTTTGTTTGTTTGTTTGCTTGCTCATTTTTGTTTTTACAACAACAAACATTCCCTCTTACATGAATAATAATTGGCTTTCCCTTGAAGCTCTGCATAGCTGTAAGGAAGCATGGCATTCCTTCTAGTTTAGTCTTTTCTGACTTACACTTCTACATGATGCTAGTAGTTCCACTTCCAGCTAAAATCTGACATATAGAATCCTTCTGACCCTTGGACAGACCATAATACTCTCCCAGGGTGTTTCTGGTATTGTAACTGCATTTCTTTATTTTAATGTTAAGGCTGAATGGACCACTGCCAAGAAACAAAATTATTCCATAGTCCCTGTATTACTGCCAAATCATCTAAGCCAATGACTGAAATACAATTAAAATTTGTTTTCCTTCTTTCTTTGGAACTAAAGCAGACATGAATCACAACTGTTGTGATCTAGTTTATGGGCTGTCATTCTTACCTCACTTAACTCTTGCAGATACATTTTCAAAGTGAAACAGTAGACATTCTTTCCTTCTGTTTAATGGAAGTTGTATGCTCTAGTTTTCATGTAATATTTTTTCTTCTTTATACAGTGTTTAATTGTTGAAGGTTCTTCAAAAAAAAATAACAGTTAAGATATCTGGATTCTGCTCATCATTTTACTAGTGTAAATCTGACATTATTCTATTGATTTTATTGGATGTAAATCAGCATAAAACAAAATGTAGACCAAAATTCATTCACTCCTACGAAGTGTGCCACCTATGCACACTTCAAAACTCTACTTGTATTATTCAAAAGTACTTTGCTTCATGGTGGAACAATGAGATTAAACTTCTGGTAGTGTAACTGTGATGATACTGAGACCCAAAGACCTTTTTCACACATCAGCATGTCACTGATTCTAACAAAATATACTCTTCTTCTCTAGGAACAGAGTCAAACTCCCTGTCAGGAGGTCTGGATATAAGTATACTCAATTTTACACAAATATTTCCTTCAGACTCTACCTATCTGCACTTCATGAATTTTCTGTCAAAGCTACTGTGGGCCCTCTAAGAGATTATTCCTCCAAGATGCAGTGACAACATGACAAATGAAAGACTATATCCTTTCATCTTCAAATTGTAACTAATTTAAACTCTTTTTCCTTGTCAAAAAATGAAACATCTCTGATCACAATTCTTCCCTATTGTAATCATATGAGATGATTCAGATATCGTGTTTCCTCAAGAATTGTTCTTTACAATAAACAAGATCACTCTCAATGGTTGTCAATGGCTTATGAGTGGTTTGGCCTGGTTCCATGACTAATGGAGCATGGGTACCCACAGACCTACATCCTGGGAAAGAGGAAAGGGGAAAAGAGGGAAGGAGATGGGCCTAAAAATAAAACAGCGGCAGCAATCTGAGAAGGAAAGCTAATACACTAAATAAGATATCGGAATGCAAGATAACTAAATATAATAGTGTAAAAAAGGAGGACATATTGTGAACTTTCCCCCTGAACCAAAAATGGAAAAAAAAAGTCTTGTGGGGTGTGTAGTTCTTCTCTTTTGAGAATCAGTTACCCAAAAAATCAGCAGTCCATCCAACTGGAGCATTAACTCCACAGTGCTATACATAATTTCATGATTTAGAATATTGATAACAAAATCATAAAACTATGACAATGCTTTAAGAAAAGTAATGTAGTAAATAGAAGCTGTCAAGCCGAAAATTATTTTCTACTTCTTCCGTACAAGTTTTTAATTGATAATTTCTTAGACTTCCACATAAGAACATTTGATTGCATGAAATAGAAACCACTTTCTGATGGCAGTATTAAAATTCAAATTTACTTGGATAACTAAATATTCATTTTGGCCTGCACATTCACTAATTCTGCACATACATATACAATTGCTATGTATGCTCTCTGTTGTATGTTTATTCATAAGCCAATTTAGAAACTACAAAATGTATGATAGAATGACTGATATCTAGTTTCTGTTAAACACATTAAGCATTATTATGGAAGAGATATAAATACCTGCTGATGCTACAAGGAACATTTTTGAACTTCTCTTTATGCAAGTATACAGATCTGCTTTTATTCTGCTAGATATCCTATGAATTCCAATATAATAACACAGATTTGTTAAGATATGTATATAAATTGGACCCTAGATCTCAGTAATGTGTCATTGTGGCATACTTGCCAATTGTTTCTTTGGGTTTTGAGGCCATTTCCAAACTAAAAAACTAGTTATTTAAGTAAAGACATAAAAAAGTGTGTCTTTTCCATATTAAACACTAGGTGAATAAACACAGGGAATTAATGTGAAGCTTCTGTTGAAAGTATACAGTTCTATTAAATAATATCTGCTTGATGATTCAAATTAATAAGCATAAATTACAATTATTTCCCATGCAAGCTTTTAACCTTGAATTTTCTGTTCTTTTGTTTAACTGCAAACTAGAAATATATATATATTTTTCATCAGTTGTGAAATTCATACTTTTCTGTTTTGCTTTTTTTTTTGTTTCTTTGTGAGTAATTAGCAGAACGTTATCTGCAAGCATGCTGACGGGCATCCATTTTTATGGAAGAATCTACCTTTGCATGTCTCTGAATACAGGCAAGTTATTATGTATATCAGAGTTACAGAGCTCAGTTTTGTTCAACCAGCCAGGCACTTCTGGATTCTCTCCATTTGTTATTATTAATGCCCTAGTTAAGGAGAAAGGATCCAGTTAGTCAGTTCTGGCATCTAACATGCTTATATTTAAAGAACTACATGGGCTGATTTCAAATTGCAAGAGCCTAACCTTGATACAAAGTCTGTGGGACTTTGCAAGACCTCCATGAGGAACTTCTGCCCACTGTCAAATGACTTACCTTGCTTCACTTTTCTTGCTTGAATTACAGCTACGTCATTATTGTCCTTGCTCAATTAACTATGCCAGGAAAAGCTTCCAAGCTCTGAAACTCATTTATCCTGTTAAATAAAGCTTGCGTTGAGCCAAGTAGACATTTAGACAATCTCTGCACCTTGTATGGGGTTAAGCACAGGATAAAATCTCCTTTGTGAAACAGTCTAAATGTAAGTCCCTGTTCGGGAAGGTGGAGAGTTCAATTGAGTGCATGTTGGCTATTCTGTGCAAGTTGGAATCTCATGTCAAAAGTTACTGAGCAAGTCCTCAGTATCAGTACTGATGACAAAAGAATTGAGACTGTTAATGCTTTCATTTTTCACATGATAACCTTTGAAAAGCAAGAAACAGCTACATTGGTTATATTTATACTACAACAATATTGCAAATGTGTTTACACCAGCTATCTCCTACCTTTTTAAAAATGTATTCTGCAACAATGAACATCTGTACTTTACAGTGCTTTCCTCAGTCACACTTATACTTGTGTGTGTATATATATATATATATACTTTTTTTTTTTCACTTCAAATACCAATTATGTTTGTTCTTGTCTCTCAGCTTTTGAACTGTGTCTGTTCTTCAACTTTCCTACGATCACAGGCTCACCAGATAATTGAAATGGGAAGGGTCTCCGTAAGGTCTCTCATCTCAAAGCAGGAGCAGGTCTGAGGTCAGATCAAATTGCTCAGGACTTTATCTAGTTATGCATTGAACACTTCCAAAAATGCTGAAGGTAAAACCATTCTGGTCAACATACTTGTACTACTCTTCCCAGCTTAAATACAGAATAATTTTAAATTTCATTTTAATAAGTAAAAATAATCAACAGTTGAATTCAGACCATTTCTTTGTTGGCTGAGAAGATTATAAAAATGTTTTCATATTGCATTTCTTGCACTTCAAAAGCATTTTACTTGATGATGTTACTTCTTTTTCCTGATTTACATTTAACCCTTTTCAAAACTGAATCTCACACAATTTTAGAAAAAAGGAGATAATCAACTTTCCTATTATAATCAAGAAAATTGTAAAAATATTCACTGCCATTTTATTCAGTTTGAGTCTTTCCATTCAGTAATGAAAAGTTCAGATATGATTTTATCATAAAACAAAGCCATATTCAAGATCCAACATGCAGTTCAAACAGCAAAGAACAACCAGCACAAATCCAACAATATCGAATCTTTGCCTACTGAGAACCTCCAGCAATATAAGATTAAATGCAACCTTGATTGACTCTAAATTATATAGTATACTGAATTATAAAGTATACTTGTTGATATCGCAGTGATTAAAGTGATATTCTGGCTCAGTAAAGTATGTGGTATATTTATAGATTTAGAAGAGTAAAAAAGCTTATAGTTGTGCTGCATTAGATGCAGAAAATAATTCATTGAAGTAGGAAGCAAAAACTGGACAGGTTAATGGAACGATATGGAAATCTACTACACTTAATAAAGCTATTTTAAGTTCTGTAGGAAGTTAATTCTGCTCTGACAACTTGACTAAGACTGTAAAAATGTCTTTGCCAATAAAGGATATCAACATTTCTAATCTACTTCGCACTGATAAAGAGAGGCAGGGAGGAGGAATTCATTTTCATGGAATAAGATGGAAGTGAAACAAAAAACCCTTTGTCTCAAGAAATATTGCACCTGCATTAAGTTCACTGTTGATACCCTACTCGAAATTTGATTTTTTCCTTCTCCTCCTTCCTTTCATTATTTTCAGCAGTGAGGAATGTGAGGCATGTAAGACATCCTTCTTGTCACTGGCAAATTTTTTCTTCAGCTATGAAAAGGGGTAAAGCTTCCTCACCTAAGTTGCCATCAGCAAGTTGTCCTAGCAATGCACCTGTGCCTTGTAATACTATAATATATTTTTCAGAGCTTCATATTTGTGCGACAGCCTTGAGAGATCCATTTACTTCTCATCTAAAACCTAGGGTTAGGGTTCATATTCTGAATAAAAAGGTCTTTCTTTTAGGAACATATGGTGCTTTCCAAGTAATTAATAAATGTAAAAGTCTTTTTTATTTGATGTAGAAACTTTTGTCATGAAAGCAAGAAGCTACAACTTCCATGGTACTTTCCTTCCCAGCATGACCTTTACAACCACCAACATATTGCATTTAACATACATACCTTTCTTATAAATTTTACATTTTAAAATAGAAAAAATCTGGTAAATCTGTTTATACTTCTACAAATAAATAGACAAATATATATTGTGTCTATTCACACACACAAATGCATCTTTAAAGTCCTCAGAAGGGTAGTCTAATTGGAAATTTACTATAATAATCCCTTGGTGGATTTTATTTCCACACACCACCATAATATTTTATACTACACTGTTGTATAGAGATGGAGAAGTTTGACAGAAGACTCTAGTGAGGACTAGATATTAAGATTCATAGAGGTCAATGGCAGCTCAAATAGTGAACTTGAGCCTTCGCAAATGTTTTGGTAGTGTCTCAGCTGAACTGAAAACCCTGAAGATCATTGTAAATTATGTAGGCAGGCAGGTATGTGGAGTAGAAAGGTAATCATATACACTAACTTCTAATTTTTTTAAACTTGTTGTGCACATCTTTACTATGCAATCCTAAGGCTGGCAATAACCTGGGAAGACATATCTGATGTTACTACCCTCTGCTGATGCACCAACCTGGCAGTGAAAGAAGTCTAGGAGTGTGAAGTAGGCTTGTCCATTTCCAAATTGGATGTAGATCAGTCACCATGAGTCAGACAAGCTGTGTATCTTGATTCAAAGAATTGTTATCAGCATTTTCATCTCAAATTGCAGAGCATTTCAGATAGGGTTACTAGAAAGTCTATCCCTTAGCATGGTTTTATTTAATTTGTGCCAATAACAATTTCAATTACAGAATAAAATTTATATTTGTAACATTTAGATGAATGACAGTAAAGTTAGAGAGATGGTATACGAGTGTACTATCAGAATTTATTGTTATTTATTTATTTATATATTATATATTATATTTATATTTATATATTATATATTATATTATAATTATTTATATATTTTATATTATATATATTATATATATTTATTATTATTAAAATAAATTAATGAAATTTAAGGAAACTTTCAAATTTACTAGGATAAAATTTGAAAAGTTCAGTGCTATAAATACGTAGCAGAAAGTAAAATACTGCTTTTGGCAAACAAAAGTTCTGAAATACTGCCTGACAAGTTATAATAGTAAAACCATAAGCATATACAAAATGGCGTTAGCTTAAGTTGAAATACAAACTGATCATTGACAAAAATTTTATATACCTAGAGTAAAACAGTAGAACTAATTATTACAATCTCCTGTACTGTAATGTATCAAGTGGAGATTCCTGTGCTTTTCAATTCTTCTCTTAAGGATGTAGATGGTCTGAAAAGCTACTGGAAGATGACAGAACAGAGTAGCAACATGAAAGATGAGGGAAATTAAGATAAATTGATGCACACCAAAGGTGAAGGACTCTATCGCTCCTTAAAATAGGAGAGACAAGTACAAGTTGCATGCAATGATGTAGAGGCACTTCTTCGTGTCAGGAGCATTGACTATCCTTTCTTCCTAAGTCCTTTATTATTATTATTATTGATTTTATCTCTATTTCCACTTTTTTTCTGCAAGAGGGAGGAGGAATTTTTAACCAACTTAAAAACTTCAGGTTTTAATCAGAAAAGACAGTAGAAGCATGTTAGTGTCTGATAGCTCTTCTGTCTGCAACAGATCAATTCATGATCTTTGGTCTATTCACAAATAATTACACTGATCTTTTTAATCAAGACACACATAGTAGGGAAGATATGCTAACAATGAGAGGCTGATTATGAAATTATTTGAGTGCTTGAATATTTAAACAATAGCAAGTTAATCATTACAGTGACGAGAGCCACCATGAGCTACCAAGACGATTTGAATTACACTACTTTGCATTTAGACTAAGAGTATTTGCATAGTAGGCTGTTATGAATCATCTGATGGATGATACCTTCTTAAAGTGTTGTAAGTCAGTAACTTATCTGAGACTGCAGACTGTGCTATTAGAAGAGCTTTGCAGGTACTTGAAGGGATTGTACCAGAGTTGCTGCAATGGTGAAGAAAGTGCTTATTTAGGTAAATGACCATGAAATGCTCTTATAGAAATATAGAAATATCCCTCATTGCAGTAGACAGACATTGACCAGAGACGTGCAATTCTCATTAGTAAAAGCTCTTTCCTTTACTATAGTTTTAATTGTTTCTGCAGAAGAAATAGCATACATTAGCAAATTCTCTGTTTTGGTATAACAAACTTTTTCACGGTGATACCTATTTTAATTACAATCACGATCTTTTTCATGCTCTGAACTGGAACGTAAGTGTCAGCAAAATCAACTCCTTCAGCTCTAGTTAAAGGCATTTGAAAGAATAAAATATATTTTAGAAATTCTCTTTTTGTTGGTATAACTTTCCTGTCAGTCAAATCTGCAATTCAATTAATGCAGTTGTAAGCAACACCATTCCCAAAACATGACTGTTAAAAACATGAAGCAAATATATTATATATTTCCCCTGACTGGAGCTAAAAGAACTGCCTGAAGTACTCATAAACATCACAGTTCCACTCCTGAGAAGCTGATAATTTCTGCCTCCTTCATTGGTCATTTTTGCTTTGTAAACATTGTAATTCAAACATTTTGTGGGTCACCAAATCCTTAAAAAGGAAAGGCTGGAGTCATACAACTGTATTTATATTTATATCCATACACTTATAGAAATACACCCATAACATTTTGCAACTTGTTTTAAAGTTAATTGATACTACATAGCAGCAACTTCATCCTAGAATCCCAAGACATCATATATTACATGCTTTTCTTTGCTCCTTGGTATGTGATTTGCTCATGTCCACAATTTTCCATCCTACTTCTATATAGGTTTACCATTATGTTCACTTCAATGTTGGTCTCGTTATTTTTCTTTTTGGGTGAAGAAAACTAGAAGATGACACTGCCTTGCTGAGATCAAACCCAATCAACACTAATTAGCAGATACCACCTGTTTAGTAGGTAGGTAGCATTAGACTGAGCAAAAAGAGCTTGTTTTTAGAAACATAACACTCCATTATTTTTTCTTAAATATAGACAAAAAATTATTTGCATCTGCACTGACTTTCTTCAAAAGGCAACAATTTGTCTGAATAGCTAGCAGAATTTTGAGACTTAACTAATGGTAAATTTGTGTGTTCAGCATGGAACTACACTGTAATTATTGCTTCACTCCTAGGAAATTAATAAAGCTTGATGGATTGTAAGATTCTTTCCCAATGCATGTAGACCAATTAATGAAATCGTTAACACTTTAAATACCTTTATTATAACTTTAATAGAGTGATCAAGTTCACTTCAGGCCGCCAGATTAGGGAGAGCCTGTTAACAAGGTCTCCTTGCTTCAATTATGAGAGATTGAGACATCACACTAATTGAGACATGGAGGTGTCATGAGACAGCCAGCATGGCTTCAGCAAGGGTAGATCATCCCTGACCTAACTGGTGGCTTTCCATGATGGAGTGGTGCCATTGGAGGACAAATGAAGGGCAACTGATGCAATCTATTTGGACTTGTGCAAGGCCTTTAACGTGTTCCCATACCTTATCTAAATTGGATATATATATACGGATTTGAAGGCTGGACCAACACAAATCATGGGTTGGATGGTCACAACCAGATGGTTGTTCATGGCTCTACGTCCAGGTGAAGGCCAGTGTCGAGTGATGCCCCCTAGAGGTCAGTCTTGAGACCAGAGCTCTATGATATCTTTATCCACAGTCCAGATAGCACGGCTAGAGAGCACCCTGCCAATGACACTAAGCTGAGTGGTGAAGTTGAAAATATAGGGATGTCATCCAGAGGGATCTGTGCAGGCTTGAAAAGTGGACCTAGAAGAACCTAATGAGGTTCAACAAGGACATGTGCAGGGTGTTGCACTTGGTTCAGGTCAATTCCAGATATGTGTACAGACTGGGAGAAGAACTGAATTTCTCCCTGTAGAGAAGGATGGGGGATCCTGGTGAACTAAAAGCTGGACATGAACCAGCAGTGTGCTCTTGCAGCCTGAAAAGTCTACAGTATCCTGGGCGTTGTCAGTGGAGGAGAAGCTAGCAGGGCAAGGGAGGTGATTGTTGCCATTTACTCTGCCCTCATGAGGCATGGGGGTCCCAACAAAATAAAGATATAGAGATGGTTGAGTGGATCCAGAGGAGGGCCATGAAGGTGATCAACAGGCTGCGGTACCTCTCCTTTCAAGAAAGGTTGAGGGAGCTCGGCTTGTTTACCTTGGAGAAGACTCGAGGGAGACATTATCTTTATAAAACTCTTTTCATAATTACAGGTAGCTGAATCAGTTTTGATCAGCATATGTGCTATGTGGTTAAATACAAAGTGACTTTTATTAAAACAGCGGAAATTGCATACAGATATCCTGCATTGCCAAAATAGAGATTAGAAAAAAATTGTTACACAAACTCATCTTGCAGTGTCCTGAACAAAACACTAGTATCATTTTCTGAGGGAAAAATAAAGAAAAAAAAAAAAAAAAGGAAAAAAAAAAGAAAAGAGAGAAGAAAACCACAAAGCCCCAAAATGTACCCTCTAGATTTTTGCTTTGATCCTGTTTCAGTTCCATATTTTCTTTATACTCCCTTTTTTTATGATCCCTTCTTTCTCTGTTATGCACAGGGTAGCCTAGGAGATAATATCTAGTTACTATGCTGACCACCAAGATATCAAGCAGTTTTCAGGAATATCTGCTTTTCAGGGATTGTCTCTACAGTGATAACTTTTACTTGTCTTTACTAACAAATAAAAAATGTATCACTTCAAAATTATTATGTTCTATGTCAAGTCATTGAAAAAATAAAGTAGCAGCAGCTACATTGCAAGTAAATAAGAGAGAAGTGTTCTGATATGTATGCATTGTCCTAGGTTGGTATTATGGTTAGTATTATTCACAGACAATAGTGAGTTATTCAGATTAAATTACATTAATGGATCGACATTCTTGACTCACAGGGCGCTTGGTAAGCCCAGACTAGGCTATGGTGATCTCCACTGACAGACTTACACAAAAACATTTTAGACCTTTTCTGCTTCATCCATCATGCTCAGAGTACAACTGTGTAGACTTAGATTATACCATGTAGTATTTGTCTCTGCTCCAACGTCCAGAGTGCAATAGGACTAGCTGAAGCATTAGGTTTCCAATTTGATCTTGTTCAGAATTTGCAATTTGAGTTGGTTCCAAACCACAACTGAATCACAGATTTCTTCCAAGCTGCTACCATCTTGGAAACATCACGATTTGCTGGTGATAATGAAAAGTATGTGAAATACATGGACTACAGATTAAGTACATGATCACACATATAAGATTCCTAGGGTGTATCCTGTCCTCACTTTTAACATCTACTGATAGGTTATCGCTTGCTTTTTCTTTTTGTCTGAAATCATTTTATCTTTGCAAATAAAATGTTACTGTTTACAAAATGAGAAAGTTATGTGTAATTTTTCTGTGCGTCACAGAGTATAAAAATATTATTATCAAGTCCTGCACATTCTGAAGTGAAAACAGTGGATTCTCAGAAGGTTTCTCAAATCTGCTTAAGATTAGACCTAAAAATAAATTGAAGCAGAAAGAACGTTTTTATGTGCTCAGATATTAGGACCAGCTTGAGCTGCAGATCATCTTGGCAGCCATTGCTGGACCTCCCTGGTGTCTAAGGAATTGCAAACTCCATTCCAAATCCTTTCGGAAATTGCCAGTTTGATAGAATAACATTGCAGGAAACCACTCAAATTTAACATATTTGTTGTTTCATGTTCTGCCAAAACAATGACAGGACATTAGATTAGGTCATACTTTGAAAAAGAACACAGACAATAGAATCAAATGCTGTATTTTATTATTTTAAATATATCTTTTTCTTTTCAAAATGTGGAGTAGAAAGAATGTGTTCAGTTCCCCATACCAATCCTTTGTGGTTAGTTTTTTAACATATAGCACGAACATTTTGTCTTGAGAATTAAATTGTAGTGTTCCTTCATAGAAAAAAATGTTATCACAGGAACAGGAAGGGATATTGCTAATTATTTGCATTACTGCAAGAATATAGAAGATTCACTGAGATGATTGAAGAGTATTGTTATGCCTCAAACATATTTTAAATTTAAGATAATAGCAATAGACAGTACTTCAAATTTTGAAACAACTGCATCTAGTTTACAAAGTAAAATATAAATTATAAATTATTGTCTACTATTGTTAATTTTGATTGGAAATTTTAGTGTAAATTCAGTAATTCACAAATGACCTTTAGTTTTAAAAAATGAAAAAAAAATATTTGAAACTGGTGCAGATCACGGCCTGCTCCTCCTACGTGATGTTGCACTGAAATAAAATGAAAAGGACAAAGAAGTCTACATCAGGTTCCAGAGGCTAAATTCAGGCATGTCAAAGACGGGTAACTAAATGATATCCTTACAGGTAAATATCAAGTACATTTTCTGTGTAGATATATCTCGAACATAATTCATTTAATAAATTACATTTTTATTCACTGGCTATTTATAGACTAGATGTTAAGGTTAAATTTAGCTTTTCATAAATCTATAAGCGTTATCAGAATGGGTGTGACACTTAGAGAGTCACTAAGCCTTATTTTAAAATATCCTGAGATCATCTATATAAAAATAAGCAGTATATAACTGATATATCATGGCATCAATATGAGTAATGACAAAATCTCTATTTGTAGTCATTTGGAATTATATTGGCAGAAACTGATTGTCAAGCTAGGAGCTGAGGGAAGATTCTGCTGTTCTGTTGTGGTAAGGAGATGAACTTTGTCCAGAAGACAGAACTTATGTATTAAAATTCTAATCTACTGAGTGCTTAAATCTGTGCTTGATTTTGCTCCCAACTCAGCTTTGCAGTTAGAATATGTCACGGAACATCTTTCTACTTGGAAATGCTGATTCAACAAAAGACAAATATTTCCTGAGAATGTACTCATATTGCCTATATTTTCTGTGAAATTTATAAGATATCTTGTTTCAACAACACTGTGTTTATTTATTTGACTTGATGATGAGTCAGCTGTGTTCCTAACAACAGAGATACGTATTAGAGTGATTAGTCTTTTAGATAATTTTAATATCTATAATAAAAATGCTACTAAAATAAATGTTTTTAAAAATTACATTTAAGACTTTTCATTCAAACAGATTAAACTTAACTTCTGATGGATACATTCAGCATCCACCAGGACCAATCACTCCCAGCCTTTTTCTTCCTTTATTTGGCAGCTGCTGATAAGAAAGTATATAATTTGGTGGGAAGGTTGGTTGTTGGAAACATTCCCATCTTCTGCAGTTCATAGTTCCATGTCACCTTATATAAAAAAATCTTTAATATAAAAAATATATTTTAGCTTTCAGAAAAGCTTTTCTATATTATTCATAAGGGTTGATGTCTTTTTAATATGTTGGATCATCTTTGTTGATAAAAGTGTTTGAGACATAAGGATTGAGGATCAGTCTATTTTTCTTTCACATCAGATAAGAAGCCCTTGTTTCCCCTTTTAAAAATTGAAATGACAGCTGTTTTGGCAGCTGCATAGCCATGTAAGCAAGATACCGTTTTCAAGTTTCCACATATTTATCATATTACAGGCTCTGGGAGACTGAATCAATAAAACAAAAAACTCTAAGTAGAGCTTGAGTGGGTTATACTACCAACAAGGAGAAGTGTTGTAAACCTAGCTCAAAACAGTCTAGTGCAATGAGGAATTAAAATGATAAAATAAAAGTACAGTATACTTCCTTAAAAGGAGGTTGATCTTTAAGTAGAATATAATAAGGATATAACTAACATAATGATCCAATAGATTGCTAGAAATCATTCATAAAAAATATGTATAAAGCAAAATGATTCACATAAAATGCGCTCAATTTCAAAATACTTTTAAGGGAACAAAAATGCAAAATAGAGTAACAGCTATTTGCATTTTCTTTATTAGAAGATGAGTCATTAATTCTCTTCTTCTTGTATTCATAGAAAAATAATCTAAGGAGAAATAAAAACATCCAACTGGAAAAGTAGAGGGATGAATATAATACCTTTTTTTTACCAGACCATATATGAAGATATTTTGGATTGCATTCTGAAGAATGTTTTATTTGCTTTCAAGTTTTTTATATTTGAACATGACGGTGTGGGATACAGGTTATGAATTCTGGGACATTCAATTTTGTAAAGCTGAATGTAGCAATTCAGGAAAGAGTTTAAGCTCTTGTTTAACATTAATCATATAAGCAAGCTCACTGACTCTACTGCAGCTCATTTTTCCTTGCCTTTTATGTACCAAAACTTTACAGACTTTTATTTGTTTCACTGGATAGATATGTTTTATCTTTCTGCCATATTAGATATCTATTGTGTTCTCCATATGCTGTAAATTTTATAGTGAACTATGCTTTATATATGCTTTAGAGATTCCAAATTTTGCTTAATGTCTTCATCTTTAAAGTACGCAAAGTTATTAAAAAGCTAGCTATAGAGGGCTTTAAGAAAGCCATAAAATCAGTAAAAATGGACCACTGAGAATTTAGTCTGAAATGTAATGATTCCAGTATTTCCAGGGTAAAGGCAGTTGGGAAACATTCAGACCACATGAATCCTGAAGTGGTTTGGATTTAGTGGAAATACAGTCTTTTATAATCTAAAAAAGTCTCCAATAAACTTATTTACAAACACAAGCTCAGAGGGTTGTGATTAGCGGCACTGAGTCCAGTTGGAGGCCTGTACAATGTTCCTCAGGGATTGGTGCTGGGTCCGGTCCTGCTCAGCAAATTCATCAGTGACCTTGCTGAAGGGATAGAGTCCACTCTGAGCAAGTTTGCTGATGATACAAAGCTAGGAGGAATGGCTGACATGACAGAAGGCTGTGCTGCCATTCAGCAAGACCTGGACAGGCTGGAGAGTTGAGCAGAAAGGAAGCAGAGGAGGTTTAACAAGAGCAAGGGTAGTCATGCACCTACGGAGGAATAACCACACACACCAGTATAGACTGTCCAGGACTGGGTGTCCTGGTGGCCATGAGCCAGCAGTGTGCCCAAGAAGGCCAGTGCACACTGGGGTGCACTGAAAAGAGCGTGGCCAGCAGGTCAAGGGAAGTGATCCTCCCCCTCTACTCTGCCCTGATGGGGCCTCACCTGGAGTATTGCATCCAGTTCTGGGCTCCATAGTACAGTAAAGACAGGGATCTCCTTGAACAAGTCCAGCAGAATGCTACAAAGATGATAAAGGGTGTTTCCTCTTATGAGGAAAGGCTGAGAAACCTGGGTCTGCTCAGCTTTGAAAAAAGAAGACTCAGACGGGATCTGATCCATGTCTATAAATATCTAAGGTGCGGGAGGCTAAGGGACAAGGCCAGACTCTTCTCAGCAGTGTGTGGAGATAGGTCAAGGGGAAATGGCCACAAACTGAAGCACACAAATGTGCGTAAGGTCTTCTTCATAGTAAGGGTGACAGAGCACTGGCACAGGCTGCACAGAGAGGTGGTGGAGTCTCCTCTGGAGACATCCAAGTCCTGCCTGGATGCCTACCTGTGCAACCTGGGCTAGGGAGCTGCTTTGACTTTAGAGGACCCTTCCAATCCCTACAGTTCTGTGATTCTGTGATACTCTATCTTAAATAGTCAACAGTGATGTTTTGGACTGCAAAGTCTCTCTGCATATACATATAAAAACAAATATTTCCTTACCTAGCTAACTGACATCATTGAAAAATCTGTTCTTTACATCCCTTTTGAAATGGTGAATATACTCTTTATCGCAGAAAAAAAACTAATGCTTCTAGTTCACTAGGCTGGAATATCATCATTTTTTTCTTAACCGTATTCTTATCTAATGAAATACAGACAGAAGTGAATATCTGCATACTAGACCCAGATTTTCAAACAGAGTATTCTGTCTTTGGGGAAGAAAGACCAATATGTCTGATGGTCACATTTAAAGAAAACGTATCTCAGGCCACTTGAATGTGTGTTTACTTTTAAAAATCTGTCCTCATGTAGTTATGAATTCAAAGCATAGAGTAATACATGATGGAATGGGTAAAGGTGCATAACTCAGCTGTCTCAGATACGTACAAATGTGGTATAAATTTTATAAATATCTGTGTGTATGTGTTTATTTGTATGCAAATACATAGCACTTGCAAACAATCACATATAAATACATGCACACACACATATTTACACATATATCTACAAGATTTATCAGGGTGTGTGGGAAGAAAAAATAAAATAAAATAAAATAAAATAAAATAAAATAAAATAAAATAAAATAAAATAAAATAAAATAAAATAAAATAAAATAAAATAAAATAAAATAAAATAAAATAAAATAAAATAAAATAAAATAAAATAAAATAAAATAAAATAAAATGTTTTTGCCTAAAGCACTGAAAGTCTAAAAAGCCAGACCTGAGTACTACTATAGCGTCAAATGATGGCTACTTTTGCGAAGACTGGACCACAGCACGTTTAATGTTCATTGGCAGCTTGCCCTCCCTTAAGGTACTAATAAAACACTGCCATCAACATTTAAACAAATAAAAAATAATCAAGTGATTCATGCAAAATAGATTGAAATCAGGAGAAAGTAAAAATAAGTAAAACAAATAAAAGTTGGAAGAAAGAATTGTTGAATTCTTGTAGGACAGTGAAATTGAAACAGGTGTCAGAGGTAAACAAGGTCTGCATCCCACAGGCAGTACTGAAAGGCTGCATGTGCCAATGCTGAGGTAAGACACTGGTGACAGGATTCCTGTATGGGTGGTCAGGCAGATACCTATCAGCCCAGAGCTGAAACATAGCCAGAACATCAGTTTTGACTGCATCTGAACTGAGCTGCAGGTGTGCACCACAGTATGCCCTGAAACAGAAATCTGGTTGAGGCATGCAATGGCTGCCATCCAGACACTACTCCTGGGAAAACATCCTATAGAAAATAGATGAGAGGGAGAAGACTTGCTCTGGATTGGAGGCAGGACCTTATCCAGACCAATGAACTCTAAGCTCTGAAGTGTTCCCAGTTCTCCTCTTTCTAATTTAGATTACAGCCTCAAATTTCCAAGTACCCACTGTACTTCCTGTCTATTTGCCAATTTGTATAATAATCATCATCATACCAATTTTCAGGGTGGAGTTGTAAGTCTACTGCTGCTAGTGCAAACAAATACATGCTTTTCCTTTCTAGAAAAGAAGTCATGGAAAAGAATAAGGAAGCAATTCAAGGAAGCAATTCAGAAAGCTGTTTAGTTTTCTAGAAGTGGCATTTTGAACCCTAAGCTCTGGGAGAAGCAACACAATTCACTTTGCACTAGATATATGCAAAGGAACTAGCAGACCATTCAAAAGCCTGTCTACATTCTCTGCTATTGCAAAGTTATAAACACTACATAGGATCCAGCCTGAGTGATCTAAATATCTGCACATTCTAGTTTCCTGTTGCAAACTAAGTCTATTTACTGTATGCAATTTACTGAGCTGATATGAGAAGGAGATCCAGAGATTGCTGCTGAATCTTGTAGACTGATGTGCCCTTCACTTACAAAATCACTAGAGGATGCAATGATGAACACATAATCTTGTAATCACACCTGGAATCTGAAATGTGCCTTTCAGACTGCAACAGCTCAAAATGATAGTTTTGATAGCACTCAGAACAAACATTTCATATATTCCTCTCTGCCAGGCTAAGCTTTCAAGTGGAACTGCTGTATCAGGAACTGTTGCAAGGAAAGAAAAGTTTGGTAAAAATTGCAAATTGTTGCAGCTCATTCCTGCTAAAATCTTTTGGTGTAAAGCAATCTTCTTTCCTTCTTTAATAATGTTTGCTCAGATTGATGTTAAACACCATAAACTTGTAAACTTACTGGCTTGAACCTTGATGAATTTTAAGTGGTTTAACATTCTGGGAGAGAGATTTGCACCTTCTTGGCAGAAGTCTCAGATTTGTGACTAAATGGCTGTCACATCAGTAGCTAAAAATAAGAACTGTAATTTTCATAGATTTGAGACAGCTCTGATTTAAGAATGTAACTGGTATTTGGTCTTCTGCATGGTTCTCTCTCCTTCTGTCAATCAATCTAGAAGTTTTCTGAGGACAGAGAGAAGCAGCTGCAGAGTGAATAGGAGCTCTGAGTAGCTCATCAGCACAGCTGTTCCCCTACATTTGTTTCCAAAGCAAAAAGTCTTTTGTGTTTGTATTAGGTAAGGAAGTGCACTGTTTGTGCCTATGAGACTTTTTATTAAAACTTCTGAAAGATAAAGAAAGCAAAAAAACATACTTAAGGGATGGAATTGTATAGGAGCATCAGACAATTATTTTATTAACTCTGGATACGGAGTTAATGCATTTCAGTTATATTTACTTTAGTAATGCTTTTAATGGAATCAGAGTGAATTTAGTTAGGATATTAACACTGTTGAAGATTTTAGTACCAAACTGTTTATAAGGTGAATAATGGCCTGGCTGTCAGTCAAACTACCTTTTCTTTTTCTTCCTTTTTTTTTTTTTTTTCCATTTTTCTTCCTTTCCATCTTTCTTTTTTTCTTTCTTTTTTCTCCTTTCCTTGCTTCCTTCCTACCTCCCTCATAGAATCACAGAATACCTTATGTTGGCTCCTTAAAGATCATCTAGCTTCAGCCCCCTGCCATAGTCAGGGTTGTCAAACTTTAAATCAGGCACTGCTTCCTTCCTCCCTTTTCTAGTTCTGTCATTCCTCCCTCACTCTCTCCCTCTTCCATTTTTTTTTTTTTATTCTTTTACAAGAGAAATTACACAAAGTAACTACATTTAGGGAGATAACATCTACATTTATCAGTTAACCCATAAATACATGGAAATAATGGTTTGGTCCTCTTCATGTGAGAATAACACTTGCCTTAAAAGAAAAAAAATCACTATTAATTTTCATCAAAGTTATGAGGCATCCTTTCTCCTAACTGACTTCACTCCACCATCTTTATTAAAAGACTTTTGGTTTATGAAGAGGAACATTAAGAATTACTTAATCAGAAGAAAAATTCATCTGAGGAAAGTTAATTCTCTAATTCTTAGCAGTACTGATAAGATTAAAATTTGTCTCGATCTGTATTGCTTTTGCTCACATAAATTTTGCTTTTATCGGCTGATGAGACAATCTATCTAGAAGAGTCTGTGAATAGATAGATTTTGAAACAGAAAACCTGGTGAATACATACTGCCCACCATGGAAGCCCAAGTGACTTCGTGTTAAAGTATATGAAAAAAAAAAATCTCTGTTTTTATTATTAAAAAAAAAACCAAAAAACATACACAGGTCAGCAGTTTTCTTTTTGTCTTTGTACATACAGATCCAGCGGTTCTTAAAAGGCCTGACCCCCAAACCATTGAAATCAATGAAAGTTTCTGCTGACTTCCAAAGGATTTGGACTAAGACCAGTGTACACATTCGTGGCTTCAAAGTAGGAGACCCATTTAAAAATGTAGATCTTGGTGTCTAATGCTACAGTCTTTTGTGTTTTCATTATAACAATTGCAACACAAGATCTTTGTGCCAGATGTTGGGTCACTCACAAGAAACATCTGTTACCAGCACGCAAAACCTGGCTGGATCAGGGCCATTAGGAAAAATAAACAAAAATACTTTCTTTGTTTTCATTACAAGAATTATTGTAATTCTCTCAAGAACATGATCTTTCCCCACAGGAGTAAGATTTTGAGAACTGTATACACAAAAACTGAACGCAATAGGTCAACGCCAGCAAGAGTGTTCCTGGAAACTTCTAGAGTCATTTGGATCTAGTCTGAATCAAAGCAGAGGACCAGCTTCCCTATTCTCTGACATAATACATTTATTTTTTCCTTTCTGTCTCTAGTAAGATGCCACTTTCAATACAAGTTGCACACAGGATAAAGGTATGCACAATTTCTTTTTTGTCTTCCATTTTTTCTTCTTTTGGAAGCCATTTGAACTGGGACATTGCAAGCTACTTATACTGTTAATTTCAGTTTGTCTTTTAGGAAAAATATAATTGTTAAGTCTATTTTCAAAACCTAGCAGTTAAAAGTTCACACAAGGTAGTCAAGTAGCCCAGAGAACAGGATTCAGTCCCAGTGGACTTGTTTTTGGCAGAACTTATTTAAAAATGCTTTGTGCTAGCAAGAGAGCTGTGGCCTGGGACACAGACCAGTGGCCTTCTCTCTGGAAAGGGTCATGTGCTATGTCAAAAACTTGGGGAAGTGCCCAGCCATTCTTAGTAGCTGAGCTCACATTTGCAGAAGACCTCTGAAAGGAACTCCCACAAGTACACAGACCAACCAAGAGAGAAAGATTAGCTTGCCTGCAAAGGAGTATAGCTATTGTGCTACTAAAATATCTTTAAGGCACTGAGGAAAGGTGAGAAGTTCAAAATAAAAGGTGTTTGCACAGAGGCTGTGGCTTCAGCAAAAAACCCAGTGCCTAAGATAAAATCCACTGGAAGCAGTGGTGATGATGGAACATGGACAAGGACTTCAGCAGGGTAGAAGGGGTGGGATTAGCCCTTTTGAGGAAGAGAAAGAAAGGAAAGTTCTCAGCAGAAATTTTCATATAAAATATTGGGAGCAGAGAGAAGAACATGGCAAAAGAGAAAATTTCTTGAGATGTATACTTTTTTTTTCGCATTATAAAATAGTTTTATTTCAGTTGAAAATATGGACTTACAGATCAATGGTTAATATCAGATCATAAGTGAAATCTGTAGTCATACAATTAAAGAAATGTTAAAACCTTAGAAGAGTCAATAGTTCACTGCTGCCTTTTTTTACTCAAACTATGTTTAGCCATATCATTTTACTCACTTGTTCCTTCTTTGCCCCCCTCCCCACCCCTTTTTGGTTTGTTTCAGCGCATAGAAGGGAAATCTAGCTTCACATGTACTAATTACCTCTTGTAGTCTTGGTGCTGGTTCTGTACTCACAGGTACCAGATGGGTAGAAGTGGTGTTCAGAATAGTAAAACAGAGGAAGTTTTAGGAGGCTGTCAGCCATTCCTCTCTGGATCGCATTTGCCTGTGGAACACAAAGCATGTCCTGCTCACAAGGGAGGCTGCAGATGTCAAAGCAATACTTTTTGTGACCTTCCTTAGTATTATTCTCTGCAAAAACCTCTGTGATGATATTGTGAATCCCCTTAGTGAATTTTGCTTTTGCTGGCTGACATGGGCTCTGTACTATTTTCCTGCCTGGAAGGTCCTGGTCATATAAGGGAAGGAAATGCAGACAGTCACAAACTTCATCCTCCTGGAATGAAAGGAAAACATGCCTATCTAGGAACACCTGTTACTGGTTTAAATGTCTGTTTATGCTTACCCTTAAAACATGCTGAAAGTCAAAGAAGGAGTTTGAGAAAGAAAAGACAGCTGAGAAAGATCTGTCCCGCATAGGGTAAGGATTTTTTACTTTGGAAAAAAAAAAGAGAACTCAGACAGCTCTGTCGGTTGGTATCTTGATGGTGCAATAGGAAGCTGGCGGTAGAATACAACTTTTGTCTAATGTCAAGCCAATTGCCCAACAGGTGTAAATTCCTATACATCACTGGAGATTTCTTTGTGTTGAGTTGCTTTGTGTTGTAGGGCCTGCAGTCAACTTTCTGGCTGGATTTTCAAAAGGAGGTTGGAGATTCTTGTATGACCTGCTTTCTGTTTTGTCTGGCTAGTCATTGACTTGTCTGAATTACCTACTTTAACTTCTTTTGGTCAGTCTTTACCTCCTGTGTCACATCCTCATGCCATTCACTGTCTGCTGTTGCTCTCCTCATCCCTCTCACTCATAACTAAGAGCATGAGATACATGCCTGAAGAGAGAAACTGATCTTATATTAGCCAGTAAGTTCAATGGCCTGACAGCTGCATTCCAGCTTTTTTTCCCCTTGCTTCCTGAACTAACCCTGACAAGTCTTCTGCATAACCCCCTTGAAAAAAGAGGCAGATGTGCTGATGCCAGTTGAGTGCAAGCTGTCAAAAGTTAATATTTCTAGTTTTCTTCCTGAGCATTAACTACACTGCTTGAGCACACTTTAAGAACTAAGAATTGAAAAAAAGCTGATGGCTTTTCTCTACCACATTAAAGTTTTTTGGATTTCCTTAACAGCTTGATATTATCTGAGGAGCTTTTGGAGAGGGTCCAGAGGAGGGTCACGAAGATGATCAGAGGGCTAGAGCATCTATCCTATGAAAGCAGGCTGAGGGAGCCAGGCTTGTTCAGTCTAGAGAAGAAAAGGAAACCTCATTACAGCCTGCCAGTATTTAAAAGGATATTATAAACAAGATGTAGACAAACTTTATTTATTTATTTATTTATTTATTTGCATAGGCAGATAGAGATAAGACAAGGGAAAATGGCCTAAATGGGGAGAGATTTAGATTAGCTGTCAGGAGAACATCTAATATGATAAAAGGTGATGAGACACTGGCATAGGCTGCTCAGAGAAGCTCCATTAGTGGAAGTGTTGAAGGCCAGGTTGGATGGGACTCTGGGCAGCCTGATGTTTGGTCTAGCTGTTGGCAAACCTTGCCCATGGCAGAGGAGCTGGAACTGGATGATCTTTGAGGTCCTTTCCAACCCAAGCCATTCTATGATCTGTTCCTGATATTATGTGGAAGGGCTGAGCAAAACTTACCAGTTTTTTTTCCTTATACATGCCTAGAGTTAATAGAGAGAACAAAATATACAAATAGAATACTTGATCATGTAAATTTCTAGGGAAAACTGATCTCAAGGATTTCATTTTACCTTGTATATCTTGTAAAACAACTATATGGTGTACTGCCCAAACAACAGTTTAAAACTTGCTAATGCCCTAGATGATAAGGGACAGAAAGCACAAGCTAAAAAAGAGCATAATGCAAACTCATCACTATGGCACACACATTTATTTTTCAGTGAACAACATTTAGCCAGTGAATTATTTGAATTTCCCTTTTTCACCCTAGTTTACGCAATAAATAAATAAATAATTGTTTTTAAAAAGCATTCAAGCTGTTGAAATCTGATTTACTGCCTGCTGAGTTCCAGTAACAAAGTTAAATACTTATTACCTGCTAGCCCATACTGAACAAATGCATGGCTTCAGCTCAAGCAGGGTGTGGAAATCAACTTTCAGACAGGTGCTACAAGCAGTTGGACTACTAATTTAGTGGTCAGAAGTGAACAATTTACTTCTTCTAACTGAAAAACTACACCTTTCATTATAACACTGCTGTATCATAGAATGGCTTCAGTTGGAATGGACCCCAAGGATGACCAAGTTCCAAACCCCCTACCTCAGGCAGGGCCACCAGCCTCCAGATCTGGTACTAGACTAGGTTTCCCAGGTCTTCATCCAACCTGGTCTTGAACATACTCAGGGACAGAACATCCACAACCTCTCTGGGCAGCCTGTTCCAGCATCTCACCACTCCCCCTGCGAAGAACTTCCCCCTGACATTCAATATAAACCTTTACTTCTTGAGCTTAAAACCATTCCCCCGTTTCTTATCACTATCTACCTTTGTAAAAAGTTGATTCCCCTCCTGTTTATAATATCCTTTTAAATACTGGAAGATTGCAATGCGGTCTCCTCACAGACTTCTCTTCCCCAGGCTGAACAAGCCCAGCTCCCTCAGCCGGTCTTCATAGAGGAGGTGCTTCAGACCTCTGATCATCTTTGTTGCCATCTGGACCCTCTCTACATCTTTCCTGTATTGAGGGTCCCAGACCAGGACGCAGTACTGCGTCAGTACTCAGTCAGTTCAGGAGGGCAGAGTAGAGAGGGACAATCTCCAGGCAACTGGAAGAGAAGAAGGTTATCAGGAGTAGTAAAGATGGGTTCGTGTGGGAGAGGTAATACCTGACCAAGCTGATAGCCTTCTATTATGTCATCACTGGCTGGGTGGATGGGGGAGAGAGTGGATGTAGTCTACCTTGATTTCAGCAAGGCATTTGACACTGTCTCCCACAACATCCTTATAACAAAGCTGAGGAAGTGTGGAATAGATGAGTGGACAGTGAGATGGATTGAGAACTGGCTGAGCTCACAGGGTTGTGCACAGAGCAGCACAGAGTCCAGCACTTAGCGGTGTTCCTCAGAGCTCAGTTTGGTCCTGTTCAGCAAATTCATCAGTGACCTTGATGAGGGGATAGAGTTCACCCTCAGCAAGTGTGCTAATGACAAGAAGTTGGGAAAAATGGCTGACATTTCAGAAGGCTGTGCTGCCATTCAGCAAGACCTGGACAGGTTGGAGAGTTGAGCAGAAAGGAAGCAGAGGAGGTTTAACAAGAGCAAGGGTAGTCATGCACCTACGGAGGAATAACCACACACACCAGTATAGACTGGGGGATGACCTGCTGGATAGGAGTTCTGCAGAGAGGGACGTGGGTGTCCTGGTGGATGGCAGGTTAGCCATGAGCCAGTAGTGTGTGGCGATAGGTCAAGGGGAAATAGCCACAAGCTGAAGCACACAAATGTGCGTAAGATCTTCTTCATAGTAAGGGTGACAGAGCACTGGCACAGGCTGCACAGAGAGGTGGTGGAATCTCCATCTCTGCAGATGTTGAAGAACCTCCTGGATGCCTACCTGTGCAACCTGGGCTAGGGAGCTGCTTCGGCAGGGGGATTGGACTCGATGATCTCTAGAAGTCCCTTCCAGCCCCTACAATTCTGTGATTCTGTGGCAATCACCTCTCCATCCCCAGTGGCCACAAGTCTTCTGCTGGAGCATAAGGTACAACCTTCTGAATTCAGGAGAAAATCTTCCTCTGATTTCAAGTCATCATCAATATATATAGAATTTTTAGCACTTTGAAAGGTGGTATTTAATTATTGCACTGTTGTTGCTTCCCCATACTAATGCCAAGATAGAAAGCGATGTGTAGAAGTTTTCATTGGTCAGTCATTAAGCACCATAAACATTTTTAGGGTTATCAGTTAGGAGAAACGCACCCACATCGCTGGCTAAGAAGCCTATTTTAGCAATGTTGATCAGATAAATGTTTTATTTGTAACAAGTTTACTAGCAGCAAAAAGGTTTGAAAGAGGCTTTAGATTAACTGGGGTATTAAATATTGCTGAGGTGATGACTCATTACACCCCTTCTGGCACAAAATACATATCAGGAAAACATATGCTCATGTTTTGGAAGCCTTGCAAAAGCCTCACTGGAATGTGAGGCCTCTTTTGATGAGGTCATTTTCTGCATGCTAAGTACATAGAGCTATTAAGCACAAGTGAAAAGAGCAAATATCTGTCCTGGAGAGTATTTAGTCAGGGCACAGCTAGTAAGAACAATTATTTGGTGCAGTCTGGTTAAACTTTGGTTTCAATTTCAAGATGAGAAGTTCAGAAACAACTCCATAAAAGATGATGAAAGAAAACCATATGGAGTTCTGGGCTGCATACATAAACATGTTGGCTTGCAAAAAAAAATATATATATATATATATATGTCTGTGTGTGTGTGTTAGATAGATAAATAGACAGATAGACAGATAGATAGATAGATAGATAGAAAAATTGCTCTTTAATTTTGTATAGCAGCAGTGCCTGAAAACAGTTTTTAAAGTTAAAACTATATTCAGGTTTGAGGTAGTTATGGGATTTTGTAATGCTATAACAGAATAGAAAGTACCACAGTAACAGCAGGGTAACAGTCTCTGGCTGTAGCAAATAAGAACAAACCCAATACAGCAGTCACCAGTGCAGAAATGGAGAAAAAGAGCTGCTAGCCTTCAGGAGACCTCAGGTGGACAGAGAGATCTACCAAGAAATACCCCCACCTCCCCTGCTAATGCTTACATGAGGTCTGGAAACGGTCGATCCTGCTCCACCCCTTCTGGTTACTCAGATTCCTTCCCACCCGGTACTCAATCACTGTTTCAGGCCATGACTTAGCATTTAGGTACAGACTTCTTTAGGTTTAGGACTACGAAAAATGATGGAGTCTCACTCAGAAAAAGCATTATTAGATGAGCTCTTTTTTAAGATCTGTAATATTATGCGTAGAAAAAACATAGATAAAAGCTCACATCAACAGAAACAAAATATTTTTCACGCTATTTGTTTTAGTCTATTTCTATAAATGCTGATGAAAGATATGGAAAAATCTCCATGTGCCAAAATCACCTTTGGTCTTCCCAAATTGCTTCCCATATTCTGGAAATGCATTATAATAACTTCTAATTGGCATATGTAATCTTAGATAGTGCTATTATATGAGTTTGGAGTCTGGTTCCATTGTTCCCCATTGTCCCTAGTGTTGCTGATCTTGATTATCTGTTGCATGTTATAAGAATTCTGTGATTAAGAGACTGGAATTATCTACTATTGTGCAAACCATGACATGATAAAAATGGGAAGGCGTGTTTCAAATAAACATTGATGAATAGTGTATTAAAGTATGAATATGTGACTCCTAATAAGAACAGAGACATGGTTTCCTTATGAATATCAACCAGTTAAATGAGTAACTCTTCTGTAAGTTTATACTTGGCAGGGCTTGTTAATTAGTCTGCAAGCAACTTTTCTGCATTCAATGTAGAAGGTCTGATGAGTTAATGAAATGAGGGAAAATAAAAATACCACACAGCAACTGAAGCAGTAAAAGCTCAGTTATACTCTTGTATCTTCTGAAACCAAACTTTTCACTCAGTCACTTGCATTTTTTTTCCGTTGAAGTCAATAGGCATAGCTAAAATGTATTAAAGAACAATTTAGCACTGGAAGCTATATTATGATATGCTGCATTGGTGCTTCAGAGCTGTTGATAAAATGATATGAAGTGCATATTAACATGTTTGTCTTTAAATAGTAAGACAGATTAGACACTGCAAATGTGTATTACTGTGACAGCAAAAGATTGTAGTCAATGTTAACTTTTTAGCAAAATAGGCTGTGGCTCATGAGGGAGTTTATATATATATATATGTTATTTTTCTTTTGCCCAAACCAGTGTGAAATCCTAATCCCACTGAAGTCTCTATGAGATTATGTACCAAGTTAAGTGAAGTTGAGAATCTACTCAAGAACTGCTGAGCTCATAGTTGGGTTACATGCCATAGTTTATTTGACAGTCATGAAAACTTACTTCAGGTTAGTTTGTGTTCAGGTTCTCCAAAAAACAATAGCAGAAAGATACTTTTTCATGTCACATACCAGTAATGTCATACCTTTTCATACAGTGTGGATGCTAGTCTAGGGTAAATGTAAAATGTAAATATATACTCAAAACTTTGACTGTATATACTCTTGAAGATTAAAAAAAAAATGCCAACACAAGACCATTAGTGACAGCTCCTGAACAGAAATCTCCTTAGTACCAACCCCTGGAGAACACCACTTGTGACCAGTCACCAGCTGGATCCAACTCCATTCACCACCACTAATTGGGCCTGGCCATCCAGCCAGTACTTTACCCAGCAGAGTGTACCTGTTGAAGTTATGGGCTGCCAGATTCACCATGAGAATACCATGGGAGACAGTGTTGAAGGCTTTGCTGAAGTCTAGGTAGACTACATCAGCAGCCTTCCCTCCTCCAGCAAGTGGCTCACATGGTCATAGGAGATTAAGTTGGTCAGCCAGGGCTTGCCTTTGTGAACCCATGCTGGCTTGCCTTTATCCTGATTGTTTAGCATGTGCCATGTGATCTCACTTGGGATGACCTTTTCCGTAACCTTCCCTGGCATCAAGGTCGGTATGGCAGGCCTACGGTTTTCTAGGTCCTCCTCCTTCTTGTAGATGGGAGTCTCATTGTCAAGCCTCCAGTCGTCTGGGACAAATTCCTTGTTCATCCTTGTCAGTCTTCTTCCTCACTGGCTTATCTTACATCAACCTGTTCCTGCACCTGTAAGACTTCCTTCTTGAGGAACATCCAATATTTGATTATTGATCCAATACTCCCTACCAGTTTCCCGAACAGCTCAAAATCCACCCTCTGAAAATCCAAGGTAGCATTTTTGCTGACCTTCCTCCTGATTTCATCCAAGATTGAGACATTTCATGGTCACTCTGTCCTAGACAGCTCCTGACCTTGACATCTCACACTAGTCCTTTGTGAACAGCAGCTCTAGTGGGGCACCTCCCCAGTAAACTCACCAATTATATCAGGAAGTTGACTTTCACATACAAATTCTTCAAAGGCTCTTCCCCAGTAATAGATGATAGATTTTTTCTCCATTTATTTTAAATCTCTTTCAAAATGACAAAGATTAAAATGGAAAAAGATAACCTTTATCCAGACTATAGTATCGATATTTTTGAAGCAACAGCAGTTTCTATTCACAATCTATCTTTTGAAATTTTGCTTCTACAGACAGATTAAAAGGCATTTCAAAATGTTCTAAAATACACTTGCTATTTCAGAACATCTCTATATTTTCCACAAAACAATAAATAGTATTTGTGCTTCAAGATGGAGCCATCTAGAAATAAGATTTCCGAAATACAGCAAAATTTGAAATAAAGAGAAAAAAATATATTAAATATATCCTGATGCATTATTGGAGTCCAAACGCATCCTATCTTTAGTGGATTTCAGTCTTTAAACAATTATCTCTGCCAACACATGAAATTCATTTTCCTTAGGAAAATATCAGAAGTGATTTCAAAGAAAGTTTATGGCATTCAGAATTGGCCATAAGAACAGAACAACACCTATGCAATACTTTTGCAATAGACTCACATACAAATTTTGATCATGGTGCAAGGGGACAGGATGTCATCAGTAAGTTCAACACTATTGCTGCTCAAACATTACCACTGGCAAAATTTTTAAAAAGATGTGTGGAAGTTTTTCTCTGCTTTATAGAGATTACTTGCAGTAAGAAATATTCCTTTATAATTCATATAGCTATATCAGAAGATCTAACTATTAGGATAATAGTAATAACTGTTCATGATCTTTACAGTTCAGTGTGGATAATTTTTTCATGTGAGGGATCAAACACAAGAGAAACAATATTCACTGAACATTTAGCACTGATAAGTCTGATCAGTGTTGAAGGAAGTTAGGGTAAGTTTTTATGTTTTTTTTCAAGCAATGATTCTAGATGATCTTTACATGAAAAAAATTGGAGTACATATCACTAGCATAGGAGGTTATAACATTTTAGATTCTTGTAACCTTTTTAGTGCAAAGGTAGAGAATGGCAGGGATATGGATTAGCAGAGACAAATTTAGGGCTTTGTTTCTTCATGGGCCTTCTACTGTCTCATTTTAAATCATGGTTCCTGTTACACACACACAAAACCCTTTTGTTTTTCACGCAGTAAGATTTCATTAGCCAAGATTAATGACCTAAGTGACAAGAAATTCAAATGTACTTTAAGAAAACAAAACTCCTACCCCATTTTCCTAATCTTCTCTCTGGGTTGACTGGAATTTGAGGAGTTTGTGTTTTTGTTTGTTTCATTTGTTTGTCATTTGGTTGATTAGTTCCTTTTGTGTTGTTTATAAAACTATTAATTTTATAATTAATTGTGTTGTTTTATTAATCTCTCAGTCTTTCATTCACCTAGATTTTACTTCTAGCCATTTCTTATTTTTCCAGATTTCACACTTATGTGTTGGCTCTCTCACCTCGTAGCTTCACCATTGCTCTTTGTAATGAAATTTCTCTTACTGTTCTCTCCTGTGTGAATGATCAACCTTCTCAAAGTTTCCTATGAGCTGTTCTACTTCTGGTCATTGCTGATCTAGCAACAAAAATATCCGTTTCTAAATACAGCTCATAGGAGTTTCCTGAGCTGGTGTGTTAGCAGAGGACAGTACTTTGCAATTATCCTTCTTACCTCAAGAGCTTCCCTCAAACTTTAGTAAATGAATCATGGGAATGTTCTAGTAGTGACTCAGAAATTATCCCACTTCATTACACAATTCATTTATATTTGATATTTAAGATACAAATATGACATATTCTTTACAAAAGAAACAAAACAAAAAAGCAAAAAAAAACAAAACAACAACAACAAAAAACCCAACCCAAAACAAAAACAAAAACAAAACAAAACAAACAAACAACAACAAAACAAACCTGTCAAAACAAGCAGGAGTTTTTTCCTGATGTTAAATATTTAATCTCAAATTTTTCTTTTTACTACTTCAAAACAGGAGCTATATGAACAATATCTGTACATAGGAGCAATAGATGCAATTTGTTGAAAAGAATGTCATAATGAGATATATGTGGAGTCCACTATTATCAACTAAACAAGAAACTGTCATGTAAAAATATCTTTTTGGTAGTTTGCTTCGTATGAATTAAAGGATAGCTGAATAGCTGAGGTTGGAAGGGATCTCTGGAGGTCATCTGGTCCAAAATGCTGCTGAAACATGGACATATAGAGCATGCTATCCAGGAGTGAGTCCAGGTGACTTATAAAGACCTCCTAGAGGGAGACTCCACAACATCTCATGTTCATTTGGAACTTCTTGTGATTCAGTTTGTGCCTGCTGTCTCTCTTGCTATTGCTGAGCACCACAGAGGGGTCTTACCCCATCCTCTTGGCACTTTCACTTCAGCTGTTTATACACACTTATCAAATCCTCCCTGAGTCAAAACAAGACCACCTCTATCACCCTTTCCCCATAGGAAATGTATTACCGTTGCCAAATCACTTTTGTAGACCGTTCCTGGACTTGCTCCAGGAGCTCTCCGGGTCTCTTCTACTTGGCAGCCCAGAACTTGATGCAATTCTCCAGATGTGGCCACACCAGGGCAGAGTAGAGGGGGCAGATCATCTCCCTTTGATTTGCTTGACACTGAGTTTTCAATGCACCCCAGGATACCACTGGTTTTCTTGGCCTCAGGTGTACTCTGCTGACTCATGGCCAACTTCTTGTTCACCAGTACACACAGGTCTTCCTCTGCAGAGATCCTTTCCAGCAAGTAAGACCTCAGCCTGTATTAGTGTGTGGGGTTATTCCAGGTGCAGGACTCTGCACTTGCTTATGTTGAACATCAAGAGATTCCTCTCTGCCCATCTCTGTAGCCTGTTTGACCTTTCTGAATGGCAGCACAGCACACTTCATTATTTACCTGGTGTAGGGAACCTGCTTTGGCAGGGGGCTTGGACTCGATGATCTCTTGAGGTCCCTTCCAACCCCTATGATTCTATGATTATACAGGTAGAAGCATTTCCTAAGCAAATATTTTGAAGAAATTAATATATTCCTTTCTTTTAAGCACAGACCCTTTGGAAGCACACGTGAAGCAAAGATAAATTTTGTAATCAGTTTTTACTCTGTAGCATTGCCTTTTCTCTTCAACAAAAAAGATTGCACTCAAAACTAAAAAAGTCTCAGTGTTCACTCCTTAACAGGCTGTGAAATGGAAGAGCACTCCTACTTAAATAGGACAGTCAAAGAAATTCTGCATACATTTGTTCTAAGATTTTGTTTCTCTCTGTAAATTTAAACATTAGAGTACTCTGTATTTAAATGAGAGATGATTTACTGACTACTACTTATAAAATCTTAACCTGCCCCAAACCCAATAATTTGAAAGCATATAAATTCCTGGAAAATATTATCCCTCTTCCTATAAAAAGTACAAAACAACTACAGAAGTGTAGCTAATGATTTAAAAAAAATGAATAAGGAAAACTCCTTTCTCCACATATCAAGCTGTGGTGAAAGTTCATAGTTCAATTCAACATTTTTACAGCACATAGTCATGTGATGACATGGTCATATGTTTTCTTTTCAAGCAAAAAAAAAAAAAATGGGACATCCATATGGGCAGGCAGATTAGACAAGGAGTGAATGAGCTTTTCAAAAGGTGCATTTGGAGATTAGTCTTGTTGCTTTAGAGTGCATAGGATGATAATAGATGCAAGTTCAGATAGATGAAACTCGTTCCAAGTTTCAATGATGAGAGCACAAGGTCCAAATGATTCTCCAGCTTACAATAAGAAAACTAAGGAGTCAGTCAGGCTGCATAAATGGCATTTTTTCTTCTCAGTGTTCAACACAGGGTCTGTGAGATCAGAGACTAAATGGTTAGCCAGCACAAAATTATTTTATTTTTATTTTTCAATATTACAAATGCTTATAATAAACTTGACAAAATTTAAAAAAAGCTTGACAGGAGAATTTCTGCACTAGGTGCTAGTAATAGTCTACAAAATCCATTAAAAGTAAAAGAATAAGCAGAGTAGTAAAAGCTTTGTTTTGAACTGTTATAAGCAGAAAAGTCTATATTCTCTATAATGATGACATTGCTTAGAGATGTGATAGAAATCATTATCAGAATATGTCTGAAAAGAGTTCATCTATTTTAGATGATTGTAGTGGCTACTGATACAATTATATTAGTGAAAACAATCTACATTAATAAAATTCTGCAAAGAATCCTGTAAATAATGTAATACAGAGGGCTGTGAACATAGGAACTACACAAAGTTAATATCCTGTATTACACTGATAGTCAAAGTAATTCAGAGAAATTGTTCCAGCCTCACCTGGAGTACTGTGTTCAGTTCTGGGCTCCCTGGTTCAAAAAAGACAGGGATCTCCTTGAAAGCTACAAAGGTAGCTACAAAGGAGGGCTACAAAGATGATAAAGGGTGTGAAACGTGTCCCTTATGAGGAAATGCTGAGAGACCTGGGTCTGTTCAGCCTTGAAGAAAGAAGACTCAGAGGGGATATGATCCACATCTGTAAATATCTAAGGAGAGGGAGGTAAACAGACAAGGCCAGGCTCTTCTCAGCAGTTTGTGGCAATGAGGGGAAATGGCCTCAGACTGATGCAAGGGGAATTCTGCACAAATGTGCATGGGAACTTCTTCACAGTGAGGGTGACGGAGCACTGGCACAGGCTGCACAGAGAGGTGGTCTTCTCTGGAGACATTTAGGACCCACCTGGACGCCTACCTGTGCAACCTGGGCTAGGGAGCTGCTTTGGCAGGGGGTTGGACTCCATGATCTCTACAGGTCCCTTCCAACCCCTACAGTTCTGTGATTCTGTGATAACGGCGTGGGTTGAGATATGTTACTGTGACCCCACCTGAAAAACCTGAAATGTATTCTTGGTCACACAAAACTAAGCTATATTTTTAGTTTGTTTTTGTTTTGTTTTCAAAAATAATGTGACAACACTGAGACCAAGCTGTCTTTAAATAGGCAAAGCTTAAAAGCAGTTATTTGAAATCAGCAAATGCTTAAAAGAGTAGTGTAGACTAGGTACTTGAACACAAGCATAAATTTGGGACATCAGTCTTGAGTTAAAACTTTTAGATGAGCTCAGACTAAATACAGATTGCTTTTACTGCTACATTAGTTCAAATTAATGGACTTGAATTAGGCACACTTTGAGTTTCAGCAGTGCAGACATGCCCTTAATGGGTACAATTTTTGCAACCTTTTCTTTCATACAATAACAATATGTATTACTTTAAAAAGCCTTAATTTACTCACTGGACATTTATGGGTTAATAAAGCTCATAGAATCAGGACCTCTGTGCTAACACAACTTAAGTACAGAAACATTAAGGGCTATATTGAAGATGAGAGACATTACAGACATTATAGTGATGAGTAAACAAAATTCTCAGAACAAAAATGTGAACACTTTAACAAAGGTACTGCCAGGAAGTTGCTGTAAAAGCATGTACTTAATGACAGGTGGTTATCCATGCTGACATTTATCAGCACATTTATCTATTTTTGTGTACTACAAATGTTTTGTTTATTTAAAATCCATCTGTACTTCCATAGTATTAAAATGGTAAAGCAGGACAGTTTGGCACACTGTTCCTTTGACTTTCTGCAGTAAGGGAGTTTGTTGCATATTTTGAAAAATATTGGGTATGGTAAAAATATGTAGATCGACTGCTGATCCGTGTATCCTAGAACAATCTTGCTTTGTTTTTTTCCACTCAAAAAAATGCACCTCAGTGCTATAAGAGCCAAGTAGGATAGTGCGATTGCCAAATTAAAAGTCACCATATCACTCATTTTATTGAAGTGGTCAATAAAACACATGGATGCTCCGTAAACATTTCTTCTTCTAAATACAGAGTTTACACACTGCCATATGTCAGTAAAAAATCAGCTCTGTTATTTGTACAGTCAGCATTGAAAAATTAGTTTTTACACTCTTGGGAATTTTAAGCAAATGGGATATGGTAGAAATCTAAATCTAAATTAAATAGATATGTCAAAATCTAATTTATATTTCCATTGATCTCAAAAGGAACAGAGCATATTCAGTGCTTCCAGAATTGATTTCCCACTGTAGACACTGCCTATCATGATAAATACCACATTTTCTGTGAGGTTTTAAACTGAATTCCATTTTATGCACAAACCATAGAACTTCAGTTCCTGAGGTGTAACCAATCTTTCATTATAGTTCTGCATTAGGCAAACCATTAAATACATTTTCACTTTAGACTTTTCTGCAGTCACTGCAGCTATTAATGTTTTGTTATGTGTTTAAGTGCTCTCTCAATTGAAGGTCATACTAAGGTTGGTTGTTTTCTAAATTATTTTTGACAATGACCACAAATGCACTGTACTCAGACTGTTTTTCACCAGCTGTAGAGAAATGAGGAGCATCAGATTTCCTCTAAAGATGTGGTTTCCAGATGTTTTTTTCAGACAGTACTTCTGCTGCTTTCTCTTCCTCTTTATCCTGATTTCCACTAATAAACCCCAAACTGCTGCACCTTTTCTCCTCTATCATCCAGACCACCAAATTTCTTGCAGCTTTATCCTTGTGGCAGCACCAACTCTGGAACAAAGCATAAGCTAATAAACCCCTTATGCTGGACTGTGTCAGTAGAGAGAAGTTGGGGTTTGTGTTTCAAAACTGAATCCTGTAGACAGTCTCATCAATGAGTGCTTTTCCATGCTCGGACTCCAGTCTTGAGACAAATTCTTCTCACTGCCAGGCTTATTACTAATGGATAGAAATGAACATGACCCAGTTAATCTCATCTTCACACATATGAGACTTTTGCTGAATTATCACACATTAAGCCGTCTATTACAGGTTTCGTCCACGACAATGGATTTATCTCAAAAGATGCAAATTTAGGAGAGAGACTGGATTGACTTCACAGAATATTATTGATGTATATAAGCTTAGTTGTCTGTCCCATGTAGCGTGCTACATATTGACAAGAAAAATAGTCCCTGTTGTAGCTTTCCCCACAGCAAAAAGGCCATTGTTATTTAATTAAAGACAGTGCTGGAACTAATAAGTTATCTATTCCCTGAACATTCCATTAAATGTAAGTGTAAGGATGTCTACTCCTTCTTCCTGAACAAAAGGACAGACCACCTCAGAACCAAGCTTACTTATATCACCTCATTTTGTGCTATTGAAGTGGAAACGTTCATCTGCTTACATTTTGAACATGCAGCCAATATCACATTTCACAAAAATCAATAAGATTTGCAGCCAATATCACATTTCACAATAGTCAATAAGATTTACACAGGACAGTTTCTGGCTTAAGGGTAAAAATTATCATTATGCAATGTTCAGGAAAGGTCACCTCTATTAATTAATGGATTTTTCGTTTGGAATCACAAAATGGCCTTGCAGCTCACTCTTGCAACAGTATTTGATTACTGTTTATTTCTTTTTTAACAGCAAGTGTCTTTTCCCAAGCATCGATTTACCCAGGTACAATGGTACTATCTCTCTGGAAATAGGAATCAGAAATTAGGTGAGCTGAAAGGCACTGCAAATAGCTCCTGCTCTAGACTTCTTGATATAAGTATTTCAGATAAGTGGTGTAAGTGTAACATAACTGCTTCCAAGCTATCCTTTAATTTTATAAGTATCAATAAGGAAAGGGATCTTGCCTTGTATGTATATTCTGATTACACTTAATTACTTTTCACTTTACTGTTCTTTTATACTTACAAGTATGATTTCTTGTATGTACTATGTGATGTTAAAAAACCACTAGATACATTGGAGTGAAACAGTCTTATTTAATTTGCAGGAGTTTGTATATAAAAAATAAAGTTGCTTGTGTAACTTTCAATTCTCCTTGAATTACCGCATCATATTTCCACCTCATAGCTCAGATTATCATTGCTTGAGACTGGATGAAAAAAAAATGAGTTGCTTTAAGTCTACTTGAGATTGTATTTAAGGGTTTGTTAATTTTATAATTCCCGAGTATTATAGTGGACCTTTTAATTATCATTGACCAAATACTGAGCTAGAGTGAAAATGAGTCAGATATGGACAACCTTTGGTAGTAGGCTGGCTAACTTAGTGAGGCAGGCTTTAAACAGAAGGGTGGAGAGGACAGGGTACAAAACAGCAATGCTTGCACAAGTGGTTGCTATCACAACCAAGTAGGGAATAAGCCAGGACAACCAGAACAGTGACAAATGTTCCTTAGCTGCCTCCCATGATGAGAGCGAGAAAGCCATCAACGCCAGGTGTGTATAGCTATGGAGGATCCTCTTCCACTCTTCTAGGGAAACATGCATCCTCTGTTCACTGTTCTTCTCAAAAGTGCCTGTGTACCAATGCATAGCATGGAGAATAAACAGAAACAACAAGACGTCTGAGTACAGACACAGAGCCATGATCTCCTTGTGTTCATAGAGACATAGTGGGGCATCTCATATGACTGGAATACTGTTATGGACTGCTATGTCCTTTTGAGGAAAGACAGACCAGCAGGGTGAGGTGGTGGAGTTGCTCTTTATGCGAGTGAACAACATGAATGTATCAAGCTCTTCCTAGAGATGAATGACGAATGATGAATGAGTGGAGAGTTTATGCGTATTAAGGGACAGGCTAATATGGATGATACTGCTGTGGAATGTACAATCCAGGATCTTCCTGCAGTGTGTGGAAAATAACTTCAAAATCAGGTGATGGAGAATTCAATGAGAAGAAGTGTCCTGCTGGACCTTGATCTTATAACAAAGAAGATCTGGTTAGGAATGTGAAGGCCAGGGACAGCCTGGGATGAGCTGACCATGGAGACAATGGCATTCAGGATCTTGCATGAAAGAAACAAAGCAGTAAATAGCATTGCAACCCTGAACTTCAGGCAAACCGAGGACCTGCTTCGAGGTATCCCATGGGTTAGAGCACTGTAAGGCAAAGGAATTCAAGATAACTGATTAACATTTGAGCACCACTCCCTCCTAGCTCAAGAACAGCACAAATTTATAAGTAAGATGCCAGGCAAATGTGGCAGGAGATCTACACAGATAAGCAAGGAGCTTGTGGAAAAAATCAAATGGAAGAAAATATGTAGAATGTGGACAAGAGGTCTGACCACTTAATAGGAGTCTAGAAATATTGTCAGGGCATGCAAGGATGAAGCAATGAAGGTCCTCTTGGAAATAAATCTGATGAGGGATGTCGAGGACAATAAGGAAGGCTTCTTTAAGCATGTCAGTAGTGAAAGGATTATTAAGGAAAATGTGGCCTGTTACTGAATGAGATGGGTGCCCTGCCAATGGAGGATACAGAGAAGGCAGTTACCAAATGTCTTCTTCAGTCTTTACAGCTTAGTCTGGCAGATCCTGGAGATAAGAGTCTGGAGAAAGGAAGACTTTCCCTTGGTTGAGGAGGATCTTATCAGAGATCATCTAGGCAAACTGGACTCACACAAATAAATGAACCCTAATACAATGCACCCACAAGTGCTGAGGGAGATGACAAACAACAGGTTGGCCATGACCCCGCAGTGTACCCTTGTGGCCAAGAAGGCTAATGGAATCCTGGGGTACATTTAAAAGAGTATTGAGAGCAGGTTGAGCTAGGTGATCCTCTCTCTCTACTCTGCCTTGTTGAGGTCACATCTAGAGTATTGTGTCCAGTTCTGGTCTCCCCAGTTCAAGAAAGACAGGGAACTTCTAGAGAGAGCCCACCACAAAGATTATTAGGGTCCTAGTCCATCTCCTTTATGAGGAAGGGCTGAGAGACCTGGAACTGTTTAGCGTGGAGAAGAGATGACTCAGAGGGGATCTTATCAATGCTTACAAGTATCTAAAGTACAGGTGTCAAGTGGATGAAGCCAGGTTCTTTTCAGAGGTGCCTAGTGACAGGACAAGGGGCAAGGGGCACAAACAGGAAAACAGATGTTTCCATATGTACATGAGAAAAAATTTTTTACTGTGAAGTTGACAGAGCACTGGAATAGGCTGCCTAGAGAGACTGTGGATATTCAAGACTCACCTGGACACTTCTCTGAAACTTACAGCAGAGAATGGAATCTTCAGAGGTCCCTTCTTAACCCTCGTGATTCTGTGATTCTGTGTAAATGTTTCTTGAGTTTTTTTGTAAATATTTTTCATTCTCCTTGGTGGGCTGAAAGCATCCTGCATTTACTTCACCAAAGTCCATTAAGTTCTACCAAGAAATAAATTGGCTTGTTAGTTTTTAACAGGGTGCCAAAGGAAACTGATGGCATTTTGAAACTCCAGCTCTTGTCTCTCAAAAAGAAATATATATATATATATTTATGGAGAAAGAATACTGAAGCATTACTTCATTAGTAAATTGAATACTGGTGTTACATTGGGCATATTTGCTAGTAGAGTTTAAAGTGTTTGGAGAATGTATACATATTACTGAAGGCTTTTTGGCACTGTCACTTGAAATCTAGATTGCAACAAGCACTTCTTTTATTACTGACAAATAGAAAGCATGTGCTTGGCATTATTTATTGTTTTCTGTGTAGCATGTGTCAAGATTTGAAAGTGTGTGTCTCACTAGTCACGTACTAACTTTGGTTATTATAATTAAGTTGCTAATATCTGGCACAGTAAGCAGTCAGCAGGATTTGATTTCACAGTTTAACAGACTGACTTGACACCTCTGTAAGCTGAGGGGGAGACACTTAGAAGCCCACTGAGAGAAATACCATCACTTTCTTAATGATTCAGACCACATTGTCCAAACCAGCCACTACTTCTGATCCTTCCATATCTGAGTGAAGAAATGGAAACTGTCCATCAGTAGCCTCATTTAGCAATAACACTGTTTCAAGTACTCAAAATTAGGGGACATTTGGAAAAGTGTGTGCATTACCGTTAAAACATTTTTTGTTTGTTTTAAAGAATATGAACAAGATTTCCAAAGTTAACAAACATTTTCTAACTAAAATAGTCATCTTTTTTCAACACTTTTTCCCTCTGATTCTAAAATTCCTTGAAGAGCTGAGCAAATCTGAATACTTCTATGCCTTGAGAAATCCTCACAATTAAAAACTACTTCACCTTTGCATTGGACTAAAACCCATCCATGCCCACTAAGCCATGTCTCTAAATGTCAGATCCACACATTTATTGAACGCCTCCAGGGATGGTGACTCCACTGTCTCCTTTGGCAGACTGCTCCAGTGCTTGATCACTATTTCACAAAAGAATTTTTTTTAATATCCAACCTGAACCTCCCCTGGTACAGTTTGAGGTCATACTCTCTAGTACTACCATTAGTAACTTGGGAAAAGCAGCCAGCCCCCACCTTGCCACAACCTCTTTTCATGTAGTTGCAGAGAGCTCCCCCCAAGCCTCCTCTTTTCCAGACTGAACAATCACAGTTCTCACTGCTGCTCCTCAGAGGACTTGCGCTCCAGACCCCTCACCAGCTTTGTTGCCCTTCTCTGAACACGGTCCAGGATCTTTATGTCTTTCTTGTAGTGAGGCACCCAAAACTAAACTTGAGGTACAGCCTTACCAGAGCTAAGTACAGGGGAAAAATCACCTCCATGGTCCTGCTGGAAACACTATTTCTGATACAAACCAAGATGCCATTGGCTTTCTTGTCCTGTGCAGACTGATGGCACATGTTCACACTAGCGTTGACTAGAACCCCCAGATCCTTTTCCACCACACAACTTGCCAGCCACTCTGCTCCAAAACTGTAGCACTTCAACCGAAGTGCAGGATCAGTCATTATTGAACCTCATACAATTGGCCTCGGACTATTTAGATCCCTCTGCAGTGTGTACCTACCCTCATGCAGATCAACAGTTGTTCTCACTTTGTTGTCATCTCCAAACTTACTGAGGGTGCACTCAATGCCCTCATCCAGGTCATCAGTAAAGACACTGAAGAAGACAGGTCCCAATATTGACCTCTGGGGAACATTACTCATGACTGGTTACCAGTAAGATTTAACACGATTCACTACCACTCTCTGGCCTGGCCATCCAGCCAGTTCTTTACCCAGCAAAGAGTGCACCCGTCCAAGATGTGAACTGACAGCTTCTCCAGGATAATACTGTGGGAGACGGTGTCGAAGGCCTTGCTGAAGTCTAGGTAGACTACATAAACAGCCTTTTCTTCATTTAGCAGGCTGGTCACATGGTCACAGAATGAAATGAGGTTAGTCAAGCAGGACCTCTCTTCCACAAACTCAGGCTGACTAGGTCTGATCCTCAGACCAGCACATGCCGTGTAAACTCACTCAAGATCATAGAATTATATAATCATATAATGGTTTAGGTTAGAAGGGACCTTAAGTATAATTGAAATTTTACCCACCTGCCATGGGCAGGGTTGACACTCACCAGATCAGGCTGCCCAGAGCCCCATCCAACCTGGCCTTGAAGACCTCTATCAATGAGAAAACTTCTCTGGGCAACCTGTTCCAGTCCTTCACCACCCACCTTAGTTAACTTCTTTTTCCTAAAATCTAACCTGAACTTCCCCTTTTTTACTTTAAAGACACTCTCCCTTGTCTTATCACTATTAATCTGTATCAAAAGTTGCTCTCCCTCTGGATTAGAAACACCCTTTATGTACTGGCTGGCAGTGAGATGTTCAGTAAACTTTCTCTTCTCCAGGCTGAACAAACTCAGCTCACTTGATCTCTCTTCATCAGCGAGGTGTTCCAGCCCTCTGATCATCTGGGTGAAGTTCCTCCAGACCTGCTCCAACAGCTCCACATCTTTCTTTTGTTGAGTGTACTGTATCTGAATGCAGTGCTCCACCAGATGGGGCTTCTTGATGTCAAAGTAGATGCCAACAGTCACCTCTCTCGTCCTCCTAGGCACTCCTCTTCTGATGAAGCCCAGGATACACTTGGCCTTCTGGTCTGTAAGTGCACATTGCTGGCTAGTGTCCAGCTTTTAGTTCACCAGGACCCCTCAAGACCTTCTGTGCAGAGTTACTCTCAGTTAGTTCTTTTCCTAGTCTGTACACATCTGGGATTGACCTGGCCCAAGTGCAACATCATGCACTTGGCCTTGCTGAACCTCATTAGGTTCTCATGGGCCCACTTTTCTAGCCTGTACAGATCCTCTGGATGGCATCTCTTCTTCCTCCTATTGCTTCAGCTGCATTGCTCAGCTTAGTGTCACCAGCAAACTTGCTGAGGGTGCCCTCTAACCCCACAATCTAGGTTGTTGATAAAGATGTCAAAGAGCTCTGGTTCCAAGACTCACCTCTACTCAGTCATGGATCCATTGACAACAACCTTCTGTTTGTGCCCATCCATCAGTCACTTTATCAACCCAATAGTCCAGCTTTCAAATCCAATTGTTTCCAATTTAGAGATAAGAATGTGGTACATAACCATGGCCTTTCACAAGTCCAGGTAAATGATATCGGTTACCCTTCCTTTGTCCACCGATGCTGTCACTCCTTTACAGAAAGCCACCAGATTGGTCAAGCACTATCTGCCCTTGATAAAGTTGATCTGCTTCATAACTTTTCCTGACACTGAGGTCAAGCTGATAAGTCTAGGAACTAGAAACAGGTAGTTCCCTTGATCCTCCTTTCAACAGTTCTTGTAAATGAGTGTCATATTGGCAGGTCTCCAGTCATCTGGGAGACCAGGACTGATGACAAATAACGGAAAGTGGCTTTGTATACCTTGTCTCTACATAGTGGCTCAAGTAGCAGAATGGATCATCAGAAACTGGTACTATAGCCTGTGCCCTAAATCTGCATTATTGACTACTGGAGATAAAGCCTGAACCACCTTTGAAAACATTTCTTTCCTCATATACCTTGGTAGAGCAACTTAAATATAGTCAGACAGAATTTTGATGAATTTTGTTAAAAGGAACAGCAACAATAAGAACTCAAGTTTTGAAATAACTCTTTTAGTATCATGAAGCTAAAATCAATAAACCTTCAATAAATAACTTGAAGTCATAAATCTTTCTATAAAGAAGTTACTGATTTTTGTGATTCTGAGCGATTTTCAAAGTATGAAACAATAGAGGCGTGGCTTTTGTCTTTCAAAACACTGTAAGAATATATATCTGTAGCCTACCTTTCATGAGCTCTCCTCATGAAATTGAGCGTGTATAAGTCCATGGGACAAGATGACATTTATCCTAGGGTTCTGGAGGAGATGGCTGATCTGGTTGCTGAACTACTTGCCATCATATTTGAAAAATCCTGGCTGTCTGGTGAAGTCCCAGGAAAAAGGGAAATATTACTCCCATTTTTAAGAAGGGGAGAAAGGAAGACCTGGGGAACTACAGGCCAGTGAGCCTCACCTCTGTGCCTGGGAAGATCGTGGAGCAGATCCTCCTGGAAGCTACATTAAGGCCCTACATGTGAGACATGGAGGTGATTCAAGACAGCCAGCATGGCTTCACCAAGGGCAGATCTTGCCTGACCAATCTGGTGGTCTTCTTTGATGGAATGATGGCTTTGGTGAATGGGGGAAGGACAATGGATGTCATCTATCTGGACTTCTGCAAAACCTTTGACATGGCCCCTCACCACATCCTTCTCTCTAAATTGGTGAAGTGTGGATTGGAAGGATGGACTGTTCGATGGATTAGGAATTGGCTGGCTGGATGCAGCCAAAGGGCTGTGATTAATGGTTCTGTGTCAGGATGGAGGCCGGTCATGAGAGGTGTCCCTCAGGGGTCAGTCTTGGGGCTGGTGCTCTTCAACATCATCAGTGACATAGATGATGGCATCAAATGCGCCCTCAGCAAGTTTGCAGATGATACCTCTGTTTTTCACACAGAGGGTGATGACGCACTGGAACAAGTTGCCCAGGGAGGTCGTGGATGCCCCATCTCTGGAGGCATTCAAGACAAGGCTGGATGTGGTGCTGGGCAGCCTGCTCCAGTGTTTGGCAGCCCTGCACATGGCGGGGGGCTGAAACTAGATGGGTAATGCAATGGGTAGCTAACAACCAATGCCTTTCCAAATCAAAATATGGAGCTATGTATTGAAAACTACTTATGCAACTGAAACTGGTGACCACAGAGTTTTGATGCAAAGCACTCTCACTTTTCTAAGTGCACTACTGAGAGAGTGACCATGTGTCTAAGGAGATCAGTAACATGATACAATCCTCTTTATCTACCTTTCACTTCTAGTTGCAACACATTTTGAAGCATGAGTGAGTTTTGCCCACTTGTAGCAATTTGTGCCCATGATAGCCGTGGCATAATTTTTTCCTCTGTGTGATCATTAATTCTGCCAATGCCTGGGTTTTCTATTAAAAAAAAAAAAAAAAAAAAGCAGAACATTAAATGATTAATTTTCTTGGAAAAAAAAATCTGAATGAATTTTCTGTGTGGTACTGCTCAAGAAGAATTATAGGGCTGCGGCAAATGTTTTGTGAGAGGATGGGTGTCAGTACTTCTATCACAGTGTTATTCAGGAGAAACCATTTCATACATACGTACAAGGCTGTGAAGCTTTGCTTCTGCTCCAAAGCAAGCTAAGGAAACCAGAACACATGCAAGCAGTTTATGTCATACTAGACAGCGTTCAGTAGAGATGGATATTACATGCAGGTGGCACTATGTAACACTTTGAGGAAGTCCAGAATGGATTACAGAACTTAGTACTCTTTTCCATTACTATTGCTGACCACTGATATTTAGCAAATTTTATTACTTTGAGCATCCACTGGATCTTTCAAAAAGAGGAAGAAAAAGCTCAACATTCTTGAGCTCTCCACACAGGGAACTTTCACTTTAAATATTTGTAGTGCTATCAGACGAGTTAACATTTTCCAGCCACACTCACTCCTGGTACCCCTGGTTTAAGGTGCTCAGTTATCTGAATAAGCAAGGCTTGCACAGGTGTGAGTGAGGGCAATAATTAGCCCATTCATTCCACAATCTGTGCTTCTTTGAGAATCCCTGGGGAGCGTATTACTGGCAGTGGGTATTTGTAACACTTAGTAGTTTCATGTTCAAAGCTGAATACAATATCTTACTGTGTAAATCTCCTAGGATTAACACTTTGATTAAATCTGAGGCTGGACATACTTGCCCCGGAAGAATGGGGACGAGTTTGCTTTGTGTCTGCCTGCACTTTGTAAGCCCAAGGAAGAATGGTTTTCCTAGGCTGCACATTGATCTGATGGGTACAAAGTGATAGACTCTTTCCCAGCAACATGCCACTGGATTCATCTAAGAATTATAACTCAGAAAAGGCTAACACCACACAGAATTTAACAAATGTGAATAAATCCTTTATTTCTCATTTTTGCTTTTGGACGGTTTACTGTTCCTGATGAAGGAACCTCTACCCAAGGAAAGACAGCAGAATTTCATGTGGTGAATGCTGCCAAAGCAGAGATGTTGGACAGAAATGTTTTAGCAAGTGGATTACTCATCACAATCCAAAAGATGTTAAGACACAGTGAAATTGTGGTTGTTTTACAGAGTCAGACTCTCCAAATTGGCATTGTGAGGCCACCATTCCAATGTTTAAAAATTCCTGTCATACATAGCCTTATCAGATGGTCTTCTTTACTTTTAGCTGCAGGTATCTTTACTCACACTGCATGACTAAAATGGGTGGAGATACCTACAGAAAAGAACTTTACTTCATTCACTTCTAGGAGCTGCAATACACAAATTAAGCTGGGCAAAGCAGTTCAGACTAGGGTTTCAGAAACATTTAATACAGATTCTACTGGTCTTACTGAAGTTCACAGAAATTTTCTACCATTTTGAACTCTTCAAAATCCCATTGCATCTATTCTTCTGATATTCAACACTTAAATCTGCTTGCTTTCTTCGAAGATCTTCTAATTTAGCTAGCTTTCAGATTCAATATGTAGTTCTCTGAGTGTAAAAGCTTCGCATGCTTCTTTTCTTAGAGTTTGTCTTGTCCTTTGATTCTTCTGTGGTGAGATGCGAATCCCATTACAGGTGTAGTCATCCAGTTTCCCCATGTATGGATTCCCTTGTGTCTAATAAAGTTTGTCCTATAGAATCTGATGTATTTTCATGAAACTTCAAGGTGTACCATCTCAGCCATCTTCAGAAGTTATGATATGATAAAGGAAAGACATATCTCTTATAAGAAACGAGGAAAGCATGCCTGAAATTCCCTAGGAATAGGGACTAAGAAAAACCTTAAGGGAAGGTACTTTCAGCATGTTAGGAGAAATTTTTGAGCTAATCCATCTCCTTTTAATTGCATGTGAACTAAGGAGTACAGATGGTTTATAAGCAGTGTAAGTGCACAGAAGACTAGCAGGAGTGATAAGGTGAAAAGTGATGTCCTGTGTCCAGCCAATGAGTCATTCATCCTCCCGGCCCTATCATGTCATCTCTGTAGAACTCTATTACTTGTTTTCCATAGCTGCCCCAGGCACCTGTTTTTACAAATCCTGAATGTTTCCTTTCAGTGAAGTAGAACCATAGCAAATTTCATAACAGAAGGATAATCTCTGTAAATAGAAAAATAAATACAAACAAAATAAAATAGAAAAAATAAAATAGAAATATCAAACTAAGTAAACATTTGTCGTTCTGTAGTAACAACAACATCTGTAGTAACTTATTTCACATACAGACCCTTGGTCTCACTCCCCTTCCTGTTTTCTGGGTGTGCTCAGAGTTGGCCTCTCACATTTCCTGTGATCAGCTCTGGTGAATCCAGCTCATGGCTTCAACTGCCACTGCCAGTCTGTTTGCTGATTTTGTTTTTTATGGATTTTATATGAGATATTACTCATGAGTATGACTAGTCAAGTGATTTAACAAATGAAATATCATCCAATGAACACACACTTGTACTTGAGCCTGACTAAACCATCTGTCAGGGACAACAGCTGCTGATTCATGGAAGGAATGGAAATATTTCTTTGTTAAATTGGAGTATATCCACCAAAATCTGTCCTAAAGAAAATGACTGACTACAGTGGTGCATCAGATAATCCAAGTGGAAGTCTAGGGGTTGGGAGGTGCTTCGCAACTACAGAAATCTTCTCTAAAAGAAAAGTCATAAAGAAAGAGAGCATTTATTCTATATGATTTCATTTTCCAAGATTCGTGTATTGTTCAAGGAATTTAAAACAAATTGTAACATAGTAGTTGAAAAATTACACTGATCCCCACTGTGTTGTACATCTGAGAGTTTTCGTTGTAATCCTCTGTACCTCTCATCCCTTGAGATGTTATTGTCCCCCTCTTCTTAAAAGAATAATCATACATATCCTCACATACCCTCATTTTCACAGGCTAGTTGCACTCTATACAGGTTTAAGATAGTAAATACTATTATAGAAAATGTAGAGACAGAAGAAAATAGCTGTCTAAAATTAATTTATTCAAGCACTCCATAAAGAATTGGGACAAGCAGCCCCCCCCCCCAAAAAGGATATATTCCACAAAATTCCATCTCATATGGCTCAGCCATGAACTTCAGTGGAAACCCATGGAATTCTCTCATGTAATTAGTAAAATCTTACTTGAACTTTTCCAACAAATGGTTTCATGGATTTAAAGTACCATTTCTTTGCACAATGGGTGCCAACTAATATATTTTTTTTTCCTCAGACAGCTGGTTGATTAAAAGAGTTACTTATGCTTATTTATTTATTGTAATACAGTTTTGAATTATTCTTTCTGAAACTATGCTTACCATTGAAATTTCCTTCTTCCTCCTAAAATTGTACATTTGTCTGAAAGTTTTTGTTTCTTTTCCAGCTCATTCAGCTAGAATTACAAAACATATGATGTACCATTATAATATATATATATATGAAATACATAATGGCTAAAAATATAATAGCAATAAACTAGTTCAGTTATTTATTTTTCACATGGTAATGTTATAAAATAACTTATGGATATTCCTTGCCAGAAGAGAAATGGCTCTTGCTCTTGATCTATTGTTTTTAAACCTCATAAAAGAGATTATGTCATGACAAAACCATGAATAATCTGGGGAGCTTTCCTGTAGTTAGATATATTCTCTGTTAGGAGATACTTTTGTAGGACTGTTTGAATTTTCCAAGGCATTCCCCTTAGTAGGCTAGTTAATCTGTCCTATGTAAAATGGAAATGATTCTAGGTTTCTACTAAGGTTAATATTTTATGTAGGATACTGGTAGAAAATGTGTAGTATCAGCATTTGAAGAACGTTACCCTGTCCCAGCAGGGGAGTTCCAGCTTTCAACTGCTCTTCAATGGGAGGAAACGTAGTGCTTTTACTAAAACGAAGGATAAAGATCTATTTGTCTAATGGGAACAAAATAAGTCCTAGATAATAATAAAAATCATATATTGAGTATAACAGATAAGTTTCTTAATAGAAACAAGGAGGAAAGGATATTCCAGGGAACTGCTCATGCTCTATAATGTCAAAGGGTAACTTCTCACTGACTCCAAAAGACATAAAGTTAGGATTTCAATAAAAACAAAAACTCGGGTAATCTATTTGTCTTTTGCTCTATGTGATGCATATGCAAAACAGTCTCACAAAATAGCTCAAGGTTTAAAGATTGTGTGACTGTGACATGTGAGATGGTCTATTAAATATAACCAGAAGCCAAAAACTCAGCACTAATTATTAGCAAAGCATACACCAGTACTTATAATGGATTTCATGGCAAGAAAAAAACAAGACTTGTTTCACAGAAGCTGAAAATCTAGATATCTTGGAAAGATTTGGGATGTCTAAGCCAAAAAAGCGTGGTTACCATCTCTGAAAATATGTCATTTAAAAGAAATAAAGAAAAACAATCCCCTTTTAATTTTGGCTTTTTTCTTGCATTCCTTTCCCATTCTGTAATATACACTCTAGTAGGTAACTACTGATGATACCTCCCTAAACACCATAATGGCCCATCTTTTTCACATCAGTACTGATGAGCATAGATGGCTAAATGTAGAAGAAAACTGAATTACTTCTTCCCATGGAAAAAAACAAAACACAACAAAGTAAACAAATGAAAAACAGCCAGCTAGAATTCTTTTCACTTTGTCTTAACGATGCTTTCTAAGAAGAGCTCCTCACTCCTATGGATAATGTGTGGGTGATTTGATGTACTCCAAAGTAGCAGCATGGAAATGAAGACATGTCATATCAGATCCCAGTTGAAATTATTACTTTTCCTGTTTCATATTTAAAATTCAATTCCTTCATTAAGATAGAATTATCTTGCTCACAACTTTTCTTCAGTAATTTCATCTTCTCTAAATCTATTCTTAACAGTAATCTTCATTAATTATGAAAATGTGATTTATTTTTTTTACTCTCCCCTCTTTTCTACATTTATACAATATTAATTTTCCTTTCTAATCTATAACAATCTCTTTTGCCTATCACCAGTCAGCACTGTCTCCATTTTTTTCCTTCTTTCTTTTTTTTACTACATACATAGAAACCATGGTGCACCTTGGTTAGAAAAGAAGTTTTGACAATCTCCATGATCAATAGAGGGAGGGGACAGAAGGCTCTCTGTGGATACTTGAATTATCCTCTGGAGGTCTTTCTCCAGAAATTACATAGGGATCTCTGGATGACCGTATGTAATCAGGCACTGAAAGCTGGCTTGGAGAGAATAAGCTTCAGTGCCTTAGGAAGCACCAAAACCACAGCAAATGAATTTTACATTGTCTTTCTTTAAGGTGACCTAGATTGCTTATTATCCCATGTAAGGACTGACAACAGTCTTCTCACTTTAATAAGCCCTCAAAAACCATTGAATATAGCTCATCTATTAGTAGAAGTTATGAGCTGTAACACAAATATTTTGCTCTTCTCAAGTGTTTAAAAAATGAAACTGTTGGAAGCAAATAACATATCATGGCTTTCATTTTTGATAGTATCTCATTCTTCTCTTTCCTTCTTCATTTTCTATTTCCTTTCTGAAGGGAGAGGGGGATATTTCTGTCTCTCATGTTTTAATGAGATTTCATAAATAATCTTTTCCAATTTTATCCAGATTAAACTTTCACTTTTTTTTTATTATTATTTTAGCAGAATTGTAGTGACAGCCATCAGAGATGGAAAAAAATAATCCTTCTAGTTAACATCTATCATGCTGATAACCTTCCAAAATGATTGCATTCTAAAAAGCAGAAAATTATTAGCATCATATTCCACAAAATATGCCATGCACAACAAAATGTTTTACAAACATAGTGTTAGTATACATAGGAAAAGAAAATAAAAATGTCTATCACATGAAATATGAAGGAAAAGAGACAGAAAATTCAAGTAATAATTTGGAAACACTTAAAAAAGGATTAAGACTGATGTAAATCATTCATCTAGACATACACCAAACTTCCTCCAGGTACAGTGAAATCTATCCTCATATTCTGAGGATTCTCTTAGTTCATTACTGTGTGTTTATTAATTACCATCTGCAACACATAGTACATAGCAGCCCAAAATGCATTAAATATAAACAAGTGGAATAAGTTCTGTGAAATTACATGATACAATAAAAAATACCCAAAGACTGACAGGTATACTCTTTCTCTCAAAATAAGAAACATTTCAGTTTAAGAAAATACTAGGAAATATATTAGGAGATGACATCTTATCTGAGAAGATTGATTGCAGAGGACATGTTTTATTGTGGCTGAAATTTATGCTGGCTACATGAAGGAATTTCTTCATTACCCTTCAGTAATACATACCCTTCAGTACATAGTGGGTTCACACGTATTTTTTAATATCATTGAAGATTTTATTTGTGACTAAAATAGACAGTAATTTAATGTACTTATTTTGCACATATTCATGGATTTATACTGATCAGCCAAGCAATTATGTATTGACTACGATAATGTTATTCAAAACTGTTCCTTTATAAATAGAAAGCTCTCTTACATTCACTGTTAAGTAAATGGAGAAGACCAAAGCTTCCTAAAGGCAATTTCCAAAATATTTTCTCCTGGATACTCATTTCTTCCTATATTTGTAATTTTTTTTTTTTTTAGGGAGATATTTATTTTCTGTCACTACACTGAGAAGCGACTCCAGGAAACTAACAATTGGACAGAAAAAAAATGTTTTCCTCAACATTCCCAGATGTCAAGCTCTTAAACAATAACTTTTCTCTAGCAAAAATGGACATTATTGTGAGTTACAACCAAACCAGTATTTCTGTGTTTGTCTGTGAGTTGTAAAAAAACAACCTTGTATTCATGTCCTTTGAGAAACCTTCCTACAGAAGTGACTTCTTCCACAAGGTTCTCAAATCTCTACATTTCCACATAGTATGACTTGCAAAGGGTGTCAGAGTTCCCTCTGATGACAGTAACAGAGCACCTGATGCTGCACATATGTTCTCAGATACTGATGTATACTGTTGCTAGTGTCCCTTGCACAGCTCCTTTCCTAGGTTTGATGCCTAGAGATTTTCATACAAATACAAAAGCTCAGTGGCAGAGCGATTACTGTGGGAACATTCTTTTTAATTTAGGATGTCCTGTCTAAAAATAACTGCAGAGGCACAGAAGGAAGGAAAAGAATGAGCTGCTTCCTTTCAGGAAGCCAAACAGGCTAGCTTGCATTATAGCAGGATAGCTTGCATTATTGTGTCATTCAAAATAAGGGTAAAATATGGCTAAAACTCAGCTTGCAACATCAGTAAACCTGAAGAGTTCTAAATATTTTTTCTATAACTGTAACTGTATGTAACTTTTTTAAGATTCTTAATTTAAAGAGTTTGGTCTGTAATCCCAAAGCCAACAGCGAAAGAAATGGGCTATAACATTCATGGAGCTCTTTGTTAGCATTACTTACAGTTTAATATTAATGAGTTTGTACATTAAGTATTTGAAGTGGACTTGATGGTTTTGCTTAAGTGTTCACAAGTTACTACATAGCTTCTGTATTTTGAAATCTTTCAATAAAAAGTGTTGTAAAAATATAGGGAAGAAGAGAGATTGTTCATCATGTCTTGAGTTTAACATCAGTTTGAGACAGGATAAGTCATTAATCTTAGATGAAGCTGTTACTGCACTAAATAAATAAATAAATAAATAAACACTTTGCAGGAATTTAATATGTGAAGTCATAATTATGACAAATAGATGATCACACAAACATTTTTTGTTTGTTGTAACATGTTGAAAGTGTTCATTTTCATAATCCTGAAGATTTGCAAACTAGAAAAACAGAGAAGTCCTGGAGATTGGTTGCCAAATGCTTGTAGAGTTTATCAAATGTGTCTATGATTTCAAGATCCTACAATAAATATTGTGAAAATGTTAAATTAACAAAATAAGGGGAAAGTGTTCCTAAATTTTTAGAGAAGTTTGGGTATTTTTATCACATTAATTAAGAATCAGATAGTATATCAATAACTCTTCCTTAGTGTTTGAACACATACATTCCTTTAAAGAAGTAAAATAGAATGGATAAAAAAGTGCTGTAGGCCTACATATGACCCAAGTACTTCTGTAATCCTTGTATGTGATCTTGTGGTTTGTTTGTTGGTGTGATGATGAGCTTTTTTAATAACTTAGGAAATTCATTGTTCTGAGAAATTGTTTATGCATTCTACCTATCCTTTCAGTGTCTTATTACATGCTTCTTTATCTTACCGAAAGTATTAAAAAATGTAATTGCATCAAGATCACAATGCCTTTAAAATAGACCATTTTGTGTAAATTTTAGAAGAAAGAGGGAAAACGAATATTTTTGTGAATAAATATCTGATTCTCCTTTATTTTCCTATAGCTATATTCTTCTGCAGTAGCGTTTTGTTTGTAGTTACTTGAAAATGGAAGTATTTTGTAACAGAATTGATTACATTTATTTGACAAACCAAATCCTGTAGGCCTAAATTCTGTGGAATTTGCTGGGACCAGAATGAAAGCTAGCAAAATCAGAACTAGCTATTTTGGTAGGAACATTTACATTACATGTTAAAATAATTTCTTTTCCTTGAGAGAATAGTTTTAACATTTATTCTGCAAGAACTTGCTGGTGATATTTTATTCAGTTTGATGTGGACAATTTTGGCCATTTTTATACTTGTGCTGGAAGGACCTTCCCACCGGAATGCCAACTCAAGTTTCTCAGCACAGCTCAATAGCACTGTTATGTGAAATCATTTATAACATAGACCATCTCTGTATATGCTGGCAAGAGATACATCCTGCTAGTGAGAACACAGTTTTTAAAAGAGTTCCTTTTTAAATGTTTCCAGGACAAGAATAGACAAAGCATTTTTTTTTTTCCCAGTTCTACTTGTTCAAGCTACAGATAGAATTATTCCTTTAAGTCAGAATAAGGAAGTGATTTTGTTCTCAGAATGTTATTCCCTCCAAGGTTGGAATATACCAAAATAAGGCAACATCTTGCCACAGCGGATCATCAGGCTTGGGACGCAGAAGTTAATAGTTGTACTCTGTCTGAAGCCCAGTAATAAATGTACTGGGACTGGTCCCAGTGTCACTTAATGTCACTTTCAATGATGAGGGAGAGCTGACAGTCCTTCATAAAGTTTGCAGATTACATCAAATTGAGGGGATCAGTCACTACAGTGGTGGAAAACAATGCCTTTCAGAGGGAATTAGACATGCTAAATGAATGGTCCAGTGGGAACAAGGATCTTCACAGTACTGTTTTGTGGTAGGATGCGAAGCAATAGCACAAACCAAAATAAACTGGACATACGAAACTTTTTTCCACATTAGAATAGTAAGACTGTTGCCTAGAGAGGTTGAATCATCCTTAGAGGTTTTCAAGATCTGACAGGAAAAAGCCTTGAACCACTTCGTCTGGCTTTGAAATTATTTTCATTTAGAACAGGAGGTTGGACTGGAGACCTCCTGAGGTATCTTCTCACCTTAACTATCCTGTAACTTGTGATTACATCTCTTATCTCTTCGATTTCTTCATATTATTATTTTTCCCCATTTATAGCATTTAGGATACAGGTTATTCTGATGACATACTGTAGTTTTCATTTTTCTATTTAAGTCAGGGGATACTGATGGTGGGAAAACAAGCAAAGAAAACAGCAAAAGTTTCTACTGTATCGGTTTCAGACTTAAAACAATTCATCTCATTAGTAAAGTAGTCCAAAATGTCAACAGTTTGGCCTCACTGAAAGTTCATAATTTCAGCTCTTTTTAACGTCAGTTGAATGTCCTTGTGTATTGATTGCTTAGCTATCTTTTTGTGTGTATCAGTTCTTTCTGAAACTCATGATTTCATTTTGACAAAGTTTGTCGTCCAATATTTGAAGTAAATGTTGTACCAATCTGATCAGCCATTCCTTAAAATAGATATTTCACAATGGTAGATGAAACTTCATTTGGACTGGGAGACTTATCTCTCTCTGTCACTGTGTATAATTTCCTGTGCTCATTTTATTTATTACCAGACTAATTGGGCTCTTTTACTGCATTCTCTCTGTTGTAGCTAAAACATAAATCCTAAAAAACTCATAGGAAAGCAAGGTAGATAGATCAGATAGATAGATAGATAGATAAATAAATAGAAATCAGCCCTATTGCTTTTAGTTCATTCCTTTGTTGTTTTTGTTTTGTTTTGTTTTGTTCTGTTTTTTTTTGTTTGTTTGTTTGGGGTTTTTTGAGTGATAATTTCTATTCTCCATTAGCATATTAATTTTCCTGGTTATTCTCTTTCTGTAAGTGATTTATGACTAGTATTCTGTTACCTCCTAAAAGATCCTCTCCTAACCACTGTATTCCTTATTTCAGTATGAAGTAACACATTTTGGTGCTCATTTCCTAGAGTTCCCCTCAGCTGCTGTCTTCACTTTTCAGTAGCACTATACTCTCTGTGTGCAAAAAATAGGTAAATTAAACATGATGTAGTGTACAGATATACAACTTATCCCAAGAAATAAAAAGAGGAAAACAGTCTCACTGCATTTTATTGATATCAAAGATGATATTCATAAAGTGAAACTTGCTGATTTTTTACTAAGTCTTTCAATATATTCAGCTGAACCCAGTTCAGTTTTTCCTTTTGCCCTTTGACTTGTTATTGCATAATCGTGTGTAAAAGGCCTCAGTCTTGTACTGTCAGTCTGAATGCATATTCTTAAATTCTCCCTTTTTGACATAGCCCCTCTTAGGAAAATCATACTCAGTGAAGATATTGTTTCCCCCTTCCATAGACTGAGCAAAACCAATGAAGCAATTTCACTGTGATAGTAAATATGCATGTGCTGCTTTTTTGGATCCGAGATGTCAACTGACATACATTCAATAAACTTCTTGTGAAACAGACTGGCAGTATTCTAGGAGGTCCAAAGTTTACCTCTGCTACGTTGGCACCAAGGCTTTTTCTCTCTCTCTTCTTTTTCTTTCTTTTTCCTCTTTGTAGCTCTATTTATAAGCTACAGTATTCATTTTTGAAGGGCTTCATTATCTTTTTATTTTGTAAAATGCTTCTATTTATACATATCTTTCTTTTTTTTAATTAAAATAGGCAAAAAAATTTGGTCTTGATGATGAACACTAAGATGTGTTGGAGAAATACTGAATTTCAGCTGAAAAGATGGCACCAAGGAGAACAATAAGAGGGACAGAACTAGAAACAAACTCTGTGCCTAGTTAGCAAGAATACTAACATGAGAATTGAAAGAGCCCCATTACAGTTCTTCGTTTTCTGCGTTTGGATTTGAACTAGCTGGAAAACATTACTCTGAGTTTGTCAGAGACTGATTGGCATTAAAAAGTTCAAAAGGTTTTCTTTTTGTGCCAAGGTGGAACAAAAACAAAATTCTGGAACCATGTAATGACTATGGAAGAGCACTGTCATCCTCAGGTCAGCTGTCCCTGATTAGGGCTGCTTCCTGTCAACTTGTAATGGAGGGTTTTAGCCAATAGCTGGATCTTCCTCATGGGCTGCCAAACATTTCCTCATGGAATAGGCTTCATAGCGGACTGATCTGTCCCACTGTTGTCAACTGAATAGCAAAAGCTAACTTCAGCATGAAAAGAATTACCTTGCAACAGGAATATGATCCTATATATACAAGATACTAATGCTGAAATCCTTCTAAAGAAAGAGGGAAGAAAATGCGATTGATAAACCTACTGATCACTTAATGATTACAAGTCACAACTGACAGAAAAAAAATAAAAAGAAGGGGGGAAGGAAGGAAAAGGAAAAGGAAAAGGAAATGGAAAAGGAAAAGGAAAAGGAAAAGGAAAAGGAAAAGGAAAAGGAAAAGGAAAAGGAAAAGGAAAAGGAAAAGGAAAAGGAAAAGGAAAAGGAAAAGGAAAAGGAAAAGGAAAAGGAGGAAAATTACTAATTTAACTATGTGTCTCATTCACACAGTGATACAAATCCTAAAATACAAACTGGGATTATATATCTATGCTGTACAGTGTTGTAACAGGTTTGGAATGGCACTATCTTAGACCTCAGAAACAGTATATCATACCATAACACCATGCAGCTTCAGTGATCTGTCCTGTTTCTCAACACATCTAGTCAAGAAAGAGACTGCAGGAGTTGACACAGTCACTTACAATTCAGCTACACAATGTAGAGATGCCTCTAAATTCTCAGTAACACATGGCATTATTCAAATTAAATATCTTCTCACACAGATATGGTGGCTGCATATTGAAGATTGCAGCCTTGGATACAAATTTCCATGCAGTAGAATCACCCATAGTCTGTGTGAAGAAGAATGGGTCATTGCTCACTAAAAAATAAGTAAATAAATAAATAAATAAATAGCTGCTTATATGGGTGAATACCTTTATTAGATTGGCCTGTTCAATTATTGGTCTGAGATTCTTGTTGACTTTTAAACTAGATTTACTTCTAGGTTTTCTAACGTGTGATGAAGCTTTAAAGCCTCTACTGCATTCAACATTCCATAGCAAATACAAATTAACAGCAGGTAGAATGGGTAGATATACATCTCAAAGTCTCTGGCATGAGTGATGTTAACCTCTCCCAGTAGCTTTCCCAGGCAGTTCTCCTTTCTATCTTCCAGTTACATATTTTGCAGGAAGAAGGGAAGTTGAATAACACAAGTCACTACGGACCTGAGCCTATTTTGCAAGTTTGTCTTAGTTGGAAAATGAGGTCTCCCTATTGAGGTACACTCTCTCCCTGTTAGTTGTTTCAATTCTTTATTATTATTTTCATTTGAAACAAATAAACAGACAGGCAGCACCAAAAGAAAAGAAATCCCAGATGCCTGAAACAAGATACAGTCTTTTATGTATCTTGTTTTGCTTGGCAAAAGCCCTTTTAAATATTTAAGCAACTTTAAACAATCATAAACCACAGTATAATCTCATGTTTAGCATATACATTTAGAGTTACAGTTTGCTGGAGCCAATCTGAGAACACAGGTTTATCTTTTGTACATTCCATATCATTACCACTCACAGGATCACTTCTATTCTCCTTTACAGTTGTAAATCTGCAGCTTTGCTGAAATTCTTGTCTCACCTCTGTGCACTGATAATCTGCAAGAATCAGATTTTTGATATCTACAGTAACAAAGCTTGCAAGGCTACAGAGAGCATCGTTACCACTTCAGACTCCTGACTTCTAGAATGCAAATCAAAGGATTCATTGACACATGATACGCCAGCTAAGGTAAGCTGTAAGAAAGCAGACAGTAAGAGTACACCCTGGTCAGCACTGTATCTGGCAAGTTTGCCACATGATAGTATTATTTAAGGGAATTCAGATTTACAGATACATTTTTTATTAAAGATAAGGAGATAAATGATGGGCAGTAAGAACCATATGTTGTCTTAATTACACTGTGAATTTTCTTTCTAGTGGTATCCTGCCAGTAAATGCCATGCAAAGCTGATGACGTGATCCAAGATGATACACAGATGCACTTTTATAGAACACTGGTACATGTGTAGCCTTACATATAGAAAATGTGCATTTGATTTTGTAACTGGCTGTAATGCCAGAGGCAATCACTATTATGTTTTTTTAACTCACAGAATCAGAGAAGTAGCATCTATTTTGAAGTATTCTGGCATTACCATTCACAGCGAATCTGAAATTAATGTGCTAGATGCTACATGCAAGTTTTCAGACACTGCTGGATAGACATTCATACTACCACTGAGACTGCACTCAGCAAAGCTAACCACTACATTCTCTGCCATCTATAAATCTACTTGCCTTTACTGCAAGTCTAGACAGTAAACATGGGTGTAGAATTGGACTCATTCAGTAGACTGTCATCTTGCTCTCCCAGCAGATAATCTGCATTAAGGACATGAGTAAATCTGCTTCAAATTGTTTAAACATTGTCCCAAAAGAAAATGAGAGTATAAACAGGAATATACCAAGAAAGTCTGCTTCCTTCCATTTTCCTTCTCAACAATAAAGAAGAGGCATCAAAGGACCCCTCCTGACCAACTTCAAAAGCCCAATCTTTTACTAAAAAGAATCTTAAATTAAAACAGTTTTTATTTGTGGTTGGTGGAAAAAGCTCTTTTTTTTAAAGCATTTAATATGCTTTCTCCACTTAAAAAAAATAGCATTTTACACAATAGCAAATGCTTTAATTCTCAGTTGCAGCTATCTCTATTCATCTTAAAAAGGGAAAAATAAAATAGAATCATAATAACCACAGCAAAGAAAAAGAAAGAGAAAACCATCACAACCCTAAGACTGGGTCCAGCCCTTCGTCTCTGCTTTTTTAGTGGCTTTAGTTGCAGATAAGGCATAGAAGTATTTCTTGGCTAGCAGGCACTGAGAAAAATATAATAATAATAATAAAGTATCAGGTATAGAGCATGTTAAGCAAGTTCAAGCAGCAAGTCAGTGGAGGAAAAAAAAAGACAGAAAAGTCTGATCTTTAAAGATGAAACACCAAATGACTTTTAGAATCAGATCCCAGTACTGCAAGTTTCAATGAGTTCAGTATCTATCTATTCTCCAGCTGGTAAATGACATGATAACTGGTGATTACAGGGCTACTTTTAGCAGAAAAAGATTTTGATAGGAACCTTATGACAGGATTTTTGCTCTGGAAAACTCCATGCTTGCTGTGAAAGAGACCTATTTTCTACCATTTTAAAGTTGAAAGAGATTTAAAGGGGTTGCAGAAGACTTAGAGAGGCATTCCTCACTGCCAGGCAGCTGTTAGAGAAACAGTGCATTATTCATAGCATTATGTTCCTATTACATTGAGGTGCCTATGCTCTTAAAGGACTTTAAGGACTCCTCACTTATTCCATAATTCTGCAACCAATACTGATCTATCCTGTGATCCCAAGTACATGTTACCATCCACAGGTCATCAGAGTCGACAAAGAGGTCAGCGCAAGGAAGTACCCAGATCTCATTTCAAGGAGCTCCTTGGAAATAAGCCCTCAGCTGACACCCTGTCCTCAAGAGGCATGTCTCTGATTCCTGGGAGGTAACAGAAAAGTCAGTCTACTAATGCTTTTCATCAGTAAAAACATTGAAACACAATTTCTCAAGTTGAAAGGAATTGTAGAATAGCCTAGGATGGACGGGACCTTAAAGACAATCTAGTTCAAACCCCCCTGCCATAAGCAGAGTTGCCACCCACTAGACCAGGCTGCCTAGAATCACATTCAACCTAGCTTTGAATGCTACAAAGGAAAACCCTTTCACAGGAAAGCTCCCAAGGAGCTGCTAATCTTTCTCCAACATTGCCGCCTGGGCATGGCCAAATCATCACAGTACCCCTGGGAATACTACAGGCTCCTAGATGTCAGAACTGTGCCTGGAGCTCACCCCTCCATCTAGGGCCAGAAACAGTGAAGTACAAAAAGGTTTTTCCTAAAATACAGACTCAGACCTTTGGCAATGTTCACTAGGCTAAGCCATTGGGCCTGGTTGGGGAGAGGGATGGAAGTACAGGCAAAATAAAAAAAAAAGGGTCATCATGCAGCAGAAAAAATAAAAGACTGAAATTATTAAATCTAAAGGTGAGAGTAGGGGGAACAGGAGAGTCAGTGAAACTGCCAGGAAAGCCAGCATGATTGCATGGAGCTCTGGAGATCTTCTGTATCCAAACAAGCAATCTGTACTGGCCATAGAACCAGCTGTAAGGTGTCTGTGAGTCCACATCCCAGCTGGCACTTCCCACAGATAGCAGAGGGCAAGGTAGCAAAAAGCAAGTTAACAGGGAATGCCATTTATTTTGCTAGATCTTTCATGATACTGTGTCACAGCAGTTCAGCACTGCCCTGATTTACAGTCATCTGACAAATGGAACTGAAACTTCCCCTAGCCACGTTTTTAAGCTGCTTATTGTGAGCTTTCAAGGCAGCGAATCTGAGATTCCCATGTTTTTCTTCCTTCACCAGCTTCCTGTCTGGGTGTGAAAGTTAATCCTTACGGTTCTACGCCTTGAACCATGGGGAGGTTATAGATGTATGGTGAGGACGTCACTCATGAAACAGCAGCATTTTTTGTGTCACCAGTTCTTTCATAATTACAACTGCTGTTACTAGTGCTGAACCAGAGATCTGTTCCCTGCTGCTGAGCTAGAATTATCTGCAAATTCTTCACTCTGAAATCTGTTATCTTATAGACTTGCAAGTATTTCCGTAAATTGTAACTGACTTTGGGGGACTGGGGAGTAGCATTTTTTTTCTGTGACTTATACTATGGAGAAACTATATTCACAATGTATTGCTGCTCCTGTACCAAAGTATTATTAAATAGAGTAATGCAGCACTTGGAAATACGGTAGTTTGTAGTTACTCAGTACTATGCATATGTATATGTTCACCCAGTTGTATAAATAATGCCAGAAGTTTTCTTACATGCAAGGAACTATCTGCTGCTGGGGACTCAGCTCTTGAGAAACAACTGCTATTCTAACATCTTCCTACAACAATGAAATTGCAGTTTTCTAAAATGAAACATTCTAAGCATTTCTCTAAGTGGTGGTTGCATGAGGCAAGAGCAAACCGATGTACAAAAGGACAAAGCAACGGACCACAAGCACCACCAGGCACCTAGCAAAGCTAGAGATAGACTAAATATTTCTGGAGTACTAGTGCAGCACTCCGCTCATTAGCAAGGCACTCTACTTTCCTATCATGCATCTCACAATTACCCTATTACTACTGTTTGGTTTTAACTCCTCCCTTGGATTGGTCACGAGGACAAGTGTCTTGGGCTGTGCCAAGACTTGAAATGGGAGACTGGTGTAAATGGCAGACAGCCAGCAGCAAGGAGACATCTGGGATAAGACAAGGCGCTAAGGTGTGTTGTACATCATTATGAAACTATTCTACCTTTGTTTTCTGTGTAACGTTATATTTTTAAGAACGGTGCCCGCCTGAGGAGACAGTAGTTGTTTTGTTCTCTGAATTGCTATAGCCTCAGGGTGTCAAAGTCATTTAGAACAGAGAGTTGAATTCCATGTTAAATTATGGTTCATGGGTCACTGTATAAATATACGAATCGCATACTTTCTAGCACAACCGTATCCCAGTGATGTCAGTGGAAGTTCACAGAGAGATCAGCATCACTCAGCTGAACAATTTGCTCCCTTTTAAGATCACAGCTGCCTCATCTCTGTATTTCCTTCTTTCTGCCAACTACAGTTCCTTGAGAGAGACATTTCTGCCTCTTCCCCACTGCTTGATGAAAACAACTAGTAGTGCCACAGAAATGTGTTCAGGGATCAGTCTGTGAGCAGTCTGGGTTGCTGTAAGACATGGGTATGTATCTCCTATCAGCTATGTAGAGTCATGTTTGGAAGCTTTCCTTTGTAACCAGGAAGTTTAAAAAATGGAAGCAGGATTTTATATCCTTTTCCCTTGGATATGGAATACAGGCTATGTTTTCATCTCAGTCAGCGTGAATGGAAACAAATTTAACGCTCTTGGTAACTGAATGTTTTTCTTCCTCTAGTGCTATATCTATTTGAACTAAGCACATGTACATAGCAGAAAATTACTTCCACAAAGGCTGAAATCTGTTTTCTTATAGATTTGTGCCTTAGGATGATTCCACTGTTGAATAAGAAAATTCAGACTTTGCCTACTCCTTTCCAACTGGAACTTTCCTCAGTCAGAATCCTCATGTGGATATTCTGTTTTCTAACAATGTGTTCGTATTCAGCTTTATCCCTTTCCTCTTTGGCTATTTATTTCCTAAAAATTGATATAATTATTTTGAGTGCTTTCCTCTACACTGTTTGTCCAGAAGAGAAATTGAAATGAGAGGAGGGAGGAAGGAAACAAAAAGGAGGATGTATCTCTGAGACATGACTAATGTTCACGCTGCTCTTAAGACATTTTAAACACTATCATCAAGGTTGAGCTGCTGTTCCCCAGCACAGAGCATGAGCTGCCTTGCGTACAAAAGCATGGCTCACTTTCCACGTGGGGATGTGTACCTGCATAAATCTCTGTATATTTATGTTCTTAAATCTCAGCTTCAGCCCTCCTGTCTTGTCTGCTCATCCCATCACCTCCTCCCTTTCCTCATGTGGGATGCGGATGTTGTGAGCAGATGTTGAGATTGGAACATCGATTTTCTATTCTCCCTCACAAATGAACAGGAGATTGCTTTTAAAGGTATTAAATGGACACAGGTGGGACTGTAAACTTAAGTGCCTCCACATACAACATCTGCTGCATGTTCTCCAGTCCCTGTTATCTTTATAGCGGAACTTGATCTCTTAACCCCTTCACAACTGCCCCCCTCAGTATTTGTACAAAGATGTGCAATGGTTTTTCTTTGATATTCAGAGCAGTCACAATGGATCTCTGTGATGTGACTGGCATATGGCACAGTGCTTTGAAAAGCAATGTGCACAGCAATTTGCACAGGTGGGTGGGGGAAGAAGACAAGTGTTGTCCAGGTGTTCCCAGTCTTGCTGAAGATAAGCGGATTCCAGACGTACCGCAAGACAACGAATACCCCTATTCTCCCTTCTTCTCCCCTCCCGCCTTCACTTCCCCCACCCAGAAATGTCTGTCCTGGGGGACAAGCATATTTCTAAGGATATTCCAAACCATTTGACATCTACAAGAAATGATTTCTAAACATTTGCTCTGGATACATAGCAAGTGACTTTTCCTTTCACCTCCCAGATACATCCCTTCCATTCTTGCTCCTTACTACATTTCTTCTTGCTTTCAAGTTTAGGTAAAAAATAGAAACTTGGCCCACATTAATATATATTTAACCTCTTTACTGCTGCCTCTCACCACTCCCTAGCATTTGTTCAACAGAACTGTGGCATTTCCCTTTGAAGTCCAAATGAAGTCACAGTGGATCCTTGTACTGGAGCTTCAAGGTGGCTGCCAGGTGAAGCATTCACATAACTTTTCCACGTGTTCAGCCTGAAAAGAAAAGGAAAAATTGGCTTAAGGCACACAGAGCATGTAGTTCTAAACTGATTTCTATGTAGAATTAAATTGAAAGCTGTAGACTCAAGATTAATGTTAATATCATTTGCTGAGTGTATCTAAAAGCTAAAACTGTTGATGCCTGGTGCATGAGTTCATTCACAGCTGGAGTGGTTAAGAGAGACAACATGATACAAAGTAAGGAAGAGCTGTATCCATGGAAATCACAATTTCTTTTAAAGCTCGTAGTCATACTGTATGGGAGGAAGCCCAACAAACAACCTCATGCAGAGTTCAGCATCCAACAATGAGGGAAATGGAAAGCAGACCTAATTCAAGTTATCTGTGCGTATGCTGAAAGCATGTAAAATACTACTGTTCTGATGAGCAGTCTTACATCAGTTCTGCAGTTTTCATGCTGTGGCAACTGGACAAAGTGAAAAATAATGGCCCAACACACATTTCCAAATGAAACAAGAAAGACCTCAATTGTCTCCTGTAATTTGAAAACCCATGACAATGTCCCTCCTGCTCTTCCTTCACTAGGATATGTATCATACGTTGTTCTGTTTGAGTATATCCAATACTGCAGCAAGCACCCATCTTATTCTCACTACTTTTACGAATGGATTGACTTTCTGGGTCAGTAATTGGAAAAGTGTAAGTGTGTACAGTTTCCAAAAACTGTCATTTGGCCTATATGTTCCTTCTACATGTGATTTGAAACAGAACGGGTGAAACTCTAGCCAGGAAACAGTGGCAGTCTGAGCATTTTAGCCATGCAAATTCTGACCAATCTGTCAGTTTTCCTCAATATCTGATGCTTTTCTTTTCCAACTGAGTGGTTTCAATGAAATAAATAATAATTTAAAAAATCAACATGTACAAGTTTTAAGGCATTGTTGCCACATTTATAAAAGGTGTTGGGACAAGTTCAGAGTCTGACATCAAAACTGTCCACTCAATCTTATCTTCTCACAGCTCTTGCACTGCTATCAGGTCTTTTTAACCACATCCTAATGGACTTGACATAAATTGCAATGCTGTTTGGGTTCTGTAGGAGCCTTCTGTAGACTCTTCCTGTGTCCCCTCTTTGCTTTCATTGCATTCCACTTCTGTTCCAGGCTTCTTCCTCTTATACTGTTTCCTTTCTATCCTTTGTCCTTCAGTTTAGTAAAACACCATCTAACAAAACCCCACCCCAGTAGTTTAAAAAACCGTTGCTTCCTTTTAGAGAATAATGAACAAACGAAAAAACAAATGTCCTTAAACTAAGAAGACTTATGCAAAACATCACTCAGCTCAGTATGTATTCCATTGCTTCTCTCCAGCCCATTGTCCAACTTGTTTACTTAGATCACAACTCTCTTTTGGATAATAAATCTCTTGCTATGGCTCTACTTAGCAGTAAGTGCACATCGTGGGACTCCTAGGGCCCATGCAAAGCCCATGCCTGATGTTTTGCAGAGCAGCCCCAGCTTTCACCTGGAGGACCTGCCCAGGCTGGAGTCCACAGGGCAGTGCTGACACAGCCACTGCCTGCTCCCAGAGATGCAACTTGGAAGAGCTCCTGAGTTCTGCAGCCTAGATGTCTCCTCTGCCACTCCTTGTGTGTGGTGCCCAGAACAATGGCATTTTTCTTAACTGTTCTTGCTTGGCCCCTTGGCAATCTTGTAATTTAAGTAAATAATTTTCTAAGAACATACGCCTGGATGTCATTTACAGGATAAACACTGCTCATGAACACTTTACATTTCTAACAACTACATCTGTGTTTTTGGTTTGGTATTAAAAAAAAAAAAAAAAGAAGTCATGACTTAAGGGACAGTTACGTCTGAAAACAACTGCTGGAACTGGGGTAATAACTGGATGATATTTTCAGAACTGTATTTCAGACATCAAGAAATGACTGGCTGTTGTGAGAGAGAGCATTCCCAGAGAGAGTTAATTCAGCATAATTTTGAGTGATATCTTGTAATGAAGTAAATCTTGGGAAGTAGAGAAGTACCTCCCTTACTGTAAACCCTGTGAGAGATGGCAAAGCCTCCTGTTCTTTGGAGTAAATGCCTTAGGTCAAAAAAGGCTCAGTATGTACAGAGAGGCATAATTTCTGTTATCCTCCTGTCCTGAATCTAGCCCTTTTAGCTGTAACAAAAATTCTAAGCCACCCCATACTTTTTGGATTACTTTAAACCCCATCACAGTACTTTTCTTAAAGGACTTTATTTTGAATAGGAATGGCTCCATGAAAGGACTCTGATATGGGCTGAAACTGAATCAGTTTCAAGGAAATGCAGCTGGAAGCACACTAATCTAAAAGCTTCCCAAGCAAAGCAGCACAGGCGTCTATTCTACAGGGTGTCTCCGCCCCTAACTAAAGTGCACCAGGACTTTCTGAGCTCCTTTAACTCTTGCACTGCAGCACTGCTTCACAGGTGATATTCATGAGGAAAAAATAAATACTGTGTTTTCTTTCAACACTTTCTCTGTATAGCAAACAGCTTTCATCTAGTCAGCTGGGTAGGAGATGGGTAGTTTCATTTTGGTCTTATTACTTTAAAGCTCCCATACCTTTTTTCTTGAATTGTAATACTGGTTCAACCCCTTGGTTACAAGTTAGGGCTGCATCTGTCACAGGCCAGACCTTTCTTTCCTTGTATAGATGGCAATGTTCAAATGACATGTTATATCTCATTCCCAAGTTTTCTTTGCATGGAACCTTTGTTCATGTGAGTATGCAGCCTGGACTGACAAGTGTCAGGTCAAAATGTGACTGAATTTTTAAGAAGTATTTCAGGAGTTTACTGAAGGGTTAGAAAAACAGTGAAGGACTAAATGAGGAGCAAAGCCAGTTCATGGTGTGGAAACTAGGAGAGAGTAAAACACCTGTAAGCCTATACAGTAGTTCATCCTTCCATTCACATAGAAAATCTTTATTGTCTCAAAGAAGGTAAGAAAGATGCTCTGCATAGAGTAATCTAGGCCTGACTGAGGTGTCAGGTGGCATGGCTTTGTTTTATACTTCCCATGCTGTTATCACATCTGCTTTGTGTATATCAAAATCTTCATTCTCTCTTTTTACTACCTTCCAGTGAATTATAACCTACACAGCTATGAAGACTACTGCTCTGCATGGGCTATTTCAGTGCAAAAGATGTTGGTCTGTCTGTGTTGAAGCTCATAGACTCATAGAATCACAGTATCAGAGCTCCTTTTTGCTTTCATGACTCTAAGGCTTTAGAATTGCATGGGGGTATAGCTTCTACAGCCAAGGCACTTCCCACAAATCACATCCAGCCAGCCATCTGTGCTCCTGGAGGAACACTTATCCATCCCATTGGGACAGATTAGCCTCTGCCGCTTCAGTTCCTAGCTAGGTCCCTTAACATTAACTGGTGCCTCTGAAGAGGTGTTTTAGATTCAGACAAAACAGCAACCTTGGGCACCAGAGTGAGATGGGCAGCTGGGAATACCATCTGATGCAGCTGCTCCTGCAAAATCCACCTGAGGACAACATCCTGGTCCTGGAAGCTGCAGCAGTGCCAAAAGAATATCTTTTAACAACAGCACGCTGAAAGCACGTCACTTTTAAGTCACAGCTTACACTAATGAATTCACAGTAGTGTATCACTGGTAAGATTCAAAGCTCTTTTAATAAGTACTGAAGTCTGTTTTCCCTAAAGACACCAAAAGTAAAGGAGACAATAGATGATCAGATGATGAACTTACTTCCAGAAGTGTTTGTGTGTTCGTCATTTAGCTAACAAAGTAGAGATAAGCCCACCTCAACATTAGGGTGCTAATGGACTTTTCCACACAGTAGTATAATTAATAGCTACACCAAGGACAGCAGTCATGTCAACAAAGTTGGCTTCAGAAACAACAGCAGCCACATAATCTGTTTTGGATCTGCTTTTCTACTTACATATTTTCATCTATATTTCTACATCTATATATACCCACATTTATGAACATGGGAAGAGGATCACTGATATAAAATATAAAAATCTGAAAAAAAAAACAGGTTAGTACAGACTCAAAAAACAGCATGTCTGATTTTCTGTATTCCTAATACAAAGCGTTTTAACTTTTCAGTGCTCTCTGAAACGAGACTATCAGTCTCTATAATCTTCTGCAAATGTTTTTCACAAGCTTAGACAGAAGCATGAGGAGATTAAGGTTGTGGTGTGCATAATTATTATATTATGAATAGCACGGTAAATAAGAGCCTGAAAAACAAAGAAAAGAAAAATAAATTCATTACCAACACCCATCAGGACATCTTGCTGTCTAGCAGGAGCAGAAAATGAATGTATATGAAGATGAGTTTACGGTGAGGTCACATACTCTTAATAGCGACAAAAGTGGACTGCAGGCTGGAAGTGACACTACAGGTACCCCACTGCCAAAAGAATAACCCTGCCCTCCTTCCCCAGTGTCTTATGTTGCCATAAGTGCTCGTGCAGATGTGGGGTCACATCCCTTGAGCAGCAGCTGCTGGGGAGGGGTGGGAGCTCGTGGCCTGGCCCCTGGCAGCACCCTGTGCACCCAAGCTTCTCATCCCTCTGCTAACCACCCCACACTCCCATACTGCTCACTGTAACCAGCACCCCATGCTCCCACGTTGCTCGCCCTGCTAACCACCCTGTAACACCCCACACAGCCCGAGGCATGCTGCAGCCCGTCCTGCTTCATTGCTTCACTTCCCCCATCTCGTAATTTCTAGCTTTTTTTTTTTTTTCTTTTTTGCATAACCTTTGGGAGGAAAGCCTTTTCCCGTTTACAAACAGTACTGTATCTGCACTCTGCAGGATTAGGTGTTGCAAAAAAAGGAAAAAAGCAGCACCCAGATAGCTTCCAGAAAGAAGCTGGCCTCTGAAATGTGTCTTTCTGGGCTTGCCTCAGCCCGGATGCTCCCTTAAAAGAGCGGGCACTGCGGCTTTAAGGCTATCGTTCCAAATCCACATCACACCCACATATTTGTCCTCTCTTTACACAGCAAGTGCCAAGCGGTGACATCTACTATAGTCTCTAGGACATGCTGGTCTCGCCGCGGAGGAAAAAGGGCGAGAGGGGGGAGGGGGGACGAGCCAGAGAAAGCACAAATCCTGCTGTGTTCCAGAAGGATGAGTCACTTCCTCGCAGTAACTCTGAGATGCCTTATTTATGGCCGCTGTGCTGATACGAAGCCCATCTCGGTTCCTCGGCGGCGTCCCCGAGCTCGGCCTCCCTCCTGGCTGCCCATTAATCATGCGGCCCTGTTACAGTGCACACAGAGTGGGAGTTCTGCCCGCCAGTGGCCTTTAGCTGTCTCCAGTTCAATGAAATTGCCTTGTGTGAAGACTTGTTTTATGAGAGATTGGTTTATTTGTAACTAAACTACTTCCTCCGTTATTTGATAAGCTCAAATATTTGCTACTGATAGTCAGAGAGTGTCACATTTATTATCCCGTTTCAGGCATTGCTTAACTCCTTTGTATTAGGCTTCTTTAACCCCTTTGAGGACAGCAGGGAAAAAAAAAAAAGACTGGAAAAATCTGATTTCTGTTACTTCATGCTTTGAAAACAAACAAACAAACAAAAAAAGACAGTTTTTATCCTATAGAGGAAGTAGCTCAGTGAAGTTAAATTACTCCACGGTGATTCTTTTAATGCAGTTAGCATAGCGTTTAGAAGGACTTACGTTGTTTATGAGGGAAAACTTGTATACTTTTTATTTTCTTTTATATTTTGTCAGTCTTCCCGTTTTAAAGGAATATGAACATGTGAGTATGAAGGTCCGTGGTCTCAAGGAAAAGGCACATCTATCATCTTTGACATTCCTAAGTCCTATTTTCGGTCTTGCCCCTGGTGGCTGTGTCACCTGTGACCTATTTGTGCCTCTGCTTGTGCATTATTAACCCTGGCTGAGACACAGACTTGCTCAGCTTTTAAAAGACATCCGATGTCCTTCTTTGGAAAGTTAAAACCCCTGCAACATCAGAAATAAGTAATACATTTAAAATAACCTACTTCCAGGCACTCACAATTTTTCCCTCAACCATTTTTCTTGTGGAAATCAAGGAGTTATTATTAATTAACTGCTTCTGAGCACTCCAACTAGAAAACAGAGTCCAAATACAAAAGCTACTTGTATATGTTAGGAAGAAGAAAAGTGCCCAACTCTATCAGAGCAATCTTTAGGAACCCTATCTGTCTACTCAGGCTTCACTGTACTTATTACAAAACTTTCCTGGGCACTGGATGTTCCAGTAGTGTACATGCTGTAAGCAGTGCATTTCAGCTCCTGTCTGCCAACACCAAGGATTTCTAAATCATTGCAGCCCAGAAGGTACTCTCAAATGAGGATATGGCAGGGAAATGAAGAAATCACACTTTGGCTAACAGAAGTAGGAACTCTGGGTCTGGAATAGAAAGAGTCTTCAGTTCTGTTTTGTGACTTCATAGCATCCCAACACTAAAATCTTGAGATACCTCAGGCTAGAGAGAAAATCCACAGGAGAAAGCCTCTGCCTGCTGTAACTGGAGGGGCCTGGTCATATTTCTCTAGTGAATGTAAGGGAATGGTCATTATTCACTATTCGCATATGGTCATTATTCTGTAGTGGGAATGGTGTCGTTCCAGAGCTGCTCATGCATTTTGCTTTGAGGCAAGCAGGCATTTTTTGTTACGGTCTACAGGCTCTGGGGAAGGGCTTTGGACTGGGGAGACAGCATTGTGCCCAGAGCTGTGTTTGAACACGGGAACAACTCTCAGTATGTATGCTTGTCAGAGGCTGCAGTGAGCCAGTCCTGCTGCTCACAATACAGTACACTAAATCCTATCTGAAATTAATGGGACTGCTTTTATTTAAGAAAGGGAAAGGGCTAATCTGCAGAGAACAGAATGAGACCAGTTAGAAATCTCCCTCATGTGGAGGAGACAGGAAAAAAAATGTTGAAAAACGCAGAAAAAGAAGCTGGATGAAAAAGACCAGCTTCTCATCACAGCTATTATTTACCTGAATATGACTGCATTCTACCTGAATTTTATTATATGAAATTATTCTTGAGTACAACCATGAGTGAGTTTATCAAAAGTCTGAGATGTGAATATTCAAGTAGAGTTTTTGGTCTTGCTGAAACGTCATAGTCCCTCAAAGTTCAGGGAAATTATTTTTGTTCCTCTATGAATTAAAAATGATGGAGGGGAAATTCATGCTCACTGTGTTAGGTAGGAAGGAAGTAATGGTTTGTTCTTTCTGTCACAGATGTACACATATATGCAATCATTCACATGTTTACAATCAGATTATAGCAAGCTTGGTGAACATGACCAGGTGTCTGGCGTGAAAGGAAATATTAGGCCTGGAACTATAAGGATTCTGACACTAACTTAGGGCTGCAGCCTTCCCTGGGGGAGACTTGGCCATATGCAGGTGGCTGAGTTGATTTCTAACCAAGATCCTGCTGGGGAGAGGCCAAATTGGCTTCTTTAGCTGAAGTCTGCCCTGGAAGACAGGGACTGAAAGCTGAGCCTGGGGAGACCGAAGGTTCATTAAGTGTGTGTTTGTCTTGGACTCTGACACGAAGATGCTGCTGTTCCAGATGGAGCTGAACATTTAAGGCTGTGGACTTCTCTGCTGATATAGAAGGACCAAAGCTTATGCTGTGAATTCTGCTTCACAACAGGAGTTCACAAAGACAACATTCTCGTTTTACATATGTTTTTATAAATGCATTGTAAAATCACAATAAATTGGATTTTTACAGGAGTATATTGCTTAGCTAACTGCAATTATAAAAACATATATTCTGGCTTTTGCTGTGTCCTCAGTGAGAACGCAGGCCCACGTAACTGGTAAGATTTCTTTTTGGTACAAGTCTGAAGGCAAAAACACGTTACAGTGTGAAGGCATGAGTATCCTATTCTATCAGCAGTTACAATCCAAAACTGATAAGCAAATGAAAGTGCAATGTGTTCTGCAACGGGTTACAGAAAAATTGTTTCTCTCTTTAAACATTTAGATTCCTCAGGCAGCATGTGCTTTCTGTTCAGATGTTTAATTCAATCAGAACAGCATCTTGGGAGGGTTTCTAAAATCATGTCTCTTTAAAGGATTAATTCTCTTTTTGTTATTCTCTCACATAAATTAAACTTCCTCTGATGGCAGCAACTAAATATCTGATTTATTCATAACAGTGAACTATATGTACTGCTCCAATGATTAAAAGAATTCTCTGCATGCTCCAATGATTAAATAATTCTCTTCATGCTTCTTCCAAATATCAGTTATATTTAGAATTTATTGATTGGGAATTGATCTATACCTTCATTCTATTTCCTAGTACTAATGACTATCAATGGAAATTTACTTAGCATCTTACTCCTCTGATGATTATAAATCTCCTTATTTCTCCTCTAACTCAGAAATAGATTATTTTTGATTGTGCCATCATTATCTGTTAGCTTAAAAAAAAACCCACCATCTGTGGTGTTTATCTGTTTTCTATTTCCTATACTGTTGTCTAGATCTACACAGGCTTAGCCTTTGGTTTGGTTTTCCAAACATACCAAGTTCTCCTAGCTGCATCCAATTCTTAGGCAGAAGTGTAAATGCCCCACTCTGTTTAGCAGACCTGCTGCATTGAAGGGATAAAAAAAAAGGGACATTTTCCCTTTTTTGCCTTTGCTCACTACCTTGGAGTTATTTCTTTACTGTAGAAAATATGACAAACAGTGATGCAGAGCGTTCTCTGTAAATGGTGGAGACAGCCTACAGCCAAGAAAACATGGTCTAAGGTCTTATCTGCTCATTGCCATCACCTGAGCAGAAGCAAGTATTTTGCTTCTCTGCAGGATGCAACCAGTCAAACTCAAATATTTTGCTATCAGATTCAAGTGCCTTAAGCTCCTGCTGCTGCCCAGTTTCAGCTTTGAATTATGAAGCAAACCAATATGTTATGCTGTTCTCAGTTCCTAGCACCTGTCTATCACAAGTTCTCTCTAATGAAGTACAATGCTTGACTGGTCTTTATTTCTCTGAGTTGTGTTATGCATTCTGCTTCCTCTCACTGCTGGAGGGTCATTCATTGTTCCTTACCTGTGTCTAGATCTAAATGGCTTTTTGTTTTTCATCTTTACGATCAAGAAGAATACCAGAGCCTGTACACAATAGCACTGTGTCCTATCGATCAAGTTTACAAAATTCAATTCTACTAAGCTTTTATATTATCAAAAGAACTATATTTGTCACCAATCTGCAAAGGAGATTATACTGTTAATAGCTTTAAGTCTACTATCTGAGATTATCTGGGAAAATAAGAGACTTCAGAGTCCACTGAGTGCCATCCATGTGTTCTGCTAAAATTGTCTTAAATTATTTTGAGATAAATTGTTAGCAATCTGATACAGGAAGTATCCTCCCAAACAGAGTCACAGACTTCAAGTCCTGTGTGGCAGCAAGTGCGCTGGCAGCCCAAAGTAAATATTATAAAACAAATGGAAAGAAAGAGTACAGTGGACTTATGTGTCTTATGGACTTATGGACTTCCTGTGCCAGGAATAGATTAGAAAATACGGAAAAGATTATTATAAAAAGACAATTAAAGGAATATGTCATGACTTGGGAGCTAAAGTAAGTAATATCTAAACAGGTAATTTCTGAATGTAGCTTCCTAAACAAAACATTTTTAAAGGCTACTTGACATCTCTAAATTCTGCTTGGATATACTTTCTTTAGAGAAATTAGTAAAGTGAAAGCTGTAGTAAGATGTAAATTTTGTGCAAGGATGCCAGGGCAGAGTACTCCCAATAGAAATCTCATATATGTGTGTGTATATATGTGTATGTATATGCTTAAAGATAACGTTTTATCCATGACTTCTCCATGCTTTATTTCAATGGTTCATTTTATTCTTTTATATGAACTGTGGTAAATTTTAAAGAACTTAAACTTTTATTTTGGGATTAGTTATACATCTCATGAGTTGTTAGAATATGTTTTGCTTTCTTCTTGTTCCTTTTAATGCTGCCTAGGGAAAACCTGTTTGTGCCTTTTAATATGGCGTTTATTACAGCGAATGTATTTGTACAAGATCAGTACAATAATGAAATCGATTCTATCTTTATGATTTTAAAATCGTGTATGAATACGTATCTTCTCAACCAATACCTTTGTTGTAAATTGCACATGAACTAACCTGCCAGGAATTTAAGGAAAAAAATTCACCAGTCCTTTTAGGCTTCTTCCATCTGAGTCAATGGGAATTTTGCCATTGACTTAAGTGGGAGGAGGATCAGGCCCTTAACACTGTGTATTTATTCTATTTAGGCCAAAAGACACACAGACACAGAGAGGAGACTGTTCAATGGCTGCAGTTTTATTCAGTAAGCTCACTGCTTGCTGGCAGTATGGCACCTCTAATGGAGCAAACTATTACAGCATTAGAGATTGCTTTTGGCAGTATGTGTATTATAGCATGATTCAAAACAGTTACGGTTGTGTTTTCAAAGATGTAATGAAATTTTAGCTGCTGGACTCAGAAGCCAATTGGAAATGTTAGATTGAAATGCTGCATAAGTCTTGTTGGGAAGTGGCTGTTTCTTCATTTTTATTTTTACTTTTAATCTCTATAAATTGAATCTGTCTTGGTAATAGACAGGAAAGTGCACCTTGAGGTCTGGATTCAGTACTAGGGCTCTACCCTGGACATCCTGTGTGACCCTGAGCCAATCATTTTAGCTGTCTCTCTAAAATGCTACTCTCTGTAAAACATGGATAACAGTTCTTCCTTTCTTCTGTCCTCTGTCCTGTCTGCTCAGCCTGTAAGCACTTTGGGGAACAGAGTGTCACTTACCATGAGTGTCCATGCGCTGGGAACAGGGCCTTGACTTTGACTATGACTAGAATGTTTATAATAACAAAATAATACATTATATGTCTTTCAAGAAAATGCCTCCTTTTACTTACATGTGATGACCTTTAATGAAGTTGAATTTAAACTGATATTTTTTTTTCCTTTGGATGAACCTATTGACGTTTGCTTGACTGACTCACCTCAGTACTATGACAGTATTCAGGGCTACAAGCATCTAAGTTGTCTTTCACAGCTTGTGCTTTCTCCTCTAGACTCTCTTCTATTCAGGCAGGGTTGCTATCAACCTCATTTACCCCCATACAATAACTGTTTTGTATGTATAAATAAACTGAGTATATGGAATGTCTGTAATATATCTAGAGCACATGAGACCTGCTCTACACATGGTGAACTGATTTATGCATTCCCAGTAAGACTGGTTTCTGCTGGATGTTGAAGGCACCATATGTAAATATAGTAAATGCAAGGTGCATACCACGAGAGTCTGATGCTCTCTGCCGAGTACTTGCTACTCAGGCACCATTCATTTGAAGACAAGTGTGAATCCAGTTTATTCAGATTCACTGAATTTCCTGCATCTGAGTAACTCAACAGTGAGCAGTAAACCAGAGACTGGTATCCGTCAAGTTTATAAAACTGACAGCTCTAAATCTGATCCCTGATGTATCTATCTTCATACTTCATATATGTACATGAAACACCTTATTAAAATCAGTGAGATATTCATGCATAAGGTTTAACTTGTAGCTTGGGGTCAGTAGGAGCTCACGGGTGTGTTAAATTTACTCTGAAAATGCTTCCTGGGTAAATTCTCTTAAGGGTTTTTAGGAAGACAAGATCCCTTTTTATCTGGAATCTGACCTAGGTTCCTGAGAAGCTGGGTGCTAAGCTCCTGTGTCATGCCAGAAATGGTGCTGTTCTGAGCATGTGCTAGGGCACAGCTCTGCATGCCACAGGAAGGAGCATACAAATTTAAAGTGCTCTTGTTGAATGGCAATTTTTTAATGACTTGGGCAATTTGGTTTCACTTTACTCTTTTGGGAACCTGAGTTGTTTTTTTGGATATGGCCCATAATGGTTTCCTCAAACATATATGCAGGGAAAAGAAATAGATCTAATGTCACTGAAATAAAAGTTTGGTTCCTACCAGAGCCTTTTGGGAACACTGAGGTCATACTTAGATGTGCTTTGATTCATGAAAGTATGCAACAGTCATTTATATGACTCTCTCCGTATCTCATGCTGTCACATCTGTTGGCAGAACTGGAAGGTCCTGTTGTTTATTTTCAGGTCACTCAACTCCTGGATACATAGAATGAGACTTTTTTTTAGGAGTTCATCTGCCGTTGAACCAGGCATTCCAGTCCTTAGGTCAGATGCCATCTGGGGATAATGGAGAGAGCTCACACAGGTTCCAATTCAACCCAGGAGGTTGGTACCAGAAAGAGAGATAGCACAATAACCACAGGCTGCAACACAATGATTTTATTGATCTCTTTGAGCACTGTTCCTTCCATGGATTACTAGCTTGATCTGGTGCAGAAGTCAATTTGCCTAATGTATTTTACAGGAAAAACAGAACCAGCCTTTCTTGAGGGAGAAAAAAAAATGAATTCTCTCTTTGATGGTTTCCTGGTCTCCCCATGCATTCCTGATGGAGGCTTGGTGAACACCGCTGACTTACATGTCACAGATGACATTAAATAGATCTTGTGCTTAGTGTTTTTTTGACTTGCTATAAATTAATTCAGAGACTTGAGAACAACTTTGTTAGCACAAAGACTGTGTCTGTAGTGTCATTTTGTGTTGGGGCCACGGATATGGATACATCTAGCAGGACTCAGTAACTGTCTTATCATGCCTTATCATACCAAAGATAGAAAGAGAAGAGCAACCATAGTTCTCTCTTTCCTGGCTGAGAAAGTAATAGTTCTTCAAACTCTGTAACACACCACTAAATCTTCATATTTCTCTGTCTCATCATGGGAGAATCCTAGTGTAAAAATCCAGAGTGCATAGGCACTGAATCCATGTCATGACGTTCAGCAGCTGGGTAAACTTTTGCAACTTTTATCATGAAAAGAAATTTATTTACTGATTATTTTCGTACATAAAAGTATTTTATATGTTTGATGCATTTAGGAAGAAAGAAGCACTGAACATTTCCTGACATTAGATTGTTCCTTAGGACATTTATTTATCATTTAATGTTTCATAACACACACACTTAGAATTTTATTAGGCTTTTTCTGGAATTGCAGTTCACGTTGCTTTTTCTAATAAAATAAGTTTGATGACCTTCATCTCCAATCTTTGAGGCTAGAAGCTTTCTCTGAAACAATGATTTGTTCTTCGAATTATGGTAAGTACTGCACTCTCATAGATTTGTTTGCAAAACATATACCAGAAATGTTTTTATAGGAATGAGAAGTTGAGATTCCATTAATACTGTAAAGAAAAGTATATTTCAGATGTTAAGACCACCTTAATGACTATCTCCATGATCACTAGTACATAAATTCACTGAGGTCATAAAATAGGCCATTCTTATGGTTTAAATAAATTGCCAGGTAGCTCAGGACAGTACAGCTGTTCACTCACTCATCCCTTTCCCAGTGAAATAGGTAAGAAAACTGAAAAACAAACAAACAAACAAAAAAAAACAACGAAGTAGAACTTGTAGGTTGAAATAAAAACTGTTTGCTAAGATAGAGAAAAGGAAGTGAAAATAAATAGGATAAGAGCTATGAGAATTATATATGTATGTATATATATAACAAGTGACACAAGCAATTGCTCACCATCTGCTGTCTGATGTCCAGGTAGCCCCTGAGCAGCAGAAGGAGGCCCAGTGAACTTCCCCTCTTATTCAGGCTTTCTTCCTCATGATGTCACATGGTATGGAATATCCCTTTGGGCAGTTAAAGTCAACTGTCCTGGTTCTGTCCCCTCTTAGCCCAGTTTGCTGGTAGAGCAATAGAAGAAGCTGAGAAAGCTGTGACATCCTTGGCTCTGTACACCACTTCTTAGCAACAACTAAGACATCAATGTGTTATCAACATTGATTTTCTCCTAAAACCAAAACAGCATCATACTGGACACAGTGAAGAAAAGCAACTGTCTCAGCTAAAAATGATAGCCATATATTCTATAATCATCACCAATAGTGAGCAGGAGTTTGGTGAGCAGTCTTCTCTTTTTCTAGTCAACCACATTGACAGTGCTAAACCCATTTTCCCTGTCATTATATTAATCATCAGTATTCAAAGATGTGTCTGCATTCCTAAATAATTGTTTTCTGTAACTATTATAGTTACATATATAATATATATATGTATATGGTTATTTTCTGTAACACAATAGTGAAACACTCCACAGTATTTGCAGCTTTCAGACATTTGTATACTTATGTCTCCATGTTCTGGCCCTACAGGCAAGATTTTCTGGTTTTGCTGCAGAAATTCAGTGAAGCAAAACGTGGCAGCTTTGCACAGATCTGTACATGTACAGTACTTTTGGTCTTTACTGTCTTTAGAGATAAAATTAAGAGTAGAAGGAGAATAAGCCTTCTTTTAGTCCAGCAAATCATTCTCCAGAATTGTATTTAGTGCACACTTTCAAAAAAAAAATTGTGCTTCTGTAACAGAATTCACAGAAAGAGAGCTGCAGAGCCCTGCGGTTTATTCATCTGAACATGCCTGGGTTTCTGTGTGTGCAAATCTGGTTTGTAGTTCCACTTTTTTTATGGCATGCTGGGTTTCTGGGCCAAGATGAAACTTGTAAATGTTCACCAGTGTCACGGCATTAGTACAACCATGTTTCAGCTGTGACAGGGGAATTCTGTACCTAACCTAAGCTTTTATAGAGACTGATAGAAAAAAAGATTGTTTCAATCTAATTCTCAAGTTGTGCAAGAAATGTTTTACTCAGCCACCATTTGAAACTCCTTTTACTTATATTTTATCCAAGTGACTCTTTGAAAAGCCAAAACATTAAAGCTACTCACAAAATTGTACCACATAGGACAATTCCTTCTCTGATACCAGCTGTGCCTTTCTCACAGAAGAAATATTCCCTGGAGTACTTCCTGAAGTGCAGAACTTGGTTCTGAGTTTTACTGTTTCCTGAGAGCTTGGGAATCACCTCTTCGACTCTCTGATTGTGCCACGGCTCCCAGTGCAGCAGATTGTTCAGCAGACTTGATGTGCATTTTCCTAGCTTGGTTGCTGCACCGCTGAGTGCAAGAAGACTGATTCCATCTCTATATCTTGTAGTACAAGTCACTCAAAGATCACTGACACACATTTCTAGCACACTCACATCAGAAATTAATCCAGGTGAACCCAGAACTTCACATCTGAATTTGTGGTGAAGCTTATACAAATATCTCCTTTGTCATTCTCAGGATTTCCTTAGGAAATACAAAGAAGACAGCTTATATTCATATCTAGTTATCTTTCAGGTGGTGCTCAGAACTCCCAAGATACATAAAGAGTTGTTCAGGAGGCAGTAATGTTCATGAAAGTAAAAACATGGAACATACTTACCTTTCCATTTTGTCAGTTCCCACTGTGTTGTGATACTTTGCCCAAATCTGGTTTAGTGGAGTGCATGTACTAACGCTGTTCAGTGAAGAGCTACAGACAGTTGGACATAGATGTGATTTTGGTTTTAAACTGGATATAAATGTTGGACTCCATAAGGAACTGTGAGAGCACTTAAGACACTTAGTCCCAACTTCATCCCATTTAAATACGTGTAAGTACTACTCTTCAGAGTGCATTTGCTCTAGGCGTCCTCCATAAGTAAAATTCAAGTTCGTAAGACAGTGGTTTAAGTTTCATATTAACTGAATTACACTCTGAATAATTCCTCTCTACTGATCATTTATTTTATCTTTGACAAGTGTAATCCTAACTAATGTGCTTGAATTATGTGGTTAAAGTTGTATAGGTTGAATTGAGATCATAATACGTGATGAAAATATTTCAAGATTTTTCAGAGTGAAGAAAACTATTAATCAGAATGTCAATAAATTAATGTTCTATTTGGAAACATAAAAAGAAATATGAGGGAAAAACACTGTAATATGAGGGGGTTTGGGTCATTTTTTAGATATCTAAATTGCATCAAGTTCACTGTTTCCTTTAAACATTGTTTTGCAGAAATTGTGACCAATGGGCTTCATGTGATCTTATTTTCTCAGGAGTTTTCACCAGTTAACTTTCTTAACAATGGGAAATCCTTATTTCTCAATATAACTGAGATATAATTCTCCTAATTACTCATCTCAGCTGTAAACTCATGCAGTGCATAGATTACCCAAGGTATCTCTTTGAAGTCCATAGACTTGAATACCAGTTGAAAAAAAAATGGAAAAAAAAAGTGGAAAATAAACTATGTTTAGAAAAAAATGAAGATTTTGATAAGAAGTCTCTAGAAAAAGAACTATAACTCTAAGGAAATGTAAAGAAAAATCTCCTTTAAAGAAAAATCTACTTCAGCAAACGTTGAAATGCTATCTTTCAATAATACATTCTACTTATATTTAGTGAAAACACTCTAGCATTAAACACCTCTGATGTGTTTGATCAATTTGCATTCTTTGCAATCTAATGTTTCATCAGGACTGCTTTATATGTAAGTCACTCTAGCATTTGACTCCTTAAGAAATGACGGGGATTAATAAAGGTTATCAGTCTAAGACCAGTATCCTGTCTTAAGCTGTACTATTATCATTGACAGATGAATGTGCAGGAAACTGCACAGCAGTTATGGAATAACTTGTCTGTAGAGGGAAAGTATTCTGAAACCTTTAACAGAGCAGGGCTGTCTTATGCTTTTTGATAAAAAAATTTATATCCTATTCAGATTGGCTAATGCTCTGTTCCTTGATCCTTTTACGAGCATTGTCAAGCTCTTGGTCATCACAGTATCTTGTGCCAATAAAGTCAACAGTTTAATTAAGCATCACTTGAAAAGGAATTTCCTTTTCTTAATTTCATTTTCAGTTTAATGAGCACTTGCTTTTGTGTTATTAGAAGGAACAAAAATAAATGGTTTCACTCTACTTGTTATTTATATGTCTTCATCCCATCACTTCTCATACATCCCTGTTAGGAAATTCAGTCTTTTCAATGAATTTTTAGTTTTTATGATGATAAATCTGGGCTTTTCTGGATTATGAAAAATCACCTGTATTTTAAATGATTGTTTTCTATATTTTTGCGAGCAAGGATTATGGAAAATGTCATCTGCTGTTTTGAATAACAAAGGATAGCTAAGCATCTTCAGAGAATCTATAGCTTTGGGGGAATTTTCTTTTATCAGTAGCATACGCTGACTAAATGTTAAGGTTTCAACTTTGATTCTTGGTATGCTATTTAGGTAACCATTGAAAATGAGAATTACACATGCAGTGCTGTCACTGACTAACTGGCATGGAAATATCCTCTATGCTTCCTTACAAATTCTTGAGGCTGTACAGTGCTTCAGATTAGCTTTCATTTTTCATTTCCTAGGCATGTATAAATTGTGTATTCAATCTCTTGTTGTGATGATCATATTTAATTATCTATTCATGTACTCCAAAACACTAGAATTGCAACTTTTCTCAGTGTGTGAAACTTGTCCATGGTGTGGGCAGTGTGTACACAACCATGTGTGCAAACTTAGATACAGTTTTAAGGGATAGGAATACTACTGTATGATGCAGAAACAAGATTTCTGTGCAAATACTGTACCTCTTGCATATGCTGAGCAAAGCTTCAATCCTTAAAGCTTAGCTGATGCTCTGATTCATCAGACTGATGCAGGAAAATGGAATTCTTCTCCTTTAGTATGGGAAATTGTCAACTGTGGGTCAGTCTACTTCTGTACTTCCTTCTCAGGAAGAGATGCACCATAGATCTGCAAAAGGGTATAGCAGTTCTTCCTGAGAGCTTCATATGTGGAACAGGAAACTGTGGAAAAGCTTAAAAGAACATCCATCACTATGCTATGATTAGGTTGTCTGTAAGCTGCAGGGGCACACCATAATTAGGCTGGCAAGATTTTAAATTGCTTCATCCAGATTCCCATTTATATCTATTTTCTTTGCCTCCACCTGCCTTTTTATGGGGTTTGTTTTTCTTGTTTCTTATGGCTAAGTTTCCCACTCTGTGTTGGATTTCAGCCAAAGCATGTTTTTATAAGCTGGGAAGAATTTTTCCCACATTACAGACTGGCATCTAGTGGGTGCACATATTTTGCCATCCTAGAAGCACACAGGAAGGCTGGCTAAAGAGAGGATGTTACCTTATGGGAAATTCTTTATTGCAGTCATATAACTGGTATCCAGAAGCAGCTAACATAGGCAGTTCTGATTAATAATTCTTCCCCTCCCTCATAAGCATTTTGGCCCGCTTTATGTACAATGGCTGTGTTCTTTTGGGTTTTTGTTCTGCTTTCTGGCAGCTCCTGGCTATCAATTTTTAATTCATTTAGGTATTTCAAAATTAGAGCTGTCAATTCCTTTCGTCCTCTTATGGCTTTTGTTACTGAAACCAGTTTTATGCTGTTCTAGAAACCTCCTGTTATGGTTTATATCACCTTCTGTAAAGATGCTCTCAAATTCTTGGCTTTCTGATGGCACTTAGAAAGGCCTTTTCTAAGGCCTCTCTTATTTCTACCCAAACTGAATCTACCACCTTGGCTTACTGGGTTCCTCTTGACTTTTAATGATCTTGAGCTTTTGTCCCATTGCTAAAATCCCAATGTGAAGCACAAGGGAACTTCTTTGTACTTGATCACCATCCTTTGACCCTTCTGGTCTAAGTAACTCTACCATGAGTTAGAATATCCCAATGGCACAACTCCTGAGGTTGTTAGTATACAAAAACCTGCCTACTGTGTGAAAGCATTCTCTTTATACAGGAATATAAGTAAAAGCATTCCGTTTCACACTTTTTCTCCACCATGAAGGGTTATCCTCTCAGGATACATCCCAAAAAGTTTTTTAAATGTTTAGAAATATTTAGTTGTTTATTGGTGTTTTTGTTGTTGCCACTGTGGTTCTATATCAGGTAAAAAAAGATATTAAGAGAAGCAACCAAAGGATATTGAGAAAAGCAACCAAATTAGATGGAAGTGTTGGACACATGAAAACCCTAGGATGCATTTTATTTTACAAAAGATGATAGTGTTATAATGGTCAAATTTTCCATTGTCTACACACTGATTCTTTTTATACTGCTAATTCCAGGGGGATATTTTTAATATGACTATAAAAGATTTGAATGATGAATCTTCTCAATTACATCTTTTGAGTGAGGGACTATATTGTATGAGCTATAGGCTACAGTGTTTACTAGTAAGATTTTCACAGTCTAATGCACATTTTTAACCAACAGAATTCTGCTTTTGTTATCCACAACTCTTAGTTTTATGTTACTAAGATCATTAAGTTTATAACATGAATTCCATATGTTAGAAATGTTGGCAGAAAATATACTACATTAAATCTGATAGAAAAAAAAACATGTGATACAGTTAATCCATGGAACTCTTTTACTTTCATCATCCATGCAGAGGAAAAGTCCAATAACACTCAAAAGTGATTTTACCAGACCCTATTTTTATTAATATTCTATCTTCTGCTCTAGGGAACATATTTCTAGGAAATACTCATTGCTAGTTTCAAAGAGACGTTCTTTAGAAAACTTCAGAAGATAAGGGCATTGATTCTATAAAGAAAACAACAACAACAACAACAAATAAACAACACAATATCCAGTACAATTAATGTGTTTTTCTGACCAATGTTAAATTTCATGTTAGCAAACAATTTAACCCATCACCACATCCTTCCTTATGCAAATGTTTCTTAGTGTTTTGTCTAAAGGACTTTTTTTTACTTTTTCCTAGTTGTAAAAGAAAAAAAGTCACTGCCATTCATACCTCTAACACTTTATGTGGAATAACTCATCAAAATTAGGTCTTGTTTGCATCCTGGATATTTCTTGTGTCTTTATACGTGCATGAATTCGTATACTATTAGCACTAGTGATTATTGATAAAAGGATACAATGGGCTTTCAAGCATTCTCCTGACAAAGTCAGCACATGGAAATGTTATACTGAGGAAAATAAACACTATAATGACTAAAAAATGTAGTCTGACTCAACAATGATCCTGCTGCTTCCTTTTTCCAGCCGTAGCTTTGGTCAGGGAAGGGGAAGGTGAACTTCCACAAACTTTCTTCTGGAGAAAGGCCTACTTGGCACCCTTCACAAGTAATGTATGGTCTGTTTCAAGCAATGGAGATTCACATCCTTTCACCATGACTGCTTATTTCCTTTGCTCCTTTGACTACATGCCAAACACAGTTTTCCACCAGCACACGGGATAGAACTATAGAGAAGGATGCAAATGGTTCTTGTTTCTGTTCTGGACTGATGAGGTCAGATGCTTGCATTTTTTCCTTCATCTTTTTAAAAATATAGATCTTTTTTCTTTCTAGACAGTGGCCTTATTCAGCAACATTTCAAACTGCACAGGTTTTTGAAAAGTGGAAAGGCTTTGCATGATACTGGGTGATCTGTGTGTGAAAAATACATCGGTTTATACCTTTTCAATTAATCAACTTTCTTAAAAAAAAAAAAAAAAAAGAGAGAGAGGGAAGAAAAAAATGTATAAAATGCAGATTTTGAGAGTTTTTAAACTCACTGTGAAAATTCTGCACAGCCCTGTGTAATAGTAACTTTAACTTGACACAGTCCAGTTGTTCTGGTTCTTTATTTCAGGCTTCTTTATTACATGCACCTGTTTCAACTAACTTGTAGCTGTTTCAGAAACTCCTGATTGGCCCGCAGCCAGGAAGCACTGTGTGTTCCCACAGTTAATATGATCTAGGTCTTTAGAGGGTTCATGGGGATGTGTGTAATATGAAAGTCCAGACAGATAAAAGCTTTCCCCCTACTTCTGTTCAACAATAGCCTTGCCTGTTTGCTTGTTCTGGTCTCACTACCAAAAATTTGGGAGATGATGTTTTTTTTCAAACATCTCCTGCATAGACTGCATGTCAAGTTCACAACAAGTTCAGGGGAGTTTTGCACGGTTTTGGATTTCATTATGACCAGTTCATGCAACTCTGGACTAATCCTGTCTGTCCAGTTCCATAGTGAAAATGTGGGCCTCCAGTGACTTCAACAAGTAGGAAAAAACCAGCTAATTTAACAATAAGGGCATTATGCAGTTGAATGTAAATGTAGAGATGCATTTTCTATTTGTACGTTCGTGTTGGTTCTGGGTACTATTAGGTAAAGTAAAACTGTTAGTAACATAGTCACCTTATTTCTGGAAAAATGAGGCTTTTTGTGAGAGCGCTGCTTGGGTTTAAAGTAAGGAGTATATTAATAAGGTCTCAGGTGAAAGGTTTGCCCATTGAGTTCCAAGGTGCTCAATACCCACAGCTGATTACCATATTTTTGTTTTCAGTATCCACATGCAAAAACATGCCTCCTTCACTAGCAGCAAACTCAATGATTTTTACATCTCAAAATCTGAAAAATGGGACAAATCTGTGCCAATTTCTTCATTAAACTTTCTACACACCACTTCATTTTTTGAAAGAAAAATATCATTAGGAATCTGTTTCACTATTTCCTAGAACTTGTTTTTCATAGAGGCATGAAGGACATATTTTCATGTGCCTAAGGATTGTCAGAGAACTCTCCTCATGAGAAATTAGCTCCACACAATATGACTTTTTTTTTTTTAGAGAATTTACTCTTTGTTATCTACGAAGATATTAGTAAAGAAGAGCAGACACACTTTAACTGTAAGTATGAGGAGGAGCACTTAGCAGAGTGTTTTTCCATTCTGCAGCTCTGTGGTTGCAGGAAAGCAAAATGTGATACTTGGTGAGATCAGAAAATCAGAACCTGAATCAATAATACTGCAGTTCTTTTGGGAGGGTCAATTTAAAGGAACAGCAGAAAACTGTTTTAATGGAGCTAAACAGAAAACACTGCACTGTATTTATGATAAGAGCATATTTGTATGTTACATAGTATACTTTACAATCATTTAGGAAAAAAAAAACATACCTAAGATTAAGTGCTGAGACATTTCTAAATGTTATAAAACATCTACTAAGAGAGATTTCCATGAAGTCTGTAGAGTAAATTTGCTTACTATATTTTACAAGTAATTGAGAATGAATGCAGAAAAAATAATAATAAAAGAGATGGAGAAATGAAAAACAATTTCAAGTGGTGAAATATGAATGTTTCTATGTTTTGCACTGTACAAGCAATCCACCTGAGTTTGTGTGTCCGGACTGCTGGAAACATCCTTTTCACTCAAGGGTTGTGTCAGAGGAAGCCCAGTCCCTTGTTGAGCAGTCTATCCTACTCCTTGCTGCAGGTTTCCATGTGCTAGCAGAACTGGTGGAACAGTATTTGTTCCTTTCTGTTCTTGTTAAAATTTACCATATTTTAAATTGGAAGATTAGTTTTAAATCATGGTGCTTGTAAAATGGAATGGCTGAGGCATCCCATCTTGCAAGCCCTGGCTCCACAGTATGCCAATAACCAGTGGCAGTGACTCAGTGCTGTTAGAAGATCAGTAAAACCAGCCAAACCAGATAGAGGACTACTACTGGTGGTTGGTGGTTTCCACTCAAGGTGTGATGACATTCTGGGACCCTAACCTGTTTTATTCTGTGGGTAGGAATGTGTGCAGAAAACACACTTTTCTGCTCCATTCTTTGCAGAATAGTGATGATTCTACCCTTACTCTCATTTTTCAGTCTTTTGTCTTCTGCCTTTCCTGGATAGATTAATTCCTATTCCCACAGCATCCATGTCTATTTAGTTCCAGTGTATCCCTGTTATCCCCTTAACCATCCACTTGTTTTTGTTTTCTTTTTGAAGCCATTTTCATTTTTCTCCATCCAGAAGTTCTTTTGTCAACCCATCCTGATCCTCACACATATCTGAGGATCTCCTAATGTCTGTGGCTCACCTCTTTCTCACTTTTCTTCTGGGTCCCCTGCGAAAAGGACCCTTGCACAAACCCTGAGGTTCTCCCCCCTTATCTTTGTCATACCTCTCACATTCAGTTCCAGAACTTCTTAAAACCATCTCCTTCTCCTACATTTATATATCGCTTTTGCAGTTTTCCATCTCTGAGTAACCACATTTCTTTTCCCAGCCTCTGGATCTAATCGCTATTCAACCAGCCCTTTTTCACCACCAAGTATCCCTCTTCCCATCTGTTTCTCCACCATCGTTTGCAAGATCAATTTCCCTATATGAATTTTTATAATTATTTGTCATAATTTATGGGCTGGTTCAGCCCAGTTCCATGGCAATTGGGGTGGGGGACCCATGAACCCACACTGCATGAAAGGAGAAGGAGGAAAGGGAAAAGGAAAAGGGAGATGGGCCTAGAAACAAAACAGCAGCAACAATTTGAGGAGGAAAGCTAATTTACTAAATAAGATATCAGAAAGCAAAATAATATAATAAAATATAATTGGATTTGAAGCTAATAAATCAAATTAAATGAGCAAGAGAGAGTCCAAGAACCAAAGGCCTTACGCTAAACACTGAAGGCAAGACTGCTAGGGAACACCGGCTGCTGGGTTGATCTGAAAAGGAAAGAGCCTGAGTCTTATGACATGCAAACAGTTTTTTCCCACTGAGTGGAAAATGGGAAAAAAAATGCAAAGCAACACCAAGTCCTCTGGGATATGCAGTTCTCTTCTGAGACAGGTATACGTGGAGCTATCAGTGATCCATGGAGCTGGAGCATTAACTCTTTAATTTCCACTACACTACATGATGTTATGATGTGGTACCAATAACTAAAATCATAAAACCATTACATTATTCTAGCTTTTTTTTTCCTAATTATATATCATATTTACATAATTTTGTATATAATTTTTTTCCCTTTTTTTTTTTTCCTTAATGTCCTGGAATAATCAAAAGCTATTTCAGGGGAATCTGAATTCATCTTAGAAGTCCTTAACTGAAGACTGAATGTTCCAGGAGTCTACTAGGATCTTTTAGGCACAGAGTCATTGAGCTAATAATTTTACTGCTCCACAAGGAAGAAACATACGTAGCCCAGCCAGTACCAATCACTATGAGTGAGTCAGTCATAATTATTTAATCCATTGGCTCCTGGCAATAAGTGTATGACAAATGTAAACTCATTCCCCCTCCTTGTTTTTTAATCATATTGCTTTTTTTCATGGATCCAGTTTTAATGATACTCCCAATATCCCCAAACTGAAAATAATAAGAATTATTTGACTCTGAAAAACTATACCTTCCCTTTATTCTAGCAGTGGATTTTGGAGCTGGAATTTTCAAAACAAGAATAATGACAAAATAAATTCAAAACAGGCAACATATCAAATAAATCTTTTGTAGATCAAAGCAGATAGCTAAGATATTTGCAATTCATTGAGAATTTTGGTGTTTCCTTTTTTGTTTGTTTGTTTGCTTGCTTTTTTGTTTGTTTGTTTGTTTGTTTTTTAGCAGAAAGCAAAGTAATCAAGGACATTTGTGGAAAATCTCAACTATGTGATATAATAAACTTACAGCAGGCTGATTAAACTACAAGTTCTGAACTTTCCAGACTGGAAGATGTGGATGCAAATATCTGGAAAGCAGAGTAATTCTGATTTTGCTTACTGCACATTTAATTCTCCCTAAAATATGTATTGAGTTTTACCATTGGTCCTCATTCTTATTGGTGTATTTTGTGGGACAGAATCTTAGGGTAGATAAATTCTGTTCAGAGATGAATAGTTGGCCCTTTCCAGGTCTTTTCATGAGCAGATATGTACCAAGGCAGAGATAACAGTATGTGTAAAACTTTATGATTATTTATTTATTTATTTATTTTTATTTTGGTTAGCTGCTGTTGTCCTGAATGGAATTTCCTCATGCCTAGTACTGTTGAAGTCAGCTTCCCACAGGGCAACCACCAATGTAAGTGTCAACATCCACTAAAAGGAAACCATTTTCTGTGAGCTTCTGGAAGAAATTAGATAATTCTTCACTTTATAATGACTTTGGATTCCTGAAGTTTGGGTAGTTGTAACTGTTCTTGCCTTAGCTTTACTTTTTATAACTGTCAAAGACTTTCAGGTTTTCTTTATTTCCTGAAAAAGAATAAACTCAGGGCTAAATGTTGAAGTCTAGATTGTGTTTCAAAGTCCACTTTGGAGGCTGCATACTACCAAATTAGTGGGTGTATAGTCATCTGATCTGGAAGTCTATGCTCATTAGGAGGAGTTAGTTTGTGAAAAACTAGTTGTTCTCAGTTTTTCATGTGAAATCTAAAACAGTAAAGGTCTATTTGTCTCTGCCAGATCTACATAACATATCTAAGATCACTCTGAAAAACTTACTGCTGTTTTATTCTGTACTTTCAAAGCAGTTATTTTGCATGGAAGGCTGAAGAAATGCAAGAACTGTAGATTTATTTTTTTTTTTTTAGTATTGCAAGGCTTCATAAGGAAGGGTAATATAAATATTTCTCACCTATGTTTATGCCTAAACCAGGCATGATTACCTCAGTACTTTCACTCAAAAACCTGGTAACTCAGAACTTTTCCTAAACTTTCTTGCTCCCAGAAAATGCTCAAGCTCTTTCCTGCTTCTCTGTTGCTGACTTCATGACTTGTATGCTCCTGGGAATGGAGTCCAGCTTTAGGAGGAAATCTTGCTGTCAGATAAAATCCCGTTAGTCTGGATTCTCTGGGGACCTGAGGCACAGCTCTATTCAAACACCCTTGCTTGTAGATTTCTCCTTTTGTCTTTTTTTTTTTTTTTAGCTAGAAAAATGCCTTGTACAATTTTTGTTATAAACAAGACGTGCAGACTCTTCTTCTTATGTTTGAGGAAACTCAAATGTTTTTAAGTAGCAGAGAAAATCAGAAACTGTATACCTTCTTCTATCTTTAATGCTCTGCTGTGCTCAGAGATCTTGGTGACATGGAGTATACATAATTAATCAACAACCGCTCTCTGAGTACACTTCCAACACGTTTGCCAATGGAAGTCTACAACTTACTACTAAGCAATTTCTCACAGCAAGGTCAGGGATCAAATAACAGGCTGCTTAAATGATCCAACAGACAGAACAGATAAAAAAATGAAGACTTTCCTGAAAAAGGACATTACTTATTCTCACTGAATCCCTAGTTTTATTGATAAAATAGTTTCCTATTATTTAATGAAGAAATGCTAATAAAGACAGTAGGTTGGAAATTTTGACTAGTTACCCATCTTTAGAGCTAGAGAATTACATGAAAATATATCCTAGTAATTTTATTTAAAAATATTATAGTGTTATCGTATATCTGATGACATGTTGATTTTTTTCTTTCTTTTCTAACAAAACACAGCTGTAGAAAATGAAATTTCTAAGAAATAAGCAACAGAGGTTATTTACTGAGGAAAAAAGTACATTTAATCCAATATTAGTACTTCAACAACAACCAACAGGTGGAACTTTTATTGACCTTCTAGGATGTCCTTCACCAGACAAGTCACTTATGCCTTTCTTTCAGCTAGTTGGTAGGAGGAAGATTTCCATGCAGAGCAGATATTCATCAAGCTTATGGAGAGGCCATGCCAGAGAAGGAGAAAAATAAAGTAGAGACGGAGCAGCAGAGAGAAACTGCTATGTACAGCATAGTTTGACATGGATAAAAAAGTCTCAAGGACTGTAGCTGAGCATGGGAGATAAGGGAGGAAAAGTACTGTATTAATATAATAATATTTCTCACCACACAAATCTATTTTAATAGACAATAAATTAATTTTCCCAAGCCAAGTCTATTTTGTGCACAACAGTAATTGGTAAATAATTTTAATCCATCAGATTTCTCATTTTGTTTTCTTCCTGGGTTCTGTTGAGTGAATGAGTGGCTGGGTAGGAAATCAGCTGATAACCGGGGCCAATCCACCATGAGCCTCTATCTGCTTAGCCCACTGTAGAAACTCAGGGATGCTTGTGGGATTCCTTCAAATGCTTTGCAAGCGTGCCACTGATTGTTTGAGCCTGTGGACAACTGTGATGGTCCTCTCAGAAAAGGAAGTTAAAAATAGACCTCTGCTCCCTAGGGAGCTGATAGCCACTACCTGCTCAACTGGAAAGAAAACAGTTCTGGGAAAGCAGTCTTGTAGTTAGTGAATCCATGCTGGAGGATAGATAGGCTAAGCAATCATGAGCCAGGCCTTTTAATAAATTCTGTGATGTTTAAGAATTTCTCTGCTTGGCTCACAGATATTGTCAGGGCACTGGCCTGAAGCAATGAAAGTCTTACGTACAAATGGAGTCTCAATAGGAACTTTTTTTTTTTTTTTTTTTTCTAAAAATTGTGTATGCTGCTATCTTTACATATCTAAAAGCAAGGGAAAAGCAATGTACTCTTCAATCCTTTACTGGGAACAACTTTATTCCATTGTGCAGACAGACATTGGAGCAAAGATCATTCAGCAGCGGGCCAGCTTTTAGCAGATTATAGACTCATTTTTTCAAGATATGCTTTAGCATATTACTAAAGTCAGAGTTTCTAATTTTTGGAAGCTGGCATAAGCAAACTTGTGGCATTCACCCCTTACAGAACAGAGGCTGCAGGAATTAGTGAAAGATTTTTTTAGCACATCAAATTAAAGTCATTGTTTTCCCAGAAAATTATCAGAGTAAAGTATATTCTTCCCAGAATGTATGCATTGGAGATAGTCTTTCCTGAAAGGGTATGCTCAACGATAATTACCAAAAGTGTAATCCTCTGATTTCTTGGATCAAGACAGTGCTGGAAAGAAACCAATTTATGTATTTAGATATTTTACATGCAGAGCAAGTCTGATTATTATTATTATTATTATTTATTTTAAGTACATACATTTTTATTAATGCTGGACACTAACGAGAGAAGGCAAGAACCTTCCCTGCCATTTATAAATTAATGAAAGTTGGGACTGCTCAGCAATTTGCAGATTTGGATTCCAGTTATATAGGGTACTACATAGCCAGCTACTGAGCTGAAAAGACTTGTTTAGTTGAAAGACTGAACTGAAAGAAAGGGCTTGTTTAGTGTATGCCAAAGAGGTAAAATGAGGAGAGGCTTTTGGGAAGAGATTACGGATGGGTATAATTAGATGAAATATCAGGAAAACACTTTCTAATCATGAGGATTATTAACCTACAGAGAAGTGTCTCAAGGGAACTATTTCGGAGGCAAAGGAATCTACTAACTGTAATAAAAGCCTTGGTCTTTGCCTTTCCTTATTTGTATCCCTTACCCTTTTGTAATTCATTATTGGCAGAAGCTGTATTTTCCATCTGAATATATATTTTCCTCTCTTTTTCACCCCCCATCCCCTGTGAAATGTAGCAACCACAATATTTAATTTTTACTCATTGTTCCTGGGGTAAGTACATTGGTCATGCAAACATTTCATGGTGTAATTTGTCTGACTTTTGGACCTAGTACATGTTAAAGTTAGCAATATGCGCAGAAGTGAAGTCAAACATGGTAGTGACTGTTAAGAAGATTGGTCTCTGATGCTGTATTCATAATAATAAATCTAGGAATGTGGAAAGTCACAGATCCAATCAGCGATACTGTAACTATGCTAGAACAATCCTGGACATGGTTCGGTCTTGTTCCAGATAGCATCCTATAGCACAGCTTCTTTTAACAGCTTCTAGCTCTCAAGAGGTGAGACACTGATATTTATAGACTAAAAGTGTGAGTTTTAAGAAGTTACAGAGTTTAATAATAAATCTTTGTGTTCTTTCTTTCTTGCCAGGTGACCTCAGAGATGCAGAACAATCCTGGTATGTCCCATTTTCATTCTGAAAATTTATGCCATCAATTAGATTATTCAGCTTCTTAGTATACATAAATGTTTATTTGCAACCTGTTGTCTATAAAATAAGTCAAGCACTCCTTTCACATGATGCATTTTGTTCTAGAGAAGATATCCAAAGCAGGACAAATGAATTGAGTCCCCAAAGTGCTTATTTCTCTCATTATAGATATCAGCAGCTGGAAGTAGGTGATGTCATTCTCGCTACTTACTTCCACAGCTCTGAACTTCTGTTTTCTGTGGTAAGAGAAAAGCTGAGTGAAGCATGCTTGTCTACCTTCAATATTAATCATGATGGGATAAGTTACCCTATAGGGATAATTGTTTCTGTCCATTGATTGTCAATCAAAACCAGTAAATTAATCAAGACAGCTAAAGTTAATGGAGTGTTTGAGTCTCTCATCCTGTGCTCAGGATGTAGTGTTCACTTCTTCCTTAGGAAGAAACAAGAAACTCCGCAGAGGAGTCTTAATCCCTCAGTTTTGGCACAGACTATTCCTTTGAGCACATCCATTTAAGTAAGATAGCTAGAATGGTCTAAAAGTCTGTTGTGATCATCTGTCAGACTTATCTAACTGGAGCCATGAGGTTTTTCTGAATTGATACCTGCTTCAAGCCCAATAGCTGCGTCAGGAAAACCATTACATTTGGAGTTACATATGTTGCACATCGCAAGCACTAGTGAGCTTTGTTTCAATGGCTAATTGTAACTGATGTTAAAAGCAGTGCTTTACTTCAAGGCTATCTCTTGTCTGACTTCCTCTTTCATGCAGTGTTACGCTGAATGCATGAATGCTATACTGAAAATTCCACTTCTGTCCATGTTCTCATTAAATGTTCTACAATAATATACATTTTCCAAGTCATCCTTGTCCAGTATTGTTTAGTGACTGGTGCACATTCCCTCCAACATAATGTTTTCTTCAGATAAGGTACTAGATATGGATTCAGCAGTAATATTTATAACTGAAGTAAAAAAATCTCATTACACTTACTTCGCATTGCCCTGCTCATAAATGCTAGAATCACTTCACATCTTGTTAGTCATAGAATAATAGCCAAAGCTCAATAGGAGCATTGTCTTACTATAATGGTCCTTTCCTAGACAGCAGTGTCTGAAACTCATTCTAAATAGGCCTCATCTTTAAAATGTGATCTAAGTAACTTGTTTCACTTCAAAATATATACTTTTGCTTGACTTAGCAAATGATACAGATGACTTTCTCAGTAAAATATATTGACATTTACCATTCTGCTGTTTTTGCTTTTGTCACCTACAAATTTTATTAGTACTTGCTGAATGTTTTCTTGCAAATTATCAAACTGCTAAAATGTAGAGAGCCAAAATCTGTGCAAACTCATTTAAAAAATTCTCAGTTATAATTTTCCATTCAACTTGCATTGGAAGAATCAACTCCAACTGGAAGAAGATTTTCTTTTTATTTCTGACAAAACTTAAAACTTTTTAAGCACTGCATCTTCAAAAATTCCCATTCTACATAGTACAAACAATAAGCAGTTAACACAAAACAAATAACATAAGAATCTGTCATTTAAAAAAAATGCCATTTTAAACTCTAATATCTCATGTGAAAGAGAATACCAGAATGGTAAAGTGTATTTATCTTCAGATCTTTTCTTGGTAAGTCATCTCACAGTTGATACATGGTTTAGGCTCCCTGGATCTCAGAGTAACTTCTTTACAGTAACTACAGTAAATAAGGGTAAAATTACATGGCAGTAAAAGAATAGTGACATCAACTTAGAGATGTTCCTGGTGGGGGCAAATGTCATGACAGCCGTGCAAACACATCATGAAAGAACTGAGAATATACAAAAATACTTTTCAACATATACTGAAGTGCTGTCACCCAGCATATGGTTTTTGCAACAAACTAGCACTTGCTTGACACTGCTGCATTTTCCCACAAAAATAGGCTGAATTTGCTGCATCTAATTGCAAATGCAAGCTAAATTTTTTGCTCTTATTTATGAATCCTCTTATCGTTAAGCATGTAAATTCCAAATTTATAGATAGAAAGTTGATGTGCTGAGGGGATTTGTTTGTTTGTTTACAGAATTGCAATTAGAGTGGAGCTGAATTTCAAATTTTAGAGACAGTGTTAGCCACAGAACCTGGTGTAGTAGCTATACTGCTATTGATCCTTTTACTTCTGTAGATAGGAATTTGTGTGTATTTTGAATTCAAAATCTGGCCTTTTGCCTCATTCCTTGGATAATTTCTTGCTATTTTCATCCTCTAAATATCTAGACATATAATATACTGTATACCAGATCTTGGACAATATGCACATTCCTCTAAAATGGAACTGTAACAGTATTTGGAAGCAAACTCATCCTCTTGTGAGATTTATTTGAGGCTCAGTTTAATCTAGTTATTCTGTATGAACCATTCAAAGAAGAAAATGAATGATTTCAGTGTTCCATATCATAATGCTCCAAGAATGCAAACAAAACAACACACAAAGCAGATCCAATAAACAGAACATAAAAATATATATAGAACAACTTACTAGAAGCTCACATAAATCATTCATTTGGAACCTCCTAAGGATTTTTACAGTATAAATAACATAGTTTTAGCCTAAACTTAAACTAAGAAATGACAGTGATAACAAACGACTACAAAATGTCTCTTTTTCATGGAAAAATAATTACTATCTCCCTTCTCATGCGAGGAAAGAAAAGTAAAAAACACCTCCCAAAACACCTTGTGAGAAGTCCTAGGCAGAACGCCAAAGACAGCATTCAAAATTAGAATTAGTTAAAATGAGAGGGACTGAATTTGCAGAGACTTAACAGCATGACAGGTCACCCTAGAGGCATGTGTGCTTTTTTTCTATTATTATTATTTTCCTAAATATAGAAAATAAATAAGGAAAGAAATTATGGTTTTGTGGGTTAAGTATTGACCTGGGTTTAGTTCCTGTTCTGCTTCCAGTCTCACTTTGAAGAAATCACTAAGGGTCAAACCACATTTAATGTTAATGCAACACAGTCAATAAAGTCATGCTGCTTTAATCCCTCTGAAAATCCAGTTGGTAATATTTCTGTGCCTTAGTTCCTTACTTGTGACATTACAGCTAATACTGTTTCCTTTCCCCTGCACTCTGTCAATCTTGCCTATTTACACAAAAAAAGAATCCCTGAGTATACTTCATTGTCTCAGTATATGCCTGTTAACACAGAATGAGCTCTGGGCTCTCTCATGTCCACACATTAAAGAGAAGGAATGTGTTTAAGGACACCAGAGAGATTATAATCCAGTTTCTAGTGTGCAAAAAAGCTTCTGTGCTTTTGTTGTTGCTGGCAATACTTCGACTAGCACACTGACGGGGGTACATTTCAGACTCATCAGCAACTTTAAATACTAAGTCCAGAAAGACACAGAATTTTTACAGATTTTCTACTCTTCTTCTGTCTAATACCCCACAGTCCAAAAGGGACTGATCTATACAGTCATTATTTGCAATTCCAGGGATGATCTGAGGTCCCTTCCTACCCCCATTTCCTTGGCAGAAGTACAACTACTGTACTTTTCAGGACCTGTTTCTCCAGTTAAATTGTAATTCAACATCCAGGGATTTTGTTGTTGCTTTTCGTTACACAAGTACAGGCTGGCAACTCACAAAAGACTGAGATACGTGTCCATCTATTCTAAGTATATTAATGGCAGAAACAAGCCTTGAAATTGTCCGACCTTGCCTTAATGTAAAAGCTACTGCAAAACATCCCATGCAAGTGAATGGGATATTGACTTCTGCCGCTGGTTTCTAACTGGTTTTGCATTTGTAAGAACTCTTACTGAACATTTTCAAGATAAGGTCAGCAGTGCTAGATTTTACTGTCTCTTAGTATTTCCTTTTTGTTGTATTCTGAGTGGATACGCCAAGAGAATAGCCTCACAATATTTGTTTGTTGTGGCTAGTGGATATACAGAAGCATGAAACGAGACAGAAAGTTTTATTAGGAGAGTATCCCATGTCCAGAAGAAAAAATATCTCTACCTCTAGGCAGAACTGATGAATACAAAAGGTATACAAATGTATTCCAAGTGTTCGTATGGGATCTGAGTATCTTTCTTTAGCTAATATCCTTTGCAATTCTTGTGAAATTTAAAAGAGCAGGTAATTGCTTTCTACAAATCATAATGCAATGGATGTAATGTACAAAAAACTCTCTTCTGAAAACTAAACATTTCATAGTGTCTTGTCTGTGATCTGTTTGTTTGTTTTATTCAATCCTTTCAAGTTCCTCATCCAGAAGAGAAATGATACTTAAACTTAGTCTTCCAACCAATGACAAAGGAACATGTGGAGAAAAGTACATCTCTGCTCATTAGATAAACTGAAGGCTGCACTTCAACACTGCACTGCAACACACACACAGCTCTGCCAGTAATTTTGACATTCCTTTGCAAATTAGCCGGGCTTTGTGAGTACAGGTCTACTTTACTGCACAGGGGGCTTTCAGCTCTTGGAATCTGGCAGGGGTTCAAGATCAAAGTATTGCTTTGAACCCACTTGTTAGCCATGCAAAATAAACACAATTCACCTTGAAAACAAAAAGGGGAAAAAAATTAAAAATTTCTTTAAATGCAATTTCAATTCTTACACCATTGCTACTAAACTTGACCAAGGAGAAAAAAAAATAGATGTTATATACATAATCTGCAAATAAAGTTTTCTACAAACAGAGAGAAGTTTTGTTGATGGTGTTTGCTCTTTTTTTTCAAGATCACAATTGCAGACAATGCTTTAAAGCGCTGAGAGCATCCTGATGTTGCTATAAAAAGTTCCCTGGCTAATTATTCGCCAGTACAACTGTTCACTTCCTGTGGTGGATTTATGCTAAATCCTGTTATTAGTCCTGCTCTGCAATTGCCATTGTCTGTGACTGGAAGCAAGGCTCAAAGGCTGCACTCACCCTTTTATTACAAAACATGTGAATGGAGATTTGACCCAATGTTCGACCACTTCCCCTTTTGGTTTTATGTAAGTTGCTGAGCCTTTCCCTATAAATCACTATGTTGAAATGAACTTTTTTTCTTTCCCTCTTGTAGCCCTCCAGGGAGATTTTTTTTTTCAATAAGGGAATTTCTTTTTTCTAATTATTATTATTTAAAAAGAGCTTTTCAGAACCTTTTAATTTCAAACTATCACCGAGGAATTCTACGTCATGGGAAACATTAGCAAAAAAATGCCTGAAGTCTTGAGAAAAGTGAGACCGTTTCATTTTTGTGTTTAAAACACAAATATAACTCCTTCCTCCATTAAAATTATACTTTGTCTTATGCACAATTAAAAACAAATACCATTTTCTAACAAATAGAACTAGTTACTGTACAAGTGAAAGACTTGCTATTGTATGTAAACTGACCATACACTCCTCTGGAATATTTTATACACCGTGTATTCAGAGAAATTTTAGCATACTTTTATTTTTTATTTTTTTATCTTCATTGGACAATGAAATCTAGGAAATGTAAACATCTAAAAATGCAGGGATGAAAACTCTAGTGTTGAAATATTTTGGAGGGCTTTAGTTATTCCAGATGGAGGATATAGTCCTGCAGTAAAGTGATAGAGCCAAATGCTCAGTAAGGGTGAAAGAAGATTTATTTAGATAATTTTTTCCAAACTATATACCTATTTTTATTGTCATTTTAGTCATGTACCTGCTGTTCTTTTTTGTTCAAATTGAAATTAAATTATTTAAATGAAATAAACCCTTAGACATAAAATTTATTATTAAAGTATTCTTCACAATCTTCTTCCTCCTTGTACCAATATAAACTGGAATACTTAAACTGGTGTGGTCAGAATCCCTTTTCTACTAGTTAATTCACTGAAATTTGCCACTGACTGACAGAAAAGTAAAACCAAGTAGTAAGTGAAGTAGAGGCAGATGTAAAGTATTTTTTAACCAGCTCTTTTCATGTTCTCAGAAAGGAGAAAAATATATCATCTGCTGATAACTAACATGCTTTTGTACTGATCAGCTAACTGGTTGCTGTGTAATAATGTTTTGTTTGTTTGTTTGTTTTGTAGAATAAGAGTATTTCATTTATGATTGTCCATTAACAAAACAGAAAAAGCAGAAAGTTGCAAGTGCCTCTCTCTACCTCATTCCCACTAGCATGTTTAGGGAGAGACACTTCTGTTTTTCAGAGAAAATGAGATTGAAGAGTAGCCAAAATAACTTCTTTCTTTCAAATCAAAAGGCTAATATGCCTTCTCCTCAATCATACTCAAAGCATTTTGAAGGGCACAGGATGGACTCATCTGTATTTGTTCACTCAGATAACCTAAACAAAACACTAGTTCACACTCACCCTCCAAACTCCAAACACATGGAGACTTCAAACCACTAAGGGTAGTAGTGTTCATGAACACTTTTATTAACAGTTAGCCACTATCTGGATCAACAGTTTGTCATGTTAATCCACTCACACATCCTGTTGAGGCAAGTCCTGCCTTCCCTGACCCTACTCTGTAGAGCTGGGCCTTGCTCAGGAGCATGCCTCAGGAAGCTAGACATAGAAAGTTTACTTTCTCTTTTTTTCTACTATTTTTTTTTACCCTCTACAGTTAAAGAAGTAGTGAAAACACTGTGGGTACTGCCTCCACAATAACATCTCCATTTGTTTTGCTGTGGGCAGAATCTCCACTTGTTTTGCTGTGGGCAGAAGGAAGACTTTTACCTTCATGTTTGTATTTTTTAACTACCTGTATATTAAGACTTTTACAGAATTGAATAAATAAATATATTTTTATTGTATTATTTTCTTTCTAAAATGTAATTTACAGTGAGCTTTCCAGTTATTTACAAAAATCCAGTGCCTAAAATAATGAAATATATTGATCTGATTTGAGGAGACTATGGAGAATGTTTTACATATGACCTTTTTGAGAAATTCACAATTTCCTCATGTAATTTGAAGAGTCTATCATAATTTCTATAGGTGTTGTTGACATCTCCTGCTGAGTGTAGAGCTGATCAGCTTCTGACATCTTGAGAAAGAGCTCTGCTAACAAGGCTGTCCCTATTCCATATTTGCCAACGTTTTTCTTTTCTGGAAGGAATCTTCTTCACACTGGACACAATGACAATATTCTCTATTGCTGTAATCAGGTGAGGACTGGTGCGCTTCTACGTGTAAGAAATTCTAGAAAAATCTGTATCTCCTATATATAATAAGAACTATTAAAATCAACATTTGTCCATAGTTACTACACAGTAAGTATCCCCAAATATTTTGAAAGTAGTGTTGCATATCATCAAGTAATAATTGCTGACAAATCGTTGTTTCTTTATATGAAACATACAAGACAGAATTTACAATGGATGTAATAGAATATGTATTTTCATATTTATTATTTTCCAATTAAAGGAATGCATATATTTTTATTTCTTTTTTCTCCTTTCTATTTTTAAATTTCCTTGAGAGAAAAAAAATGCTAATGGTTGTAGTTAATTTGGCAGGGAGATGTTTTGAGAGGCATGGTAATAAAAATTAAGATGAACATGTAGTATCTATTTTCAATCTGACAGCTGGAGAAGATGAAAAATGATATAGATTCTCCTGTTGCAAATTGTTAGAGAAAAGAGAAAGGAATCTGTCAATAGCTACTGCACAGAAAATGGTGGAAACAGTTCTTACTCAGTGAAGAATGATGTTCTGAGTGTCTATTATAAAGGTAGATATTTGCCATGTTGCTGATTCACTCAGATGTGAAAGAGAAAGATTAAATACATCTCACATGAGATACTTGTTTCCTCCTGAGGAGAGGGCTATCAAATCTGTTACTGTATGGAAAGCTTGTCTTATTACATATTCAAGAATCAATTCATAAAACCAAAAAGACAGTGTCTTGGCACTGCTTAGACAAGGCTCCATGCAATACCATAGGGAACTGTTGCAGAAAACATTGTCATGCCTTTGTGCTTTGGAGGAACTAAATGAAAAGAAAGCCAAAATATCTAAGCACTGGAAGTAGGACTGACTTTATGCTAAAATGAATCATCAGTTAAGTTATTTTTTTTCCTCAAAGCAGATGCCAGAGATAGCAAAGCAAAATACACTCTAAGCAACATAACCTTCCTTTCAGAAACAGTATGCGTGACTGATATTTTTACTATGACAAAGTAAGATAAAATTATTGAGCAAGGAAGCAATGTTGCATTTTGTAACAATAATGAAGACTCAAGCCATGCCTTAGATGATTTAAATTTATGGCTTCAAAGTGACTGAAGTGATTTACTGAATTGAACAAAATTAGTATCAGAGTGGGAACAGAATATAACTGTAAACATACTATGAACTCAGAAGAACATGGTCTGAATTATCTGTACCTTCTCTTGGAAACTTGTGAAAGCAAACTGAAATAGAAAAGCCATAGAGATAAGCAGTATCTGGAAAGAAGGCATTTTCCAACAAATTATTTGGTGTTGTTTTTAGGAATATTTCCATTCATAGTATGATTTGCTTTGTATTTTCTATGTCACCTCCCATATCTATTTGTTACACTGTGTCCCAACATCCCTTGCAACCAAATCTTTGGCAGAGCTTAATGACTTCTGTGATGTCACAGGTGTAAATACCCAAAGGCCTGCATCTCTTCATTCTTTTAAGTTTCCAGATTCATTTTACATGCACAGATTTATCCTCCAGGCTGATGTAACTTAGGCTACAATTTAGATTTCTGAAATGTAGACATCTTCATGTTGACAGGTAGAAGTCTTAGACTCCAGTTCAATGAAGAAAAACAGACAACTCTATGATGTGATTCATCTCACCTGAAAGCAGATATCTAAAATAAGTCAGATGAATCAAGTCATAAAATTGCTTGTTTTCCTCTGCTTACTATTGAAGGAGCCTGGAGCTGCTAGTTCAGATACACACATGCCAATATGTGCTTCATTAAATGCCACTCTTGAGAAAGTGAGCTTCATATAAATTTGGACCATATTTTCAAAACCGTAGAGAGTTCAACAGCTTCCACTGTTTTGTATATTCCACTGGGAACAGTGGAAAGTGTTAAAAACTCCTTTGCATCATAAGATATGTTAACAGTACATATTACATTCATGTGTAAGTAAGTTCTGCTTGTGTTCCCAGCTGTAAAAAGCCACATGACAAAGGTAGGGTGTTGCCAAACCCCAGCTAATATATCCTGGAAAGGTTTCCTAATTTGGTTCCCATGCAGAATGCTCTCTGATAAAGAATAAAAGAAATAGACCTTATATACTTTAAAATCAGTACAGGGGTAGGTAGTTTCTTTCCATTTCTATTTTGCAGCAATGTTCTTGTTCTTAGTAGCTCAATTAAGATACTTATATTGTTTCATAACAGATTTAATGAGGAGGATGATTTAAATGCAATATGTTGGGACAAATAATTAACTATTGTGTTGGGGTTTTTTTTGGAAAGATGATTAATGATGCTGTCCTACATCCAAATGCGTGTTCACAATGATGCATTCATGGGGATGTGACAGGTGATAATAAATACGTTAACATTCAACTATTGTACTCTAATATGATCCAAGCAGGATTTCCTCCTATTACCTAGTTTACAACAAACTTTACTACCAAGTTGGAGTAAGAAAGACTGCTCCAGTGATTTGTTGGCTGCTGTAATTATTGCTGTCTTGAAACCTGTAATTTTATAAATTCCATTTTCCACCAAAATGAGCTTTGAGTTAATGTACTTTCAGTGAATTAAAAGGAGATGTGCCCTGAAGGTCTTTAGCTGCAAGAATGGCACAATATGCATTTGTTTGGCTGACTTTAGGTGCATTTAGTGTTCCTTGTCAAACAACACAGATAATTACTAATACTGTACTCAGTGGAGCCTCTTCCCCTCTTCTGCCTCAAGTCAGTGTTTTCAAGCTTTACATAAGAGAATTTGAATTACAAGGGAGCTAGTGTTTTATCTTGGTTGAATCAGAGGCTCCCACTGGTCTAGTCTCTAGGAAAAACTTAAATTGATTTGGGAATGACTCTGTGATCCAATACAAGTAAAGTCTTAGAAGTCATCTTGTTACAGAGATACATCAGCAGATTCAAGTCAGAGTTTTGAATTTATGTATGTGATCATCCATATGGAAAGAGATGGGAGATGAGGATTGTTGTGCTAGTGAAAGGGGACAAAAATATGGAATGATACGGAAACATCTATGCAATGTTGTGTTTCTGTAAATACAGAGATAACTCTATTCTTTAGTAATTACATTGACTAATAAAATATGAGGCTTGTGGAACTGCAAACTGTTGATAATTTTCTGTAGAACACAAGAAATGTCACTCCAAATGTATTTTTGTGATTTAGTACGTAATGGTTTTTCATGCTTTGTGCAGTTTTGATTTTCATAGTAAAATTCACTCTTCCTTTCTGGTCATTAACATATCTACACACTATTTAGTCATATATACTCACACAAACTTTGTGTGTATTTGTGGAGCAGACGCAGAGCCCAGCTTTTTAATAGATGCACAATAACCATGTGACTGCTGTTGAATTGTACAATAATTGCTATATACTTTAAGACTTGCACCATAGCCAAAACATGTCCACTTACATTCTTCATTTCACTTAAGTGGTTTTTTGTATGGAACAGTTTTGTTTGTATTCCTACACTTGGTGAAAAAGGAACTGCATGCCAAAAAAAAGCCCCTAAAAAGCAATGGAAAAGGTCTTGAAAAGACCACTGCCACCTGCTTTAGTTCATATATTAAATTAATGTTTAAAATACTTAACAGGCCTTTACAATTTAACATTGCCAGTTCACAGCTCAGAAGCTCATGTCTGTAGAGGGAAACCTTAGTGAAAGACAGAGGATTCCTAGAGAGTGACTACATACAGTAACCATTTAAAAAGCAAACATGCAAGAGCAATATTTTATGCCTTCATTCATGGATTCTCTACAGTGAAACTGAAACAATGTCATCCACCAGAATTTTCACCATTTATTTACTTGTTACTGTAAAATTAGTTGTACGGTTGTTGAATTTCCTCAGGAATATAAATATCAAATATATTGGAGAAGTGCAAATCCAGTCCTAAGCAACTTCCACCTCTTTAATAAGGATTTTTTAAGCGACTGTAGTCAGTTGATATTTTTTCTATTACTCTAAAGGCGTTGCTTTCAGTTTAATTATGTTACATTTTTGCATTCCTGCTCTGAAATTTCACATATACATCACAATCACTGTAAATGTTTTCACATTGAAATTGAAGATGTAAATGAAGTACTGCAGTTGCTGCCTGGTTTTAGTTACAATGTCTGTTTGTTGACATCTCACATGAAGGCCTGCTGTGTCTCTGGCTCTGTCTACTTCATTTCCCCTCTAATTAGGCTTTGCCCTCAATTAAGTTAATGATGCAACTTTTCCTATAGATCATTTGCCCCTTCAATCAATTAGCAGAATATGAAGGGTGCATCCCTCTTTGGCTTTGGATTTGCTTGCCTCGGGGCAGACTGTTCAGTTCACAGAAGTACTTAGGCAAAGCTAGCTGTTTACTCTTGAAATATATAACCTGCCTAAATTAGGACTCATGGAAATCTGATCTTGATAAGGAAAAAAAAATCCCTCAATTATTTATATGACAGCATAGAAATTGCACAGCAGTAGAGCACCAGGGAGAGTATAGAAACATAGTAGATAATACATGGTGAATGTTTTGCTGAGTGCATGCAATCATGGTCAGTGGCAAAGCAAAGCTAAATTCCCCACATTGTTGCTCTTCTAGATGCCATCCCTATGTCCTATTGTTATCCTCCCTGTCTCAATTTCTTTTTTACCTCCCCTCTTTATGAAACATTCCAAGCAACCAAGCTTACTTCTCCAGGAGGCAGTCTGAGATGTCATATACTACCACCTGCCACTTTATTGTATGCTGGGCTCATGACTGCTTAAACTGTCCATCAGATTTCCCACCACTGGCTTCAGCCCACTCACACTGTGGTCTTACTACACTAACAGTTCTGGTTCGTTCACGCATGCTCTTTTTGTTTCACATTCCACAAATGAAGCCACTCTGAAGTTGTCCTGTTCCACATTCCCATTGCTAATTCCCATGTTTCTGTCTTGGTTTTCTCACTGCCAGTGCTTTACCATTAACTTCATTTCTTTCATACTGTGTTTCTCCTCTTTTCTCCTTGGCCTATTTGCCTAAAACAGTGCAGTGAGGTAATTGTATGTACCATACAGTCATGTCATACAACCATATATAAGCACCATTTCTACCATGCCTACAGCCTTATACCTCATTTTAAAAATTCCTTTTTCTTCTTGAAGAAGCAAATCACACCCTGCGTGCCTTCCTTTGATGTCTGCCATATATCAACTCTCATTTCTTCCTATTCCTAGTCTGTTTGTTTCATGAGCTTAGCTTTGGTGATAAAAGAAGGTGTGATTTTTACCTTCAGGTAACCAGAAAGCAGAAGGTGTCCTTAGGTGAAAACAAAGAAAAGATCAAAGCTTGTTAGTATTACCACAAGGTAAACTTGCTGAGGTCAGTCATACACCCTGGCCAGGGGCTAAACTCAGCAAGCTTACTTCACAGTAAAATGACAGTGCTTGCTTTTCACTGTGTTTTCATGCAGCAATCCACAGTGCCTTTTAGTTATTTGGAGTAAAGAAGCAAAACAAGATACTCTTTTTAATAGGGAAAGGAATCTCTACCTCTCCCTTTCACATTTTCTTAGCCATATCTCTTACATTATAAAAAGTTACTATTTCATTCTTAGCATCTTTTCTCAGCTGCTGACCTCCAAGTTATTTGAATTCATTGCTTGAATCAGAAGATGAAGTCTTCTGATATGCTCATACACGTAGTCCAAGAAAGCTGGGTCTATTCAGCCTGGAGAAGAGAAGGCATGGGGGATTATTATCAATATGCATTAACACCTGCAGGGAGAAAGGGAAGAATACAAAGGGAGGCTCCCTAGCCATCTCACCTTCAGTGTTAGAGTAAGGCCTTCGATTTTTGGACACTCTCTCATTTTATTTGATCTATTAGCTTCAATTCCAACTATATTGTATTATGCCGTGTTGTTTTGCATCCCGGTACCTAATTTAGTAAATTACTTTGCCTCCTCAGATTGCTGCTGCTGTTTTGTTTATAGGCACATCTCCATGCCCTTTCCCTTTTCCCCTTTCCCTTTCCCAGGGCGTGGGTCCATGGGTCCACCCCTACATTAGTCACAGAACCGGGCCAAACTGGCCCATAAACTGTTGACACCATGGAAACACTATGGGTACAAAAAGCACAATAACGCAACTTGATAAAGATGCAAAGCACTTTTTCCAATACAATCACCACCATTAGCTACACATTTTCACCAGTCTCTGTGCCTCATGCATAAATATCTGCACTAGTGGAAATGACCCCCTGTTTCACAGCTGTTATGACTGCATTGTGGATAGGAAAATGTTGCCCACACTGTCCATATTTTATTAGACTGAACACATTGAAGCTGGAAGGTAACCAATCTGTTCTACATGGTGGGTGTGGTAAGACAGTCAACTAAGACTGGCAAAGTGCTCCACAGTCTTCAAACTGCCGTGGGATCTGACATTATTATGTTGCAAGAGGAAGGCTGCCTTCTTCTCTGGCCTAACTCTGGAAGCAAGAGCCTTGAGTTTAATCAGTATTGTGATGCAGCAGTCAGAGTTGATGGTTTGTCAAGGAAATCTGAAAGGTTCGTCTCTTTTTCATCCCAAAAGGCAGTGGACATCATTTTACCCACTGAGGACTGTGTCTTGAACATTTTCTATGATGGAAAATTCACGTGTCATCACTCCATGGACTTCTGTTTTGATACTGGCTCATAGTGCTGACACTTCATCTTGTCATAGGTAGTGATGCAATTAGCAGACTGTCACCTTCAGCCTCATATTGGTTCAATAAGTCTTGACAAATTTGCATGCAGTGTTCCTGCATACATCCTGTGTGAGCATTCATGAGACCCACCTTGCACAAACACTGAGCTATTCCAACACTGTCATCATTTCTGATGGACTGAAGTCACTATTCAGATCCATACACAGTTCCATGGCCGTAATCCACCGATTTGCATGGATGAGCTTTTCAGTATTTTCTTCATTCCATGGTATTACAGCTGTGTATGGCCATCCAGAACATAGCTTGTCATTCACGTCACTGTGGCCACTGTTGAAACACACCACCTCCACTTCATTGTGCTCACATCCACTGTTTGGTCTCCATAAACTTTCAGTAAGCACCAGTGAATGCCAATGGGTGCAACACTTTTTCATGTGCAGTAATTCAGTGACACATCCTTGCTTCATATGCACTGTCATCTCAGATGCCGCCTTGTCAGACTGCCCCTCTGCTGCCATCTGTAACACAGCAATAAAATATAATGGAATATAGGAGGGAAAATTAAGCCTCTACTGTCTCTGATGTTGTGGGCCAACATAATAAAATACGAGGCATTACTTCTGGAGCAGTTCTCACGCATATTGCCCATAGGACAGTTCAGAAAAATGGTCCCTCCTTTACAGTTTCCCTTAAGTTTTGCACTATCTGAAAATGGAATTTCAATGTTGTGTGGCTGTCGTTCTTTAAAAAGAACCCTAAAATTTCTAATTACATGTGTGCATTCTCTGGCAGAAAGGGAAGGTTGTGAGATCTCTCCCACTTACAATCATAATCACAGAATCATAGAATCATAGAACAGTTCTTAATCGGTTTGACCAGCCAAACAGTTCTTAATCCATCGAACAGTCCATCTTTCAAATACTGTCATGGTTTTATGATTTTTGGTACTGGTATTCCACATCATAACATCATGTAGTGCATTTGGAGTTAAAGAGTTAATGCTCCAGCTCCATGGATCATCGATAGTTCCAGGTATACCTGTCTCAGAAGAGAAGAAGAACTCCATTCCCCAGAGGACTTTGCAATGCTTTGCGTTCTTACGTGTTTACGCTCAGAGGGAAAGATAAAAACTGTCTGTGGTCACGGGACACTCTCTTTCCTTTGGGATCGACTCAGCAGTGGGTGCTCGCTGCCGTCCGCCTTCAGCGTTAGCGTAAGGCCTTCGGTTTATCGGACACTCTCTCTTGCTCATTTTATTTGATTTATTAGCTTTAATTCCAATTATATTGTATTACATTGTGTTATTTTGCTTTCCGATATCTATTTAGTAAATTAGCTTTCCTCCTCAGATCGTTGCCGCTGTTTTGTTCCTAGGCCCATCTCCCTTTTCCCTTTTCCCTTTCCCCCTTCCCCTTTCCTGGGGCGTGGGTCCCCCGCACCAATTGTCACAGAACCAGGCCGAACCTGCCCGTAAACCGTTGACAAATACCTGTCCAATTCAGAGAGAGGGATGTGGTGAGGACCTTTATAAGGGTCTGTAATTAGACCTTTATAAGCCTAGGGAAAATTTTCTTGAGTCATATTTCATCCTTGTGCTAGGTGTCAGTGCAGCACACCAGAGAAGACATCCTCCACCTGCCTAACAACCCTTAGCAGGAATCCCTATCAGCTCAATTGCTTCAAGACTGTTGCTAGATAAGAATGGGAATATTATTTTGTACTGATAGATGGTAGTTATGTTTGATTTCATATACTTAAAATGAGTAAAGAAACTTAGGTTTTGTATCTAGCTTCCGTCACACCTTCATGTTCTCCCTGGACTTGTATATGTGGATCTTCTAAGCTCAAGTATTGTATAATTGGTTTGCTTTAAGTACTCAAATGACTTTCTGACCCTGCAGTTCTGCGCAAATAGTTACATCTGAATTATTTCTATTTAATAGGGGAATAAACAGAGAACTCAGAAGTTGACTTGCTTGTGGACAAAAGACAGGTTGTTTTCAGAACTAGAATGAGCCCAGACATCCTTGTTGTATGTCTGCATCCATCCCTCCATCCCCGTGTAAATTATATGCATCATTTTTTAAAGTACACTGTGTTCAACACATTAACTGGAATCAGTTTACATCTTTTTTTTCAGTTTCTTTTTTGAAGAATTCTCGAGTGACTGTGTATATCTTTTTAAATAGTTTAAAGTAACACGAATGCTGATTTCTGTGAGCTCGCTGTACTCACTCGCCACTTTTGCAGTGCACATTTCAGCATAATCCAAAGCGTACTGTGTGTGTGCAAAGTTCAGTTTGATATAGCATAACATTCTTTTAGTGGTAAGCATGTTATCAATCTGTTGGTTTAAATCTAATTTGCACATCATGCGACTAGCAAAGGAAGACAATGTTTTACTATATTTTGAATAAACTGATAGCCAAAGACTTTTTCCAGGTGAATAAGAAGTTATTTGCTTATTTAATATGCATATTCAAAACAAGGTCATTTTTAGAAAGCAAGGGTATCTTAATTATTCCAAACATCTACTATTTGATCCTATTGTAGATCATTTTATGACTTTACAGAGAATGACAAGGACATGTCCTTAACTCCTAGATATTGCCCTTTGTTAGTCACATTTCTTAAGAGGAACTGTATAAAATACAATACAGTGTAAAACTGGATGTCTTGAATCAACTGTTAAAAGGGAACTGAGGAAAATACAACTGAAAGAGACTGGAAGTATCATACAAGACGTTTGAATAGCCATACCTTAAAAGCACAGCATTTTACAGAATAGACATTTACCACTTTGCCCACCAGTTGTATTCATGAGTTTCGTAAACAGTAAAGATAAGGCAGTCACAGAAACAGGTAAACATTTAAAGCAATTGAGTAAAAGTGACAAAGATAGGATTTGTGTCAACCAAAATAGGCTATCAAGTCAGAGCTCTTTTTTCAGGTTTTCCATGTCTACAAAGAGGGGTGAGACATCTCTACAGCATAGCTTATCCCTTCTTAAGACCAGTTTCAAGGACTGCTAGGAAGAATTACTCACTGGAGGCATCCATTTTTCTTTCCTGACTTGTTGAGAGCACCTGAGTGTCTAGATCTAGATCCTTCTTTTTATGTGACTTTCAGCAGCAGAAATGCATGACGGATTGTGACTATGAAGACTAAAATATCCCTTCTTCAACGTGCTATGAGTTGCTGTTTCTATATCTGTCAAGAAACTGAAAAGTTGTTGGGACTTTCCACGATTATAATGTAATGTCTATTTGGAAAACAAATGAAAACATGATACTCAACTGCTTAAACCTCTTTTTAATTTCTAGTTGCATAAAAACCTTTGGAGTGAGCAAGAATTTATATGTAAAATAAGTTAGCAACAGGATTTTTTTATTAATCTTACCTATTCTGGAAAAGCATGAATAAAGTTGAGTTTTCATAAGTAAGCAAATGCAGATCTTACAGTACTTTCGCTTATAATATGTGTGCTTTTTTCCCTTCAAAATTATCAGATGATCTTTTATTAACACTGAATATTTAAGGAAAAAAAAAGAATCTATTTAAACCAAAATTTGAAAGTTTTACCAAGTCAAATCAATCCAACAGATTTGAGAGTTAATAATGTGATAGTTGATTTCTTGTTCCAGGACAGAAGTCCTAATGTTGAAATAGCTTTCTTCTTCCTAAACTATTTTCTCATCTGTTTGATGAGTGTAGTTTTTCCTATACTGAGCTGTATGATTATTTCAAGAATCATAAGAACCCTATCCATTTTTCTTCTTGCCTTCCTATACCAAAGGAAGGATGAATTTTCTGCCACCTAGAAAAGTGACATCTCTGTCTAACATTTCACAAAGTACTCAGTAGAATTTTGTTCATTTTATTCATTTCATTTAATTGCAGTTGGGAGAAAGCAAACAATTTTTTTTTTTAATTGAGTTCTAAAATGAGGTGAGGATAGACTGGCCATTTTCCTTTCTTCATCCTCTGTTTCTTTAACTACAGAAAAGTAAACTTGTGCCTATACCAAGGTAGATGCAACATGAGGTCAGTGTTTGAGACGGGACTCCACAACTGTACACTGTAAATGAGGATGAATGGAGTTTTTCTTATTCCAGATCATATTCTATGGTGTGTCTGGACTAGGACAGTGAATACTGAGCATCAGGACTATGGGTGAAAAGAGTTATCACTGTGCTTTGTGTAATTTAATGGTGCACCATGCATCAGAAAAACCGAGAACTTCTCAGTGACATCCTTCAGTATACATGTAGATTGTACTGGGAAAAATGTATTAGAAATCATGTTTCACAAAGGGTAAGAAAGCCTCTTGTCTAGAAGAACACAAACTAATAATTAGTATCTGGAAGCAATAATGTGTAGAAAAAGAGTCAAAAGTTGAGAGCCACTTTGATATTACTAAGAGATAATGTATACGAGAGTGTTTTTTTTTAATTTAAACTATTTTCCTCTTCCCACCATATCCATATGTGTGTTGTCTGGATTTTGTTTCAGCCAGCTGCTCTGCATCCATGTGCACATTTCAACAATGCACCAGAGCAACCATTTTACATTATGACTGTTTTTCTTTCAGCAGCCTTCCTCTGTGGGGCTGATGTCCAAGTCCACAGACTCTGTCAGTGATTCTGTACTATATATGGGATACAGAGAGCCAGTATAATTTAATAAGATCTAATACCTTTTCATTTAACAATTATCCCCTTACAAATGATGACAAAAGAAGTCAAAGAGGATCTTTAATTGAGTATCATTAAAAGCATAAAAATTTTCACTTTATAGCGCCAAAAATTCTGAGTGGCACCATTTTAAACAGAAATGAATGATCACACACACACTTCCCAACGCTTGCAAGTACATGCCAAGATATATTCTCTTCCATATGTGTGAACCTTAGGAAAAGATTGATTGCAACAGGGTCAAAGTCAGGAACAACTGGAAGAGCAACAGTGTCCTTGGCCTCAGCAGGGTGATTTTCCACATCAGCATGGCTCTCTAAGAAGATCCGTGTCCCAACTAATGTAATCTTTAGCCCTCACATCCTTTTAAAAAAGTCTGTGAAACTGTAGGTCTCCACAGTTTCAAGCTGTATGTCTGGGAAGCTTGTATGCCAGCTTGATAGCTGTACTGGTAAATAAAAAAGAGTTACTAACTATGTGGGGAATGTAATACTTTGAATATTTCATGCAGAAATTATTTAAGCACTTGCTGAATGGAACTTTTATTTAAGTTGATACAGAATTACTAAAGAGGGGCCAATGCCAATATAAATATCGTCTTAAGTATTGTACACTGCATTTTCAGGACAGTTGAGTTATCATTTTGAAGCAAAGCATAGTTTTAGTTCAGGAAGAGTCATGATAGTAACCTTTGATCTTTATTTCCTACAGTTAATACCATAATAATTCTTTTTATCTCATCATGTACATGCACATTCCTAGGACTTAAAGCCAGTGGTTGTGCAAGAAGTTATTTGTAGTTTAAATGGAGTACCTGGATGATAAATCAAGAGGTTTTATACAGTATTAATCTGTGGTAAATCATTTTTATGCTGTTTTGCTCTTTCCAGCACTGCACCAACTCCAGTTTGTGCTAGCATATAATAGACTGTGTGAAATTTATCTGTACTTTTATTTGAATAAAATGCAACTTTTTGGGGAAAGGAAATTTTTTGTGTGTTTATGGACAAAGAACATAGTTCATCAAACATAAGGGAGAGAGGTTTCTTAATCAAAATTACTACCTACAAAACACATAAGAGTTTTAATTTTACACAGCTAAAATGAAAATAATTACTTCATGGTAGTTATGCCCATTGAGCATGACTACTAGAGATTCCAGATGACCAAAATTCTTACATATTTGCATATTTCAGAATTTAATATCATGAATCTAATCTTAGGTTTCTGCTTAAGTCAGACATACTCATGTGCTCAAAAGTATTCTGGAGCCTTTTGTAAGGACAATAAGGCTGTAATCAGGAGTCATCCCAATACATAACAATAACTTACTGAAATCTTGATTGAGAAGAGGAAGGGCATATGAAAAGTTGGCCACACTTTGTCATGAGTCATGGACAGTTCCTCAACAATATCATGGCACAGTGTGACTGTAATGGAGCATTTACACTTCTCTACCCTCCTGTCTTCCCTCCTAACTCAAATTTCCCCTTGCATCAGTCATCTTATTAACAGCAGTGGCCTGTCAATAATTGCTATCATTTCATTCAAACAGGCCTTAAGCTACAGAGGGAAGTAAAATTAAACATATATATAGATGGAGTTGTCTCGAGAAAGTATTTACCCTTATGAAAAGAATGAAGAAATAGCCCTTCGAACATAAGAAACATATAATCACAGTTCATGAACATAATTTATCTTCTCTGTTGTACTTTGATAACTTATTATAATCAATAAAGTCATTATGCCTTTCTGTGAATACAGGTCTTGCTGTTTAAAAATGTCTGATGCATTAGAGTAAATTACCCTTCCAGAGCAAGAATGCAATCAAAATCAATGGCATGCCTGATTAATACTTCCAAATGTTGTCCTGAAGCCAAAAAAGTCTCAATTAATCCACATACTGCATTATATAGAGAAATACATATGTATAAGCACATACCAGCCTATTTCTCTTATCATATTTTTTCCTGTTAAAAAATTATGAGTCAGTACAGGAACAAATAGACAAGCGGAAAAGATATTTCAAATAAAAACATGAAATGTTTTTTGTAAAGATAACTATTCACAGTTAGGAATTACATATTACATTTCTCAGAGGGCACCATACAGAACTCGTATTCTTGATAGCATTGACATATATGTGCATTTTGAATGAAAATTAGGAATTGTCGACAGCCAATGTGATCCACATTTATTCTTAATTAAATTTTCAGTGCCATTTTGATTCAAGCCTGAAACATAAACTGTGTGAAAGGGATTGTTTTAAATAACTAGGGACTAAAGGTCAAATCTTACAAACTACCATGCACTAGAACAGTGCTGCTGATGGGTGTCTGATCCAGATTAACAGGAAGTGCAAGAGAAGACCTATATCTGTGGAAGAATAGATTTAGGCACCTTAAATTTAAATCAAGAGTGAAGAGGTGCTTTGGAAAATTTCTTGCCCCTATATGTTTCTCTCTCATGTCAAAGAACTGTTAAGTGTAAGACTAATTTGTTGTGATGTTATGCTGTAATGTTTCCCTTGGCTTGTGTCCCTTATTATTTAATTAAATGTCATCAAGCATTTCATAGTCAGACTAAAACATTTGTATTCTATTTCTGTATCTTAATGGAGACAGTGAAGAAGTAAGAGGTAGAAATACCAGAAGGAATACATTTTTCAGAACATTCTATGACAGGACTGTCTGTAAGTAATTTAATATACTCTTCCTTTCTCAGTACATTAAGTAATAAGAGATCACCAAGATTAATTTAGATAGTAATGAAATACTGGATCTACAACCATTTTTTTTTTAATTTCCATCCTTGTGTCATATTGTTATTTTATGTATTGCTGATGTGCATGTAAAACAAGGTATTTCAGATGAACTTCGCTATCTTAACAAAGGCACAATCCGGTTTGCTTATATCTCATTCAGGATTCATAGAAGGCATGTGATTGCAGATAAAGCAGTCTGCAAAGACAGAGCATAAGGCAAAGTAGCACATGGTTCCTATAATCACACTTCCATCACTCTAACTCTGGGGATAACATTTCTAGTGTTGAGAAGTTCGCTGCTTTAATCCTGGGATTGTCTGCTGAGACCACTACAAACTGTGCCAAGTATATCAGTGGACCCATCATTTAGACACCTATCCACTGAGAATCAGTGTGCCACTGTCTCCTTTCATCACTTTATAAAGCTTGCTAAGCATCCATCTTACAATTCAGGTTAAATTTGAGCTAGTTACGTATGACTAAAATATTTATTGTGCATCATTACTGATCTGACAGGTACCACTACATCTTAGAAATTGGGTTTAAATTGACCATTTGATTACAGAAAGAAGGATTTTAACTCTCTTCTCAGGTGACAGGTGGCAGGAGACAAGGAAGTAGTCTCAAATTGCACCAGAAATGATTTAGATTGCATACCGTGAAGTTTCTGCATGGAGAGTATGATTAAGGATTGGAACAGGCTGTCCAGGAAACTGGTGGAGATCCAGGTATTATTTATGTGGATGTGGCAATATGGGATATGGTTTAGTGATGGGACTCAGTAGGTCAGGCTGATGGTTGGACTTAGTGATATTTTCCAAACTAAAGATGTTTTTCAAACTAAATGATTCCATGATTCTAATACTTAGACCCAACTGATACAAGTACTCTACAACATCTGATGGAGTGATGTGAGTCCCTTGTGATATAAAGACTTGAAGATGTTGAGGAAAGCAAGTAAAGCTTGTCTTTATGAATCTAACCTAACTTAGTCGTGTTCTTGTTGATGAGACTGGATGACTTCAATAGGTTCTTCTTACCTTCATGGCTTCGGGGACTGGTGGGGAGAGATGAACAATGTTCTTTGTAATTATGGTCAAGCAAAACCTTAACAAGACACAGATTTCCAGGCAACAAAATCTGCTTTGACATCTTCCAGTTGTTTGATGCTTCCTCTTTCCTGTGATCCTTTCCACTGCCACCTCACAGGCTGCACCACCTCACTTAGAACTTGGAGCCTCACTTGCTTAAGAAACAATGAAAGGTCTGTTGGGGTCTAGGTAAGGAATCAAACCAGAAGATGAGCATTTATGGCTACTCCAGGTACAGTAAAGAAACAGATGTGGAAGGCAAGGAAGTGGCAGCACAGTGCAAAAGAGGCAATGCTGGTCATAAATAAAAGTAATAAAAAAAGTATAAAAGCTGATTTAAAAATAAAAATAAAAAACATAAAAAATAAAAGTAAAAATAAATAAAAAATAAAATTAAAATTAAAATAATAAAGCATTTTGTTGCTTTACTGTCTGAAAGGAAAATTGAAAGAAGGGTTAAAATGCTTAGACTGCATTAGTTGGATTAGATGTTAGTGGAGGTTGGCCTTCCATTTGTTTTGCATGTATATTGATTAATTTACCTGAGGCTTTAAGAAAAAAATAATAATCATCTATCCTAAGAAACAAAATCCAGATTAATATCACTAAAAATCCCAACATGCATGAAATTGAAAATGAACAGTCTCACAGATTGTGTTGCTTTCTTTTGCATGAAACCAAACGTTCCAATCAATGACACAACACAGAGTGAAATAGTTAACTTTAGATATAATGTGAGAAATATCTGAATTTGTCTACTTTTTAACCAACAGATTACAGGACATTTTGTCAACATTAGAGGAGCCAGCCTGGCCTATACTTTTCTATATCTGTCACATTATTCACAGGCACGGTCTCATACACTGTTTACTTGAGTAAATGTACATATGTGTATAAGCATTTAGAGAACAGAAGCCATTAGCATCAACCACTAAAGTTTCCAGCAAGAGGATTTTTATACTTCCGGAGAAACTAACTCAAGCACAACAGCGTGCCTTGATGGTTTGGATCAGACAGGCCAGTGATTCAGATCATCTTTATTTGCAGATTTTCTTCAGTTAGGTATTCAGTAGATATAGCCAGGCAATTTGCAATAGTTAAATAGCAACAACATTACAAGCATTTGAGTAATTTACTAATTGGCAGAACAATCCCATCTCCTCCATTTGACCGGATATTTGCTTTATGTGTGCGCTAGATATGCAATATTTACTCCTGATAAACTAGGGAAGGCAAGTGTATTTGCTTTTACTAAATCAGGAGCAGAAGAACTTGTGGTTGAAGCTATGATTATTATGAATATGACATTGTAAATGGGACTGGAAAAACATTTTCATACTTTTTTTTCCCTTGGTAAGATATCATTAGTGCTCTTTTTAATCATGAATGTTAGCATTTCAGTGAAAGAAGACATTATGGGTCTCAAGAAGTACTTCAAAGACTTTTTATCCATCTGTTAGCTTCTGCTTTAACTTTTCTGCTAAACAAATTTAAAACATTTTTAGAAGGGTTTTACCCTTCTTGTCTTTCTTTTAAACAGGGACAAAAATTTAAAATTCAAATTATGAAAAAGGAGTGAAATTATGAGCTCTTTGTTAAAACACTATTATAATCCAACTTCTGCTGCTTTCATAGCATGAACAACTTATATTCTGCTTCAGTGTTTTTCAAAAAGGAAATTGTTAGTTTCCTCATTTGGTATGAAAGCAGTATCAAAGTGAACACAGTTTGTTCTCAATTTCTTTGCACTAGCTGATCTTCGTAAGTAATCTATAGAGGACATGCAGGATACTCAAGTTACAAGTGCCCCAAGGTCTTAAGTGATCTTGTATGTTTTGCACTTGAGAGTTAGTTAGACAGAGTTATTTCCCTAAAACAGAGAAGTGAAGCTTAGTGATTTAAAATTTTAAACCCTGGCATTTTAAAGGTAGCAATGCCACTACTGGTAGGACTGGTATTCCATTGGCCACACCACATTCAGATTTGTTTCTCATCCCTATCTTTGTCTTTTATTGCTCAGTCACACTCAGAATGACAGAAAAGAAAAAAAAAAGTAGAATTCCATGTAACCCCATGCAGTTATTTCTAAATAAATGGATCACTGATTTAATTAAATAATTTATTTATTTACTTTAACAGCACTGAAATATAATGCCAACATCCAGGAACAAGTTTTAAATAATAATAGTAATGATGATAATAAAAGTATAAATGACAGAAATCAGCCTTGATAAAAAGCTCTAAAACAATGAAAGATGAAAAGAGCAGCAGCAAGCAAAGCTTACTTTAAAACAATTATTTAGAAATATGTTTATTTGTTTCAGCTGAAGAAAATCAGAACCTCAATCTTTTTCTCCATTGTAGACAGGCTTAAAAATGTAAGTTACAGAGCAGATGCTCAGATGGTACAAATCAGCATAGTTATTGAAGTCAGTGGGATGATAGCAGGGGTTCACCTTCTCAGCATCTGGCCCTCACATAATTTGACTGGTTGATGTTTCAAAAGGTAAAATATGTATGTACCAGAAAGAAAGACATGCTGACTCTTCCATGTATGCCTTGTTAAAGGTTTGTGGCTTTGATTAAAGTGAATTCAATGTCTGCTTGACAGGCAAGATTGACAGAACAGGAAACCAGTGTCTTCCATTAGCCCTGGAGTAGATAAAAGCAAAGGCAGACAGATGTAGCTCCCCGTACTCAGAAAGGGTTTCCTTTAGGACTGAGCAAGCTGTTAGTTTTCAAAGGCTTTCACTCCTTGAGATGAGAGTGCTGAACATCAGACAACTCATACATTAATGTCTGTTTATCCCAGCATGTTTTCTTTTTCTTTTTGTTTTCTTTTTTTTTTTTTTTTTGCTGGTAGGAGGTGTTTAAGAAAAGATATATGAAATGCAAGTAGATAGAAAGTCTTTCCCTTGTGCCCTCTTTCTTTCTGTCACTCAGCAGGTTAGAAACTTGCATTGCTAGATTTAGCATCTACCCTGCCAGAAACACATGGAAACACACCTATGTTGTGAACATGTGAATTTAAAATATTACAGAATATTACTATAACTATAAACAAACAGAATTTTTGTTTTAAAAGACTCCAATTATTTAAGGGCTTTGGGATGTTGAAGTCCTCTGTAAACAGCAAATTTACCCATCTCAAAATGAGGAAAGAACCCAGCTCTGCCTGATGGTCTTAAATTCAGTTTTCCAACATGTATACAGTATAGCAGAGGTAAGCCAAACTGTACTGAAACTTTTGGTGTATTTCCAAATGTACAAAAGACTTTTTTTTGTTTTGAAATGTTGTTTACTGCTGCTTATGTTTTGTTTTGTTTTGTTTGAATGTTTAACAAGAATTCTACAATCATTTAGGATAAAAATGTGGAAACCCTATTAACAGCAATAAAATTCTGTTACTATTCTTAAATATTTAAAAGAAAACAAATGTAATTTTAATAAAATATTTCATACACGCTCCCATGAGCTAGGAGGTTTTAACACGTCTAACGTGTCAAATGATAGCACATGCCGTTTAAAAGAGACTTTATGAATGTGAAAGCAAATTAATTTTTGAAAGGAATTTTGTAGTTCTAGGGACCACTTTCTTCTGAGTCTTCAAGCCAATTTTGGTGGGTTTACTACTACTTTCATCTAAAGTGTTCTCAGTGTTTTTAATTCTCCTATTCTTGGTCACTGTATGCAAGACTAACACAAACAACAATGGCAAAGCAACGAGGAATTTTGCCCATGAAATGCAATCTGAGTTAGACACAATATCATAAATAAATAGAGTATGACTAGTAACTGAGGAACAGAGCAAATCAACAACAGAAAAGGAAAAACAGCCCTTTTCTTCTTGTATATACACTGTAAATATTTGTTTTGGTCTTTTTTTCCTCTGATATAATCACAGGTGTGAGGAGAAGTGGTTTGTGCCAACCCAGAGCTTATTGACAGAAAGCTAGCTGCTGAAAATGGGGATTTAAGGAGGAATCTTAAGGAGGCGAGACAGCACCAACAGAGCTGTTTACTGAGCCAGATTTGATTTGCCACATTAACCACAAGAGTTAAAGTAATGACAGTGTCACTGTGATTGGAGCTATGCTAAGGCTGTCAGGCCAGGAAGTGAAATTTCATGCAATCAACCCATGATCAATGGCTCCTTCCCAGCATACAGCCACCAGCAGTACCTCTAAGAAAGAAAATAAAGGTACCAGCAGGAAAAAGCCCCTTCTCTGCATCTCAGTGATGATATCGATGGGGTCAGGGTAGGGGAAGAGAGGCTGAAACAACAGAGAGTGATTTAGAACCTGCCAATGCAATGGTGTACCCACTGGATTTCATGGAGCCCCTAGAGAAAATGAAAGTTTCGTTCTTCCAATACAGCTGTAAACAAGCTTGCTTTTGGGCATACTTGGATGCCTCTTTCTTGCTGCAAACCATAGGATATTGCCAGGGGAAGGAAGCAGCTTAGTATGTCTGGCCTAGCAATTCTGTCACACTTGGATGTCTCAGACATGCATTTTTAGAATGTTATACTGCTAACAATAAAACAAAAAAGACAAATCTGGAATATTGTAACTGAAAGTAAAGGCGTGGGAACCTTTCGAATAATTTTAGATGATGAAAAGTGAATGAACACTAAGAGTAAGTTAATTGCCGTTCGTGTCTTTAGAAGAGCTTTCCTTAAAAAGAAATAAATAAGTATAATAGAAATATCTCTCCTGATAAAACATTAAATAAACTACAGTTGACAAAACTTCAAACTGATTACCAACAGGGTGAGTCATAATAATTCTTTTTTTCTTATGTCTAATCGTACACTTTTAATTTCATTTTCATAAGTATACATACACATATCACCATATCCACATGCTCTCAAAAATAGCAGTGCTGTTAGGATAGCATCCACCTGCTTCGCAAAACAGAGGCTCTCAAGAAAGGAATCATTATACTTGCTAGATCTTTCTAGTTTGTTTTGTGTATATACTGTGATTTATCTCTAAATGTAATACATACTTTAGAAATGTAGGACTTCCTCTACTTACTGTAATACTAGTGTAAGAGAGATTTCCTTCTAGTCATCAATTTCTTTTTCACAATGACACAATGTCAGAGGGGCTAAAAGGGCTTCTTTCTCGGCATTCTGCCCTTTAAAAAAATCCCAAACAACATCCGGTGGTAGTCGTTTGCTTTCATAAACAATTAAATCACACAAGCACATGTAGTCATAGATCTCTGTTGAAGAAAAACATCTTGCTCATGGAAGAACAGGCCATCAGAGTTGCTTCTATTATTTAAAGTATGTTAACCATCCACTCAATTGCTCTGCATGTAAACCATAACAGGTTCCTGATTTCTTTAATTTAGTTTTTTACAGTATCTTTTTGATTGATGTAACAAATGTCACTAAAGGAACATTTTACACTTGAAGCTCGGGAGGCCAATGGCATCCTGGATTTCATCAGAAGAGGGGTGGTCAGCAGAGACAGGGAAGTGACTGTCTCCCTCTATTCTGCCTTTGTGAGGCCCCATCTGGACTATTGTGTCCAGGTCTGGTGCCCCCAATGCAGGAAAGATGTGGAGCTGTTGAAGAGGGGTCCAGAAGAGGGACACAAAAATGATCCAAGGACTGGAAAACCTTTCCTATGAAGATAGGCTGAAGGCACTGGAAAGGAGAAAGCTGTGAGGAGACCTCATTGCAGCCTTCCAATATTTAAAGGGAGTTTATAAACATGAGGGAAATCAACTTTTTACAAGGGTATGTAGCGATAGGACAAGGGGGGATGGTTTTAAACTAAAGAAGGGAGATATAGATTAGATGTCAGGGGGAACTTTTTTTTACTGAGATAGTGGTGAGGTGCTGGCACAGGTTGCCCAGAGAGGCTTTGGATGCCCTGTCACTGGAAGTGTTTAAGGCCAGGTTGGGTGGTCTTAGGCAGCCTGATCTAGTACTTGATCTAGTGGCTGGCAGCCCTGCTTGTGGCAGAGGGCCTGGAACTTGATGAACCACATCAAAACCACAACTTCAAGACCAAATAAATGCTGGGTCCTGCACTTTGACCACAACAACCCCAGGCAAAGCTACAGACTTAGGGCAGAGTGGCTGCAAGACTGTAGACAAAATGGACTTGGGGCTATTGACTGATGCTAAGCTGAACATGAGCCAGCAGTGTGCCCAGGTGGCCAAGAAGTCCAATGGCATCCTGGCTTGTATCAGAAATAGTGTTGCCAGCAGGAGCAGGGAAGTAATTGTCCCCCTGTACTCAGATGTGGTGAGGCCACACCTTGAGTACAGTGTCCAGTTTTGGGCCCCTCACTGTAAGGAAGACATCGAGGCTCTGGAACGTGTCCAAAGAAGGGTTACAAAGCTGGTGAGGGGTCTGGAGCACAGGCCTTATGAGGAATGGCTGAAGGAGCTGGGATTGTTCAGTCTGGAGAAGAGGAGACTAAGGGGAGACTTTATTGCTCTCTATAACTACTTGAAAAGAGGTTATAGTGAGCTGAGAGTCGGCGTCTTGTCTCATGTAACTAGTGATAGGACTAGAGGGAATGGCTTCAAGCTGCACCAGGAAAGGTTCAGGCTGAACATTAGAAAATACTGCTTCTCTGAAAGAATGGTCAGGCACTGGAATGGGCTGCCCAGGGAAGTGGTGGAGTCACTGACCCTGGAGGCTTTTCAAGGAACGTTTGGACATTGTGTTGAGGAACGTGGTTTAGTGAGAACTGCTGGTGATGGGTGAATGGTTGGACTGGGTGATCCTGTGAGTCTTTTCCAACCTTGGTGATTCTATGATTCTATGAACCTTGAGGTCCCTTCTAACCTAAGCCATTCTGTGATTGTATGATCTATGATTTTCACTGTCAATAGAAAAGTCAATATGGTTGGAATTTATTTGACCAAACATAGACATCAGTATAATCACTATAAATCATAGTGCGGATATAGTTAATGTCCAAAGTAGTTTCTCTGCACTCTCATTTATTTTCAATGAAATGAAATAAGCACTTCTAGAGTATGAATCATCTCATCCTAAAATAGATGTTGAAAATAGGTCAGATGATTCTTATTCTTGCTGTACCTTTTCTCTCCATGGGCTGTAAAGAGAAACTTAGGTGACTGCTTCTAATACAGATACCTGATTTCAATGAATCCCACCTTATTAAGCTTGCCAATGATTTTCGTGGTTCAGAATAAGACCCATTAGTTCACTAATTCTCAATGTTGTTAAAATTTTCATACTCGTTCAAGATGTTTACATATACATGTGTGTCCTAATAAAATTTATGATCTTCACACTGTGCCCATGCCTTTTGAGTTCTTTGTGATAATAATCTCTCGAGTAAAAATAGTTCTTGAGAAAGTAAAAAAGTAAGAAGTCCAGCAGTGAACTTCCAACCTCATTGCAAACTGATTATTTCAAACATAGATAAAATTAAGTGGAGATACAACCTTTTCTTTTTCTATGAAAAGTACACAATATTCCTCTGATTGCTGAAACTCTTGGGCATTTTTAACACTTTTATGCTTGAAGTATTAAGAACTTCAAAAATATTAAGATGTGTTTTTACCACAGTACCAGTGAAATTACATAAAAGGCTTATATCACTTTAGCAAAAGATTAACTGTTTTAATAATATTCAGTGTCTGATTACCTTTGCCTTCCTGAGCTACAATCTAAGTTATATGTAGAAGTTAGGACAGCTGTCCATCCAGGGAGTGATACTTGCATTTTATTTGTGTATAAAGCAAGATATTACTAGGATGAGTTTAGGAAAAAGACGCATCATCAACAGATTAACCTGAATCCATTGCTGTGAGGTTCAGCCCATTGTTTTCAAAGGGCTGGCCATCTGGAAGTGCCTCACAGCTTTCAATTATAGATCTATTGAAGGCAATAATATAAAAATACAGATAACTGACTCAGAGAAGCATTCTCTGTGTTACTAACATTAATTCAAACAATTGTATATTTTCATACTTTCCACTTGATTTTCCATAATCTTGCAGTGAGAACATATTTATCAGCTTCTTTTGCTAAACGTATGAAGCTCCATTCAATATCCTGTGTGAAGTACATCCCTCATGGGGTGTCGAAGGAAGTGGCTGTCCCTGATAGAACTGAACATAGATAGACAAGACCATAGGACAGGGCTGTTTTACAACACAGTCTATAGAATCATAGAATCATAGGGGTTGGAAGGGGCCTCAAGAGATCATCGAGTCCAACCCCCATGCCAAAGCAGGTTCCCTACACCAGGTAATAGTATACCAGGTATAGCTGATGGAAGCAGTACTTCTCTGGATACAGGGTCAGCATGCCTCTGAAGCGAAAGAGAACCCTTGCCACATCTTGCAGGGAGTCACCTGAGACATACTAATAGACCACTGCTTGTAAGCTTGCTAATAATTATAGGTACTAATTCTGAGTCTAAATAAGATGGACAGGACTGTAGACTATCTTGACCAACATATTTGTATTTAAAACTCTGTTAAAACTTGTAGAAAGATAACAAAAAGGGACCATGTCTGCCCGGCTGTAATGCATACTTCAGGTCTGGGGAACCAAAACTGCAGTGGTTTGCATTTGTTTTGACGTGGAAGCTTTAACCTCACTGTAAGACTACAAGTCCAATTGAGCTAATGCAGTTCACAAAGTAACACATGAACGTATCTGAATTGTTTTTGATGTACAGTGTAATTATCCTTGAAATCAATAAGGAAGCTAAATGAAATCTGCTTCCTAGGTTTGCATTGATATATCATTCACTCTTTTGACTATTGATCTAATGTAGATACAAACTTTTTCCTATTTAGGTTTTTTGGACATTGTTATAACCTTGCCTATTCTCGTACAAGTTATCCAAGATGCAAGTGCCACTCTTATCATAAGCAACAGTAACCACATAAAAAAATCTCATGATAATTCCTTTCTCCATTAATTCTCAATCAAATCTCTCACAGTCTTTGTAGTATGAGAAAAGTTTCACATTACACTTTGACATTCTACATAGAATCTTGTGAGCCCTTCTTTGTCTTACTATTAATTTTTTACATTTAAAATGTAAGAACTATGAAGTAATAAAGTTGTGGAAGACAGTCAGGTCTGACTGACTCATATTTATTACTATTTTCTCATTTCTCCTGGGTATTCTGTCCTACAGTAAAGTTTCATGAAATTGAGCTTTTCAGTGTTAAGCCACTGTGATTTGTTGGAAATCTGAATGATTTTTAGCATAGTTTAATTAAAAGTAATAAACATACAGGCTCTGGTACTCAGAATATGCCTACTTTGTTCATCACAGCGTCTATCAAAGCTACGTTCAAAACAGTAATGAGTCAGAGCTTGTAATATCCACCTCTTCCTTGTTTTGGATTCCATATTTGGAGAGACGTACATGCATATCTAGCAGATCACCTGAAAGTAACACACCTAGGCTTTCTACAAGTGAATGGAGTACTACTCGTAGAATAAGGCACTGAACAATGTAAGACAGTGTGCTTGGGCTCTATGCGTACTAAAGCAAATGAGCTGTTTGGGAGGAGAAGCTCTCACTCTCTGAATTGGGTCATATTCATTTCCACATTCTTGTAGCATGCTGTCATTCCTAAGAAAAAAATGGCAGTGCAAGTTTGTGCTAAAACAGGGAGTGTCTGTCTGTGAACTCTCTCACCCAGCTTAGCTTTATCTGTCCCAACTGCCTGAACATTGTCACCTCGTACTTGTGGGACATGACTGCCCAAAGACAGTTTTTCTGCAGATGTCAGAGATTCATGCTGTGGGCCCAGAACAAGTTACACTGATTGCCATGCACACCAGTCAGACCTTGTATTTGTGGACAGGATAGATATTCCCTTCAGCACTGTTATTCTGTATGCTAATATTCTGCATTTTATTTGATTCACAAGTGGAAGCTAAAGAAGTGCAGGAATGATCAGTAACAGATGCTGAGGGATCTAATTACAGAAACTGACATAGTCACATTTTTAAATGCAAGCAAACTAGTTTGAGACACATATGCATTTTATATTAATTAGCCTTGTCTATGCACCAATGTGGATTAGAAAAATAACACAGTGTGTCCCTTGTGATCTGATTTCACTGGTACTATCTTACATTGTGTTTTAGCTAAGCAACTCCATTGGGAAGTTTTATGTAGGATATACTTTGTGCATGTCCACTTGGTGAAGCTTTCAGCATTATAGGCGGATTCAGTTTTGTAAGACCATAAACTTTATTTGTATTTAAGTCTTCCACCCTTCCTTCTCACTTTTACTCACCATGTAGAGGAGAAAATGTTTCTGACCTTTTGGCACATTTAAGAGGATTTAAAGAAAAGTCCTTGTGATGTCATTTTGAAAACATATTTCAGGAGAAATTTCAATTCCTCTAAAGCAAGCTTACAACTGATGGCTTTAGCTGTCTGTTGGAGCAAACAGTGTAGTGTAGTTAATGGCTAAAGTCTCCCCATAAAATATTTAAAGACGTCCAGATTGAGAACCTATCTGTTGTTGTATTATGTCAAATTAGGTATCTAAACCTTGGCAACTAAATCCTGTAGGCTTTCAGATTCACCGACTCCTTTCTGTTGACAGTGTCCATGTTCACGTCACCAAATATTTCTAACCTGGGAATTCCAATATATTTTAAGATTGGATTTTAACCTATTTTTGATATTGCATGTACAAATGGATTTTTTTAAATGCTGCAAGCCAACATTTACAAAAGATCTTGTGAGTTCAGACTGTAGTATATTTGTCTGTGCACAATTTTAAATGGTTTTAAAGGGATTGAACTTTTCAAGGGTATGTTGCCACATCAGTATTCAGAGTTTTACACTTTCTCAAGCTCAGTATCAAAGTAATGATACCCACTGGAAACACAGACCCACATTGTTGTCTTGTTTTGTATTGCCTCATATCTCTATTAACATGAACATTTTACTACTCCATACCTTATTGAGCAAAAAGTTGAATTTTATTTGGGTATATGATAATGAGTTCATCATAAGCTATTACATGGACAGAATCAGGCATATTCACTGTGTGTTGCAAAACACACATTTTTAAGAAGGATCCCCTTAGTACAAGTGAAAGGATTTCATGCTTTTGGGGCAGGATGAACTGAATTTGAATTCCCTCGTGCTATCATTATAAAAGCCCTAGTGAGACAATCTTGCAAGCACCGTAAAGTTTCAGAGTTCACAGAAATGTTTCCTAGGCATCTAAAACATATTCTCATATTTTTCAAATGATTTAAACTCAGTCTTCCTGAGAACATATTTAAACCAAATTTTCTAGAAAACCGTTATAGCGGTGATCAGCCTTCCCCCATTCATTTCCTTACACAGAATATAAAATACAGTTTGCCAACTCAATCTTTCTTCTGGACATTTTTTTTAATCAGCCAATCCTTCCATGTTTTTAAACCTATTGTTGTTAATAAAAATTACTGTCATAGGATTAAATGCTGATATAAGTATGAAATTTCAACTTCTGTGTGATAAAAATCAGCAAAAAGCAGTGCATAGCATCATAATCTGACTAGATTACTTGGTTCAGAGATTTGAATGAGGATTCAGTAACATACCCACACTGCCAAAAGACTTTTTCCTGAACATACTTTAACTAAGGATATCTCCTGAAAGACCTGTGCAGATCAGCATGAGTTTTTTTCTAAATTCTTTACATGAAAAAATAGCAACAAGAAAAGAATTTATTACTGTTTATTGTCTAAGTTTCTTTCTTCCTTTCTTTCTTTTTCTTTCTTTCTTTCTTTTTCTTTCTTCCTTTCTTCCTTTCTTTCTTTCTTTCTTCCTTTTTCTTCCTTTCTTTCTTTCTTTCTTTCTTTCTTTCTTTCTTTCTTTCTTTCTTTCTTTCTTTCTTTCTTTCTTTCTTTCTTTCTTTCTTTCTTTCTTTCTTTCTTTCTTTCTTTCTTTCTTTCTTTCTTTCTTTCTTTCTTTCTTTCTTTCTTTCTTTCTCTTTTTCTTTCCTTCCTTCCTTCTTTCTGTCCTTCTTTCTTCCTTCCTTTATCTTTTTTTTTTTTTATCCTAGGGAACGAAATTTCAATATAATTACGGTAAAGTCTTACTTTGTGTTCAGAAAAAAAATCTGTTCTGTAGCAGGAACAGGACATTCCAAGATGTCCTGTCATTCAAGTGCTGGTAAAGATGCTAGTTCCTAAACACAAGAAGGATGTAAAAATAGGTAGCTTCACATAGAATTAATTTATAAGAGCTGACTGTCCTTCAAAAGCAGTTTTTCCTACCATCTAGTTTAGATTCATCCGTGGCCAATCTTAATGTCTAATTGAGGAGTAGCTTTCTGAAGAGTCTGTAACTGTCGCTTGGCTTCATCCTTCTCTGTTTGTTCCTAAGGTTTCTTTCCTCTCTTGTTTTCCTTCTGAAACAACAATGCACTCTATTTTGGGGTTGCTAGTCATGATTCCAGGAATGGGAATCCAACTCTTGAGTACAACAGGCTTTACATAGTAACTTCTTGGCAGAAATTCAGAAATGCTTTGACCAAAGGGAAGGAAAAAAGACCCAGAATAAGGGTAACTTGAAATGAAAGACACTCACAAACTGTGTGGGGGGGGAGGGGGGAATCCACATAAAAAAAAATACCTTTAGAACATGAAAGACTGAAGAATTGAGATAAATTGTGATATTTGTTTTTCATGCCTAATTGAAAGCTTTTTGCTACTCTATCACCAAGTATCATGAATACTAAGATACTTCTCTGCTAAATGTGTATGTGTATATGGGAACATTCTAACCTCAAGCTTGCCAAACATCGAGTCTTTCTGTTTGCTCTCTTTTTAAAATTAACTCTTGATGGAGGAATGGCTCCATTCAGCAAGGGAAAGAGTTTAAGTTTTCCTGAAGTCTGAGGAATTAGCATAAGAATAGTCGTGGAAATGATGAACTGTCTAAAAGATTATTCTACTAACAAACAAATGGTCCACTGTTCAAGGTACCTGCATAGGCCCAGCTTCTCACTCTCCCCCTACTTCTACCCCCTGCAATGCTGGAGAGACTTCTTTGGAGGCAGAGACACAAAGGGAGATTTGGAATTTTGGCACCTGACTGTGTCTCTTTATACGTCTTCCACCACAAATTCCATTCCCTCTTTCTAGTTATTTCTCCCTATGCTTTGCCCCACTAATCATCCCCTCTTCTTGAAATGACTATCCCAGATGGCAGGATGCGGCCACCTAGTATGGTGCTTCTCTAATGCACTCTCTTCAATTTCGTCTTGTAATAGTGCTTCTTGGGTTCTCAAAAATAAATATCTGGACTGTTTTGCACTGTTTTCCTCCTTCTACCTTTACTATGCCTCCTCCCATCCTCAATCTGTTAAGAGAGAAAGAAAAGGAATGCACGGCTCTCTACAAAAGACACTTTTGTGAAGAAATGACACAGCAAACTACTGCAAAGGTGAACCTTCTCTTTCTTTTTGACACAGATGTTGCTAAACTGTTGTTCTCTTTTCTATTGCTAAACACAACAAAACTACTATCATAGTTTAAAAACAGTTTTATTCAAAATATTTAATAAAGTGTACTGTATATTTATGATTCCTTTACCAGAAAACCATATGCTAATGGATATATTTCAAGTTCCTGACCCAAAACCCTTAATTAACTGTAAAACCAACATTCTCATTCTTCTTCAGAGAAGTATTATGTTAGCAGATTTGGAAGTTACTTCTGAAGGGGACTGTTTTTATACTACCGCAGATCCTGAGGGGGGGAAGTTATTTTCTATTCCAAGAAAACATCCACCACTAGCTTCAGTGAGAAGCAGAGCTCTGGGTTTTTTTAAAGCCCTAATGACTACTTTTTATTCCATAATCACAGACTGCCCCTTTCACCTGATGATTTTTGTTCTCTCTTCAGCATACTTCCTTTCCTGCTTTATCATTCATCAGCTATGAGGTCATTAATTTTAAATGGAAGACTCTCTGTTACCAACAGAGAATTTCATTGTAAATCAAAACTTCTCCACTTGATAAGTTAATTTGCCAGGAAGGCAGCCGGGCAGTCTTTTTATTTTGTATCGAATTTTCCAGACTATAGATGACACTATAGAAATCAGGAACACAATTTACTATGGGCCTTCATTTTTTTTGCAACGTCCTAAAAGAAAGCACAGGCGATATACTTTTCTCTGTGCCCTCAAGGTCTCTATACCTATAACAATCTCATTTCTACTGTCTTATGGAATAGGTTTGATCATACTGCCAATGTATGGATGCATGCCAAAAAAATGTGTATGGCCATTAAGGAATACTTGTTCACTAGCTGAAAGGGCCCCTTTACACATGTCTGTCCTGAAAAACTTGCACAAAAACTTAATCTCCAAGATATGACAGCTAACAAATTCATTACAATCCATATGGGGGAGGGAGCAAGTGGGAGAAATCACAGAGACCTAATAGCTCAGATGTCCACTAAATCTCCACATCAAAACAGCAAGCAGAAAAAAGCTTTAGAGCTCTTCAAACAAGATTTTTAACAAACTAAGTACGGTAGAAAGCTGTGCTGAGGAAACTGTGCAACACAACGCAGGATCTGGGATATGGAGCTTCTGTTAAAAACCATGTGGAGCACTGTGAGGCTCAGAATATTGAAACATGCTGAATTAGAATGAACCTTGCTGTCTGAAGGAATCTTATCAGCCAGATCATCTCCCATATTATGACCTCATTTTGGCCTATCTGAATTGTAAGGTAAAAGAAAGGAAGTGGAGCAAGCATGCGCTTGCTTCGGCAGTCCTCTAAAGGCATACAGACTATGTCAGGCAGGGTGGCTTGGTCTTAGTCTAAGTTGGTCTGAGCCTGGCCTGAGGAGTCAAGAACACAATGTTTTCTCATTCCTTCTGCACAATACAGAAATTCAGTGTAGCGAGGTTCCTCATATAACTCAGAGGCTTCATACCTGTGTATGTCAACAAGTTAAATAAGAGCAACTCACTTCTCCTTTTGTGACACCACATTATGACAGCTGTCCTGTGCAGCTTCCTCCAGTTGCTCTAAGGGTCTTAAATGTACCTCTTGCTCTAATTCATATTGCTTTGTATGACAGAAGTACTAGCAGCGCTTGCCAGGGGGAAGAATGGATGGAGATAGAACTTTGGAGAACATCTGCATGTTTGCTTTTTCATTCTGAACTTCTAAGGAAAAGGAAAAGCAGAGTATGAACCTGTGCATTTATTCCTGGGAAAGGCCTCTGGTGATGGCCAAGTGCATGGAAAAATAGCAGTGACTATTCTGCAAACATGCACTTGTTTTCTCTTCTGCTTCACTTCTTCTGTGTCCTCTTGATCTTGGCATCACCACAGCACTTCTTTTTAATTTCTCTTTTTCATATCGGAAACAAAGTTCAGTTCCTATTATCATACAGCATTTGAAACCGTCTCTGATTCTGATGAGATGTGGAAGTGAGAGAATCAGCCCTCCACTCTGACTACCCCAACCCTGGACTGTCAGGATCACAATTCAGACAGATCTGTGCAAGAAAGGAGACCTCTGGTACTGGAATTATTGCTGATACTGTGAAATATTTTGACTGCTTCCAGCCACAGGGCCTGATCCTGTCAATAAGCCACATGTAGACCTCCCATCGGCTCTCTGGGTGTTCCACAAGCAGCCAGACAGGGACTATCAGCTCCTTGCAGAAGCATCTAACAGATCTGTATGGGGTTATGAATGACGCACTCCAACATGTGATTCTCCACATGTAATGCAAATTCAGCCTTAGTGCTGAAGTGTTGCTATAGATGGAGGAACACACTTCTCAGATCCTTTCCCAGAATTTTATGATTCAGTGTAGTTAACTGGAAATGTGAAAGTCAGTCAAGTCACTGGGTGGCTGCTCATATGGAATTCTGATGCATCTGTAAAGGAGAGAGAAGTTGGCTCATAGCGTACTTTCTGTTATCAAAGGCACGTTGGGCTCTAAAGCTAATTGCATATCTGTGTTCAAACAAAAAAGCTTGAAAGTAGTTCTGTCCAGCTATGTGAATACGTGCATAAAGCTTGTGTGACTACCATAGTAAAGTGAAAATATGTCAATGGCCAAAAACCGAAGAAAAACAAAAATAAAAATAAAAATGTTCAGTACTATCTCATGAGATTTTTCCCTCCAGTTCTTAACCAGCAATATCCTCCGTTCATTTGTTCTTTAAGATGTCTTTTCAAATAAATGGTTTCTTGATCATAAAACAAACCATGACACAAAGAAACCTGCCAATATGAGACTCCATTTCACATGCTGCATCTTGAGGGAAAGGATGAGGCAGTAAAACAGCACAGCACATGTTATTTGCATTGCTTCATGCACTGTTGGAAGGCTCTCAGACACCACAGCTCTGAGCATGGCTAAATACATACCTCGAGTAGGATCACAAATGATCCATCTTACTAGGGGTAGATAATAAATATGAAATTAATTACTTATACATTCATAGACAATATATTAAAAAATGTAATAATCTCAAATCCTTCCACCTCACTACAATCCTCACAATGCTAATATGATTTTTTAAGAATCTGCTAATTAGTAAAGATTACAGATTATTTAAAATTTCTGAAAAGAAATGTATATGCAAAATAACAACCTCAGTAACAGCTTATAAGGAGTATCTGGATCTGTGCTAGCTTTGAATCATGGTGTTTCAAGGGAATTTTTTATTACAGTTTTGGCTCCAGTGCACTCACACCATGTGGGTTTTTGCTTTGAGTTTTAGGTTTGAATGGACCAAGTACTTCAAAGCGAGACTCTAAATCAGGAAAATGCACTGAGTTTCATATGCTTTCCACTCAAAACCATACCTTGGCCCAGATTCCCTCACAACTGAGTCCAGCCTTGCTTGAAACTCGGCCCACGTTTACTGAAAACATTTACAAATCCTATCAAAACTGGCCTGAGTTTTAAGTTTGTAATAAAATCCAAACCCAAGAGTTCTGCTTGGCTTCAAATGTCTCTCTGTTCTAGTAATATCCACTTGTTTCTGTTAAAAGGAAAAAAAAAAAACCTCAACACATACAACGTGTGCTGATGACTGCCTGTTGCACTGGTAAACCTGGAATAAGTCCATAAACTCAGGTTATTACAGATTTGCACCAGGGCAAGTGTGAGTAGGTTCAGTACAAATTTTTCTTAAGACAAAGGTAGGAAGCTGGGTATATTTCAAGACCAAAACTCATCACTGCAATGCATGCCTTTTTGTTAACAAAATGCCATATAAATATCTGTAGCCTTCCACATGTAAACAAATCTTTCTGGGTTTGAACACAATTGCAAAGTACCTCAGCGCAGTGCTGTGCCAATGGGCAGTGCCCATGCTGCTGAGATTTGCCTGTGAACAGTCTATCCCATGCCAGGACATCACCAACACACCTATCATTGATCTACCACATGGTTGTAGTGTCTGAGGAAAGCTTGTTGAGATCAGGACTCAGGGAAGACCTTATTTCTCTCTTCAGTTCCCTAAAAGGAGGCTGTAGAAAGGTGGGGGTCAGTCTCATCTCCCAGATAACAGCAGTAGGATGGGAGGAAATGGCCTCAAGTTGCACCAGAGGAAGTTCAGGCTGGATATTAGGAAAATTTTCTTCTCAGAAAGAGTGATAATATGTTGGAACAGGCTGCTCAGTGACAACATCACCATCCCTGGAGGTGCTCAAGAAATGTGCAGATGTGGCTCTGAGGGACATGGATAAGTGATTTGGAGTTGGACTAGATGATCTTAGTGGTCTTTTCCAAACTTAATGATTCTGTGATTCTACAATCAAAAAGAAAAGCCAACAGCTATCACACACAGTGAATCCAGACACCCACTCGATCTTTCCCGAAGAGAAATCTTAATGAGAATGAAAGAGACAATGCTGCAGCAACCAAATGGGGACTTTATGGTTGTAAAGCGAATTTAGACTGGAAGTATGGATGTTTTAAGGCTATAACATGATAGATAAAATGCAAAGGTAGGCATATATTTGGTTTGATATTTTGGAGACCAACTGTCCCCTCTGTACCCTCACCACTGCAAATCCTCATGACAAGAGCTCACCATGGCACAAGTACACTGCAAACAGGGGCCTACCAGCACCAGTCCTTCCAGCTCTGCTTTTTACTCTTTTTCTGTGGGAGGGAAAGGGAGCTGAGTTCATATCAGGCCTGCGACAGGAGGTGTATTTATATTTGTTTTAAACGAGCCTGTTCTCAAATACAGGTTTACTCTGCCACCTTTTCCCCCTGTTATGTCACACCTGCATGGCACTGAGGAGCACCTCTATACCGTGGTAGCAGCCTTCCCCTCTGGCAACCACTGTGAGAAGGCCCCCACATCTCACCCATCACTCTCCAGCCCTCCCTCCCTCCCTCCCACGCTATTTCCACCCGGGAAACACAGTGCCCTGCAGAGCCAACAGCCAGGCAGAGATGCTCTGAGGAAAACCAAGTTCCAGCCATGAGCAGGCAGCCCTCCCCTGCCCTCCTCCTCCCCCATGCCCACCAGAAGAGAGGCAGGAGCGGGAGCCGCTGCCGGGCCACTGGGCTGTTTGATTGCCTAAGCCCGGTGGCCAGACAATAGGACCAGAAAGAATGGCTGCTTCCTTCCTTCCTGTCGAGTGTTCTGCCTGAGTGAGCAAATTCAATAGCACTTCGCTTCGCAGCAACACCAGGCTCTCGCACAGGCGAAAATCAACAAAGAGCCATTCTCGGGCATTTCCAACTGCACCTAAGCCAAGGCACTGAGCTGTGGAACCATCCGGCGCAGGGGGGAGAGCAGACGTCGCTCGAGGGTGTGCGACCAGTGACAGTAAACATCCACTTTATTGTTGGTGGCAAAGAACCACTTTTTTTTTCCTTTTTTTTTTTTTTTCTCCCTATGTCGGGTGTTTGATTCTCCATCCCACCCCAATTCTGCTTGCTTGGTTTTTTGTTTTTTTTTGTATTTGTTTTTGTTAAACCCCTCCATACAGGCTGGCTGAAGGGTGCTTGCAAGGTATTCGGGGGGTAACTAAACTGGGAGAAGGTGACACAAGGGTTGTTGTGTGCAAAACACAAGCCTGATGCTTTTCTCCAGGTTCAAGCCAGTGCAAATTTGAGTCGCAGGCCGACACTGAAAACCAAATAGGTGTCAGTCAAGGAAAATAGCTAAGAAAAGCAGGTAAACAGATGACAGAGGTTGTGCTTGAGTGGTTACAAACCAGAATATTGTTCCCTGTGATTTCCCTATAAATAAGGTTAGATAATAATGACAGACTGTACACTTTATAATCTTCAAGCCCTTTTCTCTCTTCCAGATCCCACTCTTCAGTTCAGCGCTGTGCCAGGCCGAGAGGGAACACTGTGTCACAAAAAGACAAGGGCCTGGGATGCGTATGCCCAGAGCTGCCAACCAGGAGTCACACTCTTTGTGTGAGCTTTGAGCTTTGAGATCTTTTAGGCCCCTGAACAGGGTTCAGTGCAGGCAGTTTTCCCTGCAGAGAAATAAAGAGCACACTCAGATTCCCCGCTGCCACTTCAGCACAGTTTGTGCATCATTGTGCAGGGTAACTCTTGGTCCTGTGGGATTCCAGAGCATCTGCAGCGAGGCATCTCCCCTTGCTGTACAAGCACAGCATAGGAGGTGGCTGTACCAAGAGACATCTTCTTGGGAACATCTGGGTTTGTGAATTCAACGTGTGTGGGAAGAGGAAGGGGAAAGTGCAGAAAGTTTCTCAGAAAAGCAAGGCTCACATGGGATCTTTGGAATGATCTCTTTTTTGCTCTCTCTCCTAAAGAGCTGTGTGTTTTTTTGTTTTTTGTCTTTGAAATGAGCAAAGTAAGAATTTGCACTTGCCTGCTGCATCTGTTTTCTCAAGCAAAGACCTGTTTGTTTTTCCCATTGTTTCTGAACCATATTTGAAGCAGACCACTGAGCTAACTTACATCAAGCCTGCTTCTTTTCTACTTCTGAACTATGACAGATTATCTTAACCCATCTGCAGGCATGATTAAAAATATGAAAATCATTCTCCCTTTTCTTTTGAACTGTCTTTGATATAGTATTTGCTGTCAGATAATCTATATTAGCATCTGGTAATGTAAAATGGTATACACTATTGCAGCTGAAGAAATTTAGATATCTTTATAGCAAGTTCTTCTGCAGCATCCAATATTGCAATTGTGGCTTTAGTTTGCAATAGACTTGTGGAACAGTTATAACTAAATTATTCATTTTTAAGCACTAGAACACAGTTTACAACCCAGAAAAAAAGAAAAATCTCAGCACAGAAGATCTTTATTAAGATGCACATAGCGGTTCTGTAATTAGGATAAGTGACATTCAAGTATGTCATCACCTAATCTTAGGAAACTGGCTCAGACAACTTTCTAGTATGCAATAACCTGTACATGACGTAACAATATTTATTTCAGTCACTGCTCAGTGAAGGCTAGACTGAAAGATTTTTGTCTTTCTCCAAGAAGTTTCAAAAGCAGCATGTAGAGAAAAAGGAATAAAGGACAGCTGTATGGGCCTTCATCTTTTAGAACAGCACATCAATGAAAAGGTGTACAATTTCTAAGTACAGCTGATGTAGTTGTATCCATTAATGTTTGCATTCTGATTGCCTGCAGAAAGATATCAGCTGCAAGCTTAACATGAGGCCCAGACCTGGTTCAGTTTGCTTTGGTTTGCCTTGCTTATTTTAACCAGTGCAGTAAGCTCACGATACCATGCAGTTGGTTTACTTCTAGCAAAAGTGCTAACTTAAGAGGGTGTGGTATGCATCCCAATTAAGTTTTATCCAAAATCAGGCAAAACTTCTCTATGGAAGCACTATGTTATTCTTTGTCACAGGAAAAAAAAAAATACTGCATCCATGGGTGAAAAAACTGATTTAGACCACCACCTCCAAATCTGTATCCCAAATGTGATGTTTCTAAGAATTTTTCTTGCACTGTTTGTTTTATATTCTCTGAATGTGGCATGTAGGTATCCTTCCTGCTCATTTCAGCTGGAAGTAAGCATCACTGTAAGGAATTTTCCAGCCTTGGGTTTCACGCTTAGGTTTGTCACATAAACTTGGAGGGAAAACCCAAGTGAACTATCAGAATCTGACATCTGCAGAGGTGGTTGTTGAACATCATCAGCTCAGCCCCCATCTTTTTAATACTGCCTGTTCTTGCCTGGCAAGTTGGTTTATTTTATTTTATTTTATTTTTAATAATCTCCCTTCTAGTCGGGCTAGAGAGAGGTCAGATGAGTCAGATGTTGGTTAAACCAATAGAACTAAGATAATTTTTGACACGTATAACCTCCCATTTTCATTTTAGTGGTTTGCTCATTCCTCAAACAGTGCCCACGAGGACTTCCCACAGGGCTTTCAGTAATATACTATTTCAGACTGCGTAGTAAATACTGAAATTAGCCCCGTGACACCTGCATTCCTTACAGTTTTTTGACACGTTTGTGTGCAGGTCACACCTGTGAGCTAGAAGAATACTTTTCCCAACATCTGCAGTTGGGAAATATGGCAGCAGGAAGGACGGGAACGTAAGAACCAGTGGTTGCCAGACTTGCTCAGGCACTTGTGGAAGAGTAGCCAGAGCAGCTCAGGATGCACAAATCTGCCTAGGTCCCTCAGCATTTAACCCATGCTGAAGCAATACCACTGCAGTGATTCCCATCTGCAGTCCCCAATTTGTAGTACATGGTTTACTGAACCATTAAAACAAAGTTTGTCACAGTGGTGCTTTTGATTAAGATTTTTATAGTGCGCCGTAGTGGCCTTTGAAAACAGTGGGGGTTGACAGTGGTCCGCTGGTGCTGCTAAAAAGTTCAGGAATGCTGAACTTTAAGGTTAGGTTGTCTGATTGCAGTGCAAATATATGCTAAGTGACTTGCCCAAGGTCATTTGTATTATGATATCTATAGTAGAGCAGGCACCGAACACCGATTTTCCATAGCTGTGGTTAGTGCTCTAATCTCTGCTATGAAAAGAAAAAATATTTTCTAATCTGACTAAGTATGTTGAATTGTATTTTAGGCAAAGTTTAACTGGCAATACAATATCCATAAGTAGGCTAATAAGCATATCAGGAATCTCCATCTATACTTCTTCCCTCTGTGAACACTTGAACTAAAACAGGAGTTCATTTTAATTTACACCTTCTGCTATATATTTTTATGCAAACTGCAACCCAAGTATTGAAATGGGTCGCACTTATTTCCAAGGAAGAGGAACCACAAAGAGTTTTGCACTAAAACAATGGGTGATCTGGCTTGAAGCCAGTTGTGTTTCATCCAAAATGAGAAAACTGCACTGGTTAACAGAAGGGGAGGGTTAAACTGATCTAGTTAAGCTGCAGTGTATGGCAGGTGGAGGTTTTACACATATTTGGGCTGAACAGAATTTGTTAGCTTAGTGATGTTTGAAAAACTGCTCACAACTTCATTCTATAGACAAGGAATTGACATTATTAGGATGCACGTTTCTGCATGACTCCAGTCTCAGAACTTGGAGGGAACTCTTCTCCTTCAGGTTTATTTGCTGGCATAGCTCAATGAAACTGTCGCTCCCTTGCTTTCCGTAGACTAATAAATCATGGGGCAGACTGCCCTTCTCAGAGAGCTTAATGGCTTGTCCATATTGCTCACACACTAATATTGTAGAATGACTTATGATTACTGTAATCAATATTCAGTCTTTTTTCCTAAAAAAAAAAAAAAAAAAAAAAAAAAACAGCCTGACTACAGAGTCAAAGAGATTTCCAGCTCTTCAGTATATGAGAAACTTCAAATATATATATTTTTTTCAAATGGAAGAAAAGTCTGTCTTGAGGTGGCTGCACCTTGATGGGTCTTATTGAAACATAATTCGAACACTTGAAATATATTACAAAAAATTGGAAATTGTGACTAAAGAGAGCAGCAAAACTTTGGCAGTGGTGTGTTGAAATGGCAGTGGTGTGTTGAAATTCACTTAAGAGATGATAGAGTGAGTCTAAAGGAGCAGCCTTTTTTATACCCAGGAGTCTGACATGCAGTCAGTCACTTGCAGAAGCCTACACAGAACAGATGGATGAAGTATAACACTATGCTACATATTGTAAACTAAGTCATAAGCACAGAGAGCAGGGAAACATGAGCAAGTAAACTACCTTTCATTTTTGCTCGCTAAATGAATCATGGACACAGATTTGAAGATCTAATACTTAAGTGCTTAATTGTATTTATTGCATTTACACCTGCAAAAGAAATATGCTCCTTTTGCAAATTCCCCTTTTGGGTGTGGAGTTGAAGTGAGAGCTATTGTCATGCAATGGTTCATGAAATGGAAAATGACTGCCTGTGTGCTTTGTTGCATCAGGTGCATTTCTGCTGTTGTCTGGTTTACCGTATGATCAAGTGCAACAAGCTGATATACCAAACAGCATGAAAGAAAAAGTGCTCTGTTGTAAGACGTGTAAACAACCCAACCATTTCAAACTATAGGCAGAATCTCTAATAAGCAGTAAAACACCCATGCCTCTCACGGCTAATGAGTATTCCCATCTGTAATGGTCTGCTACATACCTGGTTAATTAGAAACTAAATTGATAACATCTCTAATTATTCATAATGACATTCTTTTACGTCTGTTAAATTAGTTATAAAAATGATTAGCATAAGAAATGCTCAGCTTTGAAATACTAGTCAATAAGTCAAAAAGCCTGTGTGCCTATTTAATCTAATGAAAGGTATTTTATCTCACATGGCATCTAAGTGCACAGGCAAAATTAACCCTGTGAAAGCAAATGGTTTTATCAAACAAAGCAAAGCTGAGTTGCGCTGCTATCATCTACATGTACAGACTGTTTCCCTTAGTAAACATATTCCAGAATACTATACATACTTTGAATATGTTGCATAAGTTTCAGGACAACATGAAAAAAAAAAAAAAAAGCTTTGCAAAATAGATGTCATTAATAAAATGATGACCCAACTGTCTCCCAGGCTTTCCAGACACTTGACTAACCTATTTGCTGAAAAGGTGTATATGAACAGGCAAGTTTTCACAGGGTGTCATTTTCCATATAATCAGGAGGGCTTTGTGCTAAATTGTTTAAGAAAGCATTCAGGGTTAAAATTCAGCATGACTCTCCCCCAAACAACCCTTCCTGCACCTTCACCCCCACTCCCACTTAAACTCTTTTGGAGGTTCCTGCCCTCCCCTCCCCGTTCTCCTCTTAGAAGCAAACTCATCACCATTAGCACACAAATGCAAAATAACCAGCCTAGGCCTCTTCCCAGGAATACAAATTAGGGGCAGGTAGTTGAAGAGCTTAGAAAGCTGAAATAGCGAAGTTCACAATGAAAAGGATGAATAGATGAGAGACTGAAAGTGGGGTAAAGTGTTCAGCTTTTGTCATTTAAAGTGACGTCTTTAACTCTTTGCCTTCACGGGGCTGCTCTTCACAAAAATAATAATGAATTGCAATTAAGACCTGAAGGACAAAAGGGAATTATGTGGGAGGGGAAAAAAAAAAAAAAAAAAGGAAAAGAAAAAAAAACTTATGATGACGTGGAGAAGAATTTTCTTTCTGAAGTATCTGAGTGTCTGGAAAGCAGAGAGGATAGTTTTCGAACTGTCGTTGTTTAATATGACAATGGTGCCACTGTAGATAGTGAAACCAATGATGTCATCAAACCAGCTGGAGAAATGTCTGAGATGGCTCATCACATCCAAATTTATATCGACTCCTGAAGCCTCGTACATACTCCATGTTCTGTTCTGCTTTTGAGGACTTATCACTGTTTCTTACAGAAGCAGGAGATATTTTAGGTGTAAAGTTCTGTTAAGTTTAAAGTATTTTTGTCCTACATTTATGAAAAGCCCCTGGAAAATTAAATCTCATCTTCTTGGACTCAGCTGCTCCTCCGGACTTGGCTGCCACGTATTTGTTTCCTATTGGAACAAAGTTCTGTGTTGTAGCATACACCTATGCTCAAACCACAGTAAGAGTAAGGACTTTCAAAGCTTCTTTTAAAGTGTATGATTTGTGGATATGGAATCCTACTGTTCGTGTAAAATGGAATAGTTCTTTGCCCACACCTAGGACCTGCAGTTCTTTAAAGAAGCTCTCTGATCCATCTGAACACGGAGTTTGGATAGGGACCCAAGTTAGATGCCAAAGCTTTGATCCATATTTCCTTCTATCTCTCAAGTTATTAGAGGTCCTCAGAAAACTTGGAAAAGACCTTTGAAAGTGTCCCATGAATTTTTATACTATTTATTACTGTGACAGTACTTTTTGAAAGAAAAGTTGCTGATTGGTTCTCTATTCTAATTCATGACAATTACAGAAATGAAGGTAAGCCATCATTAAAAAAGCTTGTTGCAGGCCATGTAGAGTGGATCCACAGACTAGGGACTGTAGCATGTGGCATAAGACTGAAGCAGTGCTACTGGTAGAGTCTGGAAAATATATCTTTTAAACACTGACAAGAAAGAAACTATAAGAAATTAAAACAAATATTAGCCCTGAAGTATTTGTGATAGATGAATGAATGATGCTAGAGAGTCTTGGTCTAGATGACTAGGTAATAAATATCATCCTTGTCAGCCTGAAGACTATACACCTATTTTCTGTTTTTATCCAAGGTGTTCTTTTTCCTCATGCCCTTTAATGGACATTTTTGCTTTGCAACATTACTAAATTTACTAACAAATATACCTCGAGAAAATTTTGCCAAAAGACACATTCATGCAACACTTCTGACTTCAAAGTAAGAAAACTTATCCATTTTTAAGAAAGAGAATTGAAAATTTCACAGGCTGTCTTGTTCTTCCTGTACAAATAGCCAGTATTTCTTGCTCACATTTTAGAAATATCAAAGTTCAAGTTCTTAAATCCAGAAGAAGCATATTAAAATAGGGGAATTATGAAGAAAATAAAAGATGACTGAGCACTAATAAATTAATTTTTCAAAAAGAGTTTACGTCAGTTCGAGCTATTGCACTTTCATGACAGTTTATGGGTGTGGGAGGAAAAAAAAAATCTCTTTCTATTTGCATTGTTTTGCTCATTCTCTTTGTTGAGGATTTTTTAGTTCCACGATGATTACTTGACATTCCATATTCATTGTTTACTGTGACATAAAAAAAAAAAAAAAAAGAGCTATTTAGCAGCTCTAGGGTATGTCTACAGGGACAGGTACAGACAGATGCAAGCTTGTCTGTCTGTTCTTCAAAATGACCAGACTTGAACGAGCTCTCAAACAAGTCATATATAGACACATTCACATGGCACTTGTGTTTGAGGTAACAAAAATGGTTGAGCAACCAGTGTGCAATTACTTGATTTTGGACAGGAGCTGGTTGTGTCTGACCAGGTCGGGGCATAGCCAGAGGAACTTGGGTCTTCTTGTGCTTGTCTGAGTCAGGTTGCAAGAAAAACAAATACTTGCAGAACAAATTGAGGCACAACAGTGACAGCCAAAAACAGCACTTTCAACATCCTTGTAACATAAAGGATAAAATCTTAAGACATATTTTCTTTATGGCAATTCAGATTTGGATGCTTTTCAACAATCTCACCATTCTAAGAGAAAAATAATAATAAAACGAGCTAAAGCTTTATTCTTCATTTCCATTTTAGAGATGACATCTATTGCAAGATGTTGTGAATAATTAGGCCAGGCATGTCCAACCCATGGCCTATGGGCTGCATGCAGCCTAGCACAGCTCACACTGTGGCTGTCCCCTGCCCCACACTATTAAGGACAGTGGCTCTCCCCCACCTGGTGGCCCAGCCCAGACCCGGGCATGCACCCATCACTCAGCAACAACAAAATCTTTATTGTGCTATTAGTGCTGTCTGGGCTGAAACCAGGGCATGGGGGAGGTCTCAGTGCATAGCCAGTTCAAAATATGGCAAGTGAGTTTATGGATTTTTATGTGTTTGCTAAACACAGTGCTCTGAACAGAAAACAAGCAAGCAAGCAAACAAACAAACAAACAAACACAGCCGTGATTTCCATTCTCATATTTCAAGATTGCTGAAAAAAAAATATATATTTATATATATTTATATTTGCTGTTCTGTTTTCAGTTGACATAAATAAATAACCTGTAAATTTTCACATGGAATGCCTTGAGCTGCAGCCAAATATTCAACTCAAAAAAAAAAAAAAAAAAGTGATCGTGTCTCATTACCAGACTTTTATAAGAACTGTCTTACCAGAGGGAAATATCTCTCACTTCACACTCATGCCTTATTCATGTCATTGCTTTCTCACAGTATGTACATGTGTGAACTACTGTTCTGAGTGGTGAATCACAAGAATAGTAAAATTCCATCAAAAACCTCTACTGAACACCTTGAGAGCTCACTGAGAATTGCAACCACTGCCATCAAACCAGACTGATGCTTTAGTTTCACAAAATCAAGGTCAAATATCCCACAAGTTTTATTTTTTATTGCTCTCTTTTTATAATTTTTATAACTGTTTTATAACAGCTAAAATAAGTTTTGTTACTTATATATATTAACTGTATTTTGCATGTTATGATATTAACTGTATTATATATTTCATGACAGCTGCTTCAAATGTCATGCCTCCTATTTTATTAGGCCGTAAGATGTGGATGTCAGCAGTATTGCAGTAGAGGTTGAATCATCCCATCAATATTCCACTATATTTTATTGCTGTGTGATGGATGGCAGCAGTACGACAAAATGGCATCTGATGTGATAATGGCAAAAAATTGCAAAAATGGCATCTTATGACAAAATGGCATCTTATGTAATTAAGGTGTGGAACTGAATTCCTCTGCAAAGAAAAAGTTGCACCTAGTGACATTCATTAATGCTTTCTGAACATTTATGGAGACCAACCAGTGGATGCGAGCACAGTGAGGTAGTGGGTGGTGCGTTTCTGCAGTGGTGTCAGTGGTCGTGGGTCACCTCTGCTAGAGCAGATTTTGGCAGGCATGGCATGCAGGCTGTTATTTATCACTGGCAAAGATGCACAGCTAATGGTGGTGACTATGTTGAAAATATTGTCTTGTAGCTGAGCGTTTGCATTATCAGAGTTACTGTGCTCATTGTATCTGTTGAAGTTTCCATAAAAATAAATAGGAGGTATTACTTGTGGAGCAGCCTACAGAGATGTTGCCAAAAACAGTTCCTCTTCATTTGATGTGGTCCAGGTAAGCCAAAAGCTTGGACAACCATGAATTATGTCTTAAAAAAATCCTGATAAGAAGTTTTTGCCTTCATTTTCATTTCACCATTCCTGTGACATCTTAAACATACTTTAATGCTTTGTTTCTTTCACGCATTAAGAAGAAAAACTCATACTCAGGTGTTTAGATTTTGTTGTAGTTGATGGAAAAATCAACATTGATTCAGAACTACTCATTTTTCTTAGTGTGCCTAAATAAATGTTTCCAGCTCTGTGGTCTATTCCAGCTTGAAAACCCTCACTGAAGTCAATAGGAACTGAACACACATATCAGAAGTCAAACTTTTGTCTTTATGATTTTTAGAGCATTTTAAAAAGCCTCTGGAGGAACACTCTTATAAAATAAATTCTGAGGTAAGCCCCTTATGAAGAACAAAAGCAGGTATTATTTAACAGCCTAACCTAAACACAGCGGATCTGGAATAAATCAGGAAGAGTTTGGAATGGATTTATTGGAAGGGTGATGCTTCTGTTTAGCTTTCCATTTTTTACGGGAAGAATTAGAAATGTCATTTGGCAGATGTCTATAATGTTTTTGGAACTGGAAGGAAATTTGGCTTTTCCATTTGGTGTGGGTGGATGCTCCTCTAGGCCACGTTTAACATGCAAAATGGGAGAGGTGGGTTTGAAACCCTTCCTAAAGTGAGACCTGTAGCTGCATGTTTTGCAGACTTACCTTAGAAAATCCTCTGCCAGCAACCTGCATACCTGATCCATATATTACCCCTAGGGAGATAGCCCTAAGCATCAGTTTCACCTTTTTATTTTATTTTTACTTTTTGCAGCATGAAGATTCAAGACAGAAAAAAAAAAAATCAAGGTATCAGGATTCAGAGCAGCAAGAAATCAATAGACCAGATAAACTGGTTTATCCTCCTTGCTTTCTGCTGCTATGCAAAGGAGTTAAAAACATCGTTTATCCAGCCAGATTCCACCAGTGCATCTAAGCTTATCTGCATTTTGTGGCACTAAGTACATCTTGGGTTCGTGCTTGACATTATGTTTGATGACTGTCCTGTCTGTTCTGTCCCAAGCAGGTTGCAATTCTAATCTTTCTAGATTTGGGGACAGATGCTGAATAACAAGTGATTGTAATTGACAAAGGAAAAACATATTCTTTGCAAGAGACCACAGGAAACATTAGACACTACCACACAGTGCTAAGTGAAATCTTACTGCATTGAATAAGACTTGAACATTTCTTCAAACACATTGATTAAAAGTGTAAATTTACTATGCCCCAATATTGACATAGGTCCACTTTCTCATGAGAGGAAACTCTGAAAGCTTAAGTGTATTTCCATTCATCCATTTACCTTACAGCAAAAAGATGACACTGCTAAGATTCGTGTATCTTGCACCACTCTTGAAAATTCTTGCTGGAATTGAAACTGCAATTGAACTGGTGAATTGAAGAGTCTGGTTGCTATTTATTTTCTACGAATTGACAAACGCATGGACAGGGACAGAATAATAAATGTCTATAGAAAACAGTGCAGCTTGGTGCAGAGAACCTGGAAACATATGTACCTAGTTAGATGAATTTGCTTTGTGCTACACCTGAGTTAATGACCTCTACAGGGAGGTTCATAGTATAGGTTAAGTGTTGCAACACAATCAAGGAATTATAGATCAATGAATAGATCTATAGTCTACTTTCAGTTCTCGTAAAGCTATTGAAATACATCTATAACCATCTGTTTGAAAGTCTTTAGAATAAAATTAACCTTACCTTCTCTGACCTGCAAAACATTATCATTATACTTTTGAGTGTGGAACTCCATGCTGAAGGATATTGTAGACAATAGCTTCAGAATGTTTGAAGAAAGTGGGCTATAGAGATGAATAGATGGGTCATTAAAGGCCATTAAAATACTAGACTGGGTACAGAAAGATTCTGAGTTGGAAATTGGTCAGTTATGGGAAAGTGATCCTAGGGTACTATCTGTACCAGCTAGCATGTTTTAATGCACATTCTACTTTATAAGAAGCATCGTATGTGGCTAGATGAATCTATTTGTTTGACTAAAAGCATCTCCAGTGAGACACGATCATCTTCTTCCACTAGAATCGGTGGACATTGAAAACACTTCCATGCAATGTTCTAGATGCTGTCATCAAAAATATACATACAGCTGATTGAAATATTTTATTTTTTAAGAGTCAGAATCCTGTAAAGGTAGGCAATAACAACCTTCCTGTATACAGTGGATAACATATCAGAATAGGGACTCAGCAGAAAGACCTTCACTAAGTTTGTTTAGGTGCACCTTAGGTGAATATCTACAAGGAGTGATTGCAGTGTGTTTAGCCCTTCTTAATGTAGATGACTACATTTCTGCCGTTTTCTACACAGTTGGAAAATTTTCACTGACATTGTTGTTGGACAGTGTATTCATTAAGCCATGAGACAGCTTTCCACCAAAGTTCTGAGTTATGCTCCATAACATTTGCACTCAGGAAATTAATTTTGAAAATAACGGGACTGTTCATACCCAGAGACACAACTGTGAGATATGGGATGTGCAGTTTATATTTAGTATACTACATTAAACATAATGAGCAAAAAATCATGAAAAACTGTCAGAACAATAAATCATACTTGTTTCTGTTAAAGCAATTGCAGTGCTTTCTAAATAGATTAATAAACAATTAATTTCTCAACCAGTATGCCATATCATCACTTAAATTGATTATGCAGCTATCATACAAGTAAGAACAGGATGTTGCAATGCAGTGACTCTTCTGATGCACAGAGATGTGTTTGAAGCATTTTTGCTCTTGCTGGAGTCAAGGAAGTAGTGCCATGAGACATCATCTACAGAACCTCAGTTGCAAAGAGGATGCAGGATTATTGAGCAGTTACTTTTCTATGTGGGATAGTATTGTCCTGTGAATCAGCAGCTGGCACCAACTTTATTGCTAGTAAAGAAGTAATGTGGAAATTTAGTTCAAGAATCCTAATAGACCACAGCAAATCCATCCCCATCCTTCACTGTCAGCTCTGTAACAGGTGTAATCCTAAACTTATTCACATATATACACTGAAGATCAAAGTAGTCCACAGGTGGTCAGTATAGAAAGAGATCTATAAACTGTAGATATCTGATGTGAGGTGACTTTTTATCTGTCCAGGGTTTCACTCTGTCATAGCCTATTTAACAAACACTTTCAATGAAAGCAAGGCAAAAGCGATGAGAAGAGACAAATTCACAATTTACAATTTAAATATACATATACACAATATAGATACACAATTTACATATATACTTACTTTATTAAGTATTTAATATTTCAAGAAGGTATAACTTCTGCATGGTTTAAAACTTCTGAAGGTATAAATCTGCTTCTGAAATTTAGACTTATCTTTTAAACAAGGTAAGGGAAGCAAAAATGTTGGCTATATCATTTTAATCCTTGTCAGTTTAGCCACTGATCTAATAGTTCTGAGGACTATATATTTACTCACTAAGATACCATTGCTAAAGGGTAAGAGCAGGCTCAGAGCCAGTATTACAGACAGAAAGGCACTGGGAGATCAAATCAAGTCCATTCTGGACCTCAGCTTTCCATTTACAACACACTGATCCCGACCAAAACAAAACTAGGCCTTGAGAAACCATAGTTTTCTCTTCAGCAATACCAAACTAACTTTATCTCAAACCACACTGTCACCTTTCTGCCCTAGAAAGCTAATGTGTACAAGTGTAGACTTTATATCACTAGGACCGTGTTGCTATAATGTCTAATACTGAATAGAACACTGATAGACACGATGGATATGATGGACAACCATCAGAATCTTGGTAGTTTATAGCAAACTGTAGCTGAGTGAAACACAGTCTCTTTGATTCACCTGATTTCAGGGCAATCCAGCGCAGCTCATATTTGGTATAAATTACTGGCTCTCTGAAAGGTCATAAAAGCTTACAAATTAGGCTACAGTTTCTGATGATGGCAACAGAAAAGCTGTTTAGGGAAAACACATGGATATGGCCATTGTCAGCAGTCCATTCCCCTCATGCTTCTCCCACATCCACGACTGCTGTTCTCAGATATAGAGAGTACACCCCTCCCAATAATTATCATTTCTGTTAAGGATCTGTTCTCTATTAAGGAAACATTTCACATCTATACCCAAAGTGTATTTCTCTTTTTTAACACCAAATTTACAAAAACAAAGGAGGTTAAGCCAGTTCAGAGCTGGCCTCTTGAAGCTGGTTACCACTATGAGAACTGGGACAGTACTATTTGGAAAGGCTGCTTGTCCCTGGAGATTGCCTTATACATCTTCTCAACTTACTCCTAATTATGAGTGCATCTTAGCTTGGTTTCTTGAAGCTCACCTAAGAGGTTTCTAAATAAAGTTATCAGCATTTATTCCCTTACCAGATTCCCATTCTAGTTGTTAGCTTGCAGGGAAATACCAAATACTAGTCCATTATAGTTCTTACAAACGTATGATCCTTAAAACAACTATCATTAGAGTCCCTATAAATTAAAGGTAGTTGAATCCAGCATTTAATCACGGTTAAGACTGAATCTGAAAGCAGCAACAGTTCTTTTACAATCACACTATGTATAAGAATAATTAAAAGAAAAAAAAGACCTGTAATTAAACAACAAATATAGTCCTGTGATAAGAACCAGACCACTAAAATAATGTTTATATATCATGTTTTCTAGGATGGGCTATGCCCCTGCTACTTCTTTGTCTCAGCAGTCAGTATTGGAGTGCAGGTGAAATGTCCTCCTTGTCCTTTCCTGCTTCTAGGCCAAAAATTAAATCAGTGATGTGTGGGCAGTGCAGTGCTGAGTACCTGGGAAGTCAGCAGCAGCAGAAATTTTTTGCTTTGAAGAAAGCAAGGCCTGTTCATTTTAAGGCATAGATGTGAAATGTAAGATGGTTAGGAAAATATTCAGAGGTGTTAACCAGAACTCAGGTGTTGTCATCTTTAAGTACTTGTTTACTTCTGTTTTTTGAACAAACTTTTTTGACTTATCAGATGGTAAGATCACAGTGCTAAAAGTGTGATGGTAGCTTTTAATATTGATAGAGGCAGTAAACATTTTCTTGGTAGCACAAACAACCAAACCACAAGTGCTGAATTTCCAGCAGTTTTGATGATATGAACTTGTTACTTTGTGCTAACGGCCAGCTGTGAGCTGACCAGAAACCACACGCATTTTTTCTAAACTTACTAATGGAGAAACAAAGACAGCAGCCTTGTCTGCCTAAGATAAAAGAATTTAATTGAGCTAAGGGAACATAATCATCTACTTTGTTTTGGCCTGTTAAGATAGACATGATCTTGTGTGACATCATAAATGTGAAGGAGGAAGTTACTTTCCTCCAACGAAGAAATTAGAAACAAACAAACAAACAAACAAGCAAACAAATAAATCTCTTTTTTTTAAGCTGTGGAAATATGTGACAACCTAAGCTGGGGAAGGTCAATAACCCCTTTGACTGGAACAGTAAAAACTCAGTGGTAAACAGTGACCAAAGCCCATCAGTTATCAGATAGCTCTAATATTCTGTGGAAACTTGTTCTCAGTCAGTGCTTAAGAGCCAGTCCTTGTCCTTAGAATGAACTGAATTTTGAGTATGAGGTTCAAACTTTTCTGTTTTTCACACTGCTATAGCTCTGTTCTCCATATTATTTTCTTGCTTTTAATTGTATCATAGCTGATATTTTGTTGCAAAATTATAAACCAAACATGGATATAAAGGCAGCTGGACTGTGAACTTTGGTACTTAATCACACTTGTAACATAATTCAGATGTTTTATAGGAAAAAAAAGAAGGGAGAGATGTTTATGTACAGGACAGTTACATTATGTAGGCCAGACACAGGCCACAGATTGATTTTTTGCAAAATAGGCAGTGGAGGTAAGATAGTTCTTTCACTTTTACATTGAACAATGGCTTCCTAGGAGACTAGCCAAGATGGTCTGTAAGAGATGAGATTCACATTCTGATGCTTAGTAATTAAATAAAGGATCTGCATGCTCAAAGCCTAAAGATGGCCTTCTAGCACTGTTGATCCACCAGCTCTTATTAAGCACAGTTGATACTTCCTTATAATTATGGGCTATTTCCAGCTCTGATTTTTATAGAAATTACAGAACTACTTCCAAATAGCCCAGCTAAATAATCAAACAAAACCCACCTGTGTCAAAACATTGGCTCCCATATCAGCATGGCTATTGCAGTGGTTGCGCAGCTACAAAATCACAGCTTTCAAGAGCTGCTGGATCTCACGTGTACTGCAGAACAGGCCGGCCCACAAATCTTCCTGACTGCCCACAGGCACAGGTTTTTCCATCTCTTTTCTCATTTTAGATTTGTCAACATCCCACCACATCTGTCTACAAAGCAGAGGAACTCCCTTTTGTTTGATGTGAGCTGAATGCCTGGGGGCACTGAAGGGGTTAAGTGGAGGAAATTCTTGTCAACTTCAATAGAGAATCAGGCATTTTAAATGATTTTCTGTAAGAAGAACCCAGTATGTCTGACATCAGAACCACAACACATCACAGTGAAAGAGTAAAATTTTTACTTAAAGGGTTTTTTTTATACTTTCACAGCGGAAAATATTCAAATTGCGGTTTCACGCTAAAAATAAATTATTCCATTCACAGCCAGCAACAGGTAGCTGAGGTTAGATCATACCACTAGCTTACTAATGACTATGAATTGCAGTATCTATAGAAATGACCAGAACTCAAGACAGCCCCTGAAGTAAGTTTGATGAATCATTCCTGAAAAATGTTATTCATGCCGTAATAAGCTCAGCATAAATGTCTGCCATACAAAGATAGTTTAAAAAATATATAAAATAGAAAGTACTGTTTCTTTTCAAATTGTAAACTGAACTGATCAATCTTCATAGATTCATAGGTTCATAGGTTCATAAGGTTGGAAAGGACCTACAAGATCATCTAGTCCAACCATCCTCCTATCACTATCCCTACCCAACTACTAAATCAAATCCTTTAGCACCTCATCTAAACGCTTCTTGAACAGCGCTAGGGATGGTGCCTCAACCACCTCCCTAGGCAGGCCGTTCTAGTGCCTGACCACTCTTTCAGAGTGGTCAGATCTTCTTCCGTTTTGAAAGAGTTTCATTTTTTCATAACAAGTCTGGGAATACTCAAGTAATCCCAGGATCCTAATGTTAAGTGACTGAATTGGAAGCATTCCTTTTGTGCAAGCATCTTGAACATAGTAAATAATAGCTCTTAAAGTATTATAAGTAAAGAATTTGAACTCTCTTGAGTTATAGTGAAAGCCATTGTTTGACAAAAATGCAGTAAGAAACAAAAGCCAATAAAATCTTTAGATTCTTATTCTACTGTGCAACATGATATTTGGTAAGTTATTAGGTCATATGCTCGGCTGGTATTAATCCTCAGACCATCACTATCATGAATGGAGCCAGGTTGATCTACCTTATTTGAGAATTTGGTCCCTGGTTAAATTATTAATAAATAAATAAAACCAAGAAAAGTCACAACAGCAGCAATCACTTTCTTCAGTACTGCTACCTAATTTTCAGTGGGGATATATCTTAATGTCTCAAAAGTCATGTTAACTCATTATGTCAGTGGCATGACCTTCTTCTCACAAGAGAAGCATACCCTAACAAATCTGAAGGAGACTAGGATGGTCAGAAAGAAAGAAATAACAAAACAAATGAACAATGAAAATAAATAAAGTAATATTTAATAATATTAAGATAAATAAATAAATAAAACATTCCACCAAGGATGCAGATCAAAACAGCAAAAAATCTTTTACTTGATATTTCACTTGATTCAATAATGTTTCACATTTTTATTTATTTTTTCCTGCGTCTCTCTGCTGTTTCTTTGTCCCTGTAAGCCTTAATATAGCTCTCTGAAATGAGTACCCCATATACTGCTCTTTGTCATTGCCAGGCAGTTTATACTGCCTCCATTTGAAAAATAAATAAATAAATAAAGGAAGGAAGAAGAAAAAACAATACTTGTCAAGTTGGTTGCATGAGATGTCTGCACCACATGTTGACAGTTCAGGTTTAAGCCTAAATTTAGAAATAAACATTCTTTGTGTCTACTCATTTCCTGTACTACTACAGTCATTATTTCCTGGCCACTGCTGCTCATGGCCATCGCTCCTACAACCGTCTACCATCTGCACAGTATGTTATTTTCCTTGAACCACACTTAAAACAATGTCATTTTATTTTTAGAACAATTGCAGTTATAGAGATGGACTGGGAAAACAATCTTATCTATCTATCTATCAAAAAAAAAAATCTACTGATCTCTTTTGCTTTTCTGCATATGCTAAAAAATCATTCCACATTTAAAAAATCCCTTCACTTCTAATGAGTATGTAAAAAAAAATTATCATCAGTATATGCTTCTTATTGTATCAGTGTACTCATCTTCCCTTTTTCCACTCACCACCTGACAATGTCTTCGCCCCAGGTAGTCCATACATCTTAATGGACTGAGAATCTGCGTTTGTGCACATTTACTTATGAATTTAATCAGCGGCGTTCAGGAACTCAGAACGTCTTTGAAAGTTGCCATGGTCAGGTTAACAATATGGAAAGCAGCATCTTCATCACTCTATTCACACTGAAAGTACAGAGTGGAAAAAAGCTGTTTTGTTTGGTAGATCAACACACTATACTTGGGAAACTTAAATACAGAGAGTGAAGAGCAGAGGTTCTCTACTCTGTAGATGTTCTCTCTCACAGGTAGGGGGGAAAAAGTACCTTGTGTGAGATCCTACAGAAAGTAGGGGAGAATGCTATAGCAAAAGGTGGTATTTGTAAAGAAAAATAGCAGCAATGAGCATGATTATAGGAGGTTGTTTGTTTCCTTCCATTCCTCATTTCTTCTAGAGAATATATAACTGTAATCTGAACACATATATAGGAGATATAATATGTAATATAGAAATGTAACTGTGAAAATATTTTACTCATTTTAATGGTCATCTTAGATCAAAGCAGTGCTAGTGTGCGTGAACACTTCTGTCTGAGAGTAGTTCACTGTAGTTTACTTTAAGCATGCTTTCACTCATTTAACTTCAGATACTACTTGTAGTGGATTTAGTAATACTGTCACAAAACACTGTGCAGATACTCTAAGTATGAAAAAGCCTATGTCAGTTAACCAAACTGTCAGCTAAACCAAACTAATAGTCTGCCTAGACTTTTTTTTTTTTTCAACAGCTCAGCTGACCTGAATTCAGTATGCAACAAGTAAATAAATAAATACATACATTTATAAGAAGAATTAATCACACCAAGCTGAAACAAAAGGAAAAGAGTCTGCACACAAGTTTGTACCAGAACAAGTCTGTCGGAAAAAGCCTAAGAATTGTGCAGCACCATTAATGGAACTGATACCAAAATAGAACCCCTAGGCAAGATCTCAAAGATTGGTGCCTGAGGGAAGCAACTGTGTAGACACTACAGCAGTGGTAGGAATAAATTATTCTAGTAGTAGAGTAAGTTAAGTAGGATCAGAACAAAGGTTAAAAATCCTAACGTAAGTTGGCTATTCCTTGATTCAAAAGTGTGTCTCATGCAATTATAAACTTTTTCTATTCCCCTAGGCAGCTGGGATTTTCCCAGGATACCCATTCAAGTGTATGTTCAATCAGTACATATTCAGGAATTCACCTCTTGTCTATACAAAGTTTCAAGGGGGTCAAGGAGAATTTTGTCATTGCCTCCAGTGAGGCCAAGCATTTCACCCACAAATCTTGTGGCTCAAGAGAGGACTTTTGATAAAAACTATGTGAAATGTAAACAGCACAAATCCAGGACACATTTAATAAAATGAACGGGATACCTCTCCATATAACATTTTGTTTAGTTTAATTATCAAATCTAAATATAACAATAAAAACCAGCTGACAGTCCTGTTTTTCTGTAGCAGAGATTTTAAGGGATGAACGGTGATAGTCCTTTTCTCTCTAGTCATTTCCCTGAGACTGTGTGAATATAGAAATATATTTTGCATATGTTTAAAACACTTTAACAGGATCTGTTCACTTGATAGCCAAACTCAAATGTGATACTTTACACATTGTTTTGTTTTTTTTTGTTTTGTTTTGTTTTGTTTTTCTCTATGAAAGCCTGCAAAATCACTCAGTAATCATAAGGTTCCACAAACCACCCACTCTATATCCTGAGGGCTGAGGGAGCATAAGGTTGGAAGGAAAAAGAAAAAACACTTTCCTCATCTTGTGGAAAGATGAACTTATAGTGATTATCCTTGGAGGAAATTGTTTTGGGGACTGCTTTCTACAGGATGTATATATCCAGAAGTGACATATACTATCTTAATTTATTCTTAAAAAATCACCAAGTGCTGTGACGCATGAAAGCATACAAGTTAATGAAAGATAAATACAAGAAAAAACCTTTTTTTTAATGACTTCTATCAGTAGCTACTTAAAAATAATTTCGTAAAAAGAAAAGATGACATTCCCCAAATCAAACAGGTAAGAATATAGATTCAGCTTCAATATAAAATTGAGATGGAATTTAGCAATGTAATTTTAAGTAGCTACTGGAACAAAAGCCTTTATCATCTCATCTTTGAAAAATTCTAACAATATCCATTGCCAACTGCATGAATCTTTTGACAAAAATTGAACTGTGATACCTCTGTGCAATTGAGTTAATATTTGGGAGTAAAATTGTGTCATTGTCATTCATGAGGTCTGACTCTGTAAGCTCCCTTGAGATGCGATCTGTGGGAGGGATCTCCTTCCTCCTGGACAGCAAATAGATCAGAACATTCTTCGGCACCATGTGCTGTGAAGGGGCATGTCTGTGGTAGATAACTCCCTTAATGTCTGAAAGAGGGGAACAGCTGGTGAAATGACTTTTGGGAATGGGCCTGGAACATTTTGACTTTTCAAATGGTCTGGGGAATAGAATACATTTCGGCACATGTCTAATTCACAACAGGGAAAGACTTAACGCTTCACTAGTGTGGGCAATTACAATCCATTGTCCAAGAACATTTCCACCTACTGTCTGGTTTACTAGGACAGAGGCAGCCAGGAACAGCTTCCCACTTTCAGACTTTGCGGTGTGATAGTATATGTGCTGGAGAGTAAGCTTCAGGCACAGTCCTGATGTAAACTTCACTTTTTATATCATTACACTTTCCCATCCTCCACTCATGTTTCAGAATACCATAGATGGCCTTTATCTTCCACTCAAAGACAAAAGTGTTTGAGGAACCCAACCCCCCCAAATCCCACTCTCAGAACTGCACTGGTACCTGTAGATAACCTTCAGATGTAGCTGCAATATTGTGGGATTCTCATATGCAGGTTTCAAAGAACAAGTGTGGGGCCACTCCAAATACAAAAGTTACTAAGAAATAAAAACTTGTACACCACAAACTACTGCATAATCTCCTGAAGTTTTCTGTTTCCATCTGCAGAGCGTGAGAGGTAGAAAACAGTAAAATTACTGGCAAAAAATACATTGCATTCAATGAGTTCTCATTCTACAATTCAAACCAATTGCAGTTAGGTAAGTATCCAAAGTGCATTCTTGGTCTCTTAACTGCTTTATACAATGTCAAATAAATCAGAAAAATAAACCAAAAAACAAAAAAAAAAAAACCAAACAACAGCAGCAGCAAAAAAAAAAAAAACAAACAAAAAACCTAACTAAATTGTCTCTCTGAATAGACAGTTAACATTTATGAACAAAATGACACAAAGCAAAAATAATAATCATAGTAGTAATAATGAATTCATTTTTTTCTTCACAAGAGAAATGAAATGGAAGAATCATTTTGTTAGCTTCAAGCATTTGATAGTGCTTGTGGTACACCAGCTTTTACATTTACAGGGTAACAAAAAATGATATGCTGTAAGATCAGTAACTGACAAAAACTGTCCTATGCTGGAAGCTGACGAAGGTCTAAGCTGACTTGCAGAGTCACTTGATTAAAATAAAATGGGGGAGGGGAGGAGGTAAGATAAATTAAAACAAACAAACACAGCACACTTTGATTCAGGCTGATATATCTTGTGTTGAGGCTCAGATTCTCAAAGTTAAACTTCTACCAACTGTGCTGATTTGTATCCGGTGCCTTCTCTTGTAACATAACTCAGGTGCACCCAAGACTTCTGTCATGCAGTACGTTTTGAGGGAGGCAGAGCTACAATGATTACACACTTCCTTACTTTTTCTTCAAACAGATTGTCTCTCTTGTCATGTTTGTTTTCAAATGTAACTTCAGCTCCAAAGTATTCAAATACCTATAAATAATCCTGTATGTGTATAGACCGCATTTTCAAAGCTTCTGATTATTGATAAAGTCTACTGAAATGGGATCCATTTTAGCCTAAAAATGTGAACATTTTAGCCCTGAACTTCTCTAATTAGCACACAGTTTCACCCAGAGCCAAATAAGTGAGTAAATAAATAAATAAATAAATAAACTTTCCTGTAGCACAGGTGAAGAAACTTGGGTTATGTAGTACCAAAAAAGCTTGCTGCCTTTTCCAAGGTCCTCCTATGACAGAGGAACAGTAATCTGTTATTTTATTTTATTTTTTTATGGTAGTAAGACATCAATTTCCATCATCTGAAGCACAGCACCAGTAAATTACAATGAAAGGGAACTACTTAAGGACGCATAAAGTATTTTCCAGCCATAAAAATTATACTAAAGAAATGAAAATAGGATGTTACCTGGAACTGTGGATTTCAGTGTCACATGAATGGAAAAAAACTTTTTATCTCTAAAATGCAGGACAAATACGGCCAGATAATCATTTTTTCCACCTTGTCTTGAAGTTTCAGAAGCAGTATGCTAATGAGAAAAGCATGTTGCACCCTCCTTTTTCACCTTTTGTCCCTGTAAGAGGCAGTAAACCCGTATGTATTAAGGTGAGAAAAGGTCAAGGGGAGGGACAGGGATCAAGAAGAAGCAATACCATGAGAAAGAATTAAGACTTACACACAGAGGGTCTCTTCGGTATTTTTGGAAAGAAGAAATACTGTGTATGTGCATGTAGTTTTCCTATCTGTCAGTATTTCAATGATATGTCAATTTTTATTTCTAATATTTCTGTTTTAAATCAGATTTTCCAAATTACACTTTTTTAATAAAAAAATGTTTGCTGCTCATTTTTTACACACACACACACACACACACACACACACACACTAAATAAAAAAAAGCAGCAAAGGAACCAAACAAAATATTCCCACTAGTAAGGATTTGGTGTGCTTTTGCACCATTTAGTCTACCCGTGACTCTAACTTGCAATTAATGTATTTAACATGAGTCAATGTGCTGCTGCCATTTTCAGTAAGAAATCTATTCAAGTCCTATTCATACAGACATTACTCAATCAAGCATGCTCTCAAATTCAGCCAATTTCTTACCGGGTCTATGCTCCAGTGCCTGATTGAGAAACTAGTCTCAGCAAATGAGATCATTATTACTCCCTGTACCTGCACCCATCTAGGAACATCTGAGACAAGACAGACTGTTCAATTCTGCCTTCCTTAGCAGTTAATTCCTAAAAATAATTGAACGTTCTACTGCAGTACAGAGAGACATTCCATTATCCCCTCTTTTAAGAATAAGCCCTAAGATTTCACTCAACACAAAACTGAATTACTTTGTATTTTTCCAAAGTAAAAATTGCATCAGGTAAAGTTATGCATAACAAAAAGAAAAGGCAAATTATGGATGGTGCAGTAAGTGATTGGTGCTCTGCTACTGTCAAGGCACTTCCACTTCGGAAGAGCCGATGGTTTGGTAAGAAAGTTTAACTGACCCCTGGAGTTAATCTTCCTGACCACATAACTACTGCACTTCTTCATTATAATTTTGGCTTTTGAAGACTGATTTGGTAACTCACTTCAAAACGTAAATACTCACCTGAATATTATCTCCAATCCTTGAAGAACACATTTTATTTCCATCTAAAGTACTATAGCTCTTCATTTTCCACTTGAATCAAAGTTTCTTTTTCCTTTTTACTGCTATGATCACTATCTCAAAAAAGAAATTATAATCAAGCCTCAAGCCATTAAAGAGCAAAATAAAAAAATTTGCTTGAGGATATTAATAAAAACATTCCTAAGTTTGTACAAGCAAATGTCATGTATTTATTTGTAGCTCGCAGCTCACACCAAAAGGAAAAATAATTTGCAAAAACCTATTTGTCTCTGTTGTTACTATAGCCGACTGTCAGTCCAATCCTGCAAGTCTCTGAGCAAACATTACGGCAGCATCAGAATGTGTACGAAATTCACAGAGCAAAACACTAAAGCAACAACACAACAAATGGAGCACTAAGAAGGGTTTTCCCCTCTCTCCTGCCTTAAACAGTTCTCTAAAATCAAAGTCCTGTAGGGTGTATATCTGGCATAACTTTTGTAGTTATCCTCACAACCTGCGTACGGAAAATTTTCCTTTCATAGACCTAGACTTTCTATCTCAAAGGACAAAGCAGGTATGCTTTAATAACATTATCTCAATCCACTTGAAAAGCCTTCTTAATTCTTACTGAAACAATCTAATCTATTTAAGGAAACGTTTTGGTTTTATTTAGAACAGTAAACCTTATCTAATGAAGTGCATTATTAGTATGTTAACTGACATACGCAAGCCAATTTTTAAGAGTCTACTGCAAACACGCTGATTTATGCTAACAGCAGCCCAAAGCCCAGCACACTGGGTAGGCCAATATGCACTGCAGAACGCCATCCTCCTGTGTACATCCTCATCACACAACTCAATTCACTTTAGCATGCTTACCTGTGGAGAGGAATCCACTAGTTATCCACTCTAAAAATCAAATGGACAGTGGCAATCGGCATTCAATGTCAATGGCAGCTTCCAGTTTCACAATCAACAAGAAGATGCTTTTCCCTTTGCCTTAGAACACGCCTACCTGGTTAAAACATTTGTAAATACATTAAAAAACTCCTACAATATCATTATTGTACTATCTCTAACAAGACCTCCAGTTGCACTTCTCTTGACGGCTACACTGCTCAGCCATGCTGCAGTTTGACAGCTTTCCTTCAGACTTGGAGAGAAACACTGAAAAAATAGGGCTCACCTTCAGTATTGTCAAGTTCATTCATAGAAATATAGGATTTACTGAGTACTAAACAACAGTGTTGTGCTGGTTTCCAAAATACAGCTTAAAGGTCAATGAGACCCCCAGTGATTATTCCCAGGTTTGTTTTCCATCAGTATGGTTGCAAGACTAACTAAGGACAGTTTAGATAGAACTGTCTAAATTCTTGAATTAGAGCAGAGAGGTTACCAAGTCTTTTGGTATTTACAACAAAATTCCTAAGGATTAAAATACATTTAAAATACATTTATCAGCCAAATATCTCACATATGCCCCAACATTCAGGCACAATACACTGATGTACTTTAAAAACTGACAAATGACTCCATATAACACAAGCTACTTTCTTCCTGACCAATTCCATTCCGGAAGTTCTGCTCATCTCTGTATATTAAAGTATCAAGAAAGTTTGTGCAGAGAGGGAAGAAAAACAGCTTGTATTTTTAACTAGAAGAAAAAAAAACAAAACAAAACCAAAACCAGAGAGAGAGCAAGGCCCATGTATCAGCTATTTTTGTTTTGCAAACTAGTCAGGACTTGCACTTTTTAATTTCAGTTGATGACTGATAACTGATAAACACAAACATGGTGTAAGATTTTTGAGTACTGCAGACCTATGAAAATTAGTTCAAGCACCAGATCGTAGATTAAAAATTAGGGGCAAAAAAAAAAAGAAGAGATGCAGTGCTTACTCTATGCTCTGGTTTTCAACTTTTAGTGAGCTCCTAATTTATTAGTTATAACTTGTTTTTGTTGGAGAGGGTTCAGAAAAGGCTGTGAGATTTTTCTAAGTGTCAGCTTAAAAATACTTACATCTATTCCTTAAATGCCAGCTTAATAAATGTATAAATAAAATTCAACATTAAGACCTCTGAACTTGGAGAGACATGCTCAGAACAGGAAATGATAGTTTGTTAATAAAGAAAGGTAAATCATTCTCTAGATTTCCGGTGGGAAACTTGGCAGCGAAAGGATTTTGACCTCAGTGGAAGGTAACTGCCACAAATGACAAATCTAGCAACTTTCTTCATACAAGCGAGGCAAATGTTTGACACAAGGCTGGACTACGTTCACATCTATCATTCCCTGTGGCATATTCTTCTGCTTTTAACAAATAATCCTGCAAGCTTTTTGCACTGACGGTTATCAATCTTCCTTTTTTTTTTTTCCCCTCTTCCCTGAGTAAAGCTGCGCAAGCCTAACATTTTTTTGTGAATGATTACTTATTTCCTATCCAAAACACAAAAGCTCATCACTTATAGTTCAGGTCAACCTTTCAGTGCCCAATATTACTAGTATGGAATGAATTAATGCATTTTCCTATGCTCATTTTCCTTTTCAGATGCAGGACCAGCATATATGACGATTGTGTAGAGGAAGGAAAAATCCTGAGTTACTTTCAGGTGAAGCAGTAAACAACGAAGCAAAAGTACACTTAAAAGTTTTCTACTTTGTTTTTTTTTTCCAGCTGGTCAGATTAGACTCGCTGTGGCTATACTACTTCAAAGTCTGCAATTTAAAGTACCGTTTTTCCCAACTCAAAACAATAAATGGGGGAAAAAATGACAAGTAGCCCAGTTTAATTTCAAACGTTAATATATTTTCTATTTTATAGTGAACATATGCATCGTTCACCCCTTATTTGCAGCAACTATGACGTCCTCATAAAAAGGGGTGACATTTGTAAGATGCCTCTTAAAATAAATATTTCTTTTTATAAAATAATAAAACTTCAAATAAATATTCTTTACACTAAACAATATGTTGAAAAAATTAGAAAATAAAGGCTGAATTTTACTGTAACTGTACAATATACATGAAGTCCAAAGGGAAATCAGAGTCTTGTAATAGAAGGTTTCCGTAAGACAAAATACAATCTAAAAACATACTGATTGATTCACATTCTTCCGAATGTACAACATATTAGTATAATATTTTGTGACTGTGCCATGCCTTATGACACCACTTATTTTTCACAGTTGAAAATATTATTGTATATACAAAAATATAGCACATTATCTCTGGCAGAAAACAATGAGAAAAGGGAGTCATCTGCTAATTTACAAATTTTGCAAGTACTATTCACAAACCACGGAGTTGCCTAGGAGTGTCTGTGTTGCTTTAGCTTATGCAATATGTGGGTCACGATGTACTGCATCGCCTTTTTTATTCTGCATCCCACTAGCTGGATTCTAACAAGCCTATCAATTAAGATGGCACACAGAGAAAAGCGTGTCACTGCAAACAGCAAAAGTGTACCCCCAACCCTTCTACTACAGTGCCAAGACCATAGCTGCTTAGTTGGTTGCATATATGTTAAAATAATCCTTATTACTCTATTATTTCCGATTAGTGATGCTATGTCGGCTTTTCAAAGTTCCTGGGGGGAACGCTGGGGACTTTGCAGCAAACCGTGTTGGAGTGTTTACAGCGGCACCCAGGCCGATTGACCCGGTCGTAACAGCCCTGGCACAACTTAAGGCAACCCTTGGCTGGCAGGTAACACCACAAGCAAGGCAGGAAGAGGGACACCACACCCATGGCTGACCACCTAGTGCAGCAATGCGACTGACTGCAAGAGCAGGGGTTGTCAGCGCAGTTGTCCTCGTCATCGTTGGAGCAGTGATAGAAGAGGCCCTTCACGCAGCACACGCAAGTCCCGTAATCGACCACGTTCTGGGCTGAGCAAAGACACTGTTTGTCACAGATCCAACAGGATGGGAGGGTCCTTGGATATGTGCACTCCTTGCACTTGCACTTCCCACAGTCCTCGCACCTGTAGCTGTGTGCTCCCAAGTCTTCCTTGCTCAGTGGCTTCAGCTCGCTCGACTTGAGCTCAGACTTGGGCTGCATGCGGACTATCCCGTCAGCAACTGGCCCTGAAGATGATCCTAGAAGTCTGTGTTCAGAGGAATTACTGCTCGTACTTGTCCTTGTACTGCTCCGTGAGCCCGTGCTGACTGTGCTGATGGAGCGGGACAGAGGTGCCCGAGGAGAAGCGTGCGTTTGCGTGTGCTGAACCCGGCTAAAATGGCGATGCTCAGGCAGGCCGTGGGGCCTTTCATTTTTGGGTTGGCTCGCTGGACGAGGAGTGGACTTGACCCCTGGCCGCGGAGCCACCGTCGGTCCCTCTGTGTACTCATTCGTGTTGCGGATGGCTCTGATCTGGTCCAGGGACAGGATGTGGACTTGCTGCGTCAGGACATCCCGCAGGTCGGGCTCCCCATGCGGCCTCCCACTGTCACGCCGAGCCTGTAGCAAGGCCTGTGACCCGCTGCCGTGCTGAGCTCTCGTCTCCATCGCTGCCCGGAAGCGTGATCACCCCAGCAGGCTTAGAACACATCTGAAATCCTGGAGCAACAAAGAGAGGATTCACTAATTGCAACACATCTCATGCTCTCCAGCAGCCTGCAGGATTCCACAGCACTGCACACATTCAAGTAATGCATCAGCCATTAAAAAAGGATTCGCAACTCGGGGGGGGGGGGAGCGCAGTGCTGGCCAGCTAAGTACGCTCTACTTGGCCTCTTCTGGCTGCTCCTGGGGAGAGCTAGAAGAGACAAGTTTTAGGTCCACGCATTTCAACCTGTGGCTCTAGAAAGCCCAAGGATGACGCCACCTAGTAACCAGGACTTCCCAGGCCATCCTCTGGCCAGACCACACAGCCTCCAATGTGACCAAGTTCAGCCCCCTGAAGTGATTCTTCGTTTCACACGATACTACTGAAAACCTTATTTTACATTCAATAAAAAAAAAAAGAGCCTGCAAGCATTTAGCAAGTGTAATGTGACCTGCTGATGACAGACATATAATTCTCCAATTTTGTTTAAAACTGGATAATATTTTGGTAGGCCAGTCTCTTTACACATTAAACTTTACATGATGTAAATAGGAAATTTTAGTTTAATACCAATGGTCCCAAGAAAAACACTAAATAGCAATAAAATGCTTGAGGTTAGACATTAAATGAGTTAGTGCTACCAAAAACTTCAGCAGCACAAGTAAAAATATCTTTCTCCAGTATTTTAGTGTGTGTCATACTTGTACACCACTGCAATTGTTATTTTAAGGCTCAATACTACAAAAGCAATGCTACCAGTTTTGGGGTTTTTTTAAACATGTAAAAAATTCCATAGACTACACTTCAAATATTAGAGAGTGGCTTCTAGGAGAGAGGCATGCATAATGCCATCAGATAACATCAGCATCCACGGAGGTAACCTGGTTGCAAACACTGCCTTAAAGGATCAATAATTACAAAGTTGAAATGCAAACTTGAGAATTTAAATGGCAAGTCATGAAAAGACCCGAAAGATGGCAACTTGCACATAACCTTCTTCCACGTTAAAATATGCACAAGTTTCAAGCGCTGACCTCTGAATCACTCGGTATTTGTTTTGCCTTTATCATATTTTAAAGCAGTTCCTAAATCCCATTACCTACACAAAAATCCAGAACAATATTTTACAATTAAAACCCAAGCAGGAACCAAGCTCCTTACAAGGACCACACAATGTCTCCAATTATACCTAGAGAGAGCACCATAGTGTTACTCTGTACACATCAGTTACCAACAAGAATACTATACCACAGTATAATAAAATATAGCCAAACACTTTAACAATGAACATCTCCAGACACTGTCTTTCTTCTAACAGCAGTGGAAAACGTTTAACCTTTTAACGCCTGGTGCCCTCCGCTCAAGTGCTTTTTCCTTCAAAAAAAAACCAACAAAAAACAAAAAAACCTAGGCTTTAAGTGACTACTTTAAACACTGCCAGCTCCTGGTTTTGCATGCAGAACGTGGCATGGTGCTCCCCTAAAAGTCTTGCAAGCTTATCTTGAAGCAGCATTCCTTAAGCCTTCTTCAAATTAACGCTTTCGCTGCATGAAGTTTCAACCAACAGCCTAAGCAGGCATTCCCTGATTAAACAGAAAACAAATACAAAAATTCCATATCAAATACTCTCCCCGTCCCCGAGAGGAACTGCTAACCCTATATCGGAGCCGAAGCCCACCGAACCAGAGCCAGTCCCTGCAGAAGTGACAGCCCCGAGCAGAAGCCAGGCTGTCCCCGGCCCGCTGGGGACGAGCGCGGTGCTGGAGCCCCTCGGACGCCGGACGTCCCCCGGCGCGGCCGCATCCGGACGCGCAGCAGGTGGGACGCGGAGCCCCGAGGCTACAGGCGGCTGCCCCGCCGAGTGCAGACAAGCTGAAGATAAACAGGAGACATCCCCGGGCCGGGAGGTGGGAGGGGGCGGCCGCAGTCGCCTTATCAGGAAAGTCAAACCCGTGTTTCCTTTTAACTCTTCCCCCCTGCCCTCCCCCGGGAGATGCTCAGGAAGCCTTTCCCTGCCGGGCAATGCGCGGCGCCCCGCAGGCTCTTGGAGACGGCACCTCCGGGACAGCCGGGCAGGAGGAGGGCTGCCCCCCCTCGCCTTGCTATGAGCACTCATTCAGCCGCCGGAGAAGCTAACTGCCCGAACTTGAGCCTCCCGCCCCTGCCCAGGGGGCACTGTCAGCCCGAGCCGGGCCACGTTCTCTTATTCCCCGCTGACAGACCCTAACGGGACATGATGTGAACGTCCAGCGCCTTTATTCGCAACCGTGTCCGAAAGCTCACGAGGGAAAGCGCGGCTCTCCCTGTGACCCAGCACCCTTCCAGCGCCTGGCCTTTCTGTGTGCTCATGTGGGCGATAACACCGTTCCCCACTTGCAGAAGCCAAAGTCCACTCTCGCACGGCTCAAGTGCCACGAGCGCTGCCTTCTCGTGGCGGGGATTGGCAGGAGGGCGAGCGGGGGGGGCGGCTCTCGTCTTCGCACGTCTGGGGAGGTGGCAAACTCGAGGGGCTTTTGCGTGCTACGTGTGGAAAATTCCCGCATCGCGGAGGGGGCCTCGGGGAAAGCGGTCCCTGCCCACGAGTTTCTGCACCGCGTCCGAAGCCGCGCAGCACCCCCGCCCCCACCGCCCCGCACACACCCCCGCCGCCCTCTCTGCTTTCGGAGAGCTTTGAAACCCACATTAAGGACCGAGTGTGCCATCAGACTCCGGATTAGGGAAAAAGGGACTTTACATCAGAGTGGGGCAAGCTGACACACAAGTAACTTGCTGAGAACATCAACAGATAGATTTTTTTTAGGGGGTGTCTGCTAAAAAACCCACAAAGAAAAAAGTCTTTCTACCCCTCCGCACATACGCTCCGCAAAGTAGAACCTGGGGGAAGAACTTTCCCCGCCTCGCGGACCGAATGAAGCTTCACCGCACGAGAAATACATACGCACCCAACAGCCTCACAGATGTATTTACACCAGCCGTGCGCTCACTTCCGAATGGCACGGATCTCCCGACGCCAACACAGACGGGCGTCAATCACGGCGTGTCCCCCCCCCCCCCCCCTCGGGGCCGGGGGGCACAGGCAGCGCCCTCCTTTTGCGCCTCCCCCGGGGGCAGCACCGCCCGTGCCCGGCTCCCCGCAGCCGGGACTACGCGCCCCCCTCCCCCCCCCCACTCCCCGCAACCCCCCGGACACGCGTGCGCGCCCGCGCAGCCTTCCGCCCCCGCGCAGCCTCGCACCCCCCCCTCCCCCTCCGGAGCAGCGCGATGGGGCGCAAATAAGGCGCAGCCCGCAAAACCCTCCCCGGAGAGAAAGCGCTCCGGAATCCCACCTCCGGCTCTTCTATGGGAAAGGAAGGAGAGGGGAAAAGGGGGGGAGAGGGAGAACCTGTGCGAGTGGAAAAGGGATCGGCCTCAAACATTTCCACGAGTTTACTTGGAGCAGCCGGGGAGGGGGGGGGGGGGTTACTGAAAAGCTTGTTTTGCAAAGAAGGAAAAGGCTCTCACCGTGATCGCGGCGCTGCACCAAACCCCTCTCTCTGTTGTATTTTCTTCTTCCTGCGGTTTGCAAATAAATCCAGCCCTAAAGCAAAAAAAAAATAATTCTTTTCCAAACTCTGCTTTCGTCCAACTTGCAAATGAGAATCAGAGCGATCAGCGTGCAAAAAAGTCCGGAGCAAAGTCAGTCCCTCTGCTCAGATCGATTGTGTGTGCGCCTATGTGCTATAGTAATAATCAGAACACCTCTCCGGATCTGGGTGGGTTTTCTGCGCTCCTCCAAAGAACTCTCACACACACTTTCTTTTTTTTTTTTTTTCTCTCTCTCCCCCTCAATGAACAGGAGGCCGAACCGCCAGCACCGAGTCACTGTTTTGCTGCCGCTGCAAAGGATCGAGAGGAAGGGGGAAAGCCACAGAAAACAAAATCAAGTGGATCTAAAATCCGATGGCAAAGCTTTCTTCCAGCGAGCTCCTCCGAGGAAGCAGCAGGGCGGGGGGGCCGCGCTGCCGAACGCCGCTCGCCGCACGCTCCTCTCCCTCTCTCCCTCGGCTTTCTCGCTCCCTCTGCGAGAGCGTGTGTGTGTGTGTGTGTGTGTGTGCGTGTTGCAGGCGGCTCTGCGGTTTGCGAGCGGGGGGGTGTTTGGGGAGCGCAGCGGATTTGTGGTGGTGGTTGTTGTTGTGTGTTTGGAGGAGGTGGAGGAGGAGGAGGAAGGTTTGAGATCTGAGCTGGAGGGGCTCGGCGCTTTTCTGCTCGCTCGCTCTCTCTCCCTCTCTCTCTTTTTCTTTCCGGAGGAGGTAGGGTGATCTCTCTGCAAAAGCAGCAGTAAATGGCGTCATGTGGATCTGAGGAGGAACAGAGCAGTTGTTGTCCCAGAGGATATATCGCATCCGGTCCCAGCTCATTGGCTCTGCGGGGCTACATTCACTGGCGCTCCCAGCGCCCTGCCAGCACTTCGAGCTGCGGGAGGCATTCAAAAGGGCAGCGCTGCCTCCGCCGCAGCCCCGGCCCCTGCCCCGCTCCCGTCGGGCCCCGGCGCCGCGCGGAGCCCCGCGCCCCTCTCCGGACCGGGCCGGGCCGCAGCTCGCTCTCGCTGGGGGCAGCTCCGTGCGCGGCCACACGGCGCTCGGGGCCGCTTTTGTGCTCGCGTGTTTATCCAGGGGCCGGCAGCGATCGGGCTGCCCGGCGGCCGAGGGGAGCTGCTTTCCCCGGAGGGGGAGCGGGAGACCCATTCCCAGGTGCTTCCCCTCCCCCAGCCATGTTTTTTTTTTTTCTTCTTTTTTTAATCCCCTCTATGGAATAAAAGTTTAAACTCTGCTCCCTGCTTCCCCCCCCCCTCCCCACCCCCCCCCGTCAGCCGGCAGCAGGAAGGGCCGCTTATTGCCCGCGGCATTGTGCCGCGGATTAACGCGAGGAGGCGGCACGGCGGCGCGGAGCGGGGCCCGCGGGGCACCGCGGGGCGGGCGGCGGCAGGGGCACAGCGGGGTCTTCCCAAAGAGACCCCCCCCCCCCCTCACCCCCCGAGGGGATGGTCGTTAATTTGGACGCTTTTATAAAGCTTCCGTCGTTACGGAGTCCCACTCGTGTGCGGGACGTGGCCCACGGGCAGCTGACAGAAGTGGCTGTTTGTGCGCGGGGTTCCCTCGGCACGCCCGCGGTCGGTCCCCTCCGCAGTGCCCGCGTGTGTCTTTAAGCGCGCACAGCGGCGTATCCACGTCGGCATGCACAGATCGCTCGTACACCCCTATCACGTGTGGCCCTGCTTAAAATATACCCGGCGTGCCGCGCAGCGATGTGGCGCGTTATTTACACGAGCAATTCTCGGGGCGAAAGCCCTGAGAGCTCCTTTTAATCCCGGAGGCTGTTGGCGGTGATGTCTCTTGTCCACCTGCTGTCACCGCTGCTTGAGTGAGGGGTCACTTGCTAAGAAAAATGGGGGCAATGAAGTACACTGCTGGCCTTCATGTTTTCATCACGTCGATATCACAGTCATATTGTGAAGCTGCGCGTTATTTCTCTATGGGACAGCCACAGCTCTGCTTTTGCTCACTTTGTAAAGGCAAAAATAGGTAGGGAACACTGTGTACGAGCCTAGTACATAGACATGTACACAGACACGGGAAAGCTGCTTGATTGTTTCACAGCATATAAACTGAGTGTATAGATTGGAAAATCCACTATACCTTGTTTTACAAGTTGGCAGTCAACAGTGAAATCAGCCAGTTCTCAAGGACAGGGATGGACACAGAATGCCAGCCTGGTGAGAGTGGTCTCACCGACCAATATGAAAGCAGTGGAGATACTTTTGTTCACGGAGCCACTCGTGTGCAAAAGGAAGTACCAGTTTTATAGAAAGAGATCTTTAAAAAAAGCCAAAAGCAAAAATACAGCATCACAGTACTGTGTGGTTTGAAAGAGAAGCACTAAACCTACAGAGATTTGTGCACAGAGGAATCAAAACTGATCTGCAAATATGCAACTTTAAGCGCACGCACACATGTACTTTCATACATTTCAACTCAAAGTTGAATTCTCAGACCTTTAATCTGATGATTCTTTGGGACCAGCCTTCGCAGCACTATTCCTCTCATCGCACATTTCTTGTCAGGGACAGGGGTTCAATGCATGTGACTATGTTTCCCCTAGTGGCTTGCTCTAGCCACTGCAATTATTTGATTTTATTTTATCTATTTTATTTTATTATTTTATTTTATTTTATTTTATTTTATTTTATTTTATTTTATTTTATTTTATTTTATTTTATTTTATTTTATTTTATTTTATTTTATTATTATTTTTTTTTACTTTTAATCCTTGTTTGTGGAGATGAAGGTCCTGAATTCATTCTCAGCAGGGGAATATGGCTCTTGTACATAGGTGCATACACAAGCACGCACACATTAACGGTATCAGTTTCATAGAAGCATTGAAGTCGTTTGAGTTGGAAGGGACCTTTAAAGGCCATCTTGTCTGACTTCCCTGCAATGAACGGGACACAGAGCTGAATCAGGTTGCTCAGAGCCCCATCCAGGCTCACCTTGGATGTCTCCAGGGACAAAGCATCCACCACCTCTCCCGGCAACTTGCTGCAGTGTGCTTCATCACCTTTATCATAAAACCTTTTTCCTTATATCCAGTCTGTATACAATTTCAGAGATTTCACGTGAAGGGTCAGGCAGAAGAAAGTCTATGACATGAGAGCCATCTGAAATGGTTGCAACTTAGTTCTGAAACACTCTAAGATTTGGTTTGATTTAATTTTCTGACCCAGGATGTGACAACAGGTTGTTCTGTTCCTCCTTTTTGTAAAGTAAAAGGGAGCCCATTCATAGGGAATTGATTCCTGCAAGGGAATGAATGCGCAGTAAATCTGCTGACCTCCGGAACTCTTTGTGCATTATCTCATGAGCTAATGCACTGATAGAAGGATATTGATTCTGCACATCCTGAAAGGCCTAAGTTTGGCTGCACACCACTTCTAATGCTCTGCATTTCCTTAGAAACTTAAATCTTTAATTGACTGCCTTTCCTGTTTGCAACTCTAAAAAAAGGTAATGTACTTAAGAGAGTTACATGATTTTTTTTTTTTTTTTTTTTTAAGTAGTTTGTGATGAGCTGTGAAGCCTTTTGCCTGCTGATACTTCATTGAGACTCTCAGGGCAGACCAGGACACTTAGATGTTATCACACAGAGAAGTCAAATTCACCTTACCATGAATAGCTGGACTATTTTTTTTTAGTAAAAAAAAATACCTTTTTGTGATTCAATATCATTATTTTTGCTTTTGTGATTCTCAGTGCAACTTATCCTAGAGAAATCTGCAAAACCCCCAAGAGTGGAAAGTGAGTGAAGGCACCACGTCCAACATGCTTCTGGGAACCTGTGCTGGTGGGACAGGGTGGAGCACACATGAAAACCAGAATAAATGCCACTCAGGTTTGCAATACGCATGCTCTGCATCTACTGAAAGTCGCCCTCCTGCTGTCAGTGATGCCAGATCTTCTGGGATTAAGTCATCCAGATCTGGCTAATGATCACCACTTTCCTTAAGTATCCTTAGAGGTGACACAGGCCTGTGTGGCTTCTCCCCATCTGTTGACTGCTCCCATATAAGGAGGGACAGTTGCCAAGAGAATATTGTTCTTGTCGAATACCAAATATACTTATGTAAACTTAAAAGATAAACAAATCCCTGTCTTGACTCTTCTGAAATTGTACTAAAGAATATGTGCATTTAGTATTTATAATATAATGTAAAGCTTTTGCATGTAAATTGTTCTAAGAAAGCTAGTGTGTTCTTTGATGTGCTGTTCAATGTTATTGGGTTATATTTGTACCCTTGATAAAATCAGCATTGGTTTTTTTGGAATTCAACTTTATAAACCTTTCCAGTTTATACAGCTAATTTATAATTAGTTCTTTCTTTTCAAGGGCCTCAGGACCAAATTTTCAGAAGTGGGACAATTTGGTGTGGACAGGACTAAGTGCAGTTTATTAAACAGGATTTATGGAAAGCTTTTTATGATGTATTTGTTGGCCATGGGATTTTCCTCCAAAATTTTTCAGTTGCTTTGGCTGAGATCATGAGGATGGCAGCACAGACAAGCCATGCCTGTCAGCTTTTTAAGTGCTACACTCTCCAGTCTTATTTCATTTAGAGGCTAGATAATGCTGGGCTTGACGATACTAGAATTTTATGCAAAAACTAACTAATTGCCTATTAAAATATTAGTAAGTAAGTACTAGTTTGGAAATTCCCAACATATTTTTCTGCAAGATGCAGACACTTGTGTGTTGACCTGGAATTAAAGTGACTCAGAAGACACAGAAGAGGTCAATTATGCTTGTGTTGAGAGCACTGGAACAAGCTGCCCAGTGAGGCTGCACAGCCTCCTTCTCTGGAGATATTCAAAGCCCACCTGGATGCTTTCCTGTGCAACTTATCATAGGGAACCTGCTTTTAGTAGTGGGATTGGATTTAGTTTCCAGAGGTCCTTTCCAACCCCTACAATTCTGTGATTCAGTGTCAGCAGTTCTGGGAAAACTGAGGATAAGCAGGTTTTCTGAAAGGAGATTATATCTCTACTGTGGCACAGTTTGCAGCAGTTGTTTTCAAACGTCTTAAGTTTGCAGACTTCTTCTACATTTCTAAAGAAAAAAATATATAAGGGAAGTGCAGACTCTTAAAGAAAATTATAAGACCTCCCATTTAGAAGTAGTCTGTAGGAATCCACAGATCACAGTTACAAAACCACTGATGTAGAGATACCCAGACTAGCCCTAAACTGCAATGTAGTGGAAAGGTAAATGAATATCTTTGTGTACTGCAGGCAGCGTAGCTGGAAAACAGCAGGACACTCGCTCATCTTCAAAGGGTGAGGTGGATCTCATGGATCTAGATGTTGCTCCCAGAACATAAGTTACTTTTCTTCACTGGAGGCCAGATTTCAAAACAAAAATCGTTCTCAGAGATTAGTAATTGGTATTATATAGCTTGCAAGCCAGACAAGGAATATGTACAAGACTTTATAGATCTGTTGCTAACCAAAGGGAGTAAATGGAATCATCATTAAAAATTGTATAATTATACTCTTATGTGCTGAAATTCTTGTTTTCCTCAGCTGAGAAATTCTTATGTTCGTCAAGGTGACACACAAGAACATTGTGGAAGCAGAGGGGACAAATGCAATATGGAACTATTTGCTAGAGATGAGGGAATTCTGCATCAAAAGGATGCAGAATGGGGATTGTATGGGCATGCAAAACTGATGTTTAGTCCATCATTTGCCTGAAAAATAAGAAAATAAGAACAAGAAACCAACACTCTTTGTGTTGTTGCATCAATTAAAAAAATACTAATAATCGTGGAACATCCTGATATCAGTTCTGCATAGAACTGTCTTCATTCTCCCGGCTGTAATGGCAATATCAACAACCATAATTTAAATGTTAGGTGCTCTAACACAGTTTTCCCCCCATACCTCAATGTAATGTACAAGAGATGTCACTATGTCCATTTTGTAGGTGAGAAAATCAAGGACTGAAGGAAATAAGGTACTTATCTGATCCTTGAGGAGTCCCATCTCCTGTTCCATATACCCACCCCATTCTTGCTGCCTCACAGGGGAACCTGTGGCATTGTATCTCCCTGGTGACTTTAGGATCTTTTTGCACAACCAAAATTTCAAGATCTGTGTTTAACAGAATCACAACATCTTTAAAGAGAATGGGAACTGTTAGATAATTATACTTACCTTAGAAAGAGAGTAAGAGGACAAAATGTTTGGTTATCTAAATAAGGTTATCTTCGCAGGAGCATCCACTCCCACTACTTGATTAAAGAGTTCCTCTGTACTTCCGTCTCTACATCTGGTGTAGTTACTCCTATCTTATTTGTGGTTTTGTAATCATTTCTTCCTGTATTTCAAGCAGGCCTATTACTTTCACGAGCTCTGCAGAGGGAAAGGTAGGAGTTAGCTGAGAAAGCAAATCTTTAGCACTTCCTCCACAGGAGGCCCCAGTGTGTTCTGAAACCCAAGTGGAAGCTGCCTGGAGCAGTTCCGAGGAGAGCATCCTCATTAACAAAAGCTGAAGGAAATGTGGAAAATGGTAGCACATACATACACCGTAAGTACATTGCATCTGACAGAGCAAGCTTGCAAAATGAGCCCTTGGAAAACTTCATTCCTGACGTCACTTGCTGAAGCCATATAACAAATTTAAAGATTTTTATTGTTACTTGCTTGCAACACAATTCATATATAAATTACATCACTTTCTGATTATTTGTTTCAAAGCAGTTTTTCAAAATACACAGCGTTCAACTTTATTTTCTCTCTTAGCATTGTAGATTTGCTTTCTTCACGGGGAACTAAGTCCTATAAAATCTGCCATAACTTGGAAAATGTCTTCTTCCAAATCACAGAGAAGATAATTGAAATTATCAGGAGGTTTATTAGGTTTTCCATCAGGTACACTTCGACTTTTGAGAATCTTCACCAAGCCAGGGCATGTATGTATGGAGACAGCCAGACAGGACAAATGCATGTGGTGATTATACGAGTTGGGCCAGCTGTAGAACCAGCTTTTCACACACACTTCTCTGCTAGGAGTCAATGTTGCTATGGGGAAATACAGTATTTCTATTTTGTTGTTCCAGGTATGTACAACACGCAGCACTGCTGTATCAGGGGAAGATGAGGCGTGGGCTCATAGAAAGCAGTCAAATGGAAATCAAAAGGACTTTCTCTTTGGGAGTTCCCCTATCTTTATTTGTAAAGGTTATCCAATAATTTCTTTAATTACATTGCATACTTCTGAGTCCATTCCCGAACTATTCTGTTGTACTTTTCTCTATCTGTTTTGTAGATCCATGCATTCTCAGGCACTAAAGGATCATGTGGATTGGGATTACACAACAGAGAACAGATGAACAAAAGTACTTTTGAAATAGTTAATGCTGGGGACCACTATGATCGTAGAATATCAAGACAAATACTCTCATTACTGTTAATATTTGGATGACAGATTCTTGTTGTAAGTGCAACCTTAGGTGGTTTGAAGGGATAATCTGTTGGGAAGTGAATTGTCAAGAAAATTGGCTGGGGTCAGCTTTGGTGCTTTCACGTTGTGTCAGATCTACAGTTTAAACAGCAAAAGCAAAATGCCCCCGAACCCAAGTTTTTGCAGCGGAGGAGCAGGAAAGCTTTGGTATTCTCCGCGGTGAGGAGGCGGCGGGCGGGAGATCGCTTCTTTTCGCCCAGACCTCTTTCTTACAATTGCAGGGCAGGTCGTGAAGGCAAGTTAATGAAACACAACCTGGAATTTCCTCCGATCTGTGCTCGTCTCACCTTCCGAGAGCCCCATTTGTATTTGTATACCTGCGATGTGCGATCCCATCTCATTGTTTGCCTTTTCACACAGGCACTTTCACCTACATCTCCTCTCCCCCCCCCCCCCCTCATTTGGCAACCAGTTGGGCTTCTTCCTGCCTTGAATACCTCATTCCCCGCTCATTCAAGCTCAGTCATTAGCACCCTGTCCCCCTACTGAAATTATGAATGAAAAGCCTTGTTGTTCTTTACAAATAACTCGGCCTTCCTCAGTCACTCAAATTCAAATGGCACTGACTGCCAGACAAAGCCCCCGTGTGACGGACAGCGCTCCCAGCGAGTGATCAAGGCGCTCAGGAAGCTCTGCTGCCCACAATGTAGGTAGGCCCGGCCTGGGCGTTCCCGGGCCGCGCAGCCAAGCAGAGTGGAGGGGGCGGCGGGCAGAGCGGGGGGGTCCCGCGGTGCTGCCGCCGCCGCCCCCTCACCTTGGCGGCTCCCCGCCGGGCGCGGGCCTGCCCGCAATGGCGGGGGGGCCGCGGCTCCGCTCCGCGCAACACCCATTCCCGCCTCCCCCCCCCCCCCCCCCCCGAGCTGCCGCCGCCGTGCATTGTCCCCGGCCCCTTTTCACGGCGGGGGAAAAGGTAATTGACAGCCGCATTGTCCGGGCCGGCCCCCCGCGGCTTTAAAATACTCCCAGGCCCCCAGTCACACGTTGTCAATGAGAGCTGTCGGAGGTGACGAGAGAAGAAGGGCTGTTCAGGAAACAGTTTGAGCCCTTCAAGTGGACAGGCCTCACTGACTTCTCCGGCACGCCGGCAGCCCCTTCAGAAATAGCTTTAAAGCAATAAATCAAACGTGTTTCCTGGACCATACAAGGAACAGCTGGCTATTTTTCCTCCTACCGCCCCCCCCCCCCCCCCCCCCCACCTCCCCCCAATTTTTTTTTTCTTTTAAAGCCTAAAAATTACTGAAGCTCAGGAAACCGAGCATGTCACAGTTTGGCAAAGCCTTCGGGGTGATTTAGCGCTACAATCTTTGTGCTTCGACTGTTTTTTTTATCTCCTCGTTCCCACTGGTGCTTGTGCTGACGCCTCTCCTTCCGTGCTATGGGGCACTGGCCTCACAGGAACGCTGGATCCTACAGTTCAGAAAGATGCCCACGCCTTAATCAGTCTGTGGGTTTAGGTGGAAGAGTCCTGCACCTGAGAATCGCAGAGATAACCTTGCCTATACCGATCTGGTGCAGACAGTGTTGATCTATTATCACGTGAAGCATCATCATATGCAGTATGTGTACATAATACATGTAGGGTGCAGCAACTTTCGAATATATTTTTTTCCCCAGAGGCCTTCGCTGAATCCACACGAGACAATATTTGTGCTTGCACTGAGCTCCTGTTGGAGCTCACCTGCCTGGATGTGTCATCACGAGAGGTACTCAGTGTATGCTAACTAAAATCCACGTTTATCAGAATGAGACTTCTATCTGTTGTCATTTAGCAATGCCCCACTCTGCTAATATGTTCTGTGCGTGACACCGATGGTGTGCTTAAGAAATAAAAAGCAGAGGTCAAATATGCATTGCAGTATTCTGCAATGTCCATGTGCTGTGACTGAAACGTTGTAAACCAGCCAGAAATGTAACTACTGAAAAGACTGATGATGAATTCAGAGGCAGAGGTAAAGAGATTCCTTTTTTTCTGAAAAAAAAAAAAAAGCTGAAAAATTAATTTAGGAAAATGGAGCTGGTTATTCTCCAGAGGCATTGAATTCTGCTTGCTAACGTACCACTGGATTTATATTCTTATTTCTTCACCACACCACCTACTAACAATAAATAAAGAACATTGCTTAAGGGTGGCCAGGAGGCATTTAAGTGAAATAAATTGTCATGAGAAGCAAGGTGTAGGCAGCAAGCTTAGTGTGATCTCTAGATGCAGCATACTCCACGGTATAATCGTGCACAGCCTGGCAGCTCTGTGTTCATGGGTCAAGCCGTGGGAACGATGCTTTGTGCATCATTTTTATTTTTGAAATGCTGTTAATGTCTAATGTGCATTTGTAGTAATGGTCTTTATGCAGCTGTTAATAAAACTGAATCCCCTTGTGCACGCAGCTCACCTATCCACAGCACATTTCTTCTGTATTTTTAAAGACTAAGGTAACACAGACTTGCTAAGTGCCTGAGAGTAGTTTACAGGCAATTTTAGCCAAACCTTACAGCATGCTGTAAGACTGTGGTCTTCCTGAATACCTTTTGAAATCCTATGGGAGTAAAAGCTGTTCAAAACCTCAGAACAGATGCTTTGGTAGGATCCAGTCTTTAGACTGCAAATTACTTCAGGCAAGGCTCTCCTTCCTGTTTGTCAATTTCCTAGAACACATTTGCAGCAGGATAAATAAAGAGCATATTACATTGAGGAGGAGATGCTCAGCTGGGGTGATTTACCATTGCTGACTTCCGTCCTCTGGGAATCCTGCTCCTTGTGGATGCTAGGGCTTATCCATATCCCACAAAAGCTTCACAAGTTGTGAATCCACGATGGCAAGATTTTGCTTTATGGCACTGTTTCACTTGTTTCCTGTGATCAGGAATTGCATGTGCTCGTTTTTTGTGTTACACTGATAAGGGTCTACTCATGCAGTGTACGTGGCAGTATTTTGCTGCTAAAGTGAGAAGCATTTTAGAAACTTGTCAGTTTGGGAGCTTTCTGATGCTGAAGAGCGGTATGAAAGTGTACACCTGGCAAATTTGCTATTGCCTAGCGATGTAAAGCATCTGCTAGGACACCATTAGATCACCAAAACAACACAAAACAAAACTAGAACAGCAACAAAAAAACCTCTGTTTTTCACACATGCAGGAAAGCACTTGAAAAGCCGTTACAGAATATATATATTAATTCCCCAGAAGAGCTGAATCCTTCACTTTTCAAATCTATTTTGTATTTTTAGAGAGGCAAAAGGAAAAAAAACTAAACAAAAATAAACCAAAAAACCACCAAAACTCAACAATATTTAGCCAGTGTCAGTACTTTTCTGACAGGTTTTCCTCCTTAGCTGGGAGACAAGGAGCAAGTATGACAAATATTTGTCTTCTGATGTACAAACAGGTCTGTGCGCTAGGTCTGTGAATCCTCTTGTCTGGAAAGTGACAGAAAAATGGCAGGATGGTTGACAGTATATGCTTTGGGAGAGTTGACAGCAAGGGTGACAGAGAAGCTAAACTGGACAGTCGAGTGTGAAGGGCAACTGGAAGGATGTCTTTCAGTGGGAAGATGGGAAAGAAAGGGCTGTGTACTGGTTGCTGTCTGAACAGAAGGGTCTATTTTATTTATTTATTTATGTTTTTATTTCTTGCCTTAAAGCCCTGGAGAACCAAGGATTCTCTACTTTACTTTGCCTTAGCCTCAGTTCGCACTCCTTTAACATTTTGTTGTGAAATCTTGAATATATTGAAGTCATTGGGAGTTTTGCCATCAAGTGTAGTGTGGCCAAGAATTTACTCAACACATGACTCCAGCAGTGTCAGCGATATCCTATAAGCTAACTTTGGCCACAGAAGGGGAACGTTTTCCACATTTCCCTCTACCCCTCTTCCCAAAAGCAAGATGGAAGAAACTGTTGAAGGACAGTTAATGGTCATTAGTTGGATCTTTGTGTATAGTGAGAACTTACAGGAAGAGCACCCATTCTGCAAAGTGGAAACCAAACGCTGCAAATTCAGTTTATCCAGCCTGCAGCCTGCACTCTCTCAGCTGCTCTCTTTTCCAGGGGCAGCTTGGGGAACAAACTGCATAACAAATTGATGCTTTCTGGGATACACTCTACTACTTCACATGCTAGTTCAATGGATCTACATGTATACTCTACCTTGGGCTATAGGAGTGGTAAGGGCTTGTGTATAAAGCTCTCATTATCATAGAATCATAGAATCATGGAATGGCTTGGGTTGGATGGGACCTCATGGATCATCATGTTCCAACCTCCCTGCCACAGGCAGGATTGCCAACTGCTAGATCAAGTACTAGATCAGGCTGCCCAAGGTCCCATCCATCCTGTCCTTAAACACCTCCAGGGACAGGGCATCCACAGCCTCTCTGGGCAGCCTTTTTCAGCACCTCACCACTCTCTCAGTAAAAAAAACTTCCCCTAGACATCTAATCTAAATCTCCCTTATTTTGTTTGAAACCCTTCTTCCTTGTCCTATCACTGTCTACCGTGTAAAAAGTTGTTCTCCCTCATGTTTATAAACTCCTCTTAAATATTTGAAGCTTGCAATGATGTCTCCCCACAGCCTTCTTTTTTCCAGGCTGAACAAGCCCAGTTCCTTCAACCTATAACTATCTCATAGAAGGAACTATTTCGCCCAGACGGATTGAAAAATAGGGAACTGGAGATTTAGATCATGGCAGAATTTTCCTTAGAGATTCTTGTCAGTGCTTCCTGCATTCAACCAGGAAGAAGTCGAGTTGCCAAATGAATTGAAGGTGAACCTGTTTCTGAACCCATCTTCAGGTTTTGAAGCACATAAATGTAACAGATGAAGTTCTGAATCTTTTGAAGTCTACAGGGAAAACTACCTTTGTCTTTGATGAGGTCCGAATTTCATCTTTTTCCCATCATGTCCTTCTTCCCCCTTCACTTCATTCACATCATAAAATAAAAACTGAGGCCCACGTGCATTTTTGTGTAGCTGTTTAGATTTCTGCTTTGAACTATGCACAGACTCTATCTGTATGTACAAAAGCCAGCTATACATATGCAATTGCAGAAACTGTGCATGAGAAGATCCTCTACAAGATCTACAGGCCTCAGCTTATGAAATTCTGGTCCTAGAAGCTTTGTGGTTCCAGACTCTCATAGGAGAATAAGGGAGTCCAATACCAAGAATCATGAGGGTAAGAGAAGGCCTTAATTGTCTCTGTCTTGAAGTTTTGTGGAGTCCTTTGTATGGACTTTCTAATGCATGGAAGAGCATAACACAAAATTTTCATTACTTTCATACAAGAAAAAGGCTGGGATTTGAGGGCAAACAGTGCCTGTGGTTGTCAGCTGTTATGTAGCACAAATATATACTTCATCTTCAAAGATTTTGCAGTTGTTAGGCTTGAGACACATGGAAGTTTTACCTAACTAATGACAGGAAGATCAGGCTCATTAGCTAATTAATTCTCACAACACCCAGATCACACCCCTTTTGTAGACAGTCGGGCACAGGTGTGTTGGATGTGTGTATGTGTACAAACATGCCCTTTCGAAAACAGCACTTCTTTTTTTTGTTGTTTGTTTCCAATGTCTGCTGTTCACAAATACACTGTTATCCCACTAAATAAAGATGATACGAAGGTAAGTTTTTGGAATGCAGTCTAGCCACCATGCTCTGGGATATCTTATGTCTCATCTCACTGAAATTCCCTACCTGTGTCTGCCTCAATATTCCAAGGACTAAAAGTTATTTACAAGACAGTACTATGACACCTGCCTTGTTTTACAGCTGTATTCGTGATACACAGAAGGGTGCTTTTTGGCAACAAAGGTGTGATCATAAAGTTTAGTGTGTGTGGTTTTTGTTTTCTTTTTTCATTACAATTTTTTTCAGTTGAGAAAAAATTAGAGGAGAGTAGAAAACATTCACTTTCAGGTTTGAACTCCAGATGAAACAACGCTTTATACTCCCTCTGCTGGCTCAAAGGCAGCAACTAGCCAACAGGACTTCCTCTTTAAAAGTGGACTAACACACTAAGATGTATGTACTATTTTATTTCAGCATGAAAAACTCATACATTTAATGTCACTGTTGTGTTTTCATTGTTGTTGGTGGTGGTGGTGTTGTTTTTTTTAAGGTGGAATATGAGCTAAATAATAAGGCATTTAAGAAATTTCTAGCCTCATTCTGTTTTCCAGCAATAAAAGGTTGAGAAAGAAATGGAAGGCATGAGTAGGCTTCATGATCCAGAATTTCTACTGATATCTAGACAAAGTATACTGCTCATAGCATAATCTGTGCTCAAAAATGGAAAAAAATATACGTATATTCAGAGTGTAATTCATAGAAGAATATCAAGTTATTCTTTCTGTTTTGTTTTGTTTTGGGGGAGGGGGTTGGATTTTTTTTGCATGAGAGACAGATCTAGTTTTCATGCTGCTATTCTGACTTCTGCTCTTCATTCTAGATGTTTTGGAGGCTCTTAGGTTATTAGTATAGGTAGCCTATTTATGTTTTAAGGAGTATTAAGTAATGTCTTTTTCTTTGCTTCTCCTTTAACAAGTAGTAATAAATGGTAATATTAACCGTTAGTAAATGGCCATTTACACTAGTTTAATGAGCTATAATTTATCCATACAATGTATTCCTTTTAACCGCCTTGCCATTTAAATGTTTCTTATTTCCGGAAATGCATCCATCTACTTTCAACTGCCAAAATAAGAGAAGAATTATTTACCAATTTTTTTTTTTTGCAATGTTCTTTGATTCTGAAGAGAAAATAATGGCAACAAAATATTTTATTTTATACTTCACTTGTCTGGATGTATCTTTATTTTATTTTATTTATTTTATTTTATTTTATTTGTTTTGTTTTATTTTGTTTTGTTTTGTTGGGGTGCAGGCCTTGGTTGTGTGCTGACTATTCCACAATGTATTTGCTGGAGGAAGAGATGAGGAGAGGCCAGATAGCCACTGCTGTGTGGTTTCCTTTAAGCTTGTTACCCAGGAACTGCAGTTCATTGTTCCTGTCTTCTGCACTTTCTTCCTTCTGTTACCCACTTGCTGTCTGTAAAGAAGTACATGCCTGGAAGATTGTTAAAGTTCAGATTTTTAGCTGCTTTTCTTCAGGATGAAAGAGTGCAGTAGGGACAACTTCATTCTCATACAGAGGCTTCAGTGTTACGCAGGTGGGAAAAGCACATCTTATGCAGACAGATCTAGCTGAAGTCAATCTTTAAGTTTGACTAAGTTCAAAATGTCAGTGTATGCATGCAATACTGATCACATAACTCTCGAGCAAATCAGGTGACACTTCCACCTTCTGACAACATAACTGGCTATAGTCCCAGAAAACCATGAGTAATTCTGAAGGTTTGACTTCTTCCTAGGCCATGCATTCTTTTCCTTCCAAAATCAATGACAGAGGTCGATGCCAGAACCGAACTGACTTCTTAAAACAGAATCTTTATTTGGCACAGAGGCACTTCAAAGAAAACAGATTTGAAACCAATTAAAGAAATGTATGCATTTCTAGCTTTTCCCTGAGGCTTATCTCTTCCTAGATCTGGGAGGGCCTAATAATCTTCAGCTCTCTCCACGCACCTCTCTCTTTCTCTATGCATGTTTTCTCTAGACAACTTCTGACAAGTAACTGCAGAAGGACAGGAAATGCTTTTCCTGTTCCATGATGGGACAGGACTTTTAAAATGAAACACACAATGCACGCAAAAATAACTCCTCTCTCCAAGGACAACTGCTGAATAAATAAAACCAAATGAACAGGCATCTGATCAAATGTAATTTCATGCTTAAAAGAATATGAAGTTATTTATACCAAGTGGAGTATGTTCTGTAGGCAACCACACACTGCTGTAATTCTTCAAAAACCTGCTCCAGTAACTGTTGCTGAGTGCCCTAGCCCTACCTTGGCAGCTTCTCTTTTTCCTTCTCTCAGGAGATAAGTTAGGATCTAGAAAGACTGAAGCAAAGAACTGCTCATCAGTTAGGCAGAGGAAGCTGCTTAGACAAGGACAAAGGACAGTAAAATGAAGAAAAGTATAGTCACAGCTCAACTTGTAGTTGATAGTTGTGTTATCTAAAGCAAAGCCTCATAGCATCAGCTTCAATTTAATTTGTAGTAGGCAGGCTGATGGGGAATCCTGACGTGGGTGGAATGAATGGGTATCTGAATTTAACCTATATAAAGAACGAAATAAGCAATTTCCTCTAATAAACACAATTCTAAAATACTATTCTAATTGGAAGGCTGTTGGCCTCTACGGGGATGGTGCAGATGATGATTATTTCTCTTAATTAAATGGAAGTAATTTTTGTTTAGACCTGAAAGAATTCCTCAACAATAATCTGATCAGAAATGGTACAGTCATGCAAAAAAAAATCTGATAGGAAAAAGTGCACCTTGCCATTCCTGTCTAGCTATAACAGTGTAACTTTATCAACCAACAAATGGTTTTCAATTTGTATTCCTTTTTCCTTGATTTTAAATAAACCTTACAGCAACTCATCAAAGACTGAATCATTAAAACATGTTTTTTGTTCCCTTATTTGAAGCGTGGACAGAGATGCTTCTTCTGCTATGATTTTTTTCCATTGGTCTTACTACATACTATGTTTCTCAAAGTCATTCAGAAAATTCTCTTAATTGTAGGTGATGGTTCTTAAGTTACATTTAATTGACAAAATCACAAATGCAATCCCAAAACTATTTCTGGTACTTCTATTATCAGCCTCAGCAATTGTACAACTGCTACAGATACGGTTGTATTGGATCAAATATCAGTCTGTATCAAATATTTGTGCTAGATTTTGGAAGGAAACATGAACATATACAGTTGCAAAGCCAGACAGAATTTCATCTCAAAAAAGTGAACCAGAAAAAGTTTTTCTCTTTATGCACGCACACTCAGAAGGCAAATCTTGCTCTACTGGTAGCTGAATTTTGGAGTGATGCTCTATTTTGCAGTAGCTGCTGAAGCATAACCTCAAATGAAATGCTTTGTATTCATCTTGCCCAGAGCGTCATGAAAAATGGATTATACGGACAATGCATTATTTTGTTATGTTACTCAATTTAGTATTATTCTTATATGCTTATTAGTACCACCCACTCTGTGGTTAATTTAGAACAAAGCTATCCAACTGGTAGCCTGCGGGATATTGTGGCCTATGGGACAGTTTCTAGTCCTCAGGACAGCAGCAGTATCAGATAAGAATTATCTGCCCTGAGCAAACATCTGTAATATAATCCAGTTCGCAGTTGTCAAGAAGTTGTGCAGCCCTGAGTTAAATCAGCTTTGGGAATCTGAGCAGCTCACATAATATGCATAGCATGTAGACAGTGTGCAAAAGAACTGAGTTATCATGGAGAAAATGGATTAAGGATGAAAACTGCCCCCTACCTACAGCTGTGAGAGCCCTCGTGCAAACGTTTACCCGAATAATGGAGACATACTGTATTATGCTCCCAGATGAAACTTAAATGCACTGGTAAGAAGAAGCTAAGGGCTGAGCTAAGGTAAATTGACTGCAACTGCTGACCAAGCCCATTCTCATTTTAGGATTAAGGAGCAAACATTAAGCTAAGTGACGATGAAGGAATAAGAGGGAGGATAAAAGATTAAATGTATATTTAAAATTCTGCTTAACTGCAAATGATCTTTCTCCCAGTTTTCAGTATGATACATTGTCTCCCAGACATTTAACCTTATTTGTAGTTACACAGGAAATCTTCAGAAACTTGCAGTATTGTTAATGCGGAGAAATAGGTGCTTTCAGAGCACGATTCACTAGCCTATTTCAGATGTCTGTTACAGGTTAAGATGAAATAGAGCCTGGAAATGCCCGTTGCCCTCCAGAAAACCAAGATGGATAATTAGTAGGTAGATGTCCTTGAGCATTATGTCCGTTTCACTGTGGATGTCTTTAGGTAGGCAAAAAGCATTGTGGTTCAACTCCTCTCTCTAGATTCCTTCCTAGTCTTAGGTTGAGAAGCATTAGTGTTAAAATGTTTTTTCTTATAGACTTTTCATATAGGACTGCTGTGAGAGTAATATCCTGTATGTATAAGACAGAAAAGACAAGAGGTATTTATCTAAGTTCTATACCAGAGATACATGCTGGAGCAATTAATATAATCTAGGATAATATTAAAGGGAATAACAATACAGCTGCGGTCATAAACCTCTCCTCTACACCTGCAAGTAAAGAAACTGATTATTCCCTTGGATACTCTTGCTAGATTTAGCCTCTGCTCTTTACGGTTTATCCTTTCTGTATGAAAACCAGTATTGACTTGTGTTGCAGCGCACGCTGGCTGGTGGATCAGCTGTCACTAGATAACAATATATAATTGCATACTCCCTACATGAGAACATCCTGTCACCTTGTCTCCAAGAATAACTTTGCTGCATTGTTCTTCAGGGTCACTGTCAGTGAAATCATACGCCTCGGACCTCCAAGAACTGGAGCAGTTACACTGGTCCAAAAGTCTGAACACTGCAAGTAACAAAAATTAACTGAGCAAAAGTTGAGAAGCTTTATTGTCTCTACAACATTCCTTTTGTTGTACAATTTTTAATCATATCACGTACTGTATTTTCCTTTGGGCTTCTGCCTCATTTAGTGCACAGCGCAGATCATGTTAACTGATTTTCTGCTTACTTGACTTTTCTTGGGGTTATTTGGTATTGCTGATTGTGAATTGTTGACAAATGTGTTATAGTTCAGACATCCTTATCTTGATTTTTTTTTCTCTCCCTTGTTGACTTCAGTGGCAGTTGTAGATGTCATAGCTGTAGAGGTTAAAGCCTTACACAACCGTAAAGTAACATTTGTATGGTTGGAGAGGACCTCTCCTATTTTTCATTTTGAATATTTTTAGTGGTATTTCTTCTCACTGATACAGTGATAGTACTGAGAAAATGAGTTCCTTTCATTCCAACTCATTGCTGCCACCGCAAAAATAAAGAGGTGAAAGAATGAAAGGATGTTTTCTGTGTGTTAAGGAAGAAGGAAATGTTCTACTCTTATTTTCATAACTGTAGTTAATCTTAATTTTTCTAGGTGTTTCCCATGACTTTAGCTTGCTAATGAAATGTACAATTGTCACAATTGTGTTTTGATCCATAAAGATAAGCAGAAGTAGACTTTCATCATTTTTCTGCATCCACAGTGATATGGCTGATTTTAGATTATTGATTACTCGTGAACAATATTTATCCCTCAGCTGTTACCTCCCTCGCAAAGTGGTCACTATATGTTTTATATTGTAAATTATCTAACAAAATGTGTTTTTTTTAGTCTACTGAGTAATGTGGAGTATTTTAATAAGATTATGCAAATTAAGCAAAAGACATTAAATCAATATTGGTAGTTTTAGGCTGTGTTTCCAAGCAATTCAGTGGATCCAGCATTTTCTTGCTGGATCTGCTGGTAGGTTCTGATTGCCCCATTCTTTTCATTAGAAAAGAGTGATTGTTGGGAAGATAAAGCAGTTTTATTTGACATCAGAAAAAGTATGATCCGTACACATACAATATAGTCTCATACAGGTCTACTGCACATTTCTTCAAACAGCTTCTGGCCAATAGGCATTACCTGTGCTCATTTTAGAGAGGAGAAGGCCCACTGGAGTGACGGTCTGTCTACATCAGTTATGTCTTACAATGAATATGCACTGCCTTTTCATTCATGCTGATGGCTTCCTCCTGTTCTCAGCATGGTGCCATTAAAGGTGTTAAAGATCTCTAAATCATTTCCTTTCTTTCTGCTATAAAATACTTTTCCAAATGCACTCTTTTGCTAGCTCACATCTCCATAACATATACAATCTAAAACTTCTGAAAGCAATTAGGATTACATTTTCCATTTCATCCCCTTTGATTGAGGAGATTAGACATTGACAATACCTCCTAGGTCTTTTGCTTCCTCTCCTTGCCAATGTCAACTTTTCAACTCATTTTTCTTTCTGTTGGCTTAATGAGTCAACATTAAACGTTTCCATTAAGATATTATTTCAGAGGTTATTAAAACCTACTACCAAATGTTTTCCTAATGGTGAGCCTCATGTTCATCTTTGTTAGTATTGTCCTGTCCCTTCAATTTGCTCTTTTAAATAACATTATTTTATTTCACCCTTTTCTGATGAAATCTTAGTGAAGTTCATGGGAATTTTGGCATCAACTTCAAAGAGGGTAGGATTTCACACTTGTAATTATTGAAGTGTACTTGCATTTTTCTGGTAGAGGAAACCTTATATTCAGTGTTTACCATGAATTTTTGTGAGTGTTGGATTAGAATAAAGTCTAGCACAAGTTGGAATAACAAACCAAAACTGTGCCCTGTTCATATGATACAAATATTCTCGTGAAGATGTTGAACTATTGCTAGCATTCCAAAAAACAAACCCAAATAAATAAATAACAAACAAAAACACATTCAAACAAACAAACAAACAACCAGCACGAATAAAACATTAAAAGAATAGCCATCTGAACTTCCTCATTTTTATTAATTTTGGAATCAACTTTGAAAAACTTGCATACATTGCTTCAGCCTCCTAGATTTCCTAGGAGAACTCCAGTGGGATTTATTGCCTGACTTCAAGTGTAAGCAAGATAGATCATAGAATCACAGAATGGCTGAGATTGAAAAGGACCATTGGAGGTCATCTGGTCTAAATTTGATGTTCAAGCAGGATGAACTGGAGGAGATTGACAAGGACAAAATCCAGTTGGTTTGTGAAGCTCTCCAAAGAGAATGTCTAAATCTAAATTGAGCTGCTTTTAATACTCACAGGAGAAAGGTAGATATCTCTGGTGATGATTTGTCTAAGTTTATTCCAGAAGCCAGCATTATTACACAGAGATTAATTTCCTGTTTTTCTTTGTTGATCACAAAAAATGTAGAGGAATAGGCTTGAAGATATTGGAGCCTTCATTGCCTAAGATAGAGCACATAAACCACACCCTAAATTTCCTACATTCTATGCCAAGGACAGATCCCTTGATTGTTCTTGATTCCTGAGTACTTCAGAAGTCTCAATGTGGTAATTTTCTGGATCTGTTCCCAACAGTTGAAGACAATTTTTTGGGCACTGGTTCTAATTGTATATAATTCTTAATTTTTTAATCTTAAATGAGATATTCAGTCCAGGTTGGCCTTTCATTTTATAGTTTTGCCTTAAATTTCATCCTCTTTCCCTTTTATTGCTAATGTCTCTTTTTATCTTCTACTTCTTTTCCCACTTCCGTAGCTATAAAAGTCCTGTTGAACTCCTTGTATTCTTTTCCTGCCACTCCTTCCTGGCCATGTATTTTGAACTCTCAACAGCCCTGGAGAAGATACTTTGACCATTGCTTTTCCTTTTTATCTTCTCCCATACCACCAATGAATTTTGAACCTTAAACTTTTCCCCCCAAAGTATCCAAGTTTATTTATTTTCTTAAGGGCACATTTAAAACATTTATTTCTATATCATATTCAATTAATTATGTTTTCTAAAATTTTTCTGAAAGTGGAGTTGATCCTCTTCCACCATTTTGCCCTATGAATTATTATTTTTTTTGCTGTAGAGTGTCCAAATTATCTGCTTTCCATACTTTTAATATCCTTTATCCTAAGGGAAATTCTTATAAGGGAAATTCTGTCCCAAATCATCATCTTTATTCATTGGAATTCTCCGTGTGAGACTGATAAGTTCAGATAACTTTACATCTGCGTGTGCTAGCAAGAGAACTGTTCAAAATCCACTCAGAAGAATGAATTGTGCCTTTCCTCCTGGCTCTGTTCCCAAATAGTATCATAAAGGAAATGCATGCTATTATTACTATATTTTTTATTTTTATTTCATTTTATTTCTTGTATGCCTACTCAAGACTTTCACCATTTTACTACTGTCACTATAAAAATGATAGCACATTGACTTTGAAAGCATTATATAACATTTTTGCACTTACTGATTTTCTCTGCTCCTCCTTTCCCATAGATACTGCATCCTGTCATTTCAACACACAGGAATTATCCCACTAAATTTCAGTTAGTCTTTCTTGATCGTAATCTCCTTTATTTAGTACAGCATCTTCCAGTTGTTGCTTGTTTCCCCACACATTTGCGTCAGGCATTATATTCTTGTTATCCTTCATCTTTTGCTTCAGAACAATTTTAGTTTCTCGCTTAATTTGTATGTTGGAAGTACAAGTCAGATTATTCAAATTATGCAAAAGCTCTCCTTTCCCTCTTTCTCCTGAAGGTTTACAGCCTGCCTAACAGGCCCTGCCAGTTCTGAGCCTAAGAGGTTGGCAACCTGTCTGCATAAGTGGAGACAATGCAATCCAAACAGTTGGCTCCGGCTGCAGAGGGCATTCCAGTGATCTGTGAATTCAAAACCTTTCAATCTACCCTATCTGATCTTCCCTTGGTTGATTTCCAGTATCAGCACTTTACTTTATTCACCCATGTTTGGCATGGGGAAAACTTCTGAAAGCTACTTATCTGCACAGTTTCAATTAATTTTTTTTATTTTTATTATTTTTTTACTGTCTGAAGAAATAGTTGCTTAAATATGATATAAATGTAGTTCTCTGGTGTCATTTGTTCCTATAGGGAATGTGATTATTAGAAATTCCACAGCACTACTCAATAAATCTAGCAACAGTTTTGTTATGACAGCCCTTTATCCTGGCTCTCTGTTACGTTTTCCTTATGTAATATTTTGAACTACTTTCCTTGTATGCAAGGTAATGATTGGGATGGCTTGTCTTTTCTGCCTTTCTGACAGGTCTCTTTCAGTGCTTTGCTTTGGTCGTAGTTTGTTGTAATGACTGTCTTCATATCAAAAGAATAACACACCTGTGACAGGTGTCAACAGTGTTTCCATACAAATTTCCCATCTGTTTTTTTTTTCTTTTTTTTTCTTTTTTTCCTGACCCTTTGCTTTTCTTCTCTTCTTTATGAAAGGTCTCAGATGCCTCATCCATTCTTGCTAAGTTCTCCTCTTGGTCTTTGTCCAGTCCCTGTGTCAATCTGCCTCCCCACTTTGCACTTCATTTGGCTGTTCCCTTGTAATTCGTGGAATTCATTTACTCCCCACTGGATTTGTCATGGGAAGATCATGAGCATTTTTTTGACCAGCTGTTCCTTCCTATTTCTTCAAGCTGTTTAGCAGTGTCATAGCTTTTTTCATCTCTTCTTAGGAGTTACTGCATCACATTTCTTCTGTAGCTAGTGATTCCCATCACTGCCAAATTTGTGTTTCTGTGTTTATTTTTTATTTGTCCTGTGGGAGGTGGGGAGAGGGAGATGTTGTTGTCTCCCACTGGGAAAATGCCAGTCCTTATTCACCTTCCTTGTTATACACATATGTAAATTAGCTGACTTTCACTCCAAATACAGACAGGCTGTGGTCAAATTCAGAAGGTGGTGGAAATGAGGACTCTCTCTTAGTCCTAACTGATAGCAGATTTTATTGGAAAAATGTGTGGGGCCCATGTAGTACTTCACATAGATGGGACGTGGGGACATCCATAGAAAGTACATGTAGGTCCCACAGACTCTGAACCTTGTTTTTTGTCTTCCACCTTGTTTGATGTGAGAGATGAGAGCAGTTTGTTGGTTATTACTCCCTTCAGACAGGGATTCCTCATTAGGAATGTGATGTGAATTAAGGCCACTTTTTTTAGACAGCAAATTCCCTAAGGAGGCAGAGGTGTTTAACCTGATTCTTTGTATACCAAGTTAGAGTACAGTTTTCTAAGGGCACTGTTCAGTTTGTTACCCTAGGGTAACTGACTTCTCTGTGTATAACTTGCATCATTTTTTCCCTTTTTTTTTTTTTTTCTTTCCTCACTGTGTTAAGAAAACATGGAAATTGTACTGTTATTGTAACTGTCAATTGTAATGTCATTAAGATGAGATGGCTGAACAACATTTATAAGCACTTTTGCAAACATTTTGGAAGATAAATCAATTTGTCAAAAAGAAAAACAATAAAACTTCTTAATACTAGATGAAAAATAACATTAAATTAGGAAGATAAGTTTGCAATCTACTAGTAATTTTCCATTCCCAGGAAGAACACTCAGTTTTATCCAAAACAACTCAATCCCTGCTCTTATCATTAATGTACGTAGCATGATTGATATTACATTTCACTATGTAAACATTGCTTTAATACTTCTTGTTACTTCTGCTCAAGTAACCCTGAATAAATGTAGCATCTGGCACAAGATGCTATTCTTATGACATTGTTTCAAAACCAGTGGCTTAATGTTGCACAAGATGTAGCTCTCAGCAACATGGCAAAGCCTCCAGTTAAAATACTCGCTTTCAGAAAGTTGTTCCACCCAAAAAAACTGTATATCCTACATGGGGTTCTGGCTTATGCCAGTGATGCAAGACTAAGATCTAGATACTAAATGTTCTTGAAATCAACAAGAATAAGTGTGCCTTGATTTAGAACTTAAATATGTTCTTGGAAACATATTGTAACAATTGGAGAACACAAGGGAAATATCTTTGGTTCTGTCTGTTGCAAGTCCAAAATCACTGTAAAAATACTTTCTTTGTTTTATTGGGATGGGCAATAAGGGAGACAGGAAATGGGGAAGAAAAAGAGTGCCTGTCTAATTATGTTTCTATAAATGTCCTCAAATACTTTGCTAATGTGGTTGGGGAACTTTTTTCAAAACTGAAATGGCAAATGTGGAACTTTCTAGTCCAGTTAAAGAGGGCTATTTACACCCATCAGTCTTGTCTAGAATGCTCCAGGAAAGCTTGTCTTTAGGAGTGGAACCACACCACATCATTTGCTGTGTCACACTGGCCAAAATAAATGACACCTAAAGCTGCCTGTAACATGGCCTTGACTTCTAGGCTCTGCAACCTCAAAGAAATACTTCTTTTGACTTACTATATCTATCCTGGTGAAGATACGATGTTTTAATGATTTCCCATCACTAACTATCTGGTCAAAGGCACAATTTTTCATTGAATAAAAGAAGGCAAGGAAGAGAAGTACAATTTTGAATCCATCACTGAAAGCACTGCTTAGTGGCTGGCTCAGTTCCAGATGCTGGGAGGATCTCTCCAAACAACTGCTTCCGAGTGAAAACTTGGCAGTTTGGGGGATAATTTGTTCCAGGGACCACCTCCAAAGACAATGTCACAATTTGTTTTGGTCTCTGGATATTTTTTATTTACCACCATAGACATAGCCATTGGGTTTGTGTTGGCTTACAGTCTTACGAAGCTTTTCTAGTAACATCTACAAAACCTTTCATGGTAATTCTGTTTCTCATTGACTTCATCTTGAAATCTCAGCCTCAAGGCACAGTCTGGACAAAACCCTATATGGCCCACAGTTTATTTCTACTAGGCAGCACAAAGCTCCAAATGTCTGTGATTCACTGTTTTCAAATTAACTTTCTTTTTTAAAAAATAGTCACCTAATTATTGATTATTAGCATTATTTTGAAAATTAGGCCTGAATCGAACACAAACTTATGTTATTTATTATATATATATGTTAAACTAATGTTTAACTCATTATTGAGTTAAAGTTCCTTCTCACATCTCCTTTTCATATCTACATGCTGGTAGAAACTATTTTTTTTTTCCTTTCCTAGCTTGGCATAACCAGTTCAGGTAAGTGTAGAAGAAAAAAAAAGTCAGTATTTTATCTATCAATCCCTTACATGAAAATATTTTCTATTAGAAACCCAAGATATTTAACTCTAACATAGCAGTAGACGTAGCAGGTAAAACAATCACAATGTGATTTAGAAGGAAGACATACATTTCTTTAAGAGAGTTTAAAAATGTGTTCTGATGCATCTAGAATGTGCTTTGAGAAGTCTTGGAAGGCCTCAAGTCAATGAACTTACAGTTAAAGGAATTAAGGCCATACATTGGCATAAGAAAGCTATATATATATTTATGGAAAACAAACATTGGTGTCTTGATAAGTGGGGCAAGGTAATGGATGAAATGGTTCCTACAGTTCATTAGAGAAAGGAAAAACGTTAACAGTAACAGCACTCATCCACAACCGTTTCCTATTAACGCTTTCATTTGTGGCAGTGCCACATACAGTAAAAAATACTCAGATAATTGTCATCCTTGTGTTTAAGAAAAACTGTCTCGTTAGATTTTTATGATTTCCATATTTGAAATTAGATATATTTTCCTTCAGAAAAGAAGGTACAGTCATACTGAAAGGATAAACTTACTCAATCTATTCTAAACAGATGCTGAACTGCACTTATTTGGGTTTTGTATCCCATGCTTGTAGGACTTCACCTCTCCTGCAGTCATATATAGTCTTAAGACTCAGTTGCTATACTGAACAGTTTACTATTCATTTTATTTTCCTCTGAGCTTTTATGATGCTATCTTACATACATAGTTCATTGTCATTTTTGTATATAAATATTAAAGAGAAATCGATTAGTTACCTGTGAAGAAATGTTTCATTCTGACACCAGCATGTAGCAAACAGTATATATTATTATGAAATTTTTGTTGCTGCAAATACTATTCAGTAACAAGCATGTACAGTTATATTCAGACACTTAGTCCACTAAAACTCTATTGAAGTCAATGGCAAATCTTTCATCTTTTGTTACAGATCTTGGGGGAAGCAATTTACCCATATGTAGAAAAGAGTTACACTTCAGACAAAATTTCTTTTCGTGCATATTATCTGCTTTCATTTTGAATTTCTTAGTATCAGAAACTCATTGAGGCATACAAAAAATCATGTCCTTCAGAATTTCACACTTCAGAAATTTTAACTTTTTTTTTAACTTACTAAATTCATCTTTTTTTGTCAAACAGTAGTGACTAATATGTGGAAGAATGTGACATCCCTGAAAATATTTATTTAAAATACATAAGAAGATCTCAAAAACATAACAATTGGATTAATAATTGATAGAAATTATTATGTTGAACATTTTAGGGCATGGGTAACCATTCATAGAAGGTAACTCCAGTCTCAGAATTAGTCTTCTTACAAGCTGTCTATCTTGTAATGCTTAGCCTTCAATTCAATTAATATCACTAGATGTTAATTACTCTGAAAGTCTAATGATCAATGTAAAGGAAAAATGGCTACCATTGTGCAGTGTTGATAGCATAACATGAAAACTCCCTCTGAACTTGCCTATACAAATGGTCTGCTATGGCTGAGCATAATGCTCTTTGTTATCCAACCAAATGAATACAAAAAGAATATGAATAAATGAAGCAGAGAAATGACATGTTTTTTGAAAGATCTTTCCTCTGAATTAATGAAAATAAAAAAGGATTGGCTAAGAATCAGCAAGTTGAATGTACTTTTTATAGCTTGGGTGGCTTTGAGGTTTGACTAAGTGCCAGCTAACAGATTAGGTCATTGACTTGTTATTTTTGTTTATTCGTGATAACTGTAAGGTCTATTTGTACATGAAGAACTCATCTTGATTTTCAACAACCTCCTTTCTCATTTTGAGAAAGACTTTTTGCTGTCAAAACAAACCCCACTGCTTCATAAATTCCCATCCCTTTCCAAATAAGAACAAATCAAAAGGAAAGAGAACTTGTCTAAAGTTATTTAACTTAAAACCACCTCACATCAAAAAGAATAATAAATAAACTTCACAGCAGACTTTAAATGTTCTTAAGGCCATTATGTTTCAATTAGAGACAAATGACATATTGTCATCTTTTGGGACAAGAAGATAAAAACATTCTCAAAAGCTTAAAAAATGCTAACCGTAACATTTTTCATTGTATGTTAGCTTATTTCATGAGCTTGGGTTCTCTTGGAGTTGAGAGGAGTGAATGCAAAGCAGCCACAAAATGGTACTTCTTGGTTCATATAGTGATTTACTCGTATTTTGAGCAGGCAGTTTTAACAGTTCAGGCCTATGCCTTAATTCCTTTGCTTTTCAGTGATAGGCATACACCAGATTTACCAAATGAAGAAGGGAGGTGAAATGGTGACTAGCAGTGGTTGCTTTTTGAAGGTAGACTGAAGGGTGGGAGTAGAGAAAGAATTAATTAAAGACCAGGCTCAGATAGGATAATGTTTAGGAAGTGGTGAGCTGAGGAAGAAGTGTAGTGTAAGAGAGAAGGAGGGAGAGGATTCCAACTAAAGGACAATCATGGAGTACAGTAGGTAGGAGGAACCTCAGGAACGGGAGCTTTAAATATAATTGATGATAAGAGTTTATAATTGAAGAGGGAAGACATACTAGGGCAGGGGAGTGGGATAAGGCAGGATCCTACATCTTGAGACCCTCTCACTCAACTCAGATATTTCATTGCAGTCAACTGTTGATATTATTTGTTTTTTATATTGATATTTATTTTTTGCATAAATTAGATGAATGAGGAGTATAAAACGAGAAGGAAACTTGCAAAAGAAACATTGAAACCATATGTACAGTATACTTATTGTTTAAATACCTACTGTGTATTTCTGTATGTCCTTTTTTTTTTTCAAATTGTCCTTTAAAATCTTTCTGTTATTTAAATATTGTTAGTTTTGTATCATATCTTATCTCTTTCATGCAATCTCACAATAAGAAATGTCTGCAAATAAATGTTGTCTCCTTTATAAATGAGAGCCAAAGAGAATGTTAAAGCACTGGATCTATTGTTGCAGCTCAATATATGTGCGTATGCATGTATAGATGTAGGAATAAATAGATATATATGTTATGACTATCCATATTTCAGGGAATACATGTCACTGTGATAGGAGTATTTAGATTACTCAGTGATAATCAGACCACTTAAAGTCTCTGCAACATGACTTTACTGATAGTCGTAAACAAGACACAGTGCAAATAATAAGCTCCTACTCATTAGTAATCAATATTATTACATATTCAAAGCAGTTGGTCTTCAACTATCATATCCTAAATTAGCTGTTGATTGTATGTAGTAGTTCTTTGGCCGAATACTGGACTATGATAAGTCTCTAGGATGTACGTGTTATAGAGGGGATGACCTCTAAACAGTGCAAGTACAAGTCAGTCATTGTCACTAAGGCCAGAGATTAGTCCTTGTTTCTCTTCAGTTTAACACAGTAGACAAAGAATAAATGACCTTGGAGAAGTCAGTAATTATTCAAATCTGGCTGTACTAAGTTGGATTAAGAAACTGTTGCCCCTAAGTGTTCATTCCTTGCTTCCCTGATGCATTTATTTGTCTAGAGAGTTTGAGGTTTATTGATCTAGAGAAAAAATAGCACTATGATTTAGCATTCTCGAAAGAAGATGGGTGTTCTCGCCCATATTTTACCTTCACAGTGTAAGTCTGTATGTAGTACACAAGGAACAAGAGCATTTTTTCAGTTACTGGATAAACGCAGTTCAGCCTAATGACCTGTTAGGAGTCCATCCGGAATTACAGACATGCTGTGCAGGCTTTCAGCAAAAGAATAGCAAAGGTATTTTTGCCATGACATTTGTGCAAATTGGACTAAGCAAATGATTATGGATGCTTCATCTTCCCCACAGACTATAAGAGGAGGATGTGTCACTCCTGTTCCCACTACAGCCTTGCATTGTCTCTTCCCTCCAGGGACACAGCTGATGCTTATCTCTGTACCTTGCACTGCAGGCAGACAGAAGTTTTATTAATAATGACAATGGCACATCCTTTGCAGCTTCTTCCTGCAATAATTCACTTGGAGCCTTCTCAGATATTATCTTCATTGTTTTGTAATGGCTATAAATACAAAAGTATTTACAATGAATTGTTTCCAAACAATTAGTTGCTGAACTGTGTATAAAGTCGTTACACCCAGGATCTAGCCAAGGGCAGAATAAGTTAGACAAGTTCAGTTCTTCACATTTGGGGCACAAAAAGTACCTGCTCTCCAGTCAGTATGGAGTCATTTCCATTTGCAAACTATGAGGCAGCATCTTGGATAAATTTGTCCCTGGATAAATATTTTTGGGGTAGGAATGCAAGTACTAACAAGAAAAGATAGCAGAGTTGAATTTTTCATTTGGTAACTGTATTTAAATGAGAATAATAATATTTAACATGCATACCACATCTTCTCTCGTTTGCAAGTCTCAAAAGAGTTTAGAAGTGAATAACAGTAAGCATATGGAAAGTGGAGACAACAGAGATTAATTTACTTGTCCAAGTCACAATGCTCCTTGGAAGTGGAGAACAGAATAGAGGGGAGATTTGGGCTCTAGCCAGCAAAGTTCAAGTTCTTAGGTGTTGTTTTGTGAAAGTTTCTTTTTTCTTTTTATCATGAATCTCAATTAAAAAATTAAGTATCTTAATAACAGAGCTGAATACTATTAGGTAAAATATATACTTATAAATATAATTATATATATTATATATAATATATATATATTTATACTTAAAATATATACTTACTTGAAGGTGAACACTGCTGAATCAATGATACAGAAATGGCAGTGCTACTGTGTGTAGATTTATTGTTTTTTTTAATTTTAATTTTTTTTTAATGTCCAATTCCTATAAACATGAGGTTGAGGAGGAAGGAGGTTCAGGAGACAGAGCAGACTCAGAGGAGCTTTCGGTGGAAGAAAGGAGGGGATGACATTCCCCACAATCCCACCTCCTGCTTCCTTTAGAGACCCACATTTTTCTGTCTCTTTTCTTTTGGCAAGAAAGTAGTCAGTATTAAGTCAATGGCAGTTCCACTGTGGTTGTGGATGCTATGGGTGCGAAGCAGTGTGTGTTTTGCTTTCTTCCAGTGGAAGGTGAATTTAGCCTTCACTGAAGCCTTGCAATGCAATTTTGCGTATAGAAGTTGGAGCCAAAGAGCTTTAAGTGGGGCTGAAAGAGTTGAAAGCATTTTGAATTTGACAAATGTGATAACAAAATCCACATGCAGTACACAATTGTACTCACAGCCCACATGAGTGCCACAGAAAACATCCTTCCATTCAACCCTCTACCTTAGGGATGATGCATCAGGACATCTTAATGAAGCCACTAGCACCATGTTGCTAGAGGGTAAGATCAGGTAAGTGCAGTCAGAAAAGTGAGGAAATGATGTACTGCAGCACAAGGCATTCTGATCTGTGGAAGCTTTAAGTCATTGGTGCATAGTTTTTTTTCAGTTGTTTGGACATGACCTTTGTATTGAATTTGAGTATGAGTATCTCGCAGAGTGTATAATTGAGGCATGAATGTCTACATCAGACCCTTCTCTTGAAACCATTAACATCATCTGCACTACTTTTAGTTTGTTGAGGAGCGTTTTAGTTTCCTGAGAAGCATTATTGACTCCACAGCCTCTGCCAGAGTTTATTTAAGACTTCTCAGAAGAAAAAGAAATCCAATTTCCTGTTCCAAGAATGACTAACAGTGGTTCAAATGCATTAAGCTCTTGCTTAGATTGTGTCTTGCCGGAAACTTCAGATTAATTATTATTTCTTCCTTGTTAAGTGCACAGAGTGTACTTGATGCTCTCTCTGTAAGGCAAATGCAATGACAGCACCTACAACTGATTGCTTTCTGTCTCAATATCTAATACTTCACAGCCATGCTTTCATAGTAATCCTGTTGAAACTTTATTTAAATTAGTAAAATTTATTTGAAAGACAAACAGTTCGCACAGCGAGATTCCGGTACAGATAGAAATGCATATCACAGTCATCTCAACAGTAAAGAGGGAGAAGAAGTGACATGGAAATATCTGCAAGGGCCAATAGGCAATAACATGGAAAAGTAAAATTGCAGTTTTATATTCATTGTGTTGATGGAGTTAATTCTAAGTATAGTTCTAATCATTATACATTTGTTGTTGCCTCTGGTTTGTGGGAAGAAAGACAAGTAATAACTATTTTTTTAAAACGTAGAATTTGGAAAGCAAATAAGATATCTGTGGTCTCAGTGGTATCCGAGTAAAGTCAGTAGTGCATTTTCCTTTAACTTAAATTTAATAGTATCTTAATTGACTTTAATTTGATTCAGTTCTCAGTTCTCTGTAATGCATTTTATAATTTTAAAGGGGCTCTAAATTTGAGATGAGAAAACTTTTCCAGATGTGATGCATCCAGTATTCAAATAATATTCATCCCTAGAGGTATATTATTATAGTTGATACAGATGTCAGAGATACAGTTCTCAAAGTTTGCTTATATTTAAAATGGCTAACTGTTGTGGCTGATATGGCCATAATCATAAAGGGCTGCTGGAGCTGCAGCTAAACAGATCTTCAATTGGCAAAGCATAAACTCATTTCCCAAACAGTAGAATTCATACTAGCAAAACACTGTCTCAATATTAATATTCAACTATTGAGCATTTTGATGATTTCTTTTGTGTGATTCTTTCAAGTTAGGTCACTGTCTCACCTCTCATGCTGCTCCCATCTATAACATAGGTATCTCCACTTCTCTCAGTGGAGAACTGTTTCCCTTATCAGCTGTGCCAGCCACAGAGGTCTCCCAAAACAGGGATCTGTGACTTGAGACTGGGGTGTTTATGCTTTCCAGAAAGGTCAGAATCTACCAGAATTCAGTTCAGAGATGCATTGTCTCGAACTGCAGTCTCATTAAGTGAGGAAAAAAATTGAGATGTCTTTATTTCTGTGGGTGCAATTTGGTTTTACAAAGATTGAACTCGGGAATTAATAGCTACTGAAGGTTCATCTCAGTGAAGACTGCGAGAAAATTTGAAAGAAATAGCCCAAGGACATGAGAGACAAGACTGTAAATACATGTAGTAACATGGAAGGAGAGTCAGTTGAAACTTTGCAGTCAGTTGCAGGATGAGAAATGTAGCTGCTACACCACAATATTTTGTATGATGGATATGATGTTCAGAAGGTTCTACCGTGTATGTTTGTGTCATTACTCACAATTGTTGTAGTTACTTCTTGGTTGTGATGTCATGCAAATATCAAGGAAGTTAGATCCATACTTTCATTCTATACATCTGTACATACATTCTGAAATACACGAGACAGAAACATAACCTTACTGGAATCTGATACATTAATCTTATATAATTTTTACCATTTCCATAGAGAGGAAAAAACAAACAAACAAACAAAAGAAAAAACAAAAGCAACTTGATATACCTGTTATAAACCTGTTCTTTTGCTGAAATAAGGTGATGGTGATGAAACCACTTTGCCTGTTTCTTGGAAAGGAATTCTTTGTTTTTTAACATCATCAACTGAGGGCATAGCTCTAAAGCACTTTTTTGACCCGCTTATTTTTCAGGGGATTTCAACATAAGTTTTTCCTCTTCCACTTCTTAATATTTTGCCCTCTGATGAATCTGCATGCAAAAACTTCCTTCCTTTAGTTGGAGTCCACAAATGAAAGGCTTTTCCTTCTCTGATTGCAGATTATCCTGCCAAGAAACAGACTCTAACTGGAGAACATCACTTTATTTATGGGATACAGATGACAAGGAAGTCTGTCCTCTTCTCAGGCTTTTTTGGACAGCTCTGAGCTGACCCAGCCCAGCAGAGTTCATATGGCAAAGGCAAACTGTGCCAGGAACCAAAGCCAATAGTCATTGCAAACCTCTGAACCAAAACATTCCTTTAGTGCTTGAATTTCCCTATAATTTGTGTAGATTCCCTTTTTGTCAATGAAGCTTGCAGTGGATAACTAGCTTAGTGCAATCAGACTAAACAACCATGCTATTCATTCAGCAATTAGATGATAGCAGTAATGCATGCTTTATGGTTTCCGTTCTTCATTCTTTCCTTTCTTTTAAAGTCCTTGGAGACAAATTCTGGGATGTTTGGCAAAGAAGAGGCTCTTTCTGAAAAATATCCTGCCTTTTTTTTTTTACTTTTGGGTTACTAATAAGTTCTATTCTCAAAGGCAAAATATCAGATCCACATGGGAAGAAAAGATCAGCTAGAGAAAAAGCAACAGTATAATCATTTATATATACGTGGACATATCCTTTAATCTATTTAAACGATGGAGGAAGACTTTTGAAAATCATAATCAGCATATGGCTTAATAAGAGTATTCTGAATGCAAATATTTTTAGCAGAAATAGAGCAGATTATGTTTGCTTTATAAATATCTTGAGAGGAGAGTAGGGCTAGAAGAAAGAATTTTGCTGTTGTTGCAGAAGATAAATCTTTGTGAAAGGGCAAGCTTCAGTGCTTCAGCTTTAAGCTAAGAGTTCCAGCTTCAGCCAAAATCAGCTGTGACGTTTTACTCTTTTTTTTAACACTGCATGTAACTTCTCTGTGTTTGGACAAAATCAGTGCATATGTTTTGTTACTTCAACAATTTCTAGTGATTCTATCAACACAGAGGCAAACTGAGCTCTCTGCATATTTTAAGAAGTTGAACTAAGTCAATAAAAAGGATACAGCATAACAAACATAAGCTTATCAAATAGTAGGGACATAAGCTGGTGATTATTTACTAACTTTGCATTTTCCCATCCTTGCAATTCTTTCTGTTTTATTTTACACCAGTTCTGTCACTCAGCTACTGTGTGACCTCAGACAGATCAATTAAATTCCTTGCACTATAATTTCTTTATTTAAGAGCTCATAAAGAAAGAAAAAAAACAAAAAACCATTAAACTCAGTATGGGCTTATCAGATGCTTTTCTTATCACTTTTCTAGAGATTAATTTCCCAATAATAGGAAAGGAGGGATAGGATATGAGCCATGTGTCAGTCACTGTGGTTTGCAGTACAGAATATTAAATTAAATTGTACAGAAGATAGATTCTTGTTAAAAGAAATGGACAGTAAAATTTGGTGGCTGAGGCCTACATACATATCTTGTTCTATTGTTCCTTAATACTGGTGATGACCTAAGAGAGATAAAATAGAGAATGCAAGACACAAAAGATCACCTGCCAGAGGTCTGAAAGTCTTACCTGGGTAGCTCAAGAACATTAGAAGAGACTGATTTCTGTAAACTATTTGAAGTTGCTTATAAAAGACAGTGAACAATAATAAAGTATATTTACAAAAGTATGGGAAAAGGAGATTCCAGCTGACTGCAAGTATAGTGCATTTCTATTCAGACCACTTCGTTTTGTTTTGAAATATGCTATTTAGAAACACCTTTCAGCATAAGGACTGTCATTCTTCTCACAGTCAAAGATTTGGCAGTCAAATATGACAAGGTGTGAATATTTGTGAGGGCTTGAAACAGAAAGAAAGATAGAGTGATGAGAAACCAGCTGGGTAGAGTGACGTTCCAGTCTAATGTGAGTTGAAATGTCTTCTTAATCTTGTGACACTCCTCAAAAGCTGATCTAGTGCCTGTTTAATTGTCCACTTTAGTTCAGTGAGGTGTTCAGGCCCAAGGTCACTTCACTTTCCTTAGATTTTTAGCTGAAATGCTCATGATTAGAACCTTGTTGCTTTTGGTTTCTTCTCTTATCAGTGGTCATATAGGTTTTCAGAATTAAATGCCCATCTGTCCCCTGTAAGTGCTTGAAGGAGAAAGAAGTGTGGGAACTTGGACTGCGAACGTTGTTGCTCTACTGACATTTTAGAGTAGTCTTTTGATTTAGACAAACATATCTGAGTACTGTCTTGCCAAGGCAGAAGAGTTCAGATGTTTTGTTTCTAAGTCAAAGCTGAAAATCATTATGCGCATACTCTGTATTCGTTTTTCTTTAGTTAGCAATTTTAACCAAATGTATTGTGAAATTGTTAAGTATAGCAGAGAGCAATATGAGTGGTACCAAATCACAATATTTTCCATAGAAGAGTAATGGGTTAAGATGAAAAGAGTATGAGCCCATTAATTTAAACCTTGAATCATATTTACAGAAAGAATATAGTTTTTACATCTGAATATTAGTGATTAAAATCTTCCTTGCAATAGTGAATGAAAAGTAAAAGATTCAGAAGATTGTTACAAGTGATTCAGCCATATAGTCTCCTTAATCTTAGAGAAACCACCAGTTCCTAAACAGAAACAAGTAAGCAAATTCTCCTGTACAATACCTTTATTTAGCCTTTTAAACATAGACAAATGATACTAGAACAGCTGATTCAGTGGGTTAAGGCTAATGAAAAAAAAAAAGCTTTGCTTTCTTTTTGCTTTTTTGTGTTTATTTATTTATTTATTTTTATTTTTTTTAACCTGGTGTAAGGAAACTGCTTTGGCAGGGGGTTTGGACTCAATGATCTTTTGAGGTCCCTTCCAACCCCTATGATTCTATGATTCTATGATTTTGTGATTTGCATTCAAGGATGAATGTTACAGCACGATCTTATGGGAAAAATAAAAATTAAATGTAAAATGATCTCAATACATAAAGAACAGTGTTGTGAAAAATATATTATGCAGTTTACAATAGAAATATTAATACTTGTAAGAGGATGGCATTGGTACAGTTCCAGCTATAGTAAATCCTCCTTGGAAATAAATGTGTAGTTTTACAGGATATGGGTAATTGTGTTTCCTTTCAGCTTGATGTTTTTTCTTCTGGGACGTGAACAGTTACCAGTTGTGTGTCACAAGTACATTTACTATTTGTGTACTACTTACTGTCATTTGTAGTGTGTCATTACTTGAAATTTGTTGTAAGTCTCAATTGAAACATTAAACTTTTTATGAACTGGAAATCTTGGAAAACCTTCAGAGGAATACTTTTATTTATGATATTGTACTCAGTGTTTCCACTGTATCCCCCTGTTTTCAGGGATTTATAACTTGGTTGTAAAAAAATCATTCTGGATTGAAATTTGACATGTGGGATTGAATTCAAAGAATGGAGTTTTTACCCAATCTGAAAATATGCCTGGTCACAGGCAGGCTGCAGGATGTAGAAATGGAAGTGATAAAAGGTATTCTTCAGAAGTTGTTCTGCTTAATTATTATGTTGTGTTGCATTATATCATTTTCTACAGTCAATTTTATATTAATAATATTGCATTTCAGATGCCTTCCTTATCCCACACCCCTGCCTCTTGGTTGAAGAATAGAGCGATTAATGCTATGTTTATCACTAAAATATAGTAAGGTTGAGTGTTACTGTAGCCTTAAAGAACATGATAGTCAATTCTTCTGAATAGCATAGCTTGATGGTTTAGTACGTAGAAGAAATCCAAGCAAACAGAATTCAACACGACATTGACAACATTCAACTAGTCAACCAATTAAATAATAAGTTTATACCTCCCCTGCCCCTATATATTTTACATACATACATATTATACATAAATAAATTTACATACATATACGAACCTCTAAAAGAATAAATAAATACATGCTTACAAAGCTTTTTGTGATAATAGGTAGCTTAGAGGAAGCATAGCTGAAGCATTATGGATTCTGAAATTAATAACGTAGGATAGGGTGATACTGTAGATTTTTCAGTATTTTCAAGATCTCCAGCACTGTTTCTAACTCAGAAAATGATGTCTTTAACTTTTAGGTTCTTGTTGCTCTCTCACTGAAATAGCACCACTATAATGAACAAGAAGAAAGATTATCATTACAAAGTCATTTTTCTCTGGGTAATCTGTGGAGATTTCCTACTAAAATAATTACCAAGCTCTACTTTTAGCTTGTTTGTTCAAAGGAGAGGACAGTTTGAGAGAAAAGAAAAAAAAAAGAGCAAGAAAAAAGAAGAAAGATGAGAAAAATCTGAGTTGCTGCAAGCACTTTTTGCCAACAAGCATTTTTAATGATAATTTCTTCACAGATTACTACTGGTTTTATTAAAATTTCTGTGCAAATTCCATCTCTCAGAGAAAATGGTTCTTATTTTTGCTGGGAGGATTTATATGATACCAATAAATCAAACAGGCTATAAACACAAAAAAAGCAGTTTCAGGAAGCTTTAGACAACTGCAATGCCATTATGTAGTTACAAGGACTGCTCTTGTTCATCCTATCTGTTATTTAACCTGATAAAAAAGCAGACATGGAGCAGAATGTACCAGCAGATGTGAATCTGTGAATTTATGTCAGATATAGCTTCCTGCTAAAGGAAATGAGAATATTAAGGTATTAAGTACTAGTTAAGGATGATGAAGTTGAATCTTTTTTGTTAGTTCAACAAAGTCTAATAATGTTACCAAAAGAAAAAAAAACGGCAATCTTCCTGGGATTGTGATTTGGTATGTTGTGTAACAAATACAGTACGACAAATGGTGACTCTCATTTTTGTAAAGAACATGACAAAATAAAAGAAGAGGATGACTTCGAAGTAGCACTGTGAAAATATACTGATAGTGTGGAGTATGCTACAGAGTGTCCTGCTGTGAGGATGACTAAGCACTGAAACCAGTTGCCAAGGGAGGGGATATTCAACAGACAAGTGAACATGGTCCCAAGCAATTGGTTTTAAGTGTCCTTGAGCATGAAGGCTGAGCCAGATAGCCTCCAGATATTCTTTCCATCCTGGAGCTTGGAATGAAATGGCTGAATACATAATAACATATTGAGAATATATGACAAAAGGTTGAGGTAAAATTGCAGAAAGTCAACAGCTAATTTCAGTATGAGTCGGTAAATAGGGCATAAATATTCACATCAAGAAAGAGGGAAGCACTAGCAGAATGAGAACAGTAGTCAAATATGTGGACAGAGTCAGTGGTTGAAATAGAGTTATATAGTTAAACTAACTATCAAATAAGGCTTAAGATTATGGATTTGGAAGGAACAATGAGTTACGAAGGAAATCAAATTAGTGGTTAAAAGAAAAACAAAGCTTTCTTTAAGTTCACCAGAGAGATTCTATGATATGGCTGTCTGCAACAGTATGAAAAAACTTGTTGAGCCACAAGGTTCCTTTTGGCCTGATTTTCAAAACTTCTGAATTCTTGCAGCTTTTGCTGGTCTTGATATTCCTCATTTCCTGTGGTACTCTTAAAAGGCAAAACCCAGTGGCTTATTTAGTAAATAAGTTACAGATTTGATTTATGACTATAATGCGTAGTGAATTTTAGAACTATGGCAAGGCAAACTTGCAAATAGTTTTATTATTATTGTGAAGAACCTGGTTAGTTTAATGTTATGGTTGCTGCCTGGCTTATTTCACTAATGCAACCATGGAATGGAAGAAAACAATCAGTTGACTCACATATATTGCTTTCACATTCCCATTGTCTCTATTCTCCTGGATGTGCTCATTGGTCAGACTTAATTCCTACCATGTTTCAAATAAATGCATTTATATTTTAAAGGTTATTCTACGTTTGTAATGACATAGATCAATGAATTCCAGTGTTAGTTTTTTAGAGGTAAACAAAATATATTTTTTTGTACTATTTGATTGAGATTGAATTTTTTTTTTCTTAGCAGTTGTCCTAAACTCAGCATTGTTTTTTTGTAAAAAAATAAAATCATCCGAAATCTGCAGATGAACATGCCTATAAAGGTCTATAACCTCTATAGAACAGTCATAGAATCACAAAATCATGGAATCCTTAGAGTTCGTAGGGACTTCTGAAGGCATCTAGTCTGACTCTCCTGTGATGAGCAGGGATACCACAGCTAGATCAAGTTGCCCAGGGCCTGATTCAGTCTTGAGCTGAAAGTCTCCAGGGATGGGGCATCAACCACAACACTGGGTAACCTGTTCCAGTGCCTCACCACTCTCACTCTAGAAGATCTTTTCCTTATATCCAACCTATATCTATCCTCTTTGAGCTTGAAGCCATTTCCCCTTGTTCTATCACTGCAGACCCTGCTGAAGAGTCTGTCCCCGTCTTTCCCTTTAGATACTGAAAGGCCACTATCAGGTCACCTCACAGCCTTCTCTTTTCCAAGCTGAACAGACCCTGCTTTCTCAGCCTGTCCTCACAGGAGAGGTGTTCCATTCTGTCCATCATTTTTTGTGTCCCTTCTCTGGATGCACTCCAACAAAGAATTGACAATAATCACTTAGGATGAGGCTTAACATATATACTTGTGGTTTAAGGGAATGATGGAAACTGAGCAAAGGTTGAACTCAGTGTAGTGTGACTGAAGCCTCTGTTTTACAGGTTTTACATCTTCCGTTGGTGGGATTTGCAGTTTGGCAAGCTACCACTAAATTAATGAAGTTTATGGGTTGGAATTTCACTCAGAGTGATAGTTATTTGTATTGACATGTATCATTTCCTCTGTGCCCCCTGGCATTTTTTTTTTCTGTCTGTGCTTCAAGAAACACATTATATATTTTTTTAGCCAGGTCTGTGAGATCTGATCTATGGAAACAAACAGTATTCATCCTCTAATATTAGTTTCGACCTGCCAAATACATTTCATATCAGTGGACAAAAAGAGGAGTGTGATCTGAAAGTTTTCCATACTAATTTGGTATTCCATATAAGCCTCCATGGGCCACTTCTCAGGTCCTGCATAGGCCTGCCTACACTGAAGTTCTGTCTGCCTCTACCTGGATTTAATACAAGATCAGTGAAACAGGTGATGGTATTCTTAGCTATATGTATTTTAAGGTTGCAATATGCCAAGGACAGCTTAAGGGATACTTCGCCACTGCACAATACTTGTTCATGTGTCAATTAATCTATTCCTGGCAAAACTGATCTGCCTGTTTTCTTGTCAACAATAATGTATTCTCATCACTGCCTTTATTTTTGGTAACTCCGTTCATAAGCCCTTTCCTTATTATTTCACTATCAAAAATGGAAGTGTGATGTTAACTCTGTAAACGTACAATTTTCTTTTTTGTTTTAGTACATTTTAGAAATTTCACTAGTGTGATTTTTTTTTAATTATTATTATTCAGTGGATTCATTTCCAAGAGCACTGGCTTTCGATCTGTTTGTCATGCTGCATCTATACCACTAAACAAAAGAGCCTGCTGACATGTCCGCTAGATAAAGTAACACCAAGCAGCTCATATTAACAATACCAAACACTCCTTCTAAAGTAGATTTCTACCAGGTTTAGTGGTCCAAAACCAGGGCTATGAGTGAGCTAACTCCTAATCAGTATGAACAATCAGCAGCTCAGTACTTGACTCATACCCTGTCCCTATTCTTTTTTTTTAAGAGTACAATTATACCCTTAGGCAATGTCTATACTAGTAAATAATGTGAAACAAGACAGATTCTCTGGACTTGAGTGTGCGGCATGAGAGAATTTGCACTCATTGTAACTAAATAGTCTTCTACCTGGGTGAAGGTTGGCTTCATCTATAGGACAACTGTGAACAATCTGTGTCTTATTCTATCCCTAAAATATTTCTGAGAATGTTTTAAGAGACAGGTATTTATCACAGACCAAAATTGCATCAGGGAATGTAATGAATAGAGACAGAATGACTTAGCTGTGTGATAGAGCTTGAGACCATGTAATGGCCTTTTATATTTTAGTCATATGAAGTATTCTTAGGTTTGACTGCAGGTTTTGGAGAGTGTTGCTGAGCATGTGCAGCCTCTTCTATCTAGCCTTCCTGAGCCTGGTCCCTTTTACCATTTCTCCTTGCCATTATGTTTATCACTGTTGGCACCTGGTCCAAGTTTCATTTTGCTCAAGTCCCTTTTTAAAGTTCACCTATAGCATTTTATTCTCCTCTCATGCTATTTCTCTGTTACTATTATCCATAGTCAGAATCAGTTTTCCAGCTCTTCTAGATCCGTCCTTCCACTGAGCTTCAATTTCTGCTGTCATTCCATTATGCTTTCTTTTTTCAGTTTTATTTTCTTCACCCTTTTCCTCCAGCTTCACAGCATTTAAATTTGACTTCCTCAACTCTTCTTGACTCATTAACTTCTTTTGCCCAGCTTCCAGTCTCATGTCAAACCCCATCCCTTTTCACTTTGTTTTCTGTGACTCCATGTGGTTCCTTGGCAGGTTTGCTTTCCCCATCCTATGTCTGGCCAGCATGTGGCTGGGTGTCCATGGAGAGCCCCAGACTGTTTCTACTCCCTCTGTCCAAGTAACCAGAACCCGTATTTCCCAGTGTCACATCCTGTATCCACACTAGGACAGACAGGAGAAACAGTCACATGAAAACTTTGCTCTTGCACTGTATTTCTAGAATGCTTCTGTGCTTCCTGGAGGAAAGTGCATGCACTGTTGGGTGCTAAAAACATGTAACGAAGAACTAGGTCATACCTAGGAAGGACTGCACTTTCACATCTGAGTTTAGTGGCTGCTTGTTGCAGTCTAAGTGCCGCATAAGCCCCCTTTCCCTTTGGAAGGTTTTAACCCTGTAGAATTATGTGAAGAGTAGGCAACAGCAAGCAAAGGAACATCAGCAGAGATTTGAGACCAAAAACCTGAACCTTACTGGATAGGTTTAAAATGGGACTTTTAAAGAGTATAAAGTTAGACATTTCTACTCAGACATATATCGCCGAGAGAAATGTAGCTTTCTCCTTCTCATCTCTGTCACCCCGAACTTCATATCTCTGCTTTATGCTTATAGCCACTTGCATTTCTCACTGAAGATGAAAACATCTTCAGTGTTTTTAAAATATTACTGAACAAAAGATTGTCTTTAAACTTATTCTCAGAAACAGCTGTACCATTTTGGATGAAACTTCCTGAAATATTTCTGCCTGAGGCAGCCACCTGGCATGGAAAATTTTATCCCAAACATTCAAGGTTTGGCAAAGTGATATGCCGCTGAAAACAAGCTTTATAATAGGAAGTGTTGGGCAACTTTAATAACGAGCTGAATTACCAGCCTCACCCCAACACCAATCCTAGCTGATGTGCCAAGCTCTACGATAAAATACTCAGTTTAAATGAAAGATGTTCTTACCTATCTAAAGACCAAAAATAACTTGGAACACAGTCCTCTTCCAGATATAACAAACATTTCCGACTTATGGCTTAAGGATGTAAAGAGGACAAAGTAGACTAATAACAAAACATAAGATGTAATCTTCAGTTTGTGTCTGTTAGAGTGAAGAGTGAAGTGTACTGGCAAAGTATGTAATACTTTATTGCTTAGAACTTACATGTTTGAGTCATTCAAAAATCAGATGGATTGTTTTCTCCAAACACACCCCAAACTATTAGTCGGAAAACCACTTACACATTTAGATGGCAACTCTAAGTTCTGAAGACAATAACAGAATTTATTAACTTTTCAGCAAGTCACCCAAAACGTTTTAAAACTGCTTTTTCATTCAGTTTCTCCTTCCAGTACCAGAAGAACTTCATTTCCTATTCAATTTATTCTTCTCTTTCTAAAATACAGCCCTTTTGTAGTAGTCATGATTTTTTTAACCAAAATCAGTAAATATGGAAACATCTAATAAAGCTTGTTCTTCTACTGTGCACAAATACAGTGGAATAGCATTGTAGTTTTGTATTTTTTATATCTTATTTTGTTTAAAATATAAATTAATTTAAAAAATATGGAGCATGAAGTGAAGTAATAAGTAGAAAGGAAAAAAAAATAAAGGGAGAAAGAGAGAAGAAGAGGTGAGGTTAAGTTAACAGTGACATTTCAGGGCCAGCTTGAATTTAGTGATTATTTGGGAAGCATACTCAGTGTCCAAATTCAGTCTAACATACAGCTTTGGTGGATTTCATGCACACAAATATTTCTTATTGCCTTCTCAGGAGCAATATGAAAGCATTGGAGACTCTTTAAAAGTCTGGCAGCATCTCTGTTCTAGAGAAAGAAACATAGCTCCTGAGTCTGGTCTTCACCTAGAGGAGAAAAACTGTGTGTCCAAATTCATCAAAACTGTGCGATGAAGCATCTGTGTTTCTCCAGTCACGGAAGAGGCTAGGTCAGATGGTTGTGTTTGTACCTACCTCACTGAAACAGCCTCATTCAAACAGTAGAACAGGTCGGTTCTGCTAATAGATGATGAATTTATGAGACACGAGCACTGTGAAATTGCCTGATGTAAGGAAGGGAGAATGTAGTCTTCAGGTAAGTATTGCACTGGATTCTGGCTTATGTATTTTCTATTGGATAAAACATCTAAATGGCATGGGGAATTCTAATTCTTCCTCTGGGGAGGTTACCACTTGCCTCCAGGATGAAAGGATAAAACTGAGGCTGTATCTGCCTCACATAGAAATTGTACATCGTAGTAATATTACTTCATGCTGGATGAGAAGTGGTGATGCAAGTTATCTTGAGGTTAAAGCTTAATTTTTATAATAAGGCTTGCAAAAGCTTATTTTATTTCAATGCCCATCTCATATCATAGAAGTCTGTTGTGGTTGCCACAAAAATTCATGGATGAAACGTCTCACATTCTGCCTTCATCTGTTTCTGTCATTAGAAAAATCAATGTCTTGCTGCATTAGTGACCTCTGAAGGTAAAGGACTCTGCTTGTGTCATCTAGATCTTGTTAATACTGATAATGATTATTTTTATTTACGCAAAAGGCTTATTGGACTTACAATATGAGGCTATAATGAGCAGTAAGAGATGCTAAAACACAGACTCAGTAAATTGTGGGATTTTCTTCTGTATATTACAGCATAAATATTTGGCTTGTGATAGAACAAAGGTACATTTATCACTTAAGCAAGTCACATGTAGGGGAAAAAAAGCACATTGGCTATTTTTATCAGCGTATAGAAATAATAAGAAAAAAATAGAACTAGCATTAGAATAGTTCATCTAGAAAGAAGGCGGAAAGAACATCAAGTCCAATTTCCTGGTCTCTTCAGGACCATTGAAAAGTTAAAACATGATATTGAGGACATTGTCTAAATGCCTCTTGAAAACTTACAGACGTGGGGCATCAATCACTTTGCTAGGAGGCCTGTTCCAGTGTTTGATCACCCACACGTTTTACAACTATGTACCTATATAACATCTATATTAAGGCACTAAAAAAAATAATAATACAGGGATAACAATAATATAGAAATATGTCTGCCAGAACAAGGAACTCATTAATGAAAGGCATTTTTAATTAACAACATGCCAGAGCTTTTGATTTTTTGATAGCCCATCACTGGAAAACAGTTTTAAAAGAGTACTGGACGCATTACACAACTATCAAGAATGAGTCTGAGAAGTGTGGTGAGTGGGCAGAATCCAGATTCTGAGAGCACTGTCTCATAAGAAGGAAGACCCATCTGAGAGACTGCACAGACAGAGAAGTCCTTGGAGTTAGCAAAAAAAATGTTTCCCAAAACTATTCAGTGAGAGTGGAGAGAAAGAACCTTCTCTTTTTCTGAAACTCAAATTGTGGATCATGTACAGGCAGCTGTATGTATGTATAATTGCACAGGAAAGGCTGTTGGAATATTTTTTTTCCAAATATTGACTGCAGGACAAGCAACTTCTTCACTGCCAGGATGTGTAGGCAGCACTGCTCCTGTGAGCATACTGGGTCAGAGACCTGGTGACTAACTTATAGACCTTTTACAATTCTCACAGTACATGTGAAACTCAGACAGCATAAATGGACTGCCCTGCAATGCCATAGACTTGCTAAAAGTGTAAACCAGCTGTCTCTAATGGCGTGACTACAACGTGCAGTTCAGCAAATGCGACTTGGGGCCTCATTTCTCTGTCTCCATTTCTGACATTTATGTTTAAATCATGTTGTTAATTCTTGCAAGAGATGCTAAAATTTCTCTAATTAAAGAGGAAAATAACAACAACAACAAAAGACACACAAAAACAGCCCTCTTGTTCCTTTGCAGATTGTTCCTATTTTCTGCAAATAAGCATGAGTTCCTGCCTGGAAGCACTATCTGCAAACTGCAGTCAGATGTAAAAGAAGCCTAATCAGGCTTGGGAACCATGCCTTAATTAGACTGCTTGGAAAACAGAGCAGAAGAGCAAATGAGAATTATTAACCATCACTCATGATTCCTGTTTCTAATTTTAAAGAGGAAATCATGCATTAATCAAACCGTAGTCCTAAGCTCAGGGACACGTTTTAGAAATATCCTGAAACAACAAGAGCAAATCTTTTCAGTGTTTAGAGAAAACAACCCCTGATCAGCTAGTATGTGTAGCACAATATATTTTGACATGAAATAAGCTATGTTTCACTGTGCGTAGCTTTTGCTGGGACCAAGAAAAACAAAGCCAGTACCAACTGAAATTAAGGCATATGACAACAATTGGGGTTAAGCCTGGGTTTTGTTAAAGGAAAACAGAAATGTAGAGTATGTTGTTTTCAGGGGATAAAGGAAAGACATAGAAGGGTAAGAGCAATAATGCAGTAGTGCAATAATGCCACAGTGCAATAATGCATCTGCTATTGCATGCTTCTGTCATAATAAAGAAACTCTTTGCTTCACAGAAAAAATATTTAATATGAATTATTCCTGATATTAATAACAAATATGAGTACAATCTCCAAATATCACCCAGAGCTCACTTGAGATAGTGTAATAAGATTTATCAGAACTTACTTCATAGTTTCTGCTATATGTGGGCTACAAAGATAATTTTCTATTTTTTTTGGCAAACTAATGTGAACTTTCTGGCTATGGTTCAGTAACTAATGTTTTCTGGTGGAGTCAGATTGAAATCTTTAATTTTCTTGGAACTCTCCAGGAAGAGGAGAGAAAATGGGCTCTTGACCTACATTAAACATTGCACCCATTTTTGTGGAAATATCATGTTACAAAGAATGTTCACTTTTTCAAACACAAATATTCAAGTTTCTCCCTTTGAATTACAAACAATACTTTTTAGAACTTAGCAGTTTTCTTTCTCTCTCTCCAAATATTTACCTGGTCTTGCCACTTTAAGTCTCAAAACTAATGATTTTGTATTCTGAAATTACATATCTAGAAATGTTAAAATGGCATAGACACTAGAGTTGTGAATTGCCGAACATAGTTATTGTTCCACAAATACACTGAAAAAAGAATGACACATAAAAAAATACTTGTTTTCCATATATCATGCTATATATGCCATGCTTTTATAGAACTAGTTGATGAAGTTCAGCAATCAAATTTTCCAGAGCGTTACTGTCTGGAGAAATGGAGGCAGGCAAGGGTTAGGGTGAACAGAATTTTAATAATGGTTTTGGCATGGGCTCTTCTAAAGTTTTGATGAGTAGCTTCACTGTTAAAGACTTGCAGGAGAACGATCTGAACAAAATGAAAGGTTTTTTTTCGGTGGCATCTGCCTGTATGGTAGCCTTTTTGTTTTAAATGAAAAATGATTACTCCTGAAAGACATCAACTTTGCTTCATTACTTTGAAGCTTCCATTATTTCTCCCTGATTCTTAATGCAAAGATCAACTGCTTGGTTCATGCATTCTCCGCTAGAGTTCAGTTGCAGCACTTCTACTAAATTAAGTATGATGGGATCTCAACTTTTGATTTCAGTGAATGACTAAGGACAAGATAGAGCATGCCTAGTCTCAGAACTTGGAGGTGAAAGATTCAGGTTTAAATCCTCTTAGGCTGAACGAGGAGCTGAAACAATATTTCCCATCTGCAATGTAATTGCTGTGAGCACCATACTGTTGTGTAAAAATGATAGGATTATAATGTTTTGTGTAATCTCGGATGATAGGACTATAAAGTTTCATAACAAAGTGGCTGAGACTCCTCCTTAATGCCAATGCAGCATTGCCTCTATGTGTGTTCCTGTAGCACTTTATATTGGTCATTTCTTAGCTCTAGCCATGGTGGGAAGGAGCCTCATGACAGACCAGCACCTTTCTTACAATTTCAGTCTTTCCAAAGCTCATTATTGTCCCTGTGGAACTTTAATTGTTTTGTGGATGCAGCAGAAAGTAGTTTAACGCACTCTTAAGGACTAATTTCTCCTTTTAATACTCATAGTTCTTACTTATACAAGGTAAAGTGACCTGTGTCAGTGCACGCTTATTTTCTTGTTTGCTGAAGGATTCAGTAAGTGAATATTTAATTTTGCTTTGGCTACTTGGTTTTTACTATCTATTTTTTTTTTTTTAACATATGCTTTCAGTGACAATCAGCCTTGCATCTCAGGTTTTGAATTTTATCGTTCAGTATTGCCATTATATCAAAACAATGATGATGCTACAACATCAGTCTGCTAATATCTACTTTGTTTTCATGGTTTTGTGAGCATACTTAGCCAAGTTTTCCTTTCAGTTTTATCTACTATTCTGGGGACTGCCATGTGATTTTTATTTTTTATTTTTTCCCCTATGTAGTTAACATAATCTATACCTGCAGTTATCCATCAGAGTTACAGGGATATCAGCGCTCAAGACCCAAAAGTGGACACGAACCTGTCACTATTCAATCCATGTTAATCAATGTTAATAGCTTGCTAGTAATCCAAGTTTAATTTGATTTGGAGTCAGTTCCAGCACTGTTTAACTGCTTATGGAATACACTTAGTTTCTGTTAGCCTACCTGCTGTAGCATTGTTTTAGATCTGTTCTCCCCCTGCCACTTTTTTTCCCCATCTTTTTTAAATTTGCCATCCTTTTTTGTCTTTACACATTTACTGTTCTTATTATAAGTAAGTGCATTTGAGTATCAATCTCAAAGTTCGAAGTGCTTTCCAAACATTAAAAAAGGGGAAAAAAAATGCAGTTTCTTGGCTGCTGCAGTCATGTCCTTGCAGGTCTATCTCAACGCTCTCTCTATGTGAAATCTGCTCAGAAGCACGTGGCTTGTTTGATTTATAACTTCTTGTGTTTTTCCAAGTGACTTGAATGTAGAAGAACTCCAATGACTGATCTGTTTGTGTGTTTTAGCCAGTGCTGGCACCAGCTCTTGGGACTCTGCACTCTGGAACAATTTATTCATAGGGCTTGATTTTACTTCATATCCATGTGCAGTTCTAGTTCCCTTCACCTCATTTTTTTTTGTTAAATGAATCTGGTAGTTCTCAACACTGTGGCTGTTCTGTTGTTTTCTGCATTTAGTAGCCTTTACCTTGTAGATTCTCACTGTTTGAATAATGGTATCACTTCAAAACACAGCAGAAAGACAATTGTATGCTTCACTTACTCTTCTGGATTTTTGTTAACGCTCTCATTTGATGTGACAGTTTTGTTATGATGGAGGCTTGGCTGTAATTATAAACACTAGAACTTTTTATTTTTGAAGTTCTGCAATGATGTCAGACCCAAGGTAGAAGTGAGAGATAACACACATTGTCTGTGTTTCTAGGAGGGTCTTAAACTAGAGCTCTTGGAACACTGCACAAACTGCCAGTGAAAGAGTATAAATGTAGGTTTTACAAAGAAGACTTCATTTCCCATGCAGAGAAAGGACTTGTCACTTCTCCTTCTGGATGCTTTACTAGACTTCTCTTGCTTTGTGTTCATCTCAGTATTTTGAGCTCTTTAAGGCTGAATTTGTACTTCTGTTCTGTGGAATGCACTGGTGCAGGCTGAAATCCTGATCTACCAAATATCCACTTCATCCTTCAGTTAGAAATTGTTCTTCTTCCTACCTAGCTATGAGAACAATTTTCCTTTACAAGAAACTGTGGTGACAATACATACCCACATGTTTACCCAGTCTGGAGTCTCGCTGCAGCTGCAGTATGTTGTCTGAGTTGGGGACTGGAAAATGGTCCTTGGGTATCATGATGCAGACTCAGCTTTGGAAAGTGACTGTTATATTTTTCTTAAGGAGAAATAATAAAGCATATTTTGGGGCAGGGAACTATATAAATGTACAAATATTTTCCTTAAGGGAAGAAGTATTCAAGGACTATATCAGCACTGTAGGGGAATATACCTGTATATAATATAGATATATATTATATATACCTGTATACCTGTATATATGGAAAGACTATAAGTTCTATATATAGACTGTCCCTACACAGACTACTAGGCTGTGTAGAGATATGGTTATGAAAGCCAAAGGCCAGCTTGAACTAAACTTGGCAAGGGATGCCAAGAAGAGGAAGAAAAGCTTCTACAGGTACCTCAACCAGAAAAGGAAAGTCCATGAGGGTATACCCCTGCTAGTGAGTGACGCAGGCATTCTGGTGACAACAGACAAGGAGAGGGCTGAGGTACTTAACAACTTCTTTCTTTTTAAATTTCTTTTATCAGGTAAAGTGCATGGTGACTAAAGAAAAGGCAACATCGCATCCATTTTTTAAGAAGAGTAAAAAGAATGACACTGGGAACTACCTTCCTACTTTCCCACTACTACCTACCTGTCACCTGTCTCACCTCTGTACTGGGAAAGATCATGGAGCAAATCCTGCTGGAAGCTATGATAAGGCACATGGAAGACAGAGGTGATACAGGAGAGCCAGCATGGCTTCACCAAGGGCTTGACCAGCCCAGCGGCCTTTTACGGTGATGGCAGTGCTTCAATGGATAAGGGAAGAGCCACCAATGTCATCTATCTTGACTTCAGTAAGGCCTTTGATGTGGTACCCCAGAACATCCTTCTCTCCAAATTAGAAAGGTATGGATCTGATGGGTGGATAGTTCAATGGACAAAGAACTGGCTATAGGATCAGGTGCAGTGGTAGTCAGTCTGGACAGAGATCAATGACGAGTGGTGTCCCCTAGGGGTCAGTGCTGGGACTGATGCTCTTTAATATCTTCATCAATGACATTGACAGTGGGGTCAAGTGCACCCTCAGCAAGTTTGCAGATGATACCAAGCTGTGGGGTATGATCAACACACCGGAGGGATGGGATGCTATCCATAGGGACCTAGACAGGCTAGAGCAATGGGGCCACGTGAACCTCATGAGGTTCAACAAATCAAAGTCCAAGGTTTTGCACCTGGGTTGAGGCAACTCTCACTACCAGTACAAGCTGGGGGCTGAAAGCATTGAAAACAGCCCTGTTGAAAAATATCTGGGAGTACTGGTGGATGTGAAGTGGGACATGAGCCAGCAGTGTGCCCTCACAACCAAGAAAGCAAACCATATCCTGGGCTGCATCAAAAGAAGCATTACCAGCAGATCATGAGAGTTGATTCTGCTCTTCTGCTCTGTCCTGGTGAGGCTTCACCTAGAGTACTGCATCCACATGTGGAGCCCTCCATACAAGAGAGAAATGGACCTGTTGGAGAATGTCCAAAGAAGAGCCACAAAAATGATCTATGGTATGGAACACCTCTCCAAGAGAACAGGCTGAGAGAGCTGTGGCTGCTCAGCCTGGAGATGAGAAAGCTTACTGAGATTACTTGTTTCAGTATCCAAAAGAGAGCTACAGGAAAGAAGAGGAAAGACTCTTTAGTAGGGTCTGTGGTGATAGAACAAGGGGAAATGGTTTCAAGCTTAGAGAGGATGGATTTAGGTGAGATGTGAGGGAAAAGTCTTTTAGAGTGAGGGTCGTGAGGCACTGGAAGAGGTTGGCCAGAGATGTGGTTGATGCCACTTCCTAAGGTCAGGATGGATCAGGCCCTAGGCAACCTGATCTAGCTGTGGGTGTCCCTGTTAATTGCAGGGATGTTTGACTTGATGACCCTTAGAAGTCCCTTCCAACTCTATGATTCTGTGATATTATTCTCAAGCTTTTTGTCATATTCAGGTGACTTAGAGCTGGGAGAAAAGAATCTCTAAACTTTTGTCCTGTCAATTCTATGAAATAGAAGATACTCTATGTAGCCTTCTCCTGACATTTAAGGTAAAGTTACTTACCAAAGCACAATTGGCCACTGAAGATGTCTAAATGTGAAGCCAAAGAGGGCTGGAGTTCAGTCTCTCACATCTCAATCTGGGTTTAGTTTTGCACTGTAGAAGATGTGTTCCAGGGAGCTGATCTGCGTAGAGTACACAGGATGCAGTGAATGTAGAGATTTTTAGAAATTCATTGGCAAGTCTTCAGGAGCTGAAAGTTAGTGAAATAGCTTGGGAAGTGTCACAGTTAGCTTTGTTTCACTTCTCTGTTGCAGACTAGTGAAAAGCAGCTTCCATGAAAATATTTTCTCCTGATGACTACTGCTGTACTCATGTTTCAGATAGTGGTATGAGGTGTTGTCATGGTTTGGAAATAGGGACCCTATCAATTCTTTAAGTAGACTGATATACCAGTATTGGAGGTTCCTGCAGTGGATAGATTTTCAGAGCATCTCTGTGGTCTAGAGGGCAAAGCTAATTCAGAGCTCGGAGACAAGCTGGTTCTTAGAAGTAGGATTTAGGAGATAAGGTGATGGTCTCAGTGAAAGAAATAATTTTTTTTTTTTTTTTGCTGTTCCAGAATGAAGGAAACTTTTGTGATGTTCAAATACATTCTTTTTTCTACCTACATGCCAGAGAAATAATACCATCCCATTTTTGTTTTTAAATTCCACTTATAAATCATTGTGAAACAAGACAGAGTCAGCAGATAGCATATAGTGTAATAAAATAATTCAGATCTTGGTTATAAAACAAATGTAATAATTTATGAGAGAGAATGCTGGAATCTCCATTTCAGCATTTACACACAGGGAAGGAATTATCTCTTTTTTTTCCTCTCTGCCTTTCCTGTCCATTATGCTTTTTCTTATGTCTCTGAGCAATGCTTGACATCGATGAAGCTTCAGCTGATGAATGCTTTTGCAAAGAAATACAAGTGCTTAAAGGATTGTCTTGCATATTGCAACCTACATTCTTGGTGTTGACTGCTCTGCTGCAGGGGCCTCTAGGTCTGTCTCAGTGATGATAATGACTGGCCAGTTTGGCAGGGTGGCTTTGATCTGGCTTTTACGACCTTTTACTATCACAGAAGTTGACTTTATTGGACTAATTAAAATTGCAGTCTTCCATTGTTAACACCATAGGGTAGAGCAGAGATTTTTACTTATACTGAGTTTATGAATTCTTGTTTTATTAAAAGGAATTAAAAGGAATTAATTTATTAAAAGGAATTCTTGTCTTATTTAAAGGAAAGATGCATTTTTTACTGCATGTCAGCAAAATGCAACATCATTGTATTGGGTTACACTGCAGTAGAACCAGTCTGATCTCACTGTGGCCATCTCATTGTCTCTGATTTTAGATGAAATATAATGGAGGAGGATTTAGGATTCTATTTCATGAATTAAAAGCTTGCCTGAGTTGAGTATTCTCTGGCTCATTCCCATGTCCGCTCCACAAACTGTAAGATTAGTCTCATAAACTGTCCTACTATTAATATTTCCTATAACTCTGGGTTTATCCAACTGGGTTTATGTCACATAATAAAGAAACAAAAGAACAGCAGGAGCTCAAGGCACAGCTTTTGATAGAAATGTAACGGTGTGCCACTAAGACCACAATATACTTCATCTACAAAGCTGTGTAATATGGTAATAATGATCTATATACCAAGTGTGTGTTAATGTAGGTAAAATATTACGGAACAGTATTACTTGGAATTAGGAGGAAAGAGTCACCATTGATTTTGGTTGGGTATCAGTGCTAACACTGTTATTTAGAGAACAAGAATGTCTTCCAAGTTTATGAAATAATTGTATAGATCAGCAGCTAAAAAATGACTTGAGATGTTTCCACACAACTTGTATAATCTTTCTGAAGGAAGGAGATTTCATAATTTTTCCTGATCCCTGGAGAAGAGGAGATCTTATTGCTCTCTGCAACTACTTGAAAGGAGGTTGTGGTGAGGTGGGAGTCAATCTCTTCTCCCAAGTAACTAGCAATAGGACAAGAGGAAATGGCCTCAAGTTGTGCCAAGGGAGGTTCAGATTGGATATTAGGAAAAAAATCTTCTCAGAAAGAGTGATGAGGTGCTGGGACAGGCTGCCCAGGGAGGTGGTTAAGTCACCGTCCCTTGAGGTGTTAAAAAAATGTTTAGATGCTATCCTAAGGGGCGTGGTTTAGTGAGGATTTATTCATTGGACTAAATGATCTTGGAGGACTTTTCCAGTCTTGATAGTTCTATGATCATTGATTCTATGCATTCCATAGAGCTCAAGGTTATCTTAACATCATTAACTTTATTAGGGAGCTCAAACTATTAGAGAACTAATTTGCAAAAGATTGATACGTTTCTGTGCTCAGAAATGTATGTACATTTAAAACCAACAGTTCAATATAAATTTAAAAAAGAAAAAAGCAAATGTGTCAGTGAAACACAGCAACATGCAAATTCAAATTAAAAAAGAGCATTTTTTTACATGCTTATGGATAATTTTTAGTGAATATCATACACAGGTAATAAGAAGACACCAGCACAGTAGTTGCTACATCTATGCACACCACAACTGCTACAATTCTGTTAAGTTCACCAGATAAATTCTACCTGAATTAAAATCTGAAACAAAGCTCCGGTATCTCTCTTCCTATTTCAAAATGAGCAAATGTCTAGTTAGCAATCTGTGCTATCTACCAATTCTTAGTTCTGTTCTGACAAAAATTTACAAGCAAAATTAAAAAAAATATTCTTAGTTTGTTAGATCGAAAGCAGAGGGGGAACTAATAAACAGTTAGTAAGGACCAGATGCTTCTTTAGGGACAGGAGCCAAGGGGCTCATCCACAATCATCCAGTATCCAGTGCAGCAAGGTAAACAGGACAGAATTTGAGATGATGACTCTGTCCAATCAAGAGTCTTGATCCCAAGATAGCCTTGCAGTGATGAGACTTTGAGGTTTGAGGTCAAAACAGAAGTCATCTTCTTTATTATTATTTTTTTGAATGGGTTAATCAAATATCCTCATTATAATCATCATAATTATTGCTGGACTTCTTTGAGATTATGTCAATGCTGTGTTAGGCAGGAAGCACTATGAAGACCTGATGTTCTTCGTTCTAAATCCCGTGGATTTGATCAAACATAGATAGAGATTCTGTGAGAGGTATGGAACACTATTCTGCCCCTTTTCAGAATTGTGAAGGGGAAGTTTGGTAACATAAATTACCTGCTGTCATCCTTGGAGTCAGTTTCTGAGGGTGATATTCAGTTCTTCATTGCAGTTACTCTTCTTGGGTTAGAAACTTTCCTAGTCCATTCAATCAAGACAATACCTCAGTTTTGCTAAGAGTCGTTTTTAGAAAAAAATGACACTGAATATTGATCCTGAATTGTCAATATTCTTTTGCAGGCTGCAAACAGGAGGGAAAGAATAAGATTAAGTCCAGGCAGTAGCTTTAGTTTAAAGGAAAATTAGTGGTGAAGCAATGATCGGAAAGCAGAAATCTTCCTTCCATGTATGTGACCACTCATCTAGCTAGCATTGTTTTCAAGAAGTTAATCTTATTCTGATGATCTCAGTTTGTAGAGTTTTATCCATGTAATATTAAAACTAACTGGTGGTGGTTTCATTTTGGATTTCCTGTGCAATAGGATGTATCATGCTGTGATATAATGTCATTAGACTTTAATAAAAACCCAAGATTTTTAAACCATGGCATTTTAAACACATGTAATAGAATCCTATGAATTACACACTTTGATTTAGATTAAGACTATAGCTAGTGTACTCTCAAAACAAAGCTAATTTTTTTTTAATTTAACTTCCTTATTATGCAACTTGGGAGCTGAACATTAACAAATATTCCATTCGTTATGTTTAAAAGTATCTGCTTCAGTGAGCTGAAAAAACAATATCTAGCTTTTAAGGAACAGAAGACAAAATAAACAGTTCTACTTTGTGTTCTTTTAAACAGACATGCAATAACACTGAAGATATTCTGAGAAAATTGACTGTGGCCTTCTGTGATTTTCAAAACTACAATCAGTATATTCAGGATAGGTGAAGTAGTTGGAAAAAGAATAATACACATCATAAAGAAGATAATTAAGAAAGTTCAGCATTAAAAGAAAAATTTGGCAATAGGAACAAATACTACTATGAACTTTCTTTCCAGAATATAGTAATGGCAAAAAGTTCTTGGTTGATTTGTGAAATAATTACAATATATAAAGAAGAATTTGCAAATCATTTCATGCCATTTCTGATAAGAGTACTCTGTTACTTATGTTTGGTGAAATGGGGAAGCTTCTAACATGCCAAGCTACTAGGTATACTATACCATTCATGATGTGGTACTTATTTTTCAGCAGGAATCTCTTGGAAGTGGCAATGAACATGACTGTAAATACTATATTTTTGGCAGGTTGCTTTGTCATTTTTTTTTCTTCTGATCTCTCAGCAGTGCCAGGTAACTTAGTGCTGAAACTGGATTTTCTATGTCATTACACTTCCAGAGTGGTCAGTGGAATGGTTTTGGCCCCATTCCACTTTTATTCTCCTACAAAGCTTCTGGATATGATTCTGGTATCAGCATGATACTTCATAATAAACAAATTGAATACAACCATTCTGTTTTGGAGGGAAAGACAATTGAATAACACAGATGTAAAACATGCTGTTCTAATTGACCCCAAAGCTGAAGAAAATCTCTAGGCTCATTTTAGTTACTGGTACAGATGTATCCATAGACAGTTGAATTGGTGGGAAAGACAAAAAATAGGGCAAACAGATAAGCAACAAAATAAAAGGTATGCAAAAATTAAGCAGAGTCTGTTTCTTTGTCCCATGTGGGGCAGGTTGCGAAGAACATTCAGGGATGGCAAATTTACCACTTTTTCCCTTTGTCCACTGAACATTTCCAACATTATCAAACAGTTTTCTAGTGGATCTGATTTCCATTCCCAGCTCAAAAATATGTGGAGAAACTTTTAGGTTGAGCAATATAAAGTCTAGGACACACAGTTAATATTATAACTTCGGAAAATCCTTCTTCTGTTGTTTGTACCAAAACTGTATGTGTCAAAACATTTCTCTAGATAGAAATAATGGTTCCAATGTTGTAATGTGATGACTTAGTGGTTTATGAGCGGACAGGAGAAATGTCAGTTTCTATGCTAGAAACTGCTATACTGGGAAAACCTGCTTTCATGGAATCACAGAATCGTAGGTGTTGGAAGGAACCTCTAGAGACCATCTAGTCCAGCCCCCTTCCAAAGCAGCTCCCTAGCCCAGGTTGCACAGGTGGGTGTCATGTGGGTCTTGAACGTCTCCAGAGAAGGAGACTCCACCACTTCTCTGTGCAGCTGTGCCAGTGCTCCGTCACTGCACTGTGAAGAAGTTCCCACGTACATTTGCGCAGAGCCTCCCATGCTTCAGTTGGTGCCCATTTCCCCTTGTCCTATCACCACACACTGCTGAGAAGAGTTCTGCTCCTTAAATATTTATAGATGTGGATCAGATCCCCTCTGAGTCTTCTTTCAAGGCTGAACAGATCAAGGTCTCTCAGCCTTTCCTCATAAGAGAGGTGTTTCATGCCCTTTATCATCTTTGTAGCCCTCCACTGGACTCTTTCAAGGAGATCCCTGTCTTTTTTTGTACCAAGGAGCCCAGAACTGGACACAATACTCCAGGTGAGGCCTCACCAGGGCAGAGTAGAGGAGGAGAATCACCTCCCTTGACCTGCCGGCCACACTCTTTTTAATCCACCCCAGGATCCCTTTGGCCTTCTTGGCCACCAGGGCACACTGCTGGCTCATGGCCAGCCTGTCATCGACCAGGTCCCTCTCCTGATAGCTCCTCTCCAGCAGGTCATCCCCCAGCCCGTACTGGTGCACGCGGTTATTCCTCCCTAGGTGCAAAACTCTACACTTGCTCTTGTTAAACCTCATCTGGTTCCTTTCTGCCCAGCTCTCCAGCCTGTCCAGGTCTCGCTGAATGGCAGCACAGCCTTCCAATGTGTCAGCCATTCCTCCCAGCTTCATATCATCTGCAAACTTGCTGAGCGTGTATTCTATCTCCCCATCAAGGTCATTGGTGAAGATGTTGACCAAGATTGGGCCCAGCACCAACCCCTGAGGAACACTGCTAAGTACAGCCCTCCAACCGGACTCTACACCACCGATCACAACCCTCTGAGCTCTTCCAGTCATTCAGTTCTCAACCCACCTCACTGTCCACTCATCTATTCTACACTTCCTCAACTTTGTTATATGGATGCTGTGGGAGATAGTATCAAATGCTTGCTTTCTCTTTTAGTACTTCATAAGAAATAAATTACCATCCTACTCACTTGCATGATTTCTTTTTTTTTTTCCCCAAAACAAACTTTTTAATGTTTGGTGATGGACTCAATTGGAGACATAGCAAAAAACACTGTTTAAATCATACATACTGTAGAAAACCTTCAAGGGATGTTGGTATCCACTTCTTATGGAAATTAAAAATGGAGTGGAGAGTAAGGCAACTGTCAATGTGTTTTCACAGAATGGCAGATCCTTAGGGGTTGGAAGGGTCCTCTGGAGATCTAGACTAACCTTCCTACTGATTTAGGTTTTTCTGGATAATTAATTTTATTACTGGGACAGCTACAAAGCAAGCATTTTCTGAAGTCAGTCTGTCCTATCTGAATTTCTACTTATTTACCTATTCATCTATCTACATATGTATTTATTTACTTTGGTGCTAGAAATCTAACAGTCTTCAGAAAAGCTTTATGGCTGTGAGGGCAGTATTTTGCATGTCAAAAGCAAATTTGCAACAGATTTCAAGGGAGCCAGGAGCCATCATGCAACACAATTTCACAAGGCTCAACTAACTTCCACTGAAATCAATAGGGGGCTTTCCTTTGAGTTCAGTGGGAGTTGGAACAGATGCAGAAGGGGCACTTTGTAGAGAGAGAAAGCTACTTCATTCAGGATTTTTGTATATAATTGAAGAAGTATTCCATTATTCACATACATGAATGCAAATTCGTTGTGCCATGTCTTTGATGATTAACAATGGTTGGATAGCACCCAAATGAAAATTTTGGCTACTTCTGGTTATTTGGCTTAAATACAGTGAATTAATTGCAATACCCTATGTGTATGCCAAGGAGGATCTTTCTACATCATATGAAGCTCTTTTACATGAGTTGGGTTTAGAAGGGAGTGTACCCATTAAAGAAAGTTCACACTGCTATTAAGAAATATTTTTATCGTAGTATGCTGTAAGTGTAACATTGATGCTGATTATAAGAACCTATAAACATTGTTTCATGTATTGCTTAAACTTGCACAAGACTAGCTTCTTCCATAGCCAGAATACTTAGAGTCATACTGTGGAGCAGAACTATACTGCCCTCTGTCCCACAGATATTCAGAAATAGATGTGCAGCCACATATAATCTTGCATTCATCCTATGCATTTCCACTAGATAATATATTACTGCTGTGCTTCGTGAGGTTCAACAAGTCTCAGTGAAAGGTGTTGCACTTGTGCTGGGGAAATTCCAGATGTGAGTATGGACTGGGAAAAGAGCTCACTGAGAGTAGCCCTCTGGAAGAAGCAGGAGCAGGGAGGTGATCATCCCCCTGAACTCAGCGCTGGTACGGCCGCACCTCGAGTACTGTGTTCAGTTTTGGGCCCCTCACTACAAGAAGGACATTGAGGCCCTGGAGCGTGTTCAGAGAAGGGCAACAAAACTGGTGAGGGGTCTGGAGCACAAGTCTTATGAGGAGCGGCTGAGGGAGCTGGGATTGTTCAGTCTGGAGAAGAGGAGGCTCAGAGGAGACCTTATTGCACTCTACCACTTCCTGAAGGGGGGTTGTGGTGAGGAGGGGGTAGGCCGCTTCTCCCTGATAAATAATGACAGGACGAGAGGGAATGGCCACAAGTTGCGCCAGGCAAGATTTAGATTAGACCTGAGGAAACATTTTTTCTCTGAAAGAGTGGTCAGGCACTGGAATGGCCTGCCTAGGGAGGTGGTTGAGGCACCATCCCTAGCGCTGTTCAAGAAGCGTTTAGATGAGGTGCTAAGGGATTTGATTTAGTAGTTGGGTAGGGATAGTGATAGGAGGATGGTTGGACTAGATGATCTTGTAGGTCCTTTCCAACCTTATGAACCTATGAAAAGGAACAGGGGATTCTGGTGGGTGAAAAGCTGGACAAAAGCCAGCTGCCTGGAAAGTCAACTGTATCTCAGGCTGCATCAACAGAGGGGTAGCCACTAGGGAGAGAGAGGTGACTATCTATTCCACTCTGCCCTCTTGAGACCCCATCTGGAGTACTACATCCAGATCCAGGGTCCTCAGCACAACAAACAAACAAACAAACAAACAAACAAAAACAACATGTAGGTGTTGGAGCAAGGATAGAGGAGTGCCACAAGGATGATCAGAGGGCTGGAGCAAGTTTCCTGTGAAGGAATGCTAAGTGAGCTGGACTTGTTCAGCCTGAAGAAGAGAAGGCTCTGGGATACTTAGTTGTTGTCTTCCACTACTCAAAAGGAGCTTACAAACAGGAGTGAGACTGACTTTTTATAAAGGCAGATATTGATAGGATAAGAGGGAATGTTCTTAAACCAAAGGAAGGGATATTTAGATTAGATATTAGGAGGAAATAACTTACTTAGAGGGTAGTGAGGCATGGGCACAGGCTACCCAGAGAAACTGTGGGTGCCTCATCACTGGAGATGTTCAAGGCCAGGTTGTCTGAGGCCCTGAGCAACCCAATCAGGTGTGTGGCAGCCCTGCCCACAGTAGAGGGGCTGGAACCTAATGATCTCTGTGGTCTCTTTTAACCCAAGCTCTTCTACGATACTATGATTTATCTATAATTTTTCCATTTCTTGTTATACTGTGTACAGTTCTCCAATGCACACTGGTAGCACTTACACTGTTATGAATTTCATACAGCTATATTAGAGTTACTTTAAGTTCCAGTGAACATACTGTTTCTAGACAGTGGCTTCATTATAGCTATGCTGTCACTATACCTAGCTCCTCAACCATATTAAATACTAAATATTACTCTTCAGTAAAAATGTCTCCCTTAATGTTCTTTCTCTCTCTTAGTACCTAGAAATAGAATTATTTTCTCCCATTGTCTATGCCACTGTAGTTATCCCTGTGCTAGTTAGATTTGCAGGAAAGCAATTTCATATTTTCCTCCTGCTTCACCTCAGTCATTAGCACAACCATTTGTCATTGGAGTGTAAGGGAAATAAATATTTTTTAATAGGTATTGAAATAGGAACTATGAGCGTTGTTCCAAAAGTAATGCCTCCTATTTTTTATTATTTTTTATTACGTTGGTCGACAACTTCTGAGGCAGATGATGGTGATATGGCAGCAGAGGCTGAACCTTCCCACACACATTTCATTACACTTGTGTTGCTGAGTGACAGATGGCAGCAGAGGGGCAATCTGACAGAATGGCATCTGACGTGGAAGTGCGTATTGAGCAAAGGTCAAGATAGATGTCTGCCTCAGATTTTCTTGCATCTCTCAAGTCTTTTCTTCAGGCTTTGCTCAAATTATCTTCCTTCTATGTTGAGAAAAGAATCAACAGGTCTTAAAGAAGAAACAGGTCTAAGAGGGAAGGTATTGTTTTATATCAGAAGCATTATATGCCTTAGAATAATAATGAACATTCTTAAGGATTTTTTTTTTTCCTAAGTCCTTCACACTTCATTTTAGAAATAACTTGTAAACTAAATAAAAATGGGTGATCCAAGACTTCACCTTTTTTCCATCTACCAAATTTTGACAAAAAAAAAAAAAAAAAAAAAAGATGTGAATTCTGTTGTCACTGTTTCAAGAAACCCAGTTTGTCATTGCAGCTGCTGGTCGAAAGTGAACTATCCTTTATGTTTTACAAGGAATGGCTACATCAGTGAGGAAAATAACTGCAAATACTCCAACATCAATTCTGCAAGAAAGTAACTAAAGGAAAAATCCTTCCCCTTTCCCTGCATTGTTCCTTGTAGATCCTGTTTCCTTAGCCTTTTTTTTTTTTTTTTAATTTGGAAAAAAAAAAAAGGCTTAAGACTTTGTTTTGTGTTTTTGTTTCTGACAGAATTGAAGACAACAACAACAACATAATAAATTCCATCTAATTTCATTAGATCTTTGAGATAAACTGTCTCCAATCTAGACACTGCTTCTTGCCTATGGTTCTCTGGTATGCATTCCAACCTGGTATTGTTTTATTCAAGATCTAAACTTCAGCATTTACTTTCTTAAGCTAATTGAAGTACATCTTTTTATTGGCTTTTGAAGAATAACAAGTATTCTTCTATTGGCTTTTCTTGAGCCTACTCTGTTTCTGCTGACTCCAGACAGTAGTTGCGTTTGTGATTAGGTGAAACATTAAGATAATATCATGGAAATAACATTAAGTTTGAATGGAATCTGGTAGATTATGGTTTTAAGATTTTTTTTTCTTCTACAGTATTGGTTCCATTGGATTGCTGTCAAGGCTTGGACCAATCTAGAAAAATAAGGCTGTAGTAGCATAGTATTCAACTTTAGTAAGGTTACATTTAAGTTAGTTGTTATTCAATCTTGTTTATAACCCAGATTTCACAATAAGTAAGATTTCTTTAATTATTAGACTACAAAAATTAAATAAGCTTATATTCAGTAGGAACTTTCTAGGATAGAGAGTCCAGTCCCCTTGTAGGACTGGAACTACTTCACATAATCTCTTTTTTAATGTTCAAATATCCCTTTTGGTCCTTTATAATGCAAATAGATAGTTCCTGCTAGTAAGAATATAGTAAAGTATATTAAGACTTTGTATACCTTCTTTGCTTAAATGAATGTTTTTCAGTCAACACAGTAACACACAGGGATGGAGGAGATTTCTTTAAAGGAATAATCACATCTTACTATGCTTTAATCAGAGGAAGTCACTGATGTCTCAAACAAAGCTCAGTGCCTATTTCACCTGTATGTTTTCTCTAAACATCCTTGGAAATTCAGAGGGGAATTGTTTGCAGGAGGAGGTAGTTTTCACCCAAAATTCCAAAAACAGAAGGGGTCACAGCGCTTTACAAAAGTGACACACACAACTGAATCATGCACGGCTGTGCAAAAGTCTCCACAGCCATTTTTTGAGAGCCTTTTGTCATACTGTGGTATACTGTGAAACTTCTTCATACATTCTCAGCTTATTTAATATACTTTTCCTTGCTTAAGTCTCGTCAAGAAAGTAGGTCTAATTTTGTAGGGAAAACAAACATAAAAAAAATACACTGTTCAGAAATCAGCATTTTGACTGTAAAAGGAACATTAGTGACATTTTCAAAAGGGAAGAGTAGGAATGTATATACATTTGTAGGAACATGAGAGTGTTTCTCTGCCCATGTGTGTGTCATATGAGAGAAGGAAGAACTAGACAAGAGAGGGAGGAGGGAATGAGAAATTTTTAAAAATGGATATGACTGAAGGTAATGGATTCTCAAAATTTTAAGCTGGAATAATACTGGTGTAATTTTATCTGGAGCTCTGTATAATAATATCAGAATCTGCAATGGTATTGTACTCTGGTCTTTATGAATGACTGAGTTTTACAGTACCCATTAATAGCTATTAATATGCAGAAATATCCTGGAAGATAAAAGTTCTGTAATGTACTCTCTTGGTTTGAAAAGAATAAGAAATTACAGAAATATTACTAATCTGATTTATCACCCTTCAACTGAATAAAGACAGCGCAGACTAGTCCTGTTGATACTTTTGTTTTGACCTGGTAGATAGGTTTTACTCCATCTCTTCAAGCGGCAGGATATTCCTCCTTCCTTTCTTTCTCCATTACAGCAATCATTTCAGACATGGATTTGTCATTATTTGTAAATCACAAAGGAGCTTTAGCTTTGGGCAGAAGTCTGGTCTGCTAAAATTTAGACAGACTTAAATCAAGTGTGTTGGTGTAATAAAATGTTTCTCACGAACTTATGAACCTGTAGCGCTAACAGATTTGTCTCTAATGTGCATATGGTACATACACTCTCTTTACTAAGTATCTATCAAAATGATGCATGGCTTTTGCCTAAAATATATCTCAAAATGCATTCAAATATGAGAAATGTCTAAGAAGGAAAGTAGTGTGCAAAAAATAATAATAAAAAAGAAAATATATCTACTTGCTTTAAATAGCATTTCTGAATGCTGTTTATCTTTTTTAATGAACCAAAACAATGTTGCTTATTTAAAATATCTATCATCAATGAAATTCCAATAATTTCATTAGCATTGGAGCCGCACATTTTTACTGTCTCTCCACATATGCCTCAGTAAAGTGTTTGTGACATACCACCATGATGTTTTCAATGTGCTACATATTTGATAGTAAAGCAATTTCTGAAATCTCAAAGAATTTAAGTAAATGGTGAATTGCCTTTAACTTCTAGCCTTTAATGTTAGATTCCCACGTTGTGTGAGCACAACTGTAGAGGACTCAGAGAAAAGACATTGGAATGAACACATTTTAAAATTAATAGGAAGTGGCCTCAGTTCAAGACAATAATAAAACATTTATTAAGTGTCCTTAAGGTAGATGAAATCTAAACATGAGCTTACTTGATTTGATCTGTGCCATTAATGAATACATAGTTCTTTAATTAATATAACTGTGCATTTAAAGTTCAATATTCTGAACAAATATATAAGCCTTTTTTTGGATAAAATGTGTTGGTTTTTTTTCTATTAAAAGCACATCTTTTTTTCCATGGGGTTAATAGTATGATAATGGATTTTAACATCCTAACAGATAGATTAAAAAAATAAAAACGACTTATTTTTTTAAAGAAAATAGTATTCTTCAACTTTCCATTTTTCTGAAACATTAAAAGAAACAGTGTTGGTAAAAGTTTGGTTTACAGGAAAGACATGAAAACAGAAGCCATATGCTTGTAAAGACATTTTAAAATGCCCTAAAGACATTTTAAAATACTTTAAACACATTTTATAAACAAAATACTTGGTGGATAAAGATTTCTATTGTCATTTTTGCAGAATGCTATGTCCCACTCATTCTTGAATGATGTGACCATCTGAAACTCATTCTCTCATTTGCTTCAGTATTTTCTCCTTCTAAACCCACTATGCTTTAGTTCCCTGCTTCTGATTTTCTACTTCCTGTCTCCATCTTCAGAAGACATATGATTGGCCAAAACAGCAGCTCTTTTTATGTATCCTTATCTCAGTGTTTGCAGCTTAATCAAAATAATTTGAAGTGATAAAATTTCCTAGGAATGATATGTCTAGTAAGCATGGGATACTTTGAGGCTATATAGGTCAACCTTGCACAAAAGTTGTCCATTGGCTGAGTTTTTCCAGTTGTTAAACATCTAGATCCATGCTATTTCTCCTGTTGGATTGAAGGCAGTCTGCAAAGCAAGATAAAAGCCTCAGTTCTATAGGAGAATATTTTTGGTTGGAGTAAGTAAACACCTTCTGGTAACAGCAGATATAGAACAGTATCATTTGGTGTTGGGGAGAATGCTGTGGGCTACAGCTTCCTAACCCATCTCTGCATGATTTTGTTTTGCTTGTTTAAGCCAAGTGAACCAACGGAATCACAGAATATTTAAAGTTGGAAAAAACCTCTGAAGTTCTTCTAGTCAACACTACCTGCTCAAGCAGGGCCACCTAGAACAAGCTGCCCAAGGTTGCTTAATACTCGTATATGGCTACCATATATTCTTCTATTATATAGAAATTTGAAAAAAAAATATTTCCAAAGAAATACACCTCTCTGAGTAAGACACAAAGGATGGTCTAATTTGTCAAAAGTCTCAATTAAAAATAGCAAGTTGCATGTTTGTCTCCAGAATGAAAATGGGTTTTATTCTTTGACCATGCCAAGAGTTTATCCTGCTTTACTAGCTAGCCGTGACATGTCAACCTTGATGGCATGCAGATTTGTTAACAGCTGTTGTTACTCAGCTACTTTAACTAACTGAAATATACCAAGCTGCTGTGCATTTAAGAGCACATGGGAATAACTAAATATCACTTTTTATGGCACAATTTAAGGGACAGACTAAATGATTCACATATTAATGTTCTCCACCTAAAATCTGCTTAATCAGTTAACAATATTTTTTTTGAACTATGTATAAAGTGACAACATGATTAATTGACTGTATTTATGCTACATCTGTGTTTCTGGATAGGAATAGATCAAGGAATGAGTTGCAATCAGAGAAAAGATCAATATTGGATTTTTTGTCTATCCATACCAGTTAGCAGTTTTTGTCATGCTTGAAAGAAAGGGAAAAAAAAAGAAGTAAAACAGAAAGAAAAAGGGAAGGGAAGGAAAAGGGAAGGAAAAAAGAGGAAAAGGGGAGGGAAGGGAAGGAAAAGGGAAGGAAAAAAGAGGAAAAGGGGAGGGAAGGGAAGGGAAAAATTGAAGGACAGGGAAGGGGAAGGGGAAAGAAAAAAGAGGAAGAAAGGAAAAGGTAAAGGTAAATATATTCTCATCACTAATAGAGAGCAGTACATGCTTTAACAATGAAACATCCTCTTTGTAATATCACTTTAAGTAGCAGTCGGGTAGGAATCACTGTTCTTACTTCCTTTTTCTTGAGTTTCTCTTTGTTTATCCCTTCTTTTACTAGGTAACAGAAGTTATAGATGGCACTTGCCTTAGGTACTTTTACTCTTTTTATCTCTGTAGTCAGAGACCCTTGTGTTATCACTCTTATGGGCACGCCCTTAAGTTGTCTACTTTGCTTCTAGAGAGGATTTTAGAATTGCACTATGAGTTTATATTAAGTGTAACTACTTTTATATCATTTTAGGCATTTATTATGTTATAAATAACTGTTGATAAAACCAGAACTAATTAAGTGCCGTGGCAGTTTTTCCTAAGTGTAAGCAAAATGAGTGGGAAGGATCTAGTGATACTTTTTAGGTCTTTTTAAAGAAATAAAAGAAGATACGTGCAGAAAATAGTTCCCTGACAGGATAATTGACTCAGCTACCAATTTTTGCTGAAGAGTGTTACATATCAGGTAAATATCAACAAGGCAAGTGTCAAGACTGTCCTGATCCATCTTCTGGCAGCAGGTGGAGTGAAAAGGTGTTCTGCAGAGTGTGCTTCTCTCTGCTCCCGTAGATGCCATAATTTTCTTTTCAGCAAACAACCTGCAGCACAGATCTTGCAGCAGTGTCTGCAAAATTATTTTACTGATATTTCTTGTCTCCTAAGAGCACTAGGAATCCTTGGAGAATTCCTTCTTTTATATTTAGAAGCACATAGCTGAGTTTCACATGGGGAATACCTAGAGGGAGAGAGAATATCCAGTCCGCCCTCCATTGGCCTGCACATCTGGCAGCAACTGTTAAGCTCTGGGGCAATGCAGTAAAATGCAAAGAAATATGCTAGAGCTGGGATTCATCTGCAGATGGTAGCCAGTTAATTGGGTCAAGATGTCAGTGAATTACGTATCTAAATTGAGTTACAGTAAGTGGAGCTTTAGAAAATTTACCAGTGGAGTCTCAAGTATATGTGTTCATTTGAAATTGAATAGAATCTCTTGCAGAATTCTTTGCAAGTACCAATTAGGGGCATAAGTTGGTTGTTTAGCTGGTTATTTAGCATTGTCAAAGACATCATAGATGTCTTTGCGAGTCTTACAGATAATGGTAACAGACTCAATGCATAAACATTTCTGAGCTCCATCAAACTTGACATTTGACACAAAAAGTGCACGTTATGGCTAGCATTACAGACTGACATTTCTTTATCATAAAATCCTAGATTTACCAAGGTTGAAAAAGACCTCTAAGATCATCCAGTCCAACTGTCCACTTATCACCAGCATTTCCCACTAAACCATGTCCCTCAGTACAACATCTAAACATTTCATAAGCACTCCCAAGGACAGTGACACCACCAGTTCCCTGGTCAGCCCATTCCAGCATCAGACCACTCTCTCAGAGAAGTATTTCCTAATGCCCAAACTGAATTTGCCCTGGTGCAACTTGAGACCATTCCCTCTAGTCATTTTGCTAGTTGCATGGGAGAAGAGGCCAAATCACACCTTATCACAAGCTCCCTTCAGGTAGTGGTAGAGAGCAATAAGGTCACCCTCGAGCCTCCTCTTCTCCAGACTGAATAGACTCAGTTCCCTCAACCACTTCTCACAATACTTGTTCTCCAGAATCTTCATCAGCTTAGTTGCCCTTCTCTGAACACACTCCAAGGTCATAGAATCAATCATGGAATCATAGAGTGGCTTGGGTTGAAAAGGACCTCAAAGACCATCTAGTTTCAGTGCCCCTGCCATGGGTAGGGTCACCAACCACTAGACCAGGCAGCCCAGAGCCATATCCAGCCTTGCCTTGAATGCCTCCACGGATGGAGCATCCACAACCTCTCTGGGCAACCTATTCCAGTGTGTCACCACCCTCAGAGTGAAAAACTTCCTCCTAATACCTAACCTAAATCTCTCCTGTCTTAGTTTAAAACCATTCCCCCTTGTCTTATCAAGCCATGTAAACCCTGCTGCTCATACGCTCCCTTCAAGTACTAGAAGTCTGCCTCTTGATGTCTTTCTTGCAGCGAGGAACCCAAAACTGAACATAATACACAAGATGTGGCCTCACCAGTGCTGAGGGATGATCACATCTGTGCTCCTGCAACACTATTTCTGGTAGATACCGCTGGTGTTCTTGGCCACCTGGGCATACTGCTTGCTTATGTTTAGCTAAGCATCAACCATTCATCACCATTCTCTGGGCCCAAGACTCCAGCCAGTTCTTTAGCCAGCAAAGAATGTGCCTGTCCAAGCCACAGGCTGACAGCTTCTGCAGAAGAATACTGTGGGAGTCAGTGTCAACAATCCTTCCCTCACTCACAAGGTGGATAACTTGATCATCGAAGGGAATCAGGATGGTTAAGCAGGACCTGACTTTCATGAACCCAAGCTGGCTATGTCTCATCCCCCGGCTGTCCTGCACATGCCATGTGGTCTCCCTCAAGATAATCTGCTCCATAACCTTTCTTGGTATTGAGGTCAGGCTGACAGGCCTGTAGTTTCCCAGATTCTCTTTACAGCTCTTCCTGTAGAGAAGGGAGTCACATTGGAAAGCCTCCAGCCCTCTAGGACCTCTCTGGTTGACAAAAAATACTGATAGGTGATGGAAAACAGCTTGACTAACACCTCCTCCAGCTCCCTCATCACCCTCAGTTGGATCCAATCTGTCCCCATGTACTTCGGGCAGTCCAGGTGGAGTAGTAGGTATCAAACAGTTTCCACCTGAATTATTGGGGGTTTATTCTGCTCCGCATCCAAGACTTCCAGATGAGTGGGTAGAGTAACCTGAGGACAAGTGGTCTGATTTTTAAAGACAGATGTAAAGAAGGCATTGTGAACTTCAGCCTTTTCCTTATCCTCAGTGATCATGTTCCCTGCCATATCCAGTAAAAGATGGAGAGTCTCCTTATCTCTCCTCTTACTTTTAATGTATTTGTTAAATGTTTTCTGTTTTCTCTTACCACAGAAGCCAAATTGAGTTAAAACTGGTCTTTTGCCTTCTAATTTTCTCTCTGCAATTAAAGCATATATTCAACATAGCATGCTGAAGGAGAATACTTGGCTGAGACATGGGCAGCAGAGACAGGAGAAGGGCTGGAGATGCCAGCACAGAGTTCTGCATACCACAGTCAGCTGCAGAAACAAGCCTATGGCCATTCATTGCCTCTGGAAAGAAACTACTAACATGGGACTTTATTAGGACTAAGAAGTTTTTTTTCTAATTTTTATTCCTGTGATTTTAATCACTTTCCAACACAGAAACTATTTCTTAATGCTAAAACCAATGCATTATAATTACATGAAATAATAATCATTATTTATTTGACTATAAAATTCTGTAGGACCATTCTGTTTCTAAACAAAAAGTGTATATAATGTCTGTAGTGTCTGTCTGTAGTTTGGATAACCTAATGATATAGTCATGGAAAAATTTGGAGGTAGTGGTAATTTCATCTATTAGACTATCTTTGGTTTGTTTAAATAGATTAGAAACTTTTTCAAGGTTAGAAGTTGGTACAGAAATGTACAAATTTCTGTGTATAAACTGCTGAACTTATAGGATAAAAAAACCTGGGGACTCAGAGATCGCCTGTCTATCTAAGGTCAGGTATTTCATACACCCAGACCAATTTTGCTTAATTCACAAGTTACATGAATATAAAATTTGGTCCTCAGCCTTTTTCCTTTTCTATGAATCAGATTCATAAGGCCAATTTACTGAAACCAAAGTCTTTCATGCTGAGTGTGATGTTTACTGCACTACACATGGGAAGCTGTCTTTTTTTCTTCTATATTTTTCCATTAGTGCTTGTACTGAATGACTGCAAGGATTGTCTCTTGTTCTTTCAAAAGCAACTCATTCATTAGGATGCTTTACCTTTACTAAAAGACATGTTTTCAACTTCAACATGGCCACTGGCCAGAAAAGCAATTTCCTTTTTTTTTTTTTCTTTGAAAAAGAAGTTGGAAAGCATCAGCCTGCATCATGAAGAAGGATTTCAGTTTTAAAGGTGAAATAGCATTCACTCGTTTTACATGATAAATGGAAGAAATTGGATACACTAATGAACAAGAGGGAACATAGCAATTAAAAACAGCAGGAGAGTGTGGTACACAAGTCTACCCTCATGTTATCTTAAAGTAAATTAGCATGAGAGGTTAAAGAAGCCAGACTTCTTTTACTTCATAAATTACTCAGCTTTCAGTGCAGGTTTTACAAGAGCGCATATTACTTACCTGAACAACTGATAGTGTGGTATTTATCACATGCTGCCTCCATTTGTAAGGTCATAAATTCCCTTGCTATGGTTGCCTGTAACTTGTTTTAGTGCTAAGAGTAGCAGTAAAATGATGAAAGACTATCTATAGTTTCGGCTTATAATAACTAACTCTGTATTTTATCCTGTCTTAAAGGAAGTGAAAAGTTAGGCTGAGGATGACTAAAATGAGCAGATATAGGAATAATTGGCACTTAGTGTCTTAACTGTCATTTATACATTGACTCCTGGCATTTTAATGGATGAGGAAAAAACGTTTGCACTTCCTAATTAAAACAAGGTAATTCAGCTTGGTATATCCCCTGAAACTGAAGTTCCTTGAAGCTTAAGCACATAAATCAATATGAACATGCAGTTCTATTCTATACAATTTACATATATTAATATATATTGTATGTATAGTATCTATTTTACTTTATTAATTTATATAAAAACTCTTATGGTATTGTTTTCACATGTGTTCTCTTGAAGGCAAAATAATCTTTTGATGTTGTTTTCTTTCTAAAAATATTTGTGATTTTAAATTGCAAATCCTTTAGGATGGAATCTAAGTTTTCCTTAGTTCTATGTGAAACTAGCTGTAGTGTTTGATTCAGGAATTATGTAGCACCGTATTTTAGACCTTCACATAACAGCGTCGTACATTTGAGCTGTAGAGATATAATTGAATAAGAAAATGTCTACATGTGAGCAACCAATATCCAGCCCACTCAGGTGAATAATGCAAGAAAAGTGTTAGTTGTCACTGCTTACAGATAGAATATTCGCCTCTTTGTGCCTGTTAGTCATTAGTACTTTGAGCAGATCAGACCATCTGTGTACTACTTCTAAAATCACACACCAGACATAAGAGAGAACGTGCTTTTGCAATTCCTTCAAAGATTGGAGGATATTCTACTACATACATCTTTCTCATTTGTTTGAAAATTGCATTTAAAGTAGACAAGAAAAAAAAAAAAGAGTAAGGAAACAAGTCAAATACATCCTGGTTGGTAAAAAACTTTACCAAACAGAAATGGGGGTCTATTTTTATTTATTAAGTCCTGGTTGCATTATAAATTATCTTGAAAATGTGTGATAGAAAAGCCCAGAATCACTGTCATCTTACTTTCAAGGAGGCAAATCACTAAGTGAAATAGATGATTTTGTCAGACTTCCCTGCTTTTAGATGAGCAACCTGTTCATTCCACGTTCTGAAGAGTGTAGACTCCTATGTTGTGTATGCACACTGCAACAGTTTGCTTTGAGTTAATACTTAGACACATTTGAAGAAGGGATGGTTAAATGATGAAAACTTCAGTAGATGCATGTTTTATGGAATAATTTGGGTCTAGATGTGTGCTAACCCAAAGGGAATTATGGGGGGGCTGAAGGGGAGGTACTGGAGTCCATTTTCCCCACTCTTTGGTGTAAGTAAGTTCATTTCTTCTGTCTTATGCATTACCTGCAGTTATTTAGAAAGAAGCTGCCCCAACATCTATTCAACTTTAGACCTCTAATATTTGTGCATTGTATAGAAGTTTGAAAGTAGTGGGGACCCTAGCGTGTACATCAAAGATTCAACCTATTGCTGAATTTACTTCAAGGAGAAGCTGTACTATAAAATAGCTAAAAAAGGCCACATAACTTGGATCAATTTATGTCAAATCTGGCAAACTAAGTAATCTACATTAGGTATCTAAATATTTTATCTATTTTACTTTCAAGATACTGAAAGACAGTAGCCTAATACTGGGAGATCAGGAATGCCATGAAATTCAGCTGAAGCATGAGTTTTTATAGCTTCTCAACTTAAGCTATAGTTTTGCAGTGTTTACCAAAATACTGACAACTAGAGGTTTTCATAAGGTCATTCCTCAGAATATTTAGGAACATAATTCTTGTTTTAAAATCTTAAATAATTTTATCTCCTCAAGAAAAAAGAAAAGAAAGAGAAAGAAAGGGTTGTTTAAATTTTGATCAGAGCTAAAAAAAAAGTCAGAATTTGAATTACTGCCCCTATTAAACATTTTCATACTAACTCCCATTAAATAATGAGGTTAAGAGTTTTCTTGCTTGACATTTCTATAGTTAAAAGGTGTAATCATTGTGTATCTTCTGTGTTCTGTAGCTAAGAGGAAGTTTTTCATAATTATTTCCAGTTGATCTTAATAAGTTTTTCCCTGTTGTGCTTTTTCTTTTATTACTTACAGGATATCAGTTCCTAGTGCTTTATTTTTCATGTTATTGCCAGGACTATCAGGACTTCATGCTTAATGTCCGACAAAATTATGGTTTCTCTGAAGTAAAGAATGCTCTTCTGAGGCATCGTGAGATGTCTAGAAATGGCTTTGCTCTTGATACCTTAATAATTTCCTCAGACTCAGGATCATATTTTGACATTATTGGAAATCAAGCTCTATTATTTTGTGATTTACATTCCTCTAACAGATATTACATCTGCCCAGAGATCTCCTGGAGCATAGTCAGTAATGTTCCTGGCAGATTTTGCTCTTTCTGAATTTTGCAGATGTTACATCAATTGATGCTCAGTTTTATGCCTCTCCTGAGGCTCTCTCTCTCTCTCAAAAAAAAACCCCAAAACCCCCCAAAAAACCCTGTAGTATTATGTGCACATTGTCTGTTATGTGATATACGATCAAGGTGAAGACTTTCTCAAGTCTTTCTCAGCCCTACAACAGCTGTCCTATGTGACCATGGGCACATTGCTTTGGAAATTATCAAAGTTTCATACGTCCTTTTGTACTGAAGAGCAGATTCTTCTGGTGATAGCCATGAACAGTTGTTAAAATTTACTAAAATTTAGTGGAATGTTTTCATGCATTATGATGCATACCTAGCAAATAAACAGATGAGAAATAGAATAGCTTACAAGTTAAGTAGACTGTCAATATAACTATTCTGTTTTTCAGAGCAGAACTAATCCTATATGCCAATGAGGAAGCTAATGTGAGAAAGTTAAATGATTTCTTCAGGGTTACCCAGATATGTGTTAAAATCGTGATTTAAAGTAGGAGATCTTTTGGAAAAAATCATGAAACTTCAGCCATCCACAAAACCTACATTTTATCCATTTTCAATTCAAATACCCCAACTCAGACAGCTAGTGACATCTGAGATAACTTTGGATAGTTATGGCATGCTCACATGGCAATCATATACAAGCCCTTCTGATTAAGCACCTGAAGGGCAACACAGTTTTCTGTTATCTGAAAAGACTATTTATAACTATGCTTTACTCTTCCTTTCTGTTCTGTGCTTTTATCATCACTTGCATAGTATATTTGCTTAAATAACACAGAGAAATATCTTAAAACACGTGTGGTGACCTTAGAAATTCCCAAGGTAACAATGATGCTACAATTTTTGAGTCTTCTGGAGTCCTGAGTAGAAATTCCAAGCACCAATGACTGGACCTTCATAAACTGCATTTGCACACACCTGCCCAGGCACAGATGAGCCCTGGATTTCCAGTCTCCTGGTTGTTTACACTGTACTGTTCTCCCTCATGAAATGCATGTTTCTGTTTCATTTCATTGTCACATAGAGACAAGTAAGGAAAGGCGGAGTTGACATGTACCTGATTATCATCTGCGTAGGATGCTGGGATTTGGTTTGGGTAAGCATAAAATGTTAGCTTACCAGATGCTAGCATAAAATAATCTTGCCTGAATGATGTGACACAGACACAGCTACAACCAGTTGAAGAAATCAGCTTTCTTATTCTTTTGGCAGTATTTGAACTAAGCCAACGCAATATACAGTTACTGTATTTTCTGCAAACGTTTCCAGAGCAGAAGAATGGACTAGAGACTTTTAAAAAAAGAATAGGTAAAGCTTTTGACATTTCTAGGAACAGAAATAATAACTTTGTAATTCCCATGGTTTGAGTCTGAGAAGGTAGTTCTTTTCAGACAAACAACCTTAAGGAAAACCATAATAATAATAATAATAAAACCTATCCACACTGAGTCAAATCAAGGATTCATTCAAATCTGTATTGTGCTGTTATGAGAGACAACAGAGACCTGGGCATGAACATGACCAAGCAATCATGTAAGTACATCCTGCAGTACATTCCCTGTCTGAAGTTATCTGGGGTTCTGCATATAGATGTCTTTTACAATATGGAATAACTATCTTAAAAGGAAAGCCACACAGAAGTGCACAGAGCTGTTGTCTTTGTTTTTAATAGCTCTTGATAGATTCCTGCTACCACCCTCCTGTGAGAAGGACATCAACAGTAAAAAATACACCTTATTTGAAGAGCTACTTTCTTTTTTGTTCTAAAACCAAGCTCTGTATTCACCATGATACTGGAAAGTACTCTTCAGGGTATATGAAGCACTGTCAATGAAGGAGATTTTAGGATAATCATTAACAAATGGTTTGTCTAAACTCATTTTACATAGGGAACTAAAAAGTCTCTGTGTAGCAGTCAGTATCTACTGCGCCTGAGCTTTTGCTAGGAACAGAGAGGTAAAAGGCCCTTTATTCTGTTCTCACTCTAAGTCTCCTGAGCCACACAGCCCCCCAGGATGCAGGATTTAAATGTTCAGTAAAATGATTTCCACAAATACGACAAAACTTTACATGCTGAAAGCCCAGCTGGAGAGTTGCACCTTTTATAGGAGTCGAACACTGTTATTACTAGCATCCTGTAAGTAATTTGTGACAATAAGGAAAGAAATAGGGGCTATCAATCAGACTGTCAGTTCCTGTTTCAGCCAGAACCCATTCAAACAACATATTGTAAACCCAGATCTTTTAGAATGCCAGTTTGGGAAACCTTTTCTTGCTGATTTGCAGCCTCAGGAAGAAGAACACTTACAAGATGTTGGTAGCACTCCTTTTTTAATTTAGTATAAGTTCATAAAATAAATTACCCAGATAATTGGCTATGTCCTCAGTCCATGTGCACCCAGGCTGTATTTTTTTTTCCATAGATGCAAAACAGATTTACAGCTTAAAAGTAAGTGCAGCAATAAAGGAATATTACTAGTAATAGGCTTGTGCCAAGTTTTATGATCAACTACGATAAAAAAGGACTTCAGTCACTTTCAATAATGGGTTCTGTCAGGTCCTGCTCCCTGTTTCCTTGATCTTGATGGAAAATTCAAGACTAACATACCGAGTATTAATCTGATTATTTCTTCAAAATGGAGTACACAGGCAGCCCTGCCTGTGGTGTTGGAACTTGATGATCCTTGAGGTCCCTTCCAGCCCAAGCCATTCTATAATTCTATGATACACATAGTATTACTTTTTAAAAATAGTAATGGCAAAACAAACAAACAAACATATAAATAAATAAATAAGCTGAAATTAAAAAGAGGCAAATCAGTTCTTAAACTTTATTTTGCATCCAGTGAGTTAGTCCTCTCAGCTAAATCTTGGATTTTCTTGTTTAGAAATTGAAACCTATTCAATCTGAAATTGCAAGCTGTGAACAATGTTGTCAATTGAACTTAACCTTTTGCAAATGTACTGTAGAAGCATGACTATAATAAGAATATTTGTATAATATAAGTGTATTGTAAATAATAATCTGTCACTGATTAAAATTACTATGGGATAAAAATCAAGCTAGCAGAAACAACTAAGCAGAAGATGAAATATTAGCAAAATAATGGAATGTATTGGCCTAAAATGGAGGGGAACAAAGGCTCACTTTACAAGGTAATATTATTTTAATTGAAAAGTGCAGAAATTTGTAAAAAACAAGTAAGTTTCATATTACATTTTTCCATGATGGCAGTTGAACCTAATAATGCATAAAACAACAGTTATAGCATTTTCAGAAACATTGTCTCCTCTGTATGAATGAGGCAAAGCCTTATATCTTTAATTAGACAGAGCTGAAAGCTTGTCTCTTCTTTAAATTATACCCACTGATACAGTAAAATAATTTTTCTTTCTCTATTGATGCTGTTGCATTTGTACAAAGAAGTATATCAAAAGGCACTGAATATTTTATCTGTTCATTACTTCTATAGTAAAGAATCTCCTGCTGAAGCTTTTGAAGTGATATGTTATTGTTACTTAAAAAAAAAATGTTTATTTTATGCTTACAAAATGGAATGAGTGTAGTTAGCAAAGTCATTTCTAGATGGAGATGCACTGGTAACCACTAATGGAGATGTGTTCTCTGGGGACAGAACGTCTCCTGAATCATAGAATCATAGAATTACCAATGTGGGAAAAGACCTCTGAGATCATCCAGTCCAACTGTCCACCTACCACCAATATTTCCAGCTAAATCACCATGAGAAGAAGCCGACCCCCACCTCAGCACAACCTCCATTCAGGAAGTTGTAGAGAGCGATAAGGTCTCCCCTTAGCCTTGTCTTCTCACTGAACAATCCCAGCTCCCTCAGCTGCTCCCCATAAGACTTGTGCTCCAGACCCCTCACCAGCCTAATTGCCCTTCCCTGAACACACTCCATGATCAGTGTCTTTCTTGTAGTGAGGAGCCCAAAACTGTGCACAGTACTTGAGGTGCAGCCTGGTGCCTACCACAAGCAGCACTGCAGTGCACTGCAGCAGTGAGACTTCCATGGCAGAAATGTGTATTGGGTTTTCTGTTTTTAATTAATACAGATCCTTCTAAGGACCTCCAACACTTTCCTAGTTGCAAACTTGCATAATTTCACAGACCAGCTTACAATATGTTGCAGTTTATTGAAGCTTTCCCCACAAAAGATGCATTTCCAAGAAGGCTATTTTGTGTCACCAGTCATTCATGGGAGTGATACACCTAGCATTCTGCTTTAAATAATCTGCTGTCTTACCAAAAGTTTCAGGCCTGTAAATAATTGGAATTTAAAGAGAAGGAATGATTTCTTCAGTAAATTCATACTGAAATTAAAATACAACAAAGCAAAAAAGCCAATACTCTACCACCACCAAAAACCTCCTGAAAAACAACTTTACATTCTCTGAAGAATATTACATGCATTTGATATTTTCATAGCTCTTTCTAAGGCAGATAGGGGAAGGAAATTTTCAGCATTTCTCTCTTCAACCTTAAGTGATTTTTTCCCCTAGCTATATAGAGGACCTTCCTTTCTTTTATACTGAGTCTCAAGATTAGTCACTTTACATTACATTCCTGCTTCCTACATTTATTTTACCAGTTTGGCTGGAGTATGACAGATCTTATCATGTTTAGCAGAATTTGTTTTGAGGATGAATGGTTCTGCAAGTCTTTGCTTGCAAAGCTGCACAATTCATGTGGATATCCTTACCTCTCACTCCTCCGATTAGTTTACTTATTTATGTTTTTACACATTTCTTTGGAGTCTGGAAAACAATGTTTTGGAATTTCATTGAATTTGGAAGGGATAGCAACATTTTAAAGACATCATTTTCTAATTAAGATTGTGTTTGTGGCAATAGAAACTACTGTTGTGGAGACAAGGCTTAAATTATGATCATTTAAATTTGTTGCAAATGTTTTGTTTAGCCACATTCATGGTGTTCTATTATTAATTCATGGCAATATGAAAAAAAAAAGTGTAAGAATCTCTGGAGAATGTTTATTCTTTTATATGAATACCTAGGCAAACAAAACAAAACAAAACAAAACAAAAAACACCAAATAGTTTTACTTAAAATCATTTCCTATTTATTGATTTTCTAGTTATTGATTTAGAAATCTATTATTTTCTGAGGGAACAGATAACATGTTATGTGACGTAAGCAGCTTAAAGAAACAAACCGACTGTTTTTGTGAATGAAAATCTAAAATTTATAAATTAATTGCGAATAAAATCCAATGTGTACAGCCTTTGCTTTTGTTTTTGTGAATATCTGAACAACTGTCACATTGTCTATAATAGAATTTCTTACATATGAAAGCATTTGCCATCATCAACTGTCAGTTCCAAGCAGTCCTTGTTAGTGGGAAAAAAACACAATTTTCTTACTTGTTACAAATAACTGAACACTGTTGCATAGACCACTGATAATTTTTAGCCAGTCAAAAAAGTGATGTACTTTTACACACATTTTGATCTTAACTAATTGCAAGGAGCACTCTGAAATGAAAATAAGCTCCTCATCAAACACAATAATCTTTAAAAGTACTCATTGTCAGAAGCAGAAATATATAATTTTATTCTAATCTTCCCATTTTCAAAATGATGTTTGTCTAACGTTTTAAAACGGCTAATTTATGACCTGCTTAAGTATATGATTCTGATTCTGATTCTGATTTTGAGCAAGAAGGTGAAGCAATCACTAAAGAACTATAGGACATTTACGTAATAGCTAAAATCTGAAACAAGCTATAAATTATCAAATTTTTTCTATCGCTTGTGGGTCAAAATAGGTGAAGATCTGAAACAGCTATCTGTTATCAGCTCAGATAACAATATCAGCAGCTCCTCAAACAGCTCTGGGCAACAGTTGAAAGAATAATTGCATTATCATGTGAGATTTGAGTTGTCTGGGAAGAGAGCATTGAAGTCACCAATAAATTGCTCCAGTACACTGGAACCCAAAAGTTACAGAAACAAAGCAGTAGAATTGGCAGCAGCTACATCATGTTGAATCTCATTAGAATGTATAATGTGAACTAATCACTGAACTAGAAACTAATAATACTTCCTTAGCACAATTAAGGATCTGTTTCATCTTTTATATGTAGGCAAAGAATGACCCAGGTTAATAATGCAAATACCTCTTCTGAGTTGTGGATTCCCCAAACCTGAAAGCAACTGCTGATAATATTGAATAAAACAAGCAAACAAACAAATATGCAAACTCCAATACTAATGGATTATTTTTTAGATACCCATGCCTGAACAACCCAGATTTATTATCACAAAATATAACATCTGTTATCAAAAGATAATTTAAAAAGGACAATGAAGAAAAAAAAAGGAAAAGACAAACGTGTAGAAGGAAAATATTAGAGACTGAACTCAAATTACTGACATTGCATAAGGGCAGTTAAAGATATAAAATGAAAAACAAATGCATGACTCATTTGTGTAAGGAAATGAGAGAAGCTATTGATATTATTCGAAACAAACTTCTGTATGATATAGATCCTGTATGAGAGAAAAATTACTGCAACTGTTGAGAAAAGGCAAAAATATTTAATAAAAAGCTGTTCTCTGTCACGTAACAGATGTATTCAGTAAATATTTCTCTTCTACATTGGAAGTAAGAATACTCATGCATTGCAGTGCTAATGAAGGACATTACATTTCACCTGTATTTCAAGCGGGACAGACACTAAATGACAAAAAAGGTGGAACATTTTGAGACCCAGTAAATTGGATAAGTTACAGCTAAGACTGTTAAAAAAATTTTCAAATGAACTCTCTGAGACATTCGTATTGATTTTAAAGAAGTTGTTAAACATGAGGGGATTCCAGGAACCTGAAAAAAGGTGATGTTATTCTAATGTTTTAAGCAGCTAATTTATGACCTGCTTAAGTAGACGATTCTGATTCTGATACCAATTTTGAGCAAGAAGGTGAAGAAATCACTGAAGAATTATAGGACATTTACATAATTAATTCCAGTTAACCTTGAGAAACTTGAGAAACACAGATCGTTTTTTATGGAGCAGCAAGCTTATTCAGGCCCAATAGTCTGACAGAAATTTATGCTCGCACTGTATTTGACTTTGTTTTGTTTGACATCTGAAACGATGCTCCAAAAGTAATGCCTCCTATTCACTTCCATAGAAATCGCAGCAGATAAAAAGAGCTCAATATCACTATTTTATTGAGAAAATTCTAAGCTGAATAACACTACTTTTCAACACAGTCCTCTCTTTTATCTGATTTATGTATATGAGCTAATTGAAATGCTCCTAATCTCATGGTGTGACAGCTGTGCATGACCATCCAGACACGGCTTGTCTTTCACACCAATGTCACCACTGCTGAAATACACCAGCCACTGCATCACTATGCTCACATCCAGTGTCTGGTCTCCATAAGCATTCAAGAAGCATCAATGAATGTCAATGTGTGCCATTTTTTCTACATGGAAGAATTCAGCGACATCCCTTTGCTTCTGTGTTGGGTGCCATTTTGTCAGATTGCTCCTCTGCTGCCATCGGTCGCATGGTAACAAAATGAAATGGAATATTAGCAGGAATATTTAATCTCTACTGCCACATCACTGACATCTGCCCCTGATGTCATGAGTCAACATCATAAAATGGGAGGCATTACTTTCAGAACAGTTCTCATAGTTAAATCAAGGACAATATTAGCCACACTGAACTCTGGTTAACAGCTTACAAAATGTATCTATAAGTAGAGATGTATATATTCTCAAAGTGATGATACCAAGATATGTGTCCCTTGTTATTTGATGGTGGCAAATTAAGAATAAGATCAATGATATTAAAAAAAAAAACAGATTATTTTTGGTATTTACCAAAATAAAGATGGTAAAAAAATCCTGTCAAGGCAAACGAACAAATACTCCTCAGAACATGATTGGTATTTCTTCTGTATAGCAGAAATATAATATAGTAGTCCAATTGGAAGAAACCACAGTCTCCTTACTCAAAGAGGATGTTGAAAAATCTGGAAAAAAAAGAGTTTTTAGGTTGCACAATGGACCTAGAAACCTCTTTTCACAAACTCTGTGCAAACATATTTGCTAGATTCACAAAATTTAGTTGTTTTATTTGAAAAATGAAGACACATATCCTCTGCTTCACGTAGTCTCACCATAGTTGAGGTATATGTGTACGCACCTAATATTGCTGTTCTTTTATGGTAACAGATTTGGTCACGCCTGTGAGAGAGTTTTTGGGAGGAATATGGAATCACAGGAGCAGAAGTCAGGGTTCATATCTTGAGATTTTAAAAAATGGCTTAGCAGGTATATACTGGAATTCAAAGAAAAGGAGAATGGCTTTCAGCTTGGTCCATGAATAAGACCATTGCAAGAAATAAAAACATATAAATTAATGTATCCACATGTGCCAGGAAGGGACAAGAAGTAGTGGGTATGGCTATATAACCTTGGAAGTTTGGGAAACAATTTTTGTTTACGGTTGCAGTATCCCTTTTATCCAACCTGCCCACACACGGAGCTCACCTATACTCTTACCTGCAGCAAGTCAGCTGGCACTCTAATCAGGGAAATTCAGGTTTGTGGAGTGGGAGACAGGAGGGGGGGGCTTAGAGTTCACCTTTGGTCTCTGCCCAAGTAGACAGAATGGATGAAGCTGACTCAAGACACATATTTGTGCAAAGTCAACCTTGAACTCAAGTACAGCTACCAAAAGAAGTTTATCTGCTCTAATGAGCAGATGGTAAATATTAAATGTTTCAAATTCATAACTACACCACATCCCCTATTCTTCTTCTTTTCCCAATTGACCTGAGAAGAAATTCCTCCTAAGTAACAGCTGTTCTCTACCGTGCAGCTGGTGCTCTTGTAAAGAGAATGTTGGAGAAAACTGGTAAGTCTGTGGGGTTGACACCCTTGAGCTGATATGTGCTGGGTTTGCAAAGTTGAAATTCAGCTTCTTTATGGAGCTGACAGTTTTTTTCCATTCGCATCTCATTTGGGGATAAATTCTTTGCTCTGGAAAGGAGTAAGTGGAAGAAACTCCATGAGGTACTGCAGGTGGGACTCCAGCAAAATATATCTCTTCCCTGGGATTCTCAGGGGGAGAAACAACTGATACGACAGTATACAAGCAAAAGATGCTTTCTCAAATGTGTCAGGGAATAATGATTATTACACAATAGAGAAGCCTACAGGAACCCAGGGGAAGAGTTGCATTTAGTTATGTCAACACAAGGGGCTGGATGGTCACACAACACATACTTTAAATTTTGGCTGGCCTTTCTTTGCACCTTCACTTTCAGCCTCCCAACCAATTTCCCTCTCACTCGTCTGTTATCCAGCAGAATCTGGAAAGAAGTCATTTAACTGTATGGCAGTTCCAATAGCAGCTGTCTGCAAGACGGCCCAGGGAGTTCATGGCAATTCCTGTACTCTGCAGGGCTGCTCAGTGGTTTCATATGTGTCCCTGGCAGCTCTCCATTCCAACTCCACCAGCACAAAGTTGCATGCAATCTCTGAAAAAAAAAAAAAAAAGTATAAAGCAGGGAAAGTGGAAAGAAGAGGCCAACGTTACTTTTTGAATGAATTACCTGCATGCAGGAGAGCTACAGCTTTTAATGTGACAGGGTTTTTTCGTCATATCCCTTTTGTGTTTGATATTTTCTTGCTTGACTTTTTTTTCCTTTATCTTTTTCTAACCCATTTCTAACCCCTTTCCTTCCCACTGTTAGTATCTGACCCAGTTTCTGCATTCTTCTCTCTCTTCTCCCTTCACTCCTACCTTTTTTAGAATCGGTTTTCTTTTGCTTTTAGAAATATTTATTCCTTGTCTCAACTTCTTCACCTGTTTTGCTCCCATCTCTTCTGCTCTTCTTCCTAATCTGCTTCTCTTCCTTCTTTCTTTGTCTGCCTCTGCGCTGCTCCCTTCCCCCTCTCTCCCAAATCCCCTCTCCATTATTCCCCATCTCTAGCTGCAGGTGCTGCAGCTGCAGGAATCTGAGACACTCCCAGGGTGGGGGGAAGCACCACATGTATCACTCCCACCCTGCAAGAGGGGAGGAGGGTGCTGTATATGCAGGCCTTGGGACAATGGGTCTCGTCAACAGGATGTGGGAGTTTTGTTTAAATGTGGGAATGTCCCATGAAAATTAGGACATCTGGCACCCTTACATTCCATGTCTGACTTCAGCTTCATCTGCTGCTGTTATGAGTGTCATAAACATGGGTAATTTGACAAGCCTTAGGAGTGAGAGTACACAATAGATTGCATTGCAGGCAGTATGCCTGCCCTTAAAAGGACTGGGTCTAGGAAATTTAGAGAGATTTTGACTTGGCATATACTAGAAAGAAAAACATAAGCTTGGGAATGACAGATTCCACCAGTGTCATTGTGTACAAGCCCAGAAAATTAAAAATACTGCAGTCGTGCTTTACATCCTGATTTAAAATCAGAAAAGAAGGAGATAAGCCATTCAAATTAAAAACAAAACAAAACAGTACTAGATCAAGACATATCATCCAGTATTGGACTTCACAGCACTCCATACACTAAGCTATATGTTACTTGTTTATGTGCCTAAACCAGGAATTTCCCAATGGTCATTCTAGAATGAATGAAGAAAATTGTATATCTCAAGGAGACCATTTGGAGCACCTAGGCTGTCTTCTGACCTTTCAAGGCCCCTCTATTGGAAGATCTCACTTCTAGTCTAACTTGGTTTTGCTTCTAGCTCAAGAACCTCTCTTACATGATTCAAGTTAGTCTTCCTCTTCATTTCAGTAGCTTTCAATTCCTCATAATTTCCTGGATATTTTTCCATTGGTAATAGGCAAATAGATGTTTTGCTGTACATATTTGCAGTTCTGATCCTGACCTGGGCTCTGCAAGCTTCAAAGTTGTTTTCACTGTGTGAATATTTTGTGTTTTGAGGAGGTGGAGTGGCTTTTGGCCCCAACTATTTTGTGACTTGTAGCCATTCAACCAATGGGATAGCCAGCAGAGGGAGCATAAATAAGCTCCCTCTGTGCCCGTGACTGTTAGTGCTAGTGTGAGGAAGTGGTTCTAATATAAATAGCAAAAAATGTTCATTTAACATTGATATTAATAACATGATAGAGAAAAGTTGCCAGAGGGATGAGACTAATTGATGAGAGAAACGTTTTCTGTAAGCATTAAGAGGTGTTCAAAATGTCAGATGAACAACTGAAGAATTTAATTAATGTCATCCTTCTTAATCCAGAAATCCTTTTTCATTGTTGATTTAAGTCAGATTTTTTTACAGAGGTTCTTGAAAAAAGTCTTTTGTTTCTATCACTCTGTAATCTACCTCTGAAGCTGTGGCTTGGGTGTGGAAGGGGGAGAAGCTGAACAGAGAAATAATTATTTTACTCACTGAATTCCCATCTTTGGTGGAGATCTTCTGCAGATACGGGCCTACATTTCTTATCATTATTCTGTGGAACTCATGGTCACTATCACTTGTAGAAACCAACACTTATTTCACAGGAAGGGAACTATGATTAAGTCTTGTTTTGACTTATCTCACCTGTTTGTCTCCAATGACTTTCTACAGTACAAATGCACAGGGAAGATTTTTTTCCCTGTTTTCACACGATTGCCATTCATTGCTCTTCTATCCAGACAAATACAGTGCAGCTATAGTTCCTTTTGTTTCTGTGAGACTTATGCAGTGAGGTAAAACAGTGAAAAACCTTATAAACCCACTTACAAAAGGCAGTGTTCCCTTTGTCTCAGCCATCCAGTCAGTGAACGCATAATAATCCAGATCTTAAAATGTTATTCTAAGGTAGTTATTTTCCAACTGTAGTATGTAGAGAACTGGCAGGTTACATTGTGCTAACTCTGCTTTTTGCTTTCTGCTGCTAAATTGTATTAAGGACACTTATCTAATATTTTATTTTTCACAATTACTATAATGGCTATAGGGGTTTTCTATGGGTTATGAATGTTAATGATGGTACTTCCCTGTGTGATGCTGCTGTCCACAAAATTTTGATAATCTCCACCACAGAGATTTGAAAATGCAAACTTCTTAGCACCATTAAATTTCATAGAAACATTTCCCTTTTCTATCCAATAACATGCTAATTTTAAAGACGATATCATCTAGGACTCTCTCCACCTTTATCTGATATTTCCATGAAAATAAGGATTTGTAAATCTGAATTTATGCCCTTGAATATATCTCACTATTTGGAACAGAGATGAAAAGACCTAAAATCTACTCCTCCTTTCCAGATAACATAATTGAATTCTGTAGCAATGGCTACAGTACACAGTGTAGTACTGAACTACACATCATCTCTTTGTTACTTGCACATTAGAAATACACTTACACCAAACATTCATCAATTGCAATATTGCTTATGCAATATCTCCATTGAAATAAGTAAAGCTAAAAAGGAATGCCAAATGCAATTGAAGAAATAGGATGCATTTCTGTTATGGCTGTGAAAATACTAACTTAGACTGAAGTGAGGCAACAGATGCATAATTAAAGTATTTTCTGTGTTTTGCTTTGCTTTCAGGAATCTACCAGAGGTGAAGATCTAATCTGAAGGCTGCAGGGTCAGGCTACTTTTTTCAGTGTTATTTTTTTCATTGCTGTTTGCAGAAATTTAGTTTCAGTTGAGCAGGTAGGCCGTTTCTTCTGAGTACTGCAAGGCTTTATGATAGCCTACCTATCAGGTCCTGCAGGCTGAGAAGAGATTTGAATCGGGTTGATTTCTGGGAAATTGCTCTCATTGTGAAGTTATTATAAAAGAGTAGGAACCACATGCTATTCTGGCTATGTTTTGAAGTGAGTATGGTTCTTTGGATAAATGTTGTCTGTGGTTTCAATATGGGAAAAACTATGTCCTTTCAGCAGTAGAGACCTGTTTCATTTATGAGTTCAGAGAGCTGAGTAAGCACTCAACTGTTTGGATCAGAAAAGAATGTATCCTCTTTAGTTATGTGCAATAACAGGATACTTAGGCTTTGGATTAAGTGCTTCTTGGGCTCTTGCCCAAGGATTTTTAGAGGACGCTCTGGGACTTAGATGCCTGAAACCCATTGATGCTGTGCTGCATGGACTATTGTGAAGTGCTGGATTGTAGCTTTAACCATCATTTTTGTATCTGTGACACAGAAATCTTTGTTTACCTTTCCTTCAGGAATAACTTCAAGCCTGAAAAGCTTCAAGGATCTCTCAGTGATCTTGCAATGAAAAGCCTGAAGTTAAGCAGTCTATGCAATCCCTGTGCCCTACTGAACATCAAGGTGCTTCAGAGAAAGCTGCTGTCACTAACATCTTCTTGATATTGGATGGGTGACACTGTCATCAAAAGATGTAGAATAAATAGAGGCAATTGTATTGGGAGTGACTCTCTATATTTTAAGTTTCCATACATCTCATTCTAGCTGTTAATAGGGTTAAAACACAACCTTGCACTTATTACTGAATGAGTGCTTGAAGCAGTAATCCAAGTGCAAAAGTGATTCCTCCTTCACTACAGTTTAAACATAGCAGTATGACTATCTGTAGTTATTATTTGCCAGGATGTACTCTTGGGCCTGATAGTCTCCATCTCAAACGGAAGTGTGGTGAAATTTTCATTACCTGAGTCCAAAATCAATGATCTTCAGGGCACTTACCTTGCTCTTCAATTCTAGTACTGCTGACTTCAAGATGCATTTCTGTTTATTTCTTTTTTTCGAAGTACCCTAGAGGCCTCACTGTTGTGATTTTCTTTTTCTCTGTATATATATTACACCATGAGATTAATCTAGAGCAAATAAAAAATCAGTTCTGTGAATGTTTATTAAAGGATAGGATGGCATAAAAGCAGAAGAGTGTTTTCTGTGCAAGAGCTATATGGGAATTGGTTATACTTACTGAAAAACACAATGATTTATGTGAAGAAGCATTTTTCCTCCAAAACAATAAGCTAAATGTGTCCCTGTCTAGGACAACACATCAATTTCTCCGCTGGCTGAGTCTGCAGGGCCATCTGTATTTATTCCCCTGAATAAGTAAAAGCTCCCCTCACTTACTCTTGCTTGCGGCTTTTAAACAGGAAGGAAGTATCATTTTCTTCTCTCCTAGCACAAAGAGAGCTCTAAGCATCTAATTACAGTTTCTGTGAGCAAATGGAACGAGAAAAGCATTTCCCTGTAGCTAAAATGCCCAACCAGAGCTCTCACTCTCTCAGTTTTCCCAGACTAAGGTTGAAAATCTGCTCTCTAAATTATTTCATTGCTTTACAGAGGAAGTATTAATTACACGACTGCAAATGTGGATCGGGGTGGGATGTAATTACAGGGCTGGCTTTGTGTCTGTTGTCCAACAGAATTAGACAGGAAGTGTTCGCAATGCCAGCAGTTTCAGGTGTTTTGCAGCCTATTATATTGGCCGGTTCTCACCGGGTCTCACAGATGGATCAGGTGACTTTCTGCTGCCCGATTGTCTGGAAAATCCACAAAGCTGCTATTACCACAGGTTTTGATTTGTACAAGGCTGATAGTTTTAGATTTTTAGACGAGGAGAAGAAAGAAGTAAAAATCCATTCTGGGTTTTCACCTCTTGCCAAATTTTGCCTTCTTCCTTTCTTCAAAGACATATTTCTTGTGTTTTGTTTTCAAGTCTTTTAATTCTAATCTCTACTTTTTATTTCCCCATCCCCTTTGGAAGCTTCTTTCTTTGTGGGGGAGAAAATCCCTATGTGTGTGTATATGAAAGAACTCCAGCAGATAGAATCCTCACCTGGTGCTATGGATAAGAGGCATTATGCAGCAAGCACTTGTCTTCCAGTTCAGCCCAACTTGGACTTTTTTTTCCCTGGTTTTTATGCCTTTCAGGAAGACAGCTCCATATTTTCTATGCTCTTTGGGTGGTGGGAAGGAAGTCAAATGTCCATGTGTTTTAAATAATAGTACTTTTACCATGTACCGTTTTGGGCCACAGTTGAACGTGAACATCCCCCCCAAAAATTTGTCAGGAGTTAACATATATGGAGGCCATTTTCTGCAGGCATCTTTGTTGTGGGTTCTTCATGTGGATGGAAAAGAGTAACTGTACAAAGAGAGAGGGTGTTCTGACCTAGCTGTGCTAGGTGCAATTAGATAGTCCAGATAATTCAATAATTCACATAAAGACATAAGCAGTGAGTTTCAATACAACTTGAGATTTGCAGAGTGGTGAAAAGAAACTCAAATAATGAATAGAAACAACTTATGTTTATATGCAATTTTTGGACATCTTTGAGATGACAGTATATCAAGAAGTGACATTTTTAAAAGGCAGTCCTGTCCTATTTGGGTAACATTTGATACATAAGAAGTATATTTGTACCAACTGCTGTGCACAAGCACTATGCTCTGTTATTTTCTTCCTATCACCAAAGATTTAGAATTAATTACTTCATGGTCACTACAACCAAGGTGGCTACCAAATTCCACTTCAACCACAAGACCTTCTCTGTTCACAAGCAACAGATCTGAAATGGTACCTTTCCTCATAGGCTCCCATAGAACCTCTAACAGGATGTTGTCATCCACAGTCAGAGTGGCCTTACCTGCCTGTGGGGAAAAACAGGACAGAAGGAAACGAGCTGGGACTTTTAACAGAGCCAACCATATAGCTGCAAAAGGAAAGAGTAGTCACTGTAAAGCACTGCATCTGTATGTATTTCTGGCACTATCACTAGTTCATTTATTTGAAGGAACAAGTCCTAAAAACAACATTCTGGTATTGTGGTTTTGTCCAGTTCAGTAAGATCCTAAGGTAAAGATCAAGCCTCATAAAACATTAATTATCTCGACTCTTAGTGCAAACATAGGAACGTTGTGTATGCTCCAGGCCCACCCATTTCTCCTGTGGCATTCATCTTTAACATTGTAAACATTCAGAATTTATGAACATTAATTTGTCACGGCAGTTATGAAGTTTTTGCATATAGTTTTCAGTTTAAAAACTATGCTATCAAATGGGGAGGACATATACTAAGTTTCTTTTAGTCCTTAAATTTAAATAATTACAAATGGTAATTAGATGCCAAGGAAACATGGGCTTTCAAAATTCCTAAAATAGATAGGATAGCTATTACGTGTGCACAGACTTCATGAATGCCAGCATTTAAGATGTATATTCATGCGTAAACTGTAGCTGGTGTAATGAAATGTGGAAAAAATGTACATTCATTATTTAAGGAATGACTTTAATAATTCATTTTGGACTCCACCTCTCTTGACTTACAGTTGCCTCACTTGTGGAATATTTTCCATATCTTGCAAAGACCATAATAAATTCCAGTATTTTCCTAAGTGTGGAAATAATTAGTAGCTTACAATATCACAGATTTGCAAACTCTTTTCATAGTTTTGGTTGCAGGACACATTTATTTCCTCTCTGCTCCCTGATGCTTAGCTATATTTTACATATATTTCAATGATAATTCTTTTTTATTCTTTTATCTATTATTATAATTATTATTTTAAAGAGATGCAGCATTTACTTCAAACGTTATTACAATTAACAGGAGAAATCGTATAGAAAATGGATAATTAAATAAGATATCAGTGATAAATGAAAGAAATACCCTGATTCTAAGTATTGTTGCATTGTAGTTTTAGGCATTTATCTGAAAGATGGCTTTTCTAATTCATCTGAAAAGGAATGTGCATGATATGAATTGGTAATGCCAATTACAGGTCAGAATGTTATACTTCTACAGACTTAATGAAGACATTATTTTATTTCAAAACTTTGAATATTATTGGAAGAAGTTAAAAAGATCAGTTTCTAACAGTTACAATAAATGGAGAATTTGTCTCTGGAATGAGACTTGCATTCTAATCTAAAACTGAACAATGTGACATTTTACTTTAAATTTTAGTGGTACAACACAAAGTTAACCAACAGTGGGTATTCTTGGTTCAGTCGTGTTGGGTCTAGACAAGCAGGACTTTGTGTGGCTGTCATTCAGGTGTGAATGCATGTAACTTCAAGCTAAGGGCAGAGTGGGATGAAGAAAAAGTGTCACTGTATAAAGGAGTTCATCAAAAGAGTACAGACTGACTTGGTGTATATATATATGGTGCTGAGAAATGGAGGGCTGTGTGTCCTCCACACAGAATCCAAAGACAGATTCTTACCTTGTTTCTGTAACTTACTGAAAGACATCTACAGTTTTCAGTGCAGAGTAGATAATAATTTTTGCATGCCAGAAGAGGTTATTTAGGAAGAGAATTTGCTGGGCACTGTGCATGCTCCTTTTGCACACATACTGCTATTGAAAAAGCTTAACTGTTTGGTGAAATTTGATTAGAAGTAGGCATATCAAACAGTTTCGGGAATGTCAGTGGAGTGATACATATAGCTATAGTTTTAATCTTCTGTATGTTCACTTTCTTTGTGATACAGTTCCACGGATTTATCTCTCTTCCTCTCCCACACCCCACTTCCTTTCATCCTTCCCTTCACTACCCCTCCCCTCCCTTTCATAGAGTGATAGAGTGGCTTGGGTTGGAAAAGACCTGAAGGTTCACTAAGTTCTAACACCCCTGCCACAAGCAGACTTTCCAGCTGCTGGATCAAGCATTAGATCAGGTTGCTCAGGCCCCTGTACAACGTGGCCTTAAACACCTCCAGGGATGAGGCATCCACAACCTCTCAGGGCAACTGGTTCCAGTACCTCACCACTCAGTAAAAAACTTCCCCCAGATATCTAATCTAAATCTCCCTTCCTTTAGTTTAAAACTATTCCCCCTTGTCCTATCACTACCTACTCTTGTAAAAAGTTGATTTCCCTCATGTTTATAAGCTCTTTTTAAATATTGAAAGGCCACAATTAGTTCTCCACACAACTTTCTATTTTCTAGGCTGAAAAAGCCCAGTTTCTTCAGCCTGTCTTCACAGGAGAAGTTCTCCAGCCCTTGGATCACCTTTGTTGCCAGGCTCTGGACCTTCTCCAAAAGATGCACATATTTCCTGTGTTGGCTCCAGACTTGAGCACAGTACTCCAAGTGCCTTATGAGTGCAAAGTAGATGGGGCCTATCACCACTCTCTCCCTGCTGACCACTGCTCTTTTGGTGGATCCCAGGACACCAATGACCTCTGGGCTGCAATAGCACACTGCTGGCTTATGTTCAGTTTTTTATCAGACAGGATTCCTAAGTCCTTCTTATCAGGGCTACTTTTGTGGAGTTCTTCTCACAGTTTGTATACATATCTGGAATTACCTCAACTCCGTTATAAAACCTTGCACTTTGCTTTGTTGAACTTCATCAGGCTCACAAGGACCCACTTTTCAAATTTATGAAGGTTCCTCTGGATGGCATCCCTTCTTTCTGCTGTACCAATTGCATCACTAAGCTTGATGTTACCAGCAAACTTACTAAGGGTGCATTATATTCCATTCTCTATGTAATTGATAAAGATGTTAAAGAATACTGATCCCAAGACATACCTCTGGGGGACACCACTCATTACTGGCCTCCACTTGGACATAGGACCATTGACTGGCTGCAACTGTCCAACCAATTCCTCATCCACTGAATAGTCTACCCTTCAAATCCGTATGTCTCCAATTTAGAGATAAGGATGTGGTGGGGGACTATTTCAAAGGTCTTGCAGAAGAGCAGTTGGATGGCATTAATTGCCTTCCCTCAATTCTAACAATGCCATCACTCCATCATAGAAGCCATGCTGGCTGTCTCAGATCCCCTGTTCATCCCTCATGTGTGTTAACATGTCTACCAGGAGGACCTGTTCCATGATCTTCTTAGGCACAGAGGTGAAGATTGATGGCCTATAGTTCCCTGGATCCTTCTTCCTCCCTTCCTTGTAAATAGGAGTGATGTTTCTTTCTTCCAGTTCCAGGGGACTTCACCTGGCAGCTGCAACTTTTCAAATATGATGGAGAGCAGCTCAGCAACCACAACAGTCAGCTCTCTTAGGACTCTGGAATACATTTTGTCTGGCCCCATGGACTGGACTGGACATGGACTGGAGCACAGGCCTTATGAGGAACTGCTGAGGGAACTGGGATAGCTCATTCTGGAGAAGAGGAGGCTTAGGGGAGACCTTATTGCTCTCTATAACTACCTGAAGAGAGGTTGTAGTGAGCAGGCAATCATTTCTTGAGTATCTGGTGATAGGACTAGAGGGAATGGCTTCAAGTTGCTCCAGGGAAGATTCAGTCTGGATGTTAGGAAGTACTACTTTTCTGAATTGAGGGAATTGAGTGTACCCTCAGTAAGTTTGCAGATGACACAAAGCTGGGAGGATGTGTCAAACTGCCTGAGGGTAGGGAGGCCCTTCAGAGGGATTTGGATAGGCTGAACAGCTGGGCTGAGCAAAATGGGATGAGGTTCAATAAGACCAAGTGCCGGGTCCTGCACTTTGGCCACAATAACCCCATGCAATGCTATAGGCTTGGGGCAGAATGGCTTGAAGAATGTAGAGAGGAAAAGGACCTGGGGGTGTTGGTTGATGCTCGGCTCAACATGAGCCGGCAGTGTGCCCAGGTGGCTAAGAAGGCCAACAGCACCCTGGCCTGTATTAGAAATAGTGTAGCCAGCAGGAGCAGGGAGGTGATCATCCCCCTGTACTCAGCTCTGGTACGGCCGCACCTCGAGTACTGTGTTCAGTTTTGGGCCCCTCACTACAAGAAGGACATTGAGGCCCTGGAGCGTGTTCAGAGAAGGGCAACAAAACTGGTGAGGGGCCTGGAGCACAAGTCTTATGAGGAGCGGCTGAGGGAGCTGGGATTGTTTAGTCTGGAGAAGAGGAGGCTCAGAGGAGACCTTATTGCACTCTACCACTTCCTGAAGGGGGGTTGTGGTGAGGAGGGGGTAGGCCTCTTCTCCCTGATAAGTAATGACAGGACGAGAGGGAATGGCCACAAGTTGCGCCAGGGAAGATTTAGATTAGACCTCAGGAAGCATTTCTTTTCTGAAAGAGTGGTCAGGCACTGGAATGGCCTGCCTAGGGAGGTGGTTGAGGCACCATCCCTAGCGCTGTTCAAGAAGCGTTTAGATGAGGTGCTAAAGGACTTAATTTAGTAGTTGGGTAGAGATAGTGATAGGAGGATGGTTGGACTAGATGATCTTATAGGTCCTTTCCAACCTTATGAACTTATGAACTTATGAACTTATGAAAGAGTGGTCAGGTGCTGGAATGGGCTGCCCAGGAAGATGGTGGAGTCACCAACCCTGGAGGTGTTCAAGGAACATTTAGATGTTGTGCTGAGGGAAATGGTTTAGAGAGAACTATTGGTGATAGGTGGAAGGTTGGACTGGATGTTCCTGTAGGTCTTTTCCAACCCTGGAGATTCCATGATTCTATGTCTTGCATATATTATGTCTCAAGAGTCAGTCTTGCACTTCCCTTCCTTCACTTCTTTTCTCTTATTTTTTCCCTAATCTTTCTCTCCATCATCCTTATTCTCCCTCTCTCTTCTCCTCTTTTTTCCTCTCTGTCCCCCTTCAACCTTGTCTCTTTCTCACTTCTTTTATACTTCCTTCTCTCTTTTATTTTTTCCTCAAAGAAGCAGGTATGCTGGCTTTTTAGACAGAGGCAGTGACAGAGAAAGTTACCAGCCATTCTATAAATATGTACATGGCCCATTAGTAGAATAGTACTGTATTAAATATAAATAATTAAATAACTGGGAACATTAGGGAAACGTGAAAGGACACATGTAACATGCAGGCTACTAAACAAAGACCATCTTGTGTAGCATGTAAAGGAAACATAATGACTACAACCTGCCTTAGGGTTTGAAAACAATTTACTAAGAACTCTTTGACAGTGGCCAGCTTTGGAGCCATTTTTAATTAGCTAGCAGGTAATTCAAAGTCTGTTTAAGTATGCTCGATAAATTTCCTTCAGAGTTTCTGTGTTATAAATCTGTCATGATGATTTTTTGGATCTTCAAGAATTAACAGATCCTATTCTCAGAACTAAAACTCAGTTATATTTCATGCCAGTATGTTTCATTGACTGATATATTTCCATAAGAAAACTCATCTATACTACTAACCTACACCTGAGAGATATGCATATAGCAACATATTTTGGGAATGATTCAGTCCTTGAAATTTGAATACTTACTTTGTGTCTTGATAGAAAAATACGAAAATTGCCAGAAAACTTCGATTTTAAGTGTACCTTTTGATTTTCTTTAAGGAAAATGTGGATTTTCTCAGAACATCTACCATTTTCTCCCCTTCTTGGCTTGAAACTTCTCTCACTTGCAATGGAAAATACATACAACACTATTTGGTCTGTTTCCATGTCAATGCAAATTTAGTTGAGCATACACCACCTATTTTGTGCATGCCTTTCTTCATATATAAGATATGGGTAGACATGCATAGAAGATCAAAAGTCCATGTTGTGATGCTCATTATACAGGGCACTGGTATGGTGGGAAGCGAATGTTGAATGACAAAGGCAGTGATGTGTGTGTTTGAGAGTGTGCTGCAGACAAGTGAGAATGACTCTGTGGGGAGCCAGCTCCAGTCTGGCAGGACTCTTTAGCTCGGTGTCCAAAACCAGGCAAACATGTACTGAGCTAACCTTGGAAGCAATGCATCCTTGTTCAGGTACTGTTCTGCACGGAGCCAGTCTGGGAGACTGCTGCCATGGCATGATTCTTCTACAGAATGGATTTACTGCCCACAGGTAATAGATAATCAATTTTACTTGGTGGTACATTGCTGAAAAAGTATTCTTGCACTGAATGTATACTTGACTGTGGAATGAAAGCTGATTGATATTTAGAAACGTGGTGAAATTTGTAAAGTAGGTCAGGCAGACTGAAAGTAAGATTAATCAGACACAAAAGAAGATGAAGAAAATGGAAAATAACTTGGCTAAATAATTCTCAAACTCAGGAGAGAACAAAACTTTAGAACCAGGAAAGGTCAAAAATGAAAACTGAAATAAATATATAAATAAAGCTATTCAGAGATATAAAAGAGAAGGAATTTTTAACATAGTATGTTATGTGGATGTAGAAGGGAATAATGTTATTTTCTATGTCCTTTAATGCTAACTTGTTGGGAATGCTTGAATTTCTGATATTTTTGCTTTTAAAGACAATGAAAAATGAATTGTCACTAATGTGACTAGGCTGCATTCTCTAAGGGCTGCTCCTGTTTGTAACTCACCAATCTTCCATTAAGTGGGATACAAACTGTCAAATGCCTGAAAGATTAACATTTCTTGTTCCATCCTGCATTAATGAGTAATGCTTGCTATTTATTCCTGCTGAATTGGGAAGAAAAAAATCATACATTATCATTATTTGAGAAAATAAATTAAAAAAAAAAGTATATATAAAGGAAGTATGCCCAAAGATACATATATATATTTAATTTTATTTTCCTTTTTTGAAAGCTGTGTCTAGAAAACCATGCTTTGGGAAATGCCATGCATGTACTGACAGATATCATGTGCTTTTCAGACATTTTTTTTCATGTTTTTTTTTTGTCTGTTATTCTGAGACCGATATATGTTCTGAGTGTTTCAGCTCTTGATAAACTCTAGGTAAATTCTTCTTAAAGCTGTTTCTAGAGCCTCCAGCAACATTCCTGCTGTCTCAAGAAAAGGCAGACATATCTACAGTGACATGGAGAGAAATGCCATATATCACAAGTTGGCTGTAAATTCATCCTGAGATTAACCTGATATTATGAGATTAAGAAGACAAGAAAATAAATAAATAAATAGTGGCCAAAGAGACAGCAGCTATCTCACTAGTACCTTCCAGTGCAGTGTTATCAGATGCGTGTGAGTGGGAACAGCTGTGCTGCTTCTATCAACATCAGATCTGGTGCCATCTGTCCTCACAAATTTATGTGTTGATTTTGGCCTTACTAAAGAAAAAAAATTCTCTTAGTGCACGTTATTTTTTTCTAAACAAGTAGTCTGTTTCCTGTCTCTCAGTTCTCTGTCTCTAAACCCTCCACTTTAACTCAGTATCCATTTCTTCAGTCTCTTTCTGTCCCATCCCAGGGGATGAGATGACACACATATTAGGTTTCCCAGCTCAAGTCTAGGAACAACGAACAGGTGTGCTCACCTACCTCTCATTTTCTCAGTCAAAAGTATATTGAAGACAAATACATTTACCCTAATTATAGACTTAAGCACTCATTCAGTTGCTTTCATACCTATTTTCATAAAATTTGAAGGATCCTGTCATGTTCTGCTTCACCTCTAGCTACTCTCCAGGAAGGCCTAGGTTTCCCATTGGTCCTGTACCATGCCTATCAGTCCCATATGGATGTCTAAGGTATATGAAAATGATTCAAATGATACTAGGAACCAAAGTGGTTCTAACTATATTTCTTAAGTAAACTGCTGTATATTCTCAAATTTCTGATAAAACTCTCATTTGAATGTGAGAAAAGCCAGAGTGCCTATTGATTGAAAGCTTTTTCCCAATAACTGGAGGTAACAACTCAGATAGATTCAGATTTAAGTTTTAAGTAAAGTTTGCAGCATCTGTTTCATTATAGATATGTAGAAGAGTTACGTTGTGTAGAAATAATTATATAATGAAAAAAAAAGCGAAAGAGAAGATAGCAAGGAGGAAGGTGAGAGGGGAAGAAGAGGCATTCAAGATCCTGCTGCTGGAAGTATTTAATGCTGAAAAGGTACATTAACTTGAAGTAGTGGCTGGATCATGAGCAAAATGTCAGAAGGAGTCAAGGGATGCTCCTCTATGTCTTTCACTCTGGATAATTAAGGAACTACGTTCATAGACACCACACAGCACACCTGTACCACAGTGTAGACCACTTGAGAATAAGCAAATATTGAAATGATAGTGTGGTACTTAATGCACTCATCGAAAATATAAAACAATGAAAGAATAGCAGCAGAGTCAGCATTCCTACACTTGTAAGAAAATATTTTAACTGCTACTTTTGTGGATTTCCTAGTGAATGTTTCCCTTCTTTGTATATTTGGAGCTGAGAAATCTGTCCTAAAAAAAAACAAGTTGAAATTGAAATGTTTCTATAAGACTATTGTCAGGAAGGAATGTTCTTGATCATAGAGGCTGATATCAACTAGCAATGCAACCAAAAGAAGAAAACTAAAATAATTTATAAGTTCATAAGTTCATAAGTTCGTAAGGTTGGAAAGGACCTATAAGATCATCTAGTCCAACCATCCTCCTATCACTATCTCTACCCAACTACTAAATTAAGTCCTTTAGCACCTCATCTAAACGCTTCTTGAACAGCGCTAGGGATGGTGCCTCAACCACCTCCTTAGGCAGGCCATTCCAGTGCCTGACCACTCTTTCAGAAAAGAAATGCTTCCTCAGGTCTAATCTAAATCTTCCCCGGCGCAACTTGTGGCCATTCCCTCTCGTCCTGTCATTACTTATCAGGGAGAAGAGGCCTACCCCCTCCTCACCACAACCCCCCTTCAGGGGGGGTTATATGCTGGAAGAGCCCTCTGAACATTATTTTTTTGAGCTTCAACAATAATGCCAAGTTAAAAGTGGGTTCTATTTAATAACTTGATTCATTTTTATTTAATTAATTTTTATTAATTAAATAAAATTTAATTAATCTTATTTAATTAATTTCTTCCAGTCTTATTTAATTAATTTCTCTCTCAGAATTATTTCAAATTGACCCAAAGCAAACCCTGAGCTTCTCTTCTAGTTCAAACATGCTTCTGGTTAGAGATCTAATTTTAATTTCCAAATTCTATCTGTTATTAAGTTTACTTGCTCGCTGAGCCAGAATTTTCTTTAGTCTCTTCTTCATCTCTTTTATTACTATTTACTTATATGTGGAAGACAGTCATATCCCTTCTAAACTTTTGTTTTGCTAGAATAAACAATCCTGCTCATGTTAGTCTACTTTAATACAGTAAGACTTACCTTCTGTGGTCTTTCTTTTCTTGATCTGCCCTTCTCTCTTTCTATTATAGTTTAAATTCCTCTGCCTTGTGCACAGTTCTTCATGATGATTTTTACTGAGTTCTCCAATAGCAGCATCTCTGTCTCATTGCACAGGGTGAACATGCCATCATGAAATTCAAAGAGCATTTGAATCTTCTGCTGCTGTTTGGATGGATCATCAACATTTTCATCTGAAAATTGATAGGGTGGCCTATCAAGACCTTGGTAGACAAAAAACAACAACAACAACAAAAAACAAAGCTAATCAAACAAAACCAATACACCTGTCATAATAATAAAAATTTGTTTATATTATCTTTCCTTAAGGACTGTAAGTATTAGTTTTCAGAGGAAAATAAATATTGTTTTGTAGCTATGAAATTGAAGTAAAGCATTTTCCTTATAGTGTTATGAAAATTAAATTGGATGGAGGGAATATAAGTGTTATATTTCCATCGAAGTTGTGGCAAACCAGGAAGACACAAATGGAAAATTGTTCTTAGTCATTGTTATTTAATTTGCAAATACTCTATGATGAGAATTACCTAATTTATGTCTGATGATCTCTTTGCACAATAGAATAATTCACATCATGTTCTGCTTTAGGACCTATTTAGGATCCAAGGGACAAGGAAAAAGTTATAATTACAAAATGGGCAACTGTCATATTATGCTTTGTAATGCAACATTCTCTCATATTTGAATGTTGTTGGATCCCTTCTTAAGTATGGACTGAAAGTTTTAGAATTTCAAGATCAATATTTATGCTCTCCCATGAGTTGGAGATACCTTGACAAGTATGAGAAACAATATGATGCTATTGTCTTTGATACTGAAGTAGTATAGCTTGGCTTTCCCTTTCAGTTCCATGTTGAAGTCTAAGATTAAATGCCATCATAAGTGAATGCAATTTTAATGAATTTCACTCTCTTATGCTAGTTGCTAATTTTGCTCTATGTGTTTACTGGCCAGCATGACTCCCTACCTCCCTTGCTGCAAACTTTCATATTCTCCCCTTTATGATCCCAACTACTTTTAGAGGCCAAAAACTTACAAATCCTTCATTCATAGCACAGCAAGAGTCTTGATTTATTATAAAATAAATCAATGTGCTCTCATCAGGAGGGTAGAAAAATGATAAAATGTTTTTTCCAGTCCCACTGACATGAAGCCAAATTCTATACTTTTCAAATTTTAAATTACACATATGACTCATTAAAATGGATCCTCTCATTTTTCAGTTACCCGTTTTTTCAGTTGTCTCTGGTAATAATAATCCATGAAGACTATTTAATATCAGATTTCTCTGAATATTTTTGCTATTTTTTATATATTGTCAAAATTATATATTAAAAAAAATTGTTTCTTTATCAGTGAAAAAATAAAAGCTAACACATATGCATTAAAGAATGAAAGCAAAGGGAGTGAGAAAAGGAGTGAGAAAAGGAAAGAGAAAGAGAGAAGAGAGAAAAAAAAGAAAGAGAGAAAGAAAAAGAAAGAGAAAGAGAGAAAGAAGGAAGGGAGGGAGGAAGGGAGGAAGGGATTCGGAAGGGATTCGGAAGGGAGAAAGAAAGGAGGGAGGGAGGGAGAAAGAAAGGGAGGGAGGGAAGGAGAAAGAAAGGGAGGGAGGGAGGGAGAAAGGGAGAAAGGAAGAAAGAGAAATATTACAGATTAACATCCACACAGATACATCAGCCAATGTGGGCCTTCTTCCTACTCCAGAGAAGAGATTGATTTAATCTTAACCAAACTTAATCTACTCTCCAAGTTCACTGAAGGTCAAAGTTTGTGATGATACAAAGATCAGAGTCAAAGTTATCCAAATTAATATGCAATTTACTATTGAGACTCTTAGATTAGACTGTCACAAAATATTACTGATGTTGCAGTCTCCCATTTTCTGTATACAGAGGAAGCTGTGACTTCATGGTTCTCTGTCATCAGGTGCTGTCTATAAACTGTCCCTAGATATGTTACAGTGGATTCACCAAACTTATGTGCACTAAGAGTGCAATACTCCAGAGTAGTTGTCTAGCTACTGGTGAAAATGCTGTGTTCTGGGGATGGAATTTTAAAGTCTTTTCCCATCTTGATTATGTGTGTGTCTCTGCTATTGTGTGTTAATGGGAGGAGGATGAGAAATATTATTGGAAGTCACAAACACGTGAGCTTGAACTATCCAGGCAACTGGTTGTGCATACCAATGGAAGACTGTAAAGTGTGTTTGTCAGGAAAGTATACCAAAGAGGTAAAGCTAAGTAGCCAGTATTGCAGTGTGTTCTCAGAAAAAAAAAAAGTCTTAGTTGAGGATGAAAGAACCCAAATACTGGTGAATAGCCACTAGAATTCTGCAGCAGAAAGAAACCTAGAAGCAGACAAACTTATTGCTTTATAAAGGTTTTATTCTATTTTCTTCTGAATCCCTTCTCTCACCAGTCACTGAGGCCATAAGAGCAGCCTTTAATCAGCTGTTTGGATAGTTTTTAAGTTACACTAGATTATTCAGTGTTTACATCTCCCTGGGTAGATGCACCTACTTAAAGCCTCTTTGGCAAGATTCATATAAATTTAGATGCCCGAGAATTAAATATCTTGCTCAAATCTAACTTCTGTTTATAATAATAAAGAAAGATAGGTCCCTTCAGACAGTTGCTTATCCTAAGCTCTACAGGTGCTTCTAGAGCCAAGAAAACTGGCATCTGTTAGAAGCCTGACTTTTCATAACTCATATGCTTTCTCAAGGCTCAGGAGATGGATACTATCCCTTCCTTGACATAGATGTAAATAGAGACTTGTCCTTTTGCTGAAGCTTAAGCATCACACATTGATCAACAGTCAAACTGCTGAGGAATGGAAAGATGTCTTACAGTCTTGTAGTCAGCTATTATGTATGTTCACAAAGAAAGGTAGTGAGCTAACTATGAGCAGTGTGAGTAATTAAGCACAGATTTTCTTTTCAGTCCTTTTTGTTGAGAAGCCTCAAAAGGCCCACTCATCTGTGTGAATAAATGATACTAATATGTCAAACAAGAAAAGAGTACGGTAGAGTTGGGTCAGCACTCACATCAGCTCCTTTGCATAGTCATAGCATGAAATAAAATAAATCTAGTGCACGGGGGGAATCCAATGGTGAGTGAGTTAAACCATTTTATCAACCTCTTTTAATCTCGTTGTGTTGCATGGGTTGTCATGAAGATAAAGGTTAGACTAGTCTAATTGGTTGGCATCTGTTTTGAGGAAGTTATCTTCTTCAAAAAGACACCAGTCATAGATTTCATGTGTCAAGGACATAAATGATGGTTCCATTTGGAAAATCAAAGCCAATATATAATGTTAATTAGAGATCATAGAATGCAATATAAGGAAAACACAATTTTTAAACTCTTCTCCCTGGAGCATTAAGGATTGAATTTAATGATCCATATCTGAAAGAGATGCTTGAGTCTGACAAGGTCAGAACTAATTTTACATATGGTACACAGATTCAAAATAACTCTCCTTAACCATAGAATGAATGATCCATTCAACTCTCCTCAGAAACAATGTTCAATGAATAGTAGCCGGTTTTCATGCTGTTTCCGGTGTAATTACAGAATCACACAGGTAACATTCAGTCTTTATCTAATACAATAAAGCAAAAAATTACTCATGTTGCCCCTGACTATTTTCTTTCTTTATAAAATTTGCTTGGAAAAATAAAAGCAACAGCAAAACAAAACAAGTTCCTGGACTGTGGAGAAGATGTTACGTTTTGTGCTGTTTTGCCTAAGTTAAACATTTTATGCAGACTGAAAAACGGTTTAGTGCTTTACATGGAGAAACATATGTATGTGGTAAGCTATGAACATGCCTGTGAACATGTAATCCTTTCTTATGATTTGTCCAAATACCACTTCAAGAGGCTCTAAATTTTTATATTTTGTCCATGAATGCAAATGTCCGTTGCTTGTCCTTTGAAATAACAGTCATACCAGGCATGTCAGATTTCAAGAGAAAATTAAAAAAAAAAAAAGATCACATTCCGTTTCCTCTTTTTCTCTTATAATCCAACTATGGCTTCCTAAAGTTTGGCCCATCTCAGCACATTTGAAAACAGTAGGCTTGACCATGAAATGGCTTTCATTAACCATGCAAATTTTGTCCATTCAAAATGTACATAAAAGAATATATAGAGAAAATTTGAGATTGTTTAAGCCAGTTGAACAAAAAGTTCAAGTGTTCTAGGATAAGATGATGGTTAAATTTATGACCAATATCTCATTTTTATAAATAATTCATTTCATTTGAAAAAGAGATAATTTCTTGTTATATCTGGACATAGTTTTATAGTGATGCTTTTCCCTGAGACAAAAATGTTTTTGTACAAATAATTTTTTTTCAATAAAAACATTTAAGAGGTTTATAAATTGTTTGATAATTACATATTGCTCAGTTAATTACCTTCAATTATATAGTATAACTTCTATACTGATAATTCTACATGTATTACTTGTTTATGAACACATGCAGGTGTTTTTTATGGATGAATTTATCCCATCCTCAGTTTCATTTATGCTTTACCTTCAAATCTTTGAACAGGTCATTTATTTATTTATTTATTTTCAGAAATACATGCCATAAGTTGTCCCTGATATTTACTTTGGCAATGTTTACATGATACGTTTATATCCTGGGCAAATGATGATCTGGCATACACTCTCAGTTCTGCACAACTTCAAGTTGGGATGTAAATTTAGATCATGAAATGTATATACCAGTGTTAACACAATTTTGTAGTTGAACCAACAGTCATATCTCTCAACAGCACCAATTAATGTAGGCTCAATAACATGCTGATGCAGCTATGTTGCCTTCCAGTTCTCAGATAAGATAAATGTGTGCTAATTTGTGGGTTTTTAAACAACATTCTATTGCTCTTAGTCAAATTCTACTAAATTGTGACATATAATTATCTTACAGATCTTGCAGTAGAATGGCAGAGCTACTGCTATAAAAATCATGTCTTTCATATCGACTGGCTCTGAGATATTGAGCAAGTCACTTAACCTGCAGTCCAGAATCTTGCAATAAAACCCCACACTAGTCATGGTATATTGCAGAACTAATTAGATACACAAAGGTAGATAATTTTATAACTGATAGTTTTCTTAAGCTACATTTTGTGAAGACTCCAAGAAAGAGCTGAAAATAAAGCTAAAAATCAATGAAGAGAAATGAAAGGCTGGAATAAAATCTGAAGATATAATGTAAGTGGCCTGAAGAACAGTGTAGGGAATTGCTGGTGAGAGCTGTAGCCGTTCAAATGAACAGTGGCTGGTTAGGTTTCCTTGGAAGTTATTTTTGCCTGCTAATGACTTCCTGAATAGACTCCCTCACCTCTGTGACCAGGGATGGGTATAGCAGTGCACTGCTAGAAAATATCTTTCAAATTCTTCATAAAAAAAAAAAAAATCTTGTAAAATACCTTTGGACCAAAATTTTAAAGTTAAGCTGGCCTATAAAGACCTTCCCCTCAGAGGGAACACTTGGCTGCCTATTCAAAGCAATTTTGATGAATATTTTGTTTTTAGAGTAGTGTAAACAGGGTCTTAGTCCTCAGTATATAAATGTAGTAACTACACTTAACTGAAAAGATAGCTCTTCCTTCCCCTGTATAATGAAAAGTTGAAGGTCTGCCAAATAAGTTGAAGTGACAGAGTTTCTGTCAATGTGAGGGCATCTTTCCACCTGTGAATCAACTGCACATTTAAATTACTTCCTTTCATAATCTATTAAAATGGTTTTGGCACAGCTGTTCTCTGTGCAATGTTTATTGCATAATTTCATTTCTTGTCTGCAGTTGTTATTACTAAGTCTCAAATGCTATTGAAGGAGGATTTGTATCTTATTCTGTGAATGAAAAAAATGTTCTGAAGTATATTTTTCAAGTTAAATTGAGATGATTATCCTGGTTATTTAACCCACTTAATTTGTTTACCATTCGGACATAAGTGGAACAGAACTCTTTTCATGCAAAACTAACTACTTTTTAAATGATCTGTTGATAGTAAGGCTGTGCATGGAATTTCCTTGTCATTATTACAAACTATACAGACCTGTTGTTCATCAGGAAATGCTGGGACTTAGTCCAAAATCACAGAAAAATCGCTTCTGAAATCATAGAAGGTGCTAGAAGCAATCAAAATCATTTAGACTTCTGTTTTCAGGCCGAAGACTAACGGTATGAAAATAGTGGAAGTTATGAAACATTGTAGCACTGTTAAATTCTACATTTGGAAGGGAGAAACTTTGCAAAACCAATTAGGTATTTTTGGCAAAGTATCTATTGCGCATGAAGCTAATGAATATCCAAGAAAACACCAACCATTGAGAATCCAGTTTGCTTTTCTGTATTTTTCAAATCAAAATCATAGAAGCGTAGAATAATCAAGGTTAGAAAAGACCGATAAGATTTTTAATGTAGTCCAATTGTCCAACTACCACCAAGATTGCCCTCTAAACCATGTCCCTCAGTGCCACATCCGCAGGTTTCTTGAACACCTCCAGGGAAGTTGAACTTACCACTTCCTTGGGCAGTGCCTGTTCCAATGTCTCAACACTCTCTGACAAGAACTTTTTCCTAATATCTAACTTCAACCTCCCCTGGCACAACTCGAGGCCATTCTCTCTAGTCTTACTTCTGGTTATGTGGGAAAAGAAACTGACCCCCACCTTGCCACAGCCTCCTTTCAAGGTGTCCCTTGATCCTTCTCTTCTCTAGTCTGAACAATTCCACTTCCCTCAGTTGCTCCTCAATAAGACTTGTGTTCCAGATCCTTCACCAGCTTTGTGGCCCTTCTTTGCACATGCTTTAGGGCCTCAGTGTCTTTCTTATAGTGAGGGGTCCAAAACTGAAAGCAGTATTCAAAGTATTCACTTTTGATACACAAAGCCTCACTTGTGCCCACTGCTTTTTGTCAGCTCACTGGATACCACTGAGATGAGCATGGCTCTGTCATTTTTATTCCTCATTGCCCCCTCTAATGATATTTATGCCCCCTGAGATTTCATTTCTGGATGCTAAATAGTCCCACTCTTTCATGTGAGATGCTCCAGACCATAGAATCATAGAATCACTCAGGTTGGAAGAAACCTTAAAGATCATCGAGTCCAACCACAACCTAATCATACTACCCTAACTCTAACAATCCTCCACTAAATCATGTCCCTGAGCACCACATCCGAACAGTTTTTAAACACATCCAGGGATGGTGACTCAACCATCTCTCTGGGGAGCCTATTCTAGTGCCTACCAATTCTTTCTGTAAAGAAGTGTTTTCTGATATCCAACCTAAACTTACCCTGATGAAACTTAAGGCCATTTCCCCTCATCTTGTCATCTGTAACCAGTGAGAAAAGACCAACTCCACTATTGCTATAAGCACCTTTCAGATAGTGGAAGAGAGCAATAATGTCTCCCCTCAGCCTCCTCTTCCCTAGACTATACAGCCCCAGTTCCTTCAGCTTCTCCTTGTAGGGTATATTCTGCAAGATCCTCACAAGCTTTGCTGCCCTTCTTTGGACCTGCTCCAACACCTCATTGTAATTTCTGTACTGAGGTACCCAAAAATGAACACAGTACTCGAGGTGAGGCCTCACCAATTCTGAGTACAGAGGCAGGATTGCTTCCCTAGTCCTGTTTACCAAAATATTCCTGATACATGCCAGGATGCCATTGGCCTTCTTGGCTGCCTGGGCACACTGCTGGCTCATATTCAGCCATCTATCCATCAGTACACCAAGGTCCCTTTCCATCAGGCAGCTTTTCAGCCACTCCTCCGCAAGCCTGTAGGTCAGAATGAGATTAATAAATTACAGATCTTACAGATCACAGGACCCAACACTTGTCCCTATTGAAACTCAATAATCATAATAATAATTGAAACCATAATCATAATAATAATTGAAACCATAATCATCTTTGTGACCCTTTCACTGGATTCTCTGTATCTCCATGACTCTTAATACTGTGGAGCCTACAATTGGACATAGTACTCCAGGTGTGGCCTTACCAGGGTTCTGTGGAAGGATTGCCTCCTCCAACCTAGCAACACTTCTAACAGACTAATAGGCTGTTGGCCTTGTTTGTTGTACTAGTGCTGGCTTATGTTCACCTTGGTGACCATCAGGACTTCCGTGATCCTTTCTGAAATGTTTCTTTCTAGCTTGTTGACAGACCACACTCTTTTATGGTTTTATTTCTCCCCAGGTGGAGAGATTTGCACTTTGCTTTGCTGAAATGTGCCATTATTAGAAGATATGAAAAATTATGTGTATGTTCAAGCTTCATTCAAGTCTAATTACAGTTATATTAAATAGTGGTAGATAAATTGGAATAAATTGTCACTTTATCATTTTACAGGATGTTTTAAGAGTTCACAACCCCCAACATCAGCCAGAACTGGAGTTTCCTCATATCTCATTGCAAGAGCTAGGGTCTCTGACCAAGCTGAAGGTTCAGCTTCGTAAGTTCAATCTGTAGCAAAACAGAGCACCTAACCCAGAGACACTCAGATATGTGGGACACTGTCACAGGTCATGCAGGCCAGGCACTGCCTTCATCAGCACCTCACAGATCTCATGCACAACTTGAATGGCCCAGTTCCCTCCTCCCATCTGGCTGGCAGAGGCAGCAGATCCCTGGTGTAGGTGCTGCAAGCACCAGCTTAGCCCCCTCTGCCTGTCAGGCACCCTGACAGATCCCTGTCCCCTCTCACTCACCCCACCAGTCCCCTACCCACTGTCTGCTCCAGAGTGAGGTTTGCCAGTGAATGCACACACACACCACACACACACCTGATTTGGGGCAGAGACAGCAATAGCAGGTAGCACCAAGCACATGGGCTGTGATCTGAAGCTTCTGTTTCATCACTCACCCTCGTGTCTCCCAGTAAGTGGTTTTAATATATATATAACATTTCTGCACCAGTGGCAGGGAGTAGAAGACCCTCACTGACTCCAGAAGCTGGCACCACAGCCTAGGGGAACCCTTGCTCTAGCCCAACTATATGATCTGGCACACAGTCTACTCACACTAGTTTCTCTAGGAGCTGTCACGAGTTCCTACAGCACACACACATTTGGGATAGAGAGTAAATCTACACAGAGAGATAAAGTTAACAGAAGATTTAATAAAAGACAGAACAGCTCAGCCACTCAAGTTCACTGATCAGGCCCAGTTTTGCAGAAAACCAGACCCTTTTGTACTCCTTTATGGCTATTCCTCCTTTATTTCTCCCTGCTCCTCCTTCCCCAAAATATCCCTTATAGACTTTACATAGTCTCACAGGCCCCTTCCATTATTCTAAAACATGTTTTTTCTTGTGTTTCCCTTCTCACAAGTTAAAAATTGCAAAAGTATCGCCTGAAGTATCTAAGGCACCTACCAGTGTCTGGAGTTAATTGGTCTTAGCTATTGTCTCTCTTATCCCTTTTTTAACAGTTGTTTTGTCTCATCAATTACCTCTTTATTTACTACCTTCTTTGCATTTAAAAACTCCTTGAGTGAATTACTTTAATTAAATGGATACTCTCATCTTCCTCATGCTGTTACAGTCACCATAATAATAGAGGTGTATATTTCTTTAAAAATATTGAGTAGGTCTTGCTTATCTTGGAAACCACTGGGCTATATCAGAGGTGATACCCACTGGTCATCACATTCCAAATGAAATGTTATCTGATGATAATAAGATAATAATAAAATGCAAAGATTTACAGCTTTGTACAGGTTTGTGGTAGTTTGAGGAGAACAAGATAACTGAGAGGAGGCTACATCTATTTAACTCAAAATTGGTGTCTAGCATATACTGAAGTTTTTTCTTAACAAAGAACAGATGCCGACCCTGTTTCTATCCAATCCTGCTAACTGCTTCCATTGAGAAGAATCCTAACACATGCTGGTTGACAAATACATTAATTGTGTGTATTCTACTTTACAGAGGTTTAAATTTGTGTTGCTTTATCACTGTGCAAATGAGATACTTGGCTTCTAAGTTTTTTTAATTTTTGCATATTGACTTTATAGCACAGTTTCTTCTTCCTTTACCCATTGTTCTGTAATTACTATTATTTTAATTATACTAATGGACAAAATTTCTCCCATTGCTCTTGTATCATATCTCTATGTCTTTTCTGCTTGTCCTGGTGATTTAATGCCTGGGAATTTTTCAAGCTCCATTACACTTCTTACTACAGAGCTGCAGGAATGTGGGAGCTGAGGGAGTCCTAAGACTCCTCTGAATTTATTTTAGTCAGACCCGTGTTTCTGCTCACCCTGATTGTTCATCCACACTGTTTCTAATTCAAGATTGCACAATCACTCTATTGTTTCCATGCTTACTAAACCAAGTCACCTTCCTCTTTTTGAATATATACAGCCTTTAAATCTTGAGCAGCCATTTAATAAGAGGTGTGTACTGGAACCAGGGATAAGAAAGGAACAGGGAGAAGACATATTCATTGCCTTGATTCCTGATGTGCTTTCTTAAGTAAGTGTGCATGTAGAAAGAAAAGTGTATAGTTTAATAAAGTGTAAGGTGTTCAGGAAGATATGAAGCAGTTCATTATCCTAGTCAATATGTTCTCAGCCACTGAAAGATAAATATACTTTATGTAAGAGAGTTTGTTGGTTGAGATATTTCAAAGAGAAAAGCTAGTTGTCAGAAGTTACAGTGAACATTTATTAAGATCTGAGGTTTAGTTGCCCTGTAAAAAGGTTTGATATTTGGAAAATGATTCAGTCCGGTAGTATAATGAAAATAAATTAAAAAAAAATCCTGCTAGTGAGGGAAAAGAGATGATTTCTTTTAGAGAATAGAAATTGATTTTTTTTTATTTTGAATGCCAAGGGACTGAAATAGCCGAAGTCCTTTGGAAGACCTTGTGTGCAGGAAACCAAATTAATTGTCAGTCACACTTTGACTGAAAGTTTTGGCAAAACTTGTGGTTTTCTTCAGAATGTTATGGCTTTGAAAAATCTTTAGTTTCCTACATCAAATGTTCCATTGGGACCATCCACTTCCAGTGTAAGCAGAGATCTGGGCATAATCTAAATCACAAAAAGATTCTAAAGAGCATCTATGATTAAGAGATTACAACCATTTAGAACAGATCTTTAATCACAAGTGATCAAACAGTAAATACATGGTTAATATTAAAACAGAAATTTGGATCTTTTCACTTGACATTTTATCAAAGCATTAACAGTATTTATAATTATCCATCTTAAAACTGATGTTGTAATTATCAAAACATTGAAACATATAGATGGAACACAGGATCTAGCACACAAGCTGTGCTGATATCTCATAGTATATATAATACCTCAGCGCAGCTTTCATTTGCAAAAGACCAAGAACTGATTTCCTTTGTATGCATATAAATAAAAAGAAAAACAACAAACCCACAATAATCCTGATTTGCAGAAGTACACAGCAGGAGTCTGATAGAAAATCAGACACAGAGTCTCCATGACACAAGACAAACAGGAACATAGTGCAGAATGACTAAGAGGTCAAGGGGCAAAGTAGGCCTACTTATACAGGTATTCCCATCTGATTTCCTTGACCAAGTCCACAGCAATGGCTTCTTCATGTATTCAACTTTGTTCAACTAAGAGGTAAAGAGCTGAACAGAGAAAAAGTTGGTCAAAACAGCTTTAGCAAAACAGATGACCACTGATGAAAGAGTACAATAAAAATTTTTGATATAAGGAAGATAATTAACTCCTTTTAAGACAAATATTTTGTGTTTTGGGACAACGCATATAAGTTCATATAAGGTCTTTTTGTTTAAAGTGAATTTAAATAATTCATAAAAGCATAAAATACCCAATGGCACCAAAAACTACAATTTTATTTTAGAGCGAATCTTGGCTCAACAGTGCCTTATTTCCAAGCTTTGATATGTGTAGTCAAGTGAGAATCTTGACGAAGAAAGTGCAGTGAAAAAAAATGATATTAATATACTTAAAGTCAGTGAGTATTTCAGATATACAATTTCCTTTGAAGGTTCAGTTTGTACCAGCTATGAGTGATTTCAAAAACAAAAAACAGCCTGTGGGTGAACCTACCATCCAGGTTACTGTATTTGTCTCACACAGAAAATTCAGTATCACAGGGGCGTCATTTTAAATTAATGAACATTAATAAAGGAATAAAAAGAGATTATAATGCTAATGACTGTACCCCTTTATAACCGTGGCTATATGGCTAGATTTCTCTCTGGAGTATGTTTTAACTAACACTGGAGTATGTGTTAACTAACACGTGATAGCTGAAAATGGGTCTGAGCTGGAACAGTTTTAGAAATGAGTTTTTGACTTCAACCTGCTAATTTCAGAAGTGAGCAAATTCAAAGATTTGAGTTTAGTCTACTAGAGACATACAAGTACCAGAACTCTTTCTAACAAAAATGGTTTCCAATTAGTTGCTTTGTTTGTTCTGGCACATGAAACTATCTTGCATCATTCATTGTACTGTGGGTGCCATAAAAACTTTATGCTAAAAATTAGTAGGACTGAAATGTTCAATACAAACATCAGAATCCATAGGCTGTAAAGTGTGGCACATGTAAGAATTTGTATTTACTTATAAATGGGTAAGTAGATCATATTACTTACTTTACTGCAAGAGTTAGCTTTATGTACCCACATAACAGAATCAAGTAATGTAACATGAGTGCCTATTCCAGACCAGACAGTGCAGTTCAAAATATGAATGTCCATTAAGAAGTGCTTTTATAATTTATGAGCTCCAAATTTGTTTCAAGAGAACATGCTGAATTATTTCAAACAAGAAAATAATTCAAGTAAATTTAAGATAATTTTAAAAATCTAGAAAGGATAAAAATGATAATATTTGTTAAAGTTATTCACTACAACTGGGTTCCTGAAATTGCAGAGGGTTACAATTTATTTAATGATCTAAGTAATGCAAACTGATGCTTTCATAGATTCATAGATTCATAGATACATTAGGTTGGAAAGGACCTACAAGATCATCTAGTCCAACCATCCTCCTATCACTATCCCTACCCACAGAACTACTAAATCAAATCCCTTAGCACCTCATCTAAACGCTTCTTGAACAGTGCTAGGGATGGTGCCTCAACCACCTCCCTAGGCAGGCCATTCCAGTGCCTGACCACTCCTTCTGAGAAAAAATGTTTCCTCAGGTCTAATCTAAATCTTCCCCGGCGCAACTTGTGGCCATTCCCTCTCGTCCTGTCATTACTTATCAGGGAGAAGAGGCCTACCCCCTCCTCACCACAACCCCCCTTCAGGAAGTGGTAGAGTGCAATAAGGTCTCCTCTGAGCCTCCTCTTCTCCAGACTAAACAATCCCAGCTCCCTCAGCCGCTCCTCATAAGACTTGTAAGATTTTAAAACTCATTTCCTTGGAATTTTACACAATACATCAATCTATTAGAATGCTTATTCATTCAAAAAAACTTGTTAGAATTAGAAAACTAATCTACTGTTCTGAGAATTTCAAAAATATTTGCTCTTAAGGATATTTTCTATGTTAACATCGTAGAAAAATTGGGACATCTGCTCCACAAATTATCTCCAAGTGAAGCCTGAAAATTTCAGAGCATTCAGCAAGACATAAGTAATTTATGTAATGAATTAACACACTTGTATTCTACCTGTATACAATTATGGTTGAAAAAGCTACCCTGCTGGCATTAACACATGTTACTATAGATAATTTTCTTGAAGGGAGACCAGAAACAGTTGACAAGCAGCAAAGTTCTTTTCTGCCATAGGCAATGATTTATAGTGCCAAACAAAGACTGAAAGAAGACATTAGTATTAATGACAATTTTCATTTAAAACTCTCCATTATTATTATATGCTGAAATTTATCATGTGGATCCTATGTCTACCACTAAATAGTCCTATTCATATTCTTCCTGGAGAATACTGCTCCAGAAAAGCAGTGATATAGTCTCCCACGTTTCTCTGTGGAGAATATTAAAATTCAAATGTGTACACAATTTTCAGATTAAAGTCTCCATAATGAGATAAATCAGAATAATTGTTGTATGTGCTTGAAGTGCTAGTTAAGAAATTTAAATCATACGATTTTATTTACCTCTTATATATTGTTTTCAGGGAAAAAAAAAAGGAAATGATCAGCATATATAATACCGTATAATACATATAATACTGTACATGTATTGCATTTGTGATAGAGGAAAATACAGTATAGCTGTTCTATTTGAAGGAAAATGTATTTGATATTACTTGGTCTTGGGAAAATAATTGCGCCTCTTGTCAACACTTTATGGGATGGTTCGGCCCAGTTCTATGATAAATGGAGGAGGGAGACCTACAACCCATGCCCCAGGAAAGGGAAAAGGGAAAAAAAGTGAAAGGACTGGGAGATGGTACTAAGAACAAACAGTGGCAGTGATCTGACGAGGAAAGCTAACTTAATAAATAAAATACAGGAATGCAAAAATAATGTAATGTAATACAACATAATTGGATTTGAATCTAATAAATCAATAAAATGAGAGAGGGAGTGTTCAAAAACAGAATGCCTTACTATAGTGCAGAAGGCAAGGATGACTAGGGAGTGCACATACTGCTTCTGGGTCAACCAAAAGGGAAAAGAGAGGGATCTCATGATTTGCCAACAGCTTTATCTTTCCCTCTGAATGGAAAACAGAAAAACACAAAGTAATATAAAGTCCTCTGGAGAACGTAGTTCTTCTTTCAGAGGTAGATATACCCAGAATTATTGACAATCCATGGAACTGGAGCATTAACTCTTTAACTCTCAGTGCACCAAATGATGTTATGATGAGGAATACTGGTAACAAAAAAATCATAAAACCATGACAATCTCTCTAGGATAATGACCATTAAAAATATCCAAGTCATTTATTCAAGATGATTTTTTTTGCTCGCAAAATGTCTGTCTTACTCTTGAGATTCACAGAAATTGGCTAAATGAAGAAAAGGTCCAATAGTGTTGGGCTCTCATTTAGATTCCAGTTCTGAATTGCTGAAGACAAAAAAGGTGCTGCATAATAAAGACAATCATTTTATTTTCTAGAGCTCGAATGCTTACTATTCATTCTGAACATCTCTATTTCAATGTAAGGCATGGAAAAACTGTACAGTATTGGCATGAGAGTCCACATTCGTAAGGAAGTAAAAGCTCAGAATGGAAATGAGAATATGCAGTCTAATTGATAGAGGCTTTCAAAACCTTTGAAAGAAAGGACTACCTGCACTGATTGAAAAGTAGGCAGAAGTTTTAGTAATTTAATATGTGGTTATTTCAAAGTAGTAAGACACAATGCTTAATGTTTGTGCAGTAACATACAAAGCTCCTACGCACATAAAGTTATACTCTTTAAAACTTAAGAAACTTGACTTTAAAGATTGCGTTTTACTGATTTTGTTTCACATTAATTTTACTGCCTTTATGGAATTGGTCCTAATATACACTGATGTAATAGAAAAATCAGACCAAATGATTTTGATTTTAGCTTCTTGTTTTGTATTTTTAAATATATTTGAACATCAGCTATTGCAACACAAAGCTTTTAAAGTATAAAATCAGATCATTATAATAATATAATGAATTAGATGTCTAAATATAAAAGGAATTCTCTTTTCTAAGAGTGTCAGGACTTTTTTTAATTGTTGCCCCTGTTCATTGCAGGGGAGTTGGTCCTTTAAAAGTCCCTTCCAACTCAAACAGTTCTATGAGTCTATTTAAGAAGTGAAGCACTATCAAGGAATTTTTTTTCTTATCATTTACTGCTCAGCTTCTCTAGAGTAGCAGACTACATCAGAAATTCTCAACATCTTGCTTTTCATTCAGCTTAAATTACAAAAATGAATGATGATATGGGGAGGGGAGGACATAGAATGAGGAGAGGTGTAATGAAAGAAGTGGAAACACTATGAAAAATACCAGAAAGTTGCCAACAAGCCGAATATAAAATATGGATTAAGTGAACCAGTCTCCTTGTTCTCCAATGACTTCTGAATGAGCTAAATGTAAATCTAAATCAGGGATTATAGAGATCTTTCCCCTTGTCTGCTTTTCAAATGGATTCCCTTACTGATTCTGCTTATTTTATCTAATGTTCCTGTTATCTCTCTTTGCAGCTGTGTAAGAGAGACATAAGCTTTTTCTTTTCTGCTATATGTATCCATGCAGTGAATGATTTCTGTCTCTAAATTGGCACAAACTGCTTATACCTACCCTGTTTAAGGCTCAGATCTACAGAACAGGTGCACTATGGCCACACAATATAGCAGTTAGTGAAGCAGATTCAGGGCTCTATGATATTACTGTCTTTTATTCTTTACTTTTGACGTTGATTTTAGCTTAAACTATCTGATATGATGTGATAAATATGATTAGGCATATTTAATCTGAATGTCTGGAGGAGTCTAAGAAAAATGCATCAAGAAAACCTTTTCAGGGGAGAGCAACAGGAATAACTCAGTTTGATTCAGTCTTGTTTGTAACCTTCTAAACTGAACTATCCTGAGGAATATATCATAGAATCATAGAATCATAGGGGTTGGAAGGGACATCAAGAGATCATCGAGTCCAACCCCAGTTGGACTTATATAACCAATATATCTCAGTTTGGTTTCCACTAAATTATATAATGTGGCACAAACAATATCCTAAAGCATATATTTTAGATGCTATACACTGCAAAGCTAAGAGAAGTGTAATGAGAGGCGCTACAACAGAATAAAGAGCTATATTTATGCAGTGACACACCTGGAATTTAACAGATATAGAAATCAATTAATCAGTTAAATTAATCAGGGGCTAGATGATTGCTAGACATAACTTCTACCAGCATTCACTTTAAAGATTTTGACTTCTCTTTGTTCCTGGTTAATAAGCTGGTCTTTTTCTGCTTCTTCCATCTGTTTTGTCAGCTCATTTAGAATCTGAAAAGAAATCACCTCCTCTAATTCAGTCATGCATTTTGTTAGATGAATTTAATTTGTTCTGATTTTAGGCCAGTAGAAGTTTGGTCCATAAATCTTAGCAAGATAGAATAGGTTCACATCATATAGAGAAATGAATGTGTTTAAAGAGCAGATCATCTGACCTATTTAGATAGCTACGTGAAGAATTTTTTTTATAGAGCCACATTTTACATTAATTATAAAAAAATATTTTGCTTGGGATTGGACATTCAAGTTCTCTGAAGTTGGCACTGCAGGCCATGGGACACATTTTATATATCTATCTGTTTCTCTGTGTTCCATCCCAAAAACAAGGTGCAAATATTCTGTAGAACAGATATATGAATAAAATAGTTTAAAGGAAAACATAGAAACTTTATTTTATAAAGATTACACAATTTTTCTGTTTTACTCTCTCTCATTTTGGAAGAGTCTATCCTGGCCATATCTAAATTATGTTTGATCTTTGCCCCTGTACTTGCTACACCACTGGCTCTTTATTTGGTCCTTTTATTATTATTTTTTTTTACACAGAGGTGGGGGAAAAAAATCTTTTACTATTTATTTTAATTTCCTTTTCAAGGTCCACCTCAGCATGAGAGTTGGCAGGTCTCACTTTTCTCCTACGTGTTCTGACCTTCAAGACATAACTTCTGTTCAGTCAATGTGTTCATGGTACTGCTCATACATTCCCAGCTTACCTCTGTAAATCCTTTTTTGCACTGGCAAGATCAAGGTCAGAAATGCGTAAATGGATTTCTCATATGAGTAATATTTACCCACATCTCAACAACTGCTGTAAAACATCACACGGAGGAGTTTATTTTCTCCTTAACTGAGTTGTACATAATTCCCAGCATGAAGTGATTAGTTATTTAGTTAAGTCCTGGGTATTTTCCTTTCAGTCATTTCTCTTTCACTTGTATTACACATATCAGATTTCACATCTGTGATTTAAAGTAGTTACAATCTTCTTACTATTTTAAATTTTCTGAATTTATTGATCTTCCACAGATGTCCTTTATTCTTTCCAGTTATTAAAATACGTTTTCTTAACAATAATTTTGCTTTTAATTCTTTTGCAACTTAACTTTAATATATCTTTTCATCATCACTTAATGCAAGATAATTATTCTTTATCAAGCCACATTAGATTCTCATTACATCCTGGCCACTCTTGGATACTGTTTCCTGTGGTTTTGTTGAAAAAAAAAAAAATTTGCATTACATGGTGTTTTATTTATTTCTTCTGGAATATGGTCTTCAGTCTATATGTGGGATACCAACAATATATTCATCTATATCTCTAATAGTATAACGAGGTCTTTATCAATATTCAATTCTAATCCTAGTTATTTGTAACAAATACTTAACAAAGATCTTTCTTGAATTGCTTCATAGTTTTCTAAACTGTTTCTAAACTGTTTTGTTGAGTCTTTATATTGTAAAAAAAAAAAAAAAAGAAGGGAAAGGAAAAGGAAAAGAAAAGGAAAAGGAAAAGGAAAAGGAAAAGGAAAAGGAAAAGGAAAAGGAAAAGGAAAAGGAAAAGGAAAAGGAAAAGGAAAAGGAAAAGGAAAAGGAAAAGGAAAAGGAAAAGGAGAGGAAATAAAACTCACTTTATTAAGAAATTACATATTAAATAGTCTTCAATCAGCAGAACACTTGTGAGTCACACAGCTCTTCCTGTTCTATCAAATGGGGTCAAAATCCCACTAAAAATGGTCATATCGAAACTGTTGAAAGAAAATGTTCAAAATGATTCGTATGTTTACTATTAGGGGACTAGAGAAGTAAGTTGAGATGCTGTAAACAGATACAGTCTTTCAGTGAATAAAAAGCCAGAAAACCAGCCACCTTAGGGTGTGTATAGCTATGGGTGATTCTCTTGCACCTCTCTAGGGAAACCTTCATCCTCTGCTCCCTTTTCTACTCTGAAATGCCTCTATACAGACATACATAGCATGGGTAATAAACAGGAACAACTGGAAATCTGTGTGTAGACACAGAACCATGATCTCATTGAAACCATGGAGACATGGTGAGACAGGTCACATGATTGGAATGCTCTCATGGATGGCTATGTCCTTTTTAGAAGAAACAGAGCAGCAAGGTGAAACAGTGGAGTTGTTCTTTGTGAGAGCAAACAACGTGAGTGTATAACGCTCTGCCTGGGGATGAATGGTGAATGAATGGGAAGCTTATGGGTGAGCATTAAGGGGAAGGTCTAATATGGGTGACACAGTTGTATTTACTGTTGGCTACCTGATCAGGAAAAGGGAACTGATGAGATCTGCCACAGAGAGCTGAAAGCAGACTTTGATCACAGGAACTGGTTTTCATGGGATACTCAAACCGCCCTGAAATTTGATGGAAAAAAACCAACATTGCCAGGCCCACAGAACACTGTAACAGGGTGTCCAGAGATTTGGAATGGGAGATATTTAAAACCTACCTGGACACTTTTGTGTGCAAACATACTCTAGGAACCTGCTTTATCAAGGAGTTAGACTAGATATCTCCAAAGGCCCCTTCCAAACTACTTTTCTTCTGTGGAAGTTCCAGGTCTTTCTGTGGACACAGAACACAAGTAGAATTTCCTTGCTCAGCTTTGCTTTAAATAGGCAGTAGGCCATTAAGGACTTGCAGGTCAGAATAATTCAGGTGCACTGCTGGGTACACTACTCTTGAGTGTAACTGCACAGAAAGAATATATGTCTATAGAAAACTTTGCTCTCCCAATGTAGTGTAAGAGCTTGGGAAAAGCTGTTTTATTTCTTGTTATTACCTACCAGTAGTTTCACTGGGTGACTACTGTGTCACATATATATACAACCATCTGTCTTTAGATAAATCCTGAGTTTATGCCTAAAAAGACTGTTTGGGCATACTCATAAGGATCTGCTCTTCTCACATGCGCACATGTAAAGCCTTGAGGAGAAAGTATGAACATGCTTAAACTTAATGAAAAACAATTGATATGCTAGGAACTCTTTTTCTTTTTCTTTTTCTTTTTCTTTTTCTTTTTCTTTTTCTTTTTCTTTTTCTTTTTCTTTTTCTTTTTCTTTTTCTTTTTCTTTTTCTTTTTCTTTTTCTTTTTCTTTTTCTTTTTCTTTTTCTTTTTCTTTTTCTTTTTCTTTTTCTTTTTCTTTTTCTTTTTCTTTTTCTTTTCTTTTTCTTTTTCTTTTTCTTTTTCTTTTTCTTTTTCTTTTTCTTTTTCTTTTTCTTTTTCTTTTTCTTTTTCTTTTTTTTTTTTCTTTCAATGTTTCCTATTTATGCAGATCAGGTATCAATACAGAAACGAAGGAAGGAAAAATTCTTAAAGGCTGGGAGAGTACAGCTGATAATACATACTGAAGCTTTTGGAGAAACATAAAATTGAAGAATCCAGAAACTATCCTGAGAATGTCTATGATTTAAATTGATGATATTTTCTTATCACAGCAGTGTTCACTCTGAAAGGGTTATTTATAAGAGCAGTATGTAGCATCAGAGAGCAAGAAAGTGGCAACAACAACATAAATTTAATAGTTCAACTGCATTGTTGCAAATAACTATTCAGTACAACAGAATATATAAAGAAAAATTTGCATCTGTCCACAAAAATTAGAGTGAAAGCAGTTTATTAATCTATGGCAACATTTGTGTTATCCAGAAGTGAAAAAGAAATCCTCACATGAGACCTGTTCAATGAACCCTTATGTTCATATTGCCAAGAACCACTCAAAACGGTCCTTTTGCAAATAACTTAGTTAACCACATCAGATTCAGCAGGATTAAGCTAAATCTTCTTTTGATATCTAATGTGTTATACTTCCAAAGCAATTCAGTGGCAGAGACAAACAGTTAAAGTGCAGGAAATTCACATGCATCCCCAGTGGCAACAGATCTTCAGGGCAGTGAGCATGGGAAATAAAGAATTCTCATTTGTGTTTCTTCCAATTTCTTGCCATGTTTCCTCATCCCAGCCAGAACTGCATTGCTAAAGATTCCACAGTGGCCAGTGAAAGGATGAATGGAATTTAGTTCTCTTTTGTGAGTTGTGTGAGGATAGAGAAAGGACACAGTAAAGCTTTTATTGACCCAACTCCAAATCCAGTGTGTCTAACTAGGAAATTGTTCATTCAGATGGAAGCCAAAAAAGCGTCTATGCTTCAATGTGGCTGAGACGGCAAAATCAGTTCAGAAAACAACGGTTCTGTTTAGTAAGTATTCAAAGGAAGTAAATGTACCTACATCAATAAATAATATACAGAATAAGGCATTTATACTGCATAATATTTTCTTAAAATGTTGAGAAATAGAAAATCTATCAGGCTCTGCAAATGCTGGCTTTTCATACACAATAAAGGCCTAAGTAATTTTTAAAATTCAAACAAAATTCTTTTAAGGTACAGAAATATTTATGCAAATTTTCATTGTCTTTCATTTAGAAAGATTTTCTCTTGTTTTTCCACTGTAAAAATACTTATGAACTCACAATTTCTAAAAGTGCTAAGAATTTTCATATAACCTTTCTAATCACATCCTTGAGAATTTTGTTACTTATAACTTGAAAGCAAAGTACGTCAATAATATTGATAGTCAGCTGTATAACACATGGCTATACAACTGTCCTGGACATGAATATGCTTCCAGTCTTGAAAGGTCAGTATTCTTTAACACTGAGATGCCAACTGGTCCAGATAGTTTATTTAACAATCAATTTCTACCCATGGATGTTCACTAATTTAAATAAGTCAATTTATGTTCATTGCTATCTGCATAGAAAGACAAAATTGCAATGCATTCTTGTAAATTATTCTACTTCTAACAGATTGGTTGCTTGTTTGTTTATAAGGGAGACTATGTTTCATAAATACTTGGAAAGCAAGACTGTCCTACATTGTTTTCTTAAGCCTTCAGATGAACTGAATACATGGCACACAGTGACCTGCTTTAATCTAAGGTTGCCCTAGCCATAACATGTCCATTTCTTTCCCTTAGTTACAGAGGAAGCTTACATTGAAGGGAATACCTTTTTCAAGTATCTGAGTTGAGGAGATTGAAATCCATCTTTTCCTACACCCTAACAGAGATTACTGTGTAGGACATAATGAATGAACAGCATGAAAGTGTACTCATGAAGAAGAGAAAGCGAAGAATGATGAACATCTTCCTTGGCATTAGGCTCAGTTATCTCCTTACAGAAGAAACAAGATTTGCAACTTCTCTCTTACCTTCATATTTATGCTCCTGCTCTACTGCCCACCTGTGGCAGAGGTTATCTTAGGAATTTCCTTATCCTCTCATCTATTTATTTTTTCCTAGTCCTCCATCTTAGCATCCACTCTCTCTATCCTATTTTATGTCCATCTTCCTTGTACTTGCTTTAAATAAGTGGTGGACTTTGTGACTGACATTAAATTGCACAGTAAGTTATACAGAAAGTTATAGTAAGTACAGGTTATGTTAAAGCAAACAGCTTTTTTTTCGTTCTTGGAAAACAAGCTTCACTAATTGCTCCTTGTGATCTTCTTTGAACATTCTCTAATTTGAAACCATTTTCCTTTAGATAGGTAAATGATGTTTTATATGGTGATGTACTTCCAGATTTTTGGCATGAATACTTTATCTTTACAGGGAATTCTATGTTAATAGATCTCACAGTCACACCTACTTTTGTCCACAGCAAATGCAAACTAGTAATACACATATACAATTTGATTTCTGCTGTGTGTGTATCAACAATAATTGTCTCACTGGATCTATCTATTCATTTTTCAAATGCACCTACCCCTGGAAGGAAGGCTGTTTTTAACAGAACAATAACTTCGCACAAGACTTTTGAGTAAGAAACAACAATATCCAGTAAACTCTTTATATGTTTACCAAGAGGCAAGTAGAAGTAGTAGTGAACAAGGTTTTGGTGGTTTCATTTTAACAACTTAAATCGACACTTAGAAATTAAATTAAAATTATATAGTGCATTACTTACAAAAATAAAAAAAGGTTTTTTTTTTATATTTATCCAGATATGTAAGGGATATATTCAGTTTTAATATAAATTAAATTGAAGATGGAATGTACTGGGAGTACAGGTTCTCTGGGAAATACAATTGGAAGTGAAATTGTATGAAGGATCTGAACAGTAATGGCATGTAGTGAATGGGACTGAAAATCCTTTTTTTTCTTCACAAGTTGTTTTTCTTATCCATTTTGAGGGAAAAATGTAACAAACAGCATATTTATAAGGTCAGTTTATACTTAGATTATGGCAATCAATTTCCTAGTAACTTCCTGATCATGAGTTGTATTCAGACCATGGTGTACTAGCCATTGATAGATCTACCCTCTATGAATTATTAAACTCTTTTTCAAACTCCTAATTTTAGTTTCCAGAACGTCTTATGATAAAGAGTCCCACACACTATTTGTCATACAAAATTGCTCCATATTTTAGTTCAGCACTGGTAATTCAATCCCTGTCCCCACCTCCTCCTCCTTCTTTAAAATGGTGAATAACTATTCTCTCTCCTCCACTGCTTATATCAGTCACTTATTTTCCTGTCACCTCTTCTTCAGGCTGAGAAGTCATACTCTACTAAGTGTGTCTAAGATTTTTTTTCAAGCAATAGTGGCTAGTTTAGAGCAAATTAATGTCAACATTTGTATAATTAATAGTCAGTTTTTCTGGGTGACTTCAGTGATGAATGTCATTTGCTGTTTTACTACTGTTTAACATGAGATCATTTGTAACTCTTTCAGACAGCTTTAGACTTAATTTTCTGTCTATCTGAAGTACACTCTCTACTGGAACATCAATAAATATTCTGAAATGTAAATGCCCAGTAAAAATACTTGAAGACTATACTAGTAATCTGCTTCTTTTGTGGAAACTGGTAATTTCTGCCTATTGTTATGTATTTTTGAACAATTTATCAAAAATCCCATCAAATTGTTAATGAGATTTATTTATTTGAGAACAAAGGAAGGAATTCTGGGAGAAGCTGAATACTTTTCAAGTACTCTACTACATTAGTTGTACTAAAGCACCTTTGAAGCAGGACCGACACCTAAATGAAGGATTTATGGGTACCTAACATAGTCTCTTTCAGTCCAGTTCTTTGAGGTAAATTTACAGACATGAACTATATGTTTTGTATTTGGAGATTTAAGTATATATTTAAATTACAGATCTCAAAAAGGTTATTAAAGGAAGATTAAAACATCAGCAAGCTTTAACAAAATAACACAATACTAAGTACACACCATAGAAAGATTTCAAACTCACAGTAATTCTCTAATATAGATACTAAAATGTAATCCTTTTAAAACAACCAGAGTTCTACACTTCCAGATTGTTTTCACTGAATTTAAAATTAAATTCCTGAAGCCATGCTTTAAATTCTTATTAAGTTAAGGCTAGAAAGTTCTAATAGTTGTCTGATTTGAATAATAAAGTAAAATGTTACCTAAGTCTCTAGATGCCTCTAGATAAGTTTTTAAATAGTTAATGCCTGATCTCAGCTATGTTTTTTTCTTAAAGATATGCTATGTATATGCACACTGTACTAATAAAATACCAATATATGATAGAATAAAATGAGCTGAGCACATATGTACATATCCTTTTTACCAAGAGACGTAGTGATACTGTTATGTCTGTGATCATTTGTTTTGAAGGCATTTTCACCCTGCCAATATGAAAGGTTACTCTGAGATTATAGGAATAATAAGACACTTGTTTTTTTTAGTTCCATAGAGGCTAAATCAGATATTTTAAAGATTTAGCTTCAGTTTGAAGGACTGCATAATGTCTGCATTAGCAGGTGGAAAATAGAAACATCCTGCATTTGTGAATGATGCTTCTAAATTTGTTCACCTTTCTATTCCATTTTCACAGTGCTTTTTCCAGTATAATTTTTTCCTTACTTTAAGTTGCCATGTGATCCAGTAGTGTAGTGAGGATCTCAATGACAGAAAGAATCAAAATCATCCATCAATTCTGAAACCTATCTTCACTATACTTGAAGTCTTTCTAGTTATCTTTCACTGTATTTCATTTATATAGAAAGTGAGATTTTTATCTTGTACTGAAACCATCAATGTGTGCAATCACTACTCCAGCTCTCCTGTTCTCTTTTCATACAAAGAGTTTGTAAATATTTCATGAGCATCATGATAGATGTATTTCTTTATGTCTCTCCTATGATCATTAATGCTTTTTCCTTTTTGTCTTGCCTGTGCTCCTTGCTACAAGCTCCTCCAAATGTTGCTGACAGTGACCTCAGAGATGAAAGCTGAAGCTACTCCATAAGAAGAATATACCTCTATCAAAAAACTTGTTATATTTCACATAAAACAGTGCAGAAATGCTTGCAGTTCATATGACATCTAAAGGTATAAGAACAGTGAATTCCAGAGAAGGTACTATATCTCAGAGTATAGAATTCTGAATTCCCTAGGCACTTGGGAACTGTCTATAAATATAACACATGATTTTATTTATGTTTTTCAGCCCTCTACTTTTCTCAAAATCTCCATTTGCTCATGAATATATATAGCAGCAAAAATAGGTTCATAAAAAGAAGTTCTGCGATAAACAAAATGAACTTTCTTCCACAGGCAGATATCAGTTCCTCTCCCATTTTGTGATTGTGGTGGCTTATGGCTGCAAGCAAGTATATAAACCATCCAGTTTATACTTTTGTAAGTTGTGCTATTATCATTTCCACTGTCTGATAATTTACCTACTTCACAACATATTGGCTGCCAAATATTTGTGTTGTGTATAGAAATGCAGAAGAATATTAAACTCTGAAGAACAGCTATCAAAGCCACAATATGATATCTCTGCACATCATGTACACCACTCCCTTGAATATCTTTCCTTATACTATTGCAGTGCACATTTGGATTCTGTTGCAGCCTTTTAGCATTCTTTATGCAATCTCTGATATCTTGACCCATCATTTCACTTGAATGTATTTTCTCTCCAGTTTGCAATTTATTATCCAGTGAATTCATTTCTGCTGCCTTTTCTCTCAGATTCCATTACTTTTTTCTCTCCTGAGGCATGTGAATAACTGAAGGTAAAGTGTTTTGTGATTGCATGTACCATGAATTGTAAAAAACAACTGTTCAGTATTGTCAAAATGGCCAAGATATAATCTCATTTCAAACACTGTTCAAACACTACTTGTTTTTTTTTCTCCCACTATTAACAGTGCACTTTATCTTATGTAAACAAGAACATTTTTTTTAATCAAACAACTTTGTAGAAATTATTCTTTAATGTGTATCAGCTCTTCTCGATTATTAAGTTATTATAATAACATCAAATAAAAAAAACCCCTAAGACTGAGGGTACTAACTTTCATTTATTTCCTATGTGAAATATATATTTTTTGTTCTTTTTTTTTTTTTTTTTTTGGTGGGGGAAGGAGTGTGGGGAGTTAATCTCTGGTAAGGGAAATAAACAAAATCTTTGTCAATTCATGGCATAATAATATGAGCTTCAGCTTTACTGAATGACTATTTTGGAATGCCTGAATTCATCTGAATGCTTCCTTTACACAAGAGTTTGGTGTAATTATTTAATTAATGGAAATGAAGTATTGCAGCACTGAAGGGATTGAATAAGTGTTGAAGGACACTGTGGATAAGATCCATGACTTGGCTGCAGCTTGTGGTAATTCACATATTTAAATAATGAAATAGTGAATTTTCATTGCTTGTCTTTCTTTCTATTCCTTCTTTCAGCCTTGCATCATGATGGAACCAAAGAAATCTGTCTTCTGCCAGAAAACAAGAACCTAGGTTGCTGGGGTAACAAGTTGACTGCAAAAAAAACCTTAAAATAAAAGGTGGCTCATTTCCAAGTCACCATTTTTCAGGGTAGTGATTTTTTTTTTTTTCATAAAAAAGACCCACATTGGTAAGAATGCCTTGCAGGAGGTTTTATAATCAGTAAACCTGTTGTTTGTAAAGGGATTATGAAACAGAAATGAATGCTAAGCAGGTGAGAAATGCCTACCAGTATTTTTGAACTTTAAAAATATGAAAAGGCATGGAAGAGGAACATAAAAGTTTAATGGAAGATTTAAAGAACCTATTGAGAAAGCATTTACTTAACTAAGAACTGGTTGCTAGGATTTACAGAGATTGTCACAAAGTTGTTCCAAAATCTACTTCACTGAAATGCTAACTGGTAAAAAACATGTTCTTAATGTTAAAAATGTTGCATAGGATTGAGCTGCACACTTCTCATTCAGTCAAATGAAATGAGTGTAGTTAAATTTAAATTCAGTCCTTTGGAAGCACTAATTATTCACTAAGAGTACAGCAACTTTTCAAGTACAGAAAGGGAAATCTGTTTTTCAGTAGCAAAGATATGAGTCAGCAAAAAGAAGGAAAGGTAAAGGTAAAGGAAAGGAAAGAAAAGGAAAAGGAAAAGGAAAAGGAGAAGGAGAAGGAGAAGGGAAAAGGAAAAGGAAAAGGAAAAGGAAAAGGAAAAGGAAAAGGAAAAGGAAAAGGAAAAGGAAAAGGAAAAGGAAAAAAAGGAAAAGGAAAAGGAAAAAAAAGGAAAAGGAAAAGGAAAAGGAAAAGGAAAAGGAAAAGGAAAAGGAAAAGGAAAAGGAAAAGGAAAAGGAAAAGGAAAAGGAAAAGGAAAAGGAAAAGGAAAAGGAAAGGAAAAGGAGAAGGAAAGGAAAAAAGAAAAACCAACATCTAACTTCAAATTAATTACCATTTTCTTACATAAGAACGACAAATTCCATTAACAGTAATGGCAGTGTCATGACAGAATGATCACTTCACAGACTATAAAGCTCAGTTGAGGTGTTGACTAGTATTCATTTTTTTGTGATAAAATGAATCTACAAGACACTGGAAAAATGTTTGAGATTAAGATTATCACACCAAAATCTGACTTTTCTGGGTCTGACAAAGACCCAAAGGCTGTATTACAGCATGTATCCCTTCTGATTTAGGCACCTATCTCCTTATTCAGCACCGGAAAAGAGAATGAAATACTGGGAGAATATATTCACTTAAAGGGCAGTTCAGAGTGTTCATCCAAGGGCCAGTGATACATGGAAAGGAGCATGTGGTACATGATCTTTTGCATATTGTGCAGAGGTTAGAGCACTAATCTGAAGACATGGAGCCTGGGCTATATTGAGATTAAAGAAAATAAAACCTGTCATTGTAGAGTGAGGTAGCAATCTTCATTGTAATCACATACACACCCCTGGGGAAATGGTGGCCAAGACCAGCCAGAGAGAAAAAAAAAAAACGACTTTGGAACAAACTCAGTCTTTTCCTCTTTTGGGTCAGGAAAGTTTATACTACTGTGTAACAATCTGTGGCAAACTGTGTTGATTTTTGTATAACAGAGTATGCTGATTGTGAGGTTCCCTCTATCATTCTGTGACTGTCACCAACGCATCTTGCAAGCTCCTGCTGATTTCTGTGCAGCATGAAGAACCTCATTCACTGTGAACAGACTAAGAGAATATGCCCCAAAACACAGCCCAGTGGGATCCCTAACCCTGATGCAGCATGTGCAAAGATTTAACATTATGGAGATAGGTGCCAGCACAGTGGGAACAACTAGATATGTAACCAAAGGAGTTCAGATGTAATACAGGCAGGGTTGTTGCCTGTGTGTTATGGGATCCCATCCACAGTCACCTTCTAGTAAATTTTTTGCTTATGTTAAGTTAGCAAATGTTATCAGATGAGTATTTCAAAAAAATGCTAACATTTTTAGTCCCAGTTCCAAGTGGAAGAGACTCATTCTTTACGTGTCCGGGGGACTACAATCTGATGATATTGAGAATTCTGATCCAGTAGTTTTGTTGTATGGGACATGAAAGTGCTCACTGATTCATTTTTAAAATTGAGTAAGTCAGAGAAATAAATCTCAATACTTCTCAATCCTGCTGGGGCTTGTTTGTGGGAACGATTCTGGGCATTCAGCAGTCCAGGCTGCTATAGATCTGACAACTAGCAAAACATAAAATAAAATAAAAAATAAAATAAAATAAAGAAAGAAGGAAATTCCAGTGCTCAGTGAATACTAGGACAATTGTATGTTAAACTTAAAAACAACCAAAATTGAGAGGTCTAAAATCATATCTACCATCAGATGTAGCATAGTTTTAAGATCACAGAATTAATTCGGACTCAAGCAGTAAACAGTGCATAAATGTAACCACAAGACCTTTCAAGCCCAAATTGTCTGAAGCAGGGCCAGAAGAGTTGTCGCTGTAGTGTGTCTTTCCTTAATTTCCATTGTTAACCTGTGTGGAGCCAGTGCTTGCATCTGTACAGCAGTGGTATGGATGCACTCTAAACTCATAGCACACATCAGAAGTAAACTGAATGACACAGTGTACCTTTCTGTGCTTGAAATACAAACCGATTTTTTCATGCTAACTAGATTAAAACATGTTTTGCATGTTAAAACTGTATTTTTCGGTACACCAGTGCTGTCTAAAAGCGGGAAGCATGGTTGACTATAGTAAACTACTTTAAAGTAACACACAAAATGTAGTACCAATGAATAAGTTCTCTAACAGATAAAAAATAATTTTGTGGATATATATTTTCATGAATATATTTTTTATTTCTTTTTTTTTTTAAACAGAATCATAATTTTATTTAATCAGATATCTAATTAGTGCAATATTATTAGTTTTCCTAAAAACTATCAGAACTCCAATATCTTAGTGCCCTGCTAGTCCAGAAAATGAGAGCCAGAGCTAGAAATGGAAATACGTGGGGCTGAGAGTTTAAGTCTAGTCATGTTTAAAGAGACCAGTTTGCTAGGCAGGCCAAACCATTTGTGTAATAGTTTAGGTATAAACTCAAGCTCTGTGTTCATGTAATCGTCAAAATCTTAGTGGACAGCATATAGGAGAAGAAATTTCCCTTCCCTCAATAATTTCTTACTCCATAACTCATCTAACCCCAGAGAAGGCCTGTAGACTGTGCTGTGCAATGCACAAATGATATTTTCATTTCTCCCTTCTGATTTTCTTTCAAATATGAGCCTCTTCACCCCAACAAAATTTCCAGGCATTCTTACCCTCCTCTCAGGAGAGGAAACTCATGATCTCAAATGTTCACAGCAATTCTTCTACTCTACCTTTATATGAAAGAACTGTAGCCAGGAATGGAGAAGAATGTGGCCTGTAAACAGGAAGATGACTCGATTAGAATGTCTACCTTAGGCTGAGGAGGGAAGAGAGGGGCTGAGAGGGAGAATAGTGGTGAAGATGCTGCAGCTAAGTCTGTGCTGCTAAATAATGGCAAGCCAGGTCTGATTCTCAGCTTTGCCACCATCTAGGAATCCTTCAGGCATACACAGACTGTGTTTACGCTATGTTGCACTGTAAATTCACTGGGCTTCTTATTCACAGGACACATACCTCTTTAGTGTTTGTTGCCCATACCGCCTTTTGGAAGTACTCCTTTTGGAGGCATTCTAGGGAGGAATAATTGCATGCACCAGTACAGGCTGGGGGATGATCTGCTGGAGAGGAGCTCTGTAGAGAGGGACATGGGTGTCCTGGCGGACGACAGGTTGACCATGAGCCAGCAGTGTGCTCTCGTGGCCAAGAGGGCCAATGGCATTCTGGCATGCATTAAAAAGATTGTGGCCAGCAGGTCAAGGGAGGTGATCCTCCCCTCTACTCTGTCCTGGAGAGGCCTCATCCGGAGTACTGTGTCCAGTTCTGGGCTCCCCAGTATAAAAAAGACAGGGATCTCTTGGAAAGAGTCCAGCGCAGGGCCACAAAGATGGTGAAGGGCCTGGAGGATCTCCCCTATGAAGAAAGGCTGAGTGAACTGGGTCTGTTCAGCCTTGAGAAAAGAAGAGTGAGAGGGGACCTGATCCAGGTTTATAAATATCTGAGGTGTGGGGGCAAAGTGGTGAGGCCAGACTCTTTTCAGCAGTGTGTGGAGACAGGACAAGGGGGAATGGACAGAAACTGCAGCACAGGAGGTTCTGCACAAATGTGCGCATGAACTTCTTTACGGTGAGGGTGACAGAGCACTGTCACAGCTGCACAGGGGGGTTGTGGAGTCTCCTTCTCTGGAGATATTCAAGACCTGCCTGGACGCCTACCTGTGTGACCTGGTGTAGGGAACCTGCTTTGGCAGGGAGTTGGACTCGATGATCTCTAGAGGTCTCTTCCAACCCCTATGATTCTGTGGTTCTGTGATTCTAGTTTGGTAGTGTGAGTAGTCAGACACCTTTTTGCCCTATTCTGCAGTATTTTAGCAGTATAGACATTGTTTGCAGGGTTTGGAAGCACAGAAGAGGAACTGTTTGGTCTGTGTACATCAAGGCAGGATGAAAGACTACTACTGAAATGACACTAGGGCACAAATGTCATTGTAGTCCAGTTTAGGCCTTGTGACATTGCTGTTATATTGGCACGTGGAGCAGATACCATAAGAGCTACGTGGGAAACGGATGAAAGCCTAGAAAACTTTGTCTACAAACAAAATTGATATTGCTGTATTAAGTGATAAAGTATAAAGAGTCTCATCATTCTGTATATTTTTTTAGTATTTTGCTTTTTACAACCATTTCTTAAACTAAATTTGACACAGAAAATGTTGGTTCTTGTTTATGTGTCAAATATGATTTCCTCTCTTTATGTTCCTTTTATGCCTTTAAAACACTCTGTTTCTATGAGTAATACTCTAATTCTAGATATAATTTCTATATATGGGATTCAATTTAACTGAAGTAAGGCTTTGTAAGTCTTCTTCCAGTAAATTTGTTTTTGGTTTTTATCTTAGGAAGTGCTTCTTTAATGATTTTGAGTTGTTCTCTCGTTTTAGAAGCACAGACAACTAACACTGGTAATGTAAAACTTTTGAGCACACCTTACTGTACTTTCAGCAGACATGAGTCTGTCCTAAAAAAAAAAATAAGGAAGAAAGAAAATTACAATGGTTACAGATGAAGATAAATATTCTGAACTAGCTCTTTAGCTTCCATAGTTATTCTAAGAGCTGGTTGCACTATTTACCTAAATAACTGTTTCTACATTTTGTAGTGAGTTGGTAGAATTCTCTGACAGTTGATCTTAGCATCACAATAGGAGTGTTGATGTACACTTTAGCTTTTCATCAGTGAAAAGGTGCTTATTTGTTTCTACTCTTTAGAACATGTTATCACAGTGCTATCTCAGGATATAGGTAACAGAAAGATTTGGGTGCAATTAAAATTCCAAGTTATACGGTTACATAGTGATAGAAACATAACCCAATAACATAGTGCACTCACAATGTGACACAACAACCGAAAAAAAGAAAGCATCAAAACCTCTATTCCACTTGTTGGAGTTCTAGGGTATGAGGTATAGATCTTACAACATTATCTATGCTGTAGTATCACTCTGCCTGTTATACTGTGGAATAATTTCCCCTGTGTTACACGGGAAAATATGCATACAAAGATGTGGAATGGACACTGCTAAGATGTTATGTTGGTTAACTATGAATCGAAAATGAAGAAGCTTTTCACTCAATGTCACAGGAAGAAAACATGTAGAAGTGATATAATGTGCAGTTAGTGGGTAGAGCTGATAGGAGTACTCATACATCATAACAGAACACTATCAATACTGCTTAGTATGCTCAGAGCAAAACAATATAAAGGCTGTGAAATTTTAAAATCTAACCTGTAAATTGGATGGAAAAAAATATTACTTACGTAATTGTTCTAGTCTAATGGATACACAGTGATCAAAAACCTTGTGTTTCTTTTTTCAGATGCTTATTTGTTTAATCACACTGTAACATCATGTGAAGAATCTGCAATCAGTTCCTATACATAATTGTTACTATATCTTTAGTTGCAATAAGATGCCCTGTGCCCAGTACAAAAATGGGAAATGAATGCAAATGAAAAAGCTTATCCATTACAGGCTTCTCTCATCAGCAACTCAGAGAGAGCCTAGTATGCGTGGAAGGCTGTTAAAAAATTAACTTGGGTAAATTACACTTTGGAGAAGCATCTGTTTCCTTCATTTACTACATATGGAGTCAGTGGTAATCAGATTATGGTAGATTTAATCTGATAAAATGTCTTAGCTCTTCAAAGATAATTTCCTCCCATTCTAATGCAGAGATCTAAGATGTATTAGTGTAATAATTCTCTAAAAGTGCTCATTTCTTCCAGTGCCTGTTACATTTTTCATAAAATATGACTGATTTGTGTGGAGGCATCTCAACTTTAATTGTCTGAAGTTAGGTGAGTTCAGCCTATCACTCCCCCCCAGTCAAATGCTTCAATTGAACATTTAAAATTACATGGCTCTAAAGTTCACCTCTACATTTTCTTTTTTTCATACTTACAGTCATTTGGACAGAAATTCCTTTACATTTATTTGTGAAGAGAAGCAGATGTAATTGCTATGCTATGTCTATTGTATGTTAACGTAACTAAAGAAAGAATTTAAAGATTTCTATCTGAAGGAGAGTGATGAGGAAGAAGAAGGAGAATAGAAGAAGGAAGAGGAGAAGTGAGTGAAGAGAAAAACAAACATTGGAATGAATTACAAATAATAATATTTCATGAATAATTTAACATATTCTTTAAAGTTGTGCCCATAAATACTTCAATCCATCACTGATATTTTCATTTGAACAAAATAAAATGAATTATATATTGATTACTTGTGTTTTTTTTTAAACTATTTTCAGTTATGTATTAGTCTGATGCTGCTTTCAGAACAGGAAAAATCAAAAAATGAAAACATATCCACAGACATCAGTGTATTACAAAGCTGATATACATTCAGTACTTTTTAAGAGCAAAAATGATATTCCAATATACTATGTATTACATTCCAGTGTACCAATAGACAGCATGAACAAAACTTTTCCTTTATAGTATAGTGCTTTAGTTTTTATCAGTCTATATTTCCACTTTTTGTTTCCTTTATCAAATGAGTGAACTCAATACATCTCAACATAAGCATAACATGCACTAAAATAATTTGTTTTATATTTTAGGGATTGGACTCATACTCCCAATCACTACACAATACAGGGATTATACATTAAAAAAACTGCATGCAATCAAGAAGAAATTTTAATTAATCATAAATAGAACAGGTTTTGTGGAAATAATTTGACCAGACAGTTCAAGTTTTGATCAGCACATCACAGAGATTAAGAAAACTTTTAACTTGAACAGACAGAGTCCCAGAGAGTCACTGCAGCCTGAAAAACCTTAGAAAAGCTAGTGTGTACAGATCACACAATGTCATTGTTTCTCTTAGTGCTTCCATTCCATTAGGAACCAATGCAGGACTCTTTTAACTTCCGAGAAACCCTACAATATCATGCTGTCCTGGTCAACACTGAAGCAACAGAGATTACGAGACATCAAACTACAACCTTTTATCCCGTGTTCTGTGTGTATAAAACAAGGAGTCAGCTTCCCTTTGAAGTACTAATTGACTGTCTGTATCAATCAGCACCTAATCCCTTTCCTGCATGCATTTAGGTCTCCACAGTAACTGAGCTGGGTTTCTCTGGGGTCTAGGCTGTGAAGCATTTACAGTAAACATGCAGTATGCAAAGGCAGTAATTGATCTAATTCTTAGAAAACCTATCTAAAAGGAACTACAGCTCTTGAATTGTGCTTCAGTATAACAGCAAGAAGACAAACATGACTTAAGAGAACATCAAAAGAGAGTACATTAAACAATTAGTGGTGAAAAGAAGAGGCACTTGATCTTATAGCTTTTTATTTATTTATTTTCTTCCAGCACAAATTATCCAGGCAAATGAGAGCACCAGAGATTTACCGATTGTACTGTGTCTTTACATTTAAGGTTGGAGATACAGTCACAGACAATTTGATTAATGTTGCTAGGCACAGCTCCAATCACTACCTTTTCATTACAAGAATTGTTAGTACAAGACCTTAAGGGTTTATTTCACCAACTGCAGTTGATCTTTCAAGGCTGATAGCCTCATACTCTAGTGACCAGACAGCTGAAGAAAGTTGCCTTCATTTGTCTACAGTTCCTGCTCCTCTCGTGAAATTCAGAGCAAGAAGCCCACTTGGGACATCACTTTGCAGTATGTAAAAGGAGAATGAAAGGGATACAGCAAGGGTGCTATCCAGATTTTTTTTCCAGCAAATACTGAATCAGTGGATTAGGAGAGAGAAAAGAGCTAAAGTAAATGGACAAAGTTGTAGATTTTCAGGTGCCCTTTAAAAATAAAAAAAAAATCTATGTAAAAACAACTCTGATGGGTAGTAAAAGTTTAGATTTAATGAACTCTGACTATTCAGAGAACGTTTTTCTTTTCTTTGAGTTAATTACTAGAAATATTTATATTTTAGCACTGAGATGAAAAATGTGACAGATATGTTTTTAAAAAAGGGTTTTTTTTTAAGTGAATATTTCCTTAAGGAAATAATAAACTGGTAGTATTAATTCCTATCTTATAGCATCTCTAATCAATATTTTACCCTTAACATAAAATAAAAGGCAGTATCTTGTGTGCTCTTTTATGTATATATAATGTTAAATTATTAATCTTTCTGATTCAGGAATTAAAGATAGAGAAGTTTTCTATTCATTCAGACATTTGTGTACGAGGAACCAAGCCTGCACTACTACCACTGGAGAATTCAGAATGGATCTGAGATGGAACATTTTACGTACTGAACAGAAACTTCAGAATGATCTTTGCCTATCTAAGAATTTAGTTTTATAGTTTACATTGACTTAATTTTCTATCTTGAACAGGCTTTTTTTATTGGTTGAATTAAAGTAACCAGCAATTTTGTGTGCCTCTGTTTCAGGGTACCTGATTCATCATAGCATTAAAGATTATATTATCAGCAAACAGCACTTTATGGAAGATCAGTTCTACTACTCACTTTAGAAAACCTCTTTCCAGCTTTTTGTTATATGGTCACACACAATTCATTTAGACTTAAAGTGAAATATTGAATTAGATTATTATTGGGCAATTATTTTCAAATGGACTGTGATGGTTCTGTAGCTGCTTTATTTTCAGCTTTGTATAAAGTCTAGCTCTTAGAGGTGAATTTGTTTTGCTAGTCTTTTGGGTGGTCACTTAAAACAGGTTTCTGTATATGACCAAAACTACCATAAAGACAGATCATGTAGCTGCATACTGAGGAGGCCAAGACAGAGGGGACTGTAGAAAAATAAACAAATCAAGCAAAGAAAACAAACCTACTTGTATTACAGCTGCTTAAACCTCAACAACCTATTTTCTCTGCAGCTTCTTGAGCAGCAATAACCAATACTAATCCATGTGACAGTTTCTTCCCTTTCAGGAACTGTCTAAATGGATTGTTTTGAAAAGATGAAACCTGAAGCCTCTCTCCCACTCTGTTATGCCCACGTTGCCCTCACCCCTCTCTATTCAGATTTGTTAGTTTAGGGAGAGTACTTGGAGCTAGGTCTCTTTGGGCAGGAAAGGGCCCATCTAAAGAAGGAAGGCCCAGACTGTAGAACAGAGTGATCCCTGTGAGAGGGATGGCTAGAAAAATTAGTACCTCTATCTTGGTCTCCCTAACAATTAATTTTTTTGTGGTTTCTGGCAGACTGTTCTGAAAACTCTGTTTCTGTTTTGCGAAGGAGATGTTCCTGGCTGATGTTAGTTTCATGGAGGTATAGGAGAGGGGAAAGAATGTCCAAAATTATGTTCAGGTAATGAGCATTACTGATTCTTCTCCATTCCCTTGCCTACATAAGAATGGTGTTTGCTGTTTGCTTCTTGGACAATCTACCTGCATCCTTCAGGAGTTTGAATTTTTTTTTTCCCCTAAGGGATTGGGTGAAGGAACTTCAGCTTCAATTCAGCCATCTGAATTAGACTGCCAACATGATGTGAGCTAAATATGTGATGACCTTCATATTTTCAAGGGCAATGACAGAACTTTTTATATAAATAGAATCATTGACATAAATATATTGAATCAGAATGTATTTGATTACAAATATTACCTGAGAGTGAGAAATTCTGATAATAGGAATAAAAGTACTTTATTGTGTCTTGACTTGCAACAATGACTACTAAAGTTATATTGTAGATACAAGAATAGAAAGAATATATAAAATGGAATGCTTCACAGTTCTGATCATGAGGTATGAATAGCCCAAAGGGTTTTAGGCAACAAATTACTTGTAATGTGAGGAAGATGGACAAATCTAAATAACATTGAGCTAAAATGTCTAGATAGTAAATAGAAAAAATAATAGTTCATGGCCAGAGGGATCTATTTTATAATTGTCATGGTAAATGAAAATCTCTGAGATTTTAAACCCTGAAGTGCCCATTCTGGATGACTTCCGTAAGTATTCTCCTTACGGAAGGAATAGTTACGGAATTCCGTGACTATTCACAAAGATTAAAGTACTGCTTAAACAAATGTAAGTAGGAAAAGAGTTTTCTTCATAGGAAACAAGTGCTCAGCAGCATTTCACAAAGGTACTTTCATCTGTACAACTTTGATTATTGTATGATTTTCCTGTCTGCTCAAACCATAGCTTAGAAAATCAATTTATCACTAACTAAAATGTACCTCAGTTTGGTTCAGCTATGAAAATAAATAGCGAAATTCCTCATACTTTGGTTTGGAAACTGTAATGTGCTTGTCTTCACTTCACTGCAGTGCCAGAGATAGAAGACCTGCATTTATTATTGATTTCTGCACGTTATTAATCTTGGTTTGAACTGGAGAAATTGACTTCTGTTTGTACTGAGTGGTACGAAGGTCTCACTAATCAGTGCTTTATAAAATATCAATAATTCACATGTTTTAAGAAGGGAGCCATTGTGTTTCAAGGAAATATGCCAAGTATTACCTTAGTAAATTTCTATTCAATATTTTATCAGTGAGAAATTATAAAAAAAATGAAATGAATTCCAGCTGTTCGTGTCATGATGGATCACATGAGTGGTCTATTTCATAACAGACTGTGATTATGTTCTCAGATAAAGAGGTGAGTTGTTAGAGGGCCATGGAGATCACCTGGTCAAGAAGAAACTGTTCAAGAGGAAACAGAGCATTAATGATGGGTTACAAAGGAAGAGATTAATTCCTAGGTAGGTTTAAGAGAAAGATCAAGGAATTGGAGTATGTAGAGCTGGATCCTAAAGAGAACCTACACAGAAGAGGTGCCAAACATATTCCAGTGAATCTGTGTCTGTTTTTGTTTCCTTCTCCAAATTTTCAGAGTAACACTGAAGTGACAGACTGCATTTTGCACATTAGCCTCCTTCAGGGTGATCTCAGTAGGGAGTGATTCAACTGTGCGATGAGGCAGCCTCTTTAGAAAGCAACCATGTGAAAATGATGCAACAAGAAGGATCAGCCCAGAGTATTGCTGTCAGCAGGAGAATGTTCTAAACATGCTTTTAGACTACTGTCAGGAAAACTGGGGCAAAAGATTTAGGAGGTATGCTTCCCTCCCATGCTGCTGAACTCTTATCCATCACATTATTATTACTTTTTATAGAATCCTTTTTCTAAAGGAAACATCCGTTATTACATTACATATAGAGATCAACAAGTTTTGCATTCTTTGTGTTGCTATCATGCCCTTTCATCACTTAACCAGCTAATTTACACTACCATAGTCTTCCTGTTACAGATAGAAGGAAGGATTTGATGTAACTTGAAATCCTAACTCAGTCACCATCCAGCAGAGGGTCACTCTGCTACAATACTGAAAGCAAAGAATATAAAAGCACTTTAATGGAAACCTTTCCTGCAGCTGGAGGTCATCATTTTGTTTAAGGAATTCTTGGTAAACAGGCATTTTCCTAAACATAAACATTTGGTTTTTAAATGAATATTTATTCTTTTCCACTCTACATTTATTTGTAAAGAGGAAATGTCTTTATAAATATATGATTAAGATCTAGAGAGCAGATTACCAAAGATGAATTGTAGCTTATTCCTGTCTGCAGTAGGAAAAAAAACATTCTGAACTTGGGATTGTCAAAGCAAATATAATATTTCAAGCTTCTGTTAGTACATTTGAAGTGGGAGAGTGAGAAATTTTTGCATGTTCAGACCTTTTAATGCTTCTACCTTTTTATAGTGCAGAGAGTATGCATGTAATCATAGAGCACCCGTTAGAATCATCTGCAAAGCTGTAGAGCTTTTTCAGTTGGCCTGCGAGATGCGATGCAGGGCAGGAAAAAGGAAGAGAAGCCTACCTTACATATCAGTCAACACCCTCAGTTACTGTCCTTTCTCTCCTTCAATATATGTAAAAAAGGGACATTTACTCATTCACCAAGTGATTTATTTATTCATTTTAACCACATGAGCTCTCTCCCATATGCTTTTTTATATGTTTACAGTGATTCTTACTTTAAATATTGGAAAATAAGATGATGTTTCAGCTAAGGAAATGCCAAAGTTTTTGCTCACTTTTGGGTTCTCTGCAATGAAGAGAGTTGTTATCAGTGAATAGCCAAACGAGTAGTTACCAGCTGACCATCAAACTGAAGATCCCCCAGTCAGAGCATGCTGACTAGGAAACTGTGATTTGTTCCCTTATGTCCCTAATTTTGCTCATCTAAATTCAGCTGAACTATGTCAAAATCAAATTTTCTTACTTAAGTGTTCCTTCAACTAGTCTTGAAGCAATGGTGCAGTATTTCATGGATATGAGTTATTGTATACTCTATTAGATAAAACAATTTGTGTGTAGATGTTCACATAGTTATTCAGTTTATGTCAGCGACTCAAAATCAGTATTGATAAGAGTATAACTAGGACTGTTTACATCAGATATGTAGTGATTTTAACAATTCTGTATAATTCCTGAGGGTAAACATTGGTTGAATTATCTATGTATAAGTTAATCACATAGTCTGAAAAGGCAAGCTAGAAGGACTAAATCAGGTATCTGACTGATATAACCCACATCTGAGCAATCTGTTTATAGTTCATAAAACTGGGTGGATAGGTAAATATGAGTAAGGTAAACATATTTTTTAAAATTCCCCAAATTTGCATTTACAGGGAACTTTCAAATAAGAAATATAAAATATCAAAATAATGAAGTGATTATTACTTTCATAAGGAGAAGGTACCCAGAAAATGGGTTAAGTTCTTCCTGTTGTAATTTTGGACTTGCTTCACTGTCTGCTGTTTATTTACAGAAATCTGTATTGCAGGCTGATCTAATAGCGAGAAGAACCTATCTGGCTTTGTATGTCTTCTGACTAATTCCTCTTGCTGAGAAGTTCCATAACCCCCTTGAAGGTATTTAGGAATGCTATGTAATACCACATGTAGAGCTTTTCTTAAGTTATTTTCAAATTTAAACGAAACAAACAGTTCTATTAAGATTAAAATAACTAATAAGAGTGGATTTTTCCAGAAATCAAAATATTTAAAATATATTGTTTTTTAGAAATCTGTAGCCTGCTGAAGAAATAATTCAGAACATGCCCTTCTTACTTTGTTGCTCTGTATTTTTCAAAATAAGTGGAATTAAGGACAAACTCATAACAGCATTTATATCTTGAGCCAAATTTTGCATAATACACATTTAACAACTTTCACTTGAATCACCTTTCTGTGTTAATGATTTAGGGTTTTTAATGGAATATTTGCAGGAAGGGATCATTCTTGAATTCCATGTATATTGTATTTAAATCTGTTATATTGCTATGGTTCTTGAATTGCAATTGATAGAGTAAGATCTGAAAAAATGCATTTGTACAGTGTTCCAGTCTTAGTTTTTCTTCATTCTTACCTATTTTATGAAAAGACATTTTAAATCAGAACAAACTCATAATGGTGTCTAAAAAAGTAAATGACAATCAAGGCTAAAATAATAATAATAATAAAAAAAAGTATCTGAATGATCATTTAAATGTTCAAGCAATTAACATGATGGCATTTCTCCAGAATATTGTGAAATATGTTAAAAATTATTTCTTTCACTGTGAAGAGGCCATCCTGTCAAACACTTAAAAAAAATTCCTATTATATATACCTCTGCTAATGGATGAATTTGGAGCAAACACACAGAAATGATAGCATAAAATATCACATCTGTGTTTTCAAACTCAGACATCACAGCAATGTGGGGATGAAAAGACATGGGAAATGTGGTAAACCTAAAAGATAGGAGAAGTTATTTCACTAGCTATTTCCAAACTGATGTTCTGCAAAGTTCAAAACAGACTCAGTAAGCCATTTCTATAGAAAGGAAGAAAATGTGCCCCATAAGTCCACCTTTCATGTTGATATAGTTATTAGTTCTAACATACTGAGGATATATCTGTATTGTTAAGAAACAAAGAGCCATCTGATTCCTCACACTACTTAAATTATTAATTCTTTGCTCTACTTTGGACTAATAAAACTCTCCTTTCTCTGTTTGAGTTTATAGTAGCTTAAGGCTGTGTGTGCATGAGCTATTGGTGTCACTTGGCCTGAAAACCAGGAGTTAACTTCTCTTTTATCTAGTGGGAAAGATGTAAAATAGTGGATGTAAAATATATGTACAAACCAGTGTTCTGTAGACCTTGAACAAACAATTAACAATGGATAAACCTAATTAAGGCAATTCACAATATAGATATAGGTTAATCTGTTGATACAGGCTGAGGAACCAGGCATAATATTCAGTCAGACAGGTCTTGCTATTTATAAACACCAGCTGTGTAGCACTATATAATTTTAGTATGGTACAGACAAAAAAAAAAAAAAAGTATTTTACAGAGAGATTAAGAAGATTTATGTATTGCTAGACAATATTCTTGCTGTGTCTGATGAAAAATTATGAAGAATGATGAGTACAAAAATATTTTTTCCTACAGCTGAGGAGAAGATGAAAAACCTTAGAATTCTATGGAGAATAAACCTTTATTTCCTGATACTGAATTAGGTAGTGTAAGTTTAACACAGGAAGGGCTTTGAGGAGCAAAGACAAGATCATCACTCTTGATGCCAGAGGGAGTGAAGAACGAGTCATGGAGCACAGAGAGTGGTGATGTTTTTCAAGGTATACTTTAAGAGAGGTGAACAATTTTCATTTTACCGTTAGCATTTCAGATGAGGTATTATGTTACTCTGGAAAGGGCTAGTTACGGTAAATGGGTGCTCAGTATGTATACAGAGCTATACATTCAATGTTAGGCTAAATAAGATTTAACATTGTAACAGAAAAGAAAATAGATGTTATTAGCAGCAGCAACAGTTGATCAGTGCTAAAACAAGATAGGTAATAGTCACTTAACCACTGGGCAATACTTACTATAGCTAACCATGGCAAACCATGGCAAGTTCTGAGAACCTTAATTATTTGTCAGTACAAAAATCAGTGTCTTACTAGTCATGGCAAAAAACAAAACAAAACAAAAGAAAATAAAACAACCCAATCCTTTTTACTGGACCATAATTTTTTGAGTGCTTTGTAGAGACAAAGAAGCTTCTATAGTAGTAGTGGTGCTGAGAGTCTTTCTGAAGAACATTTCCAAGGACAGCTATATTCTATGCAGGGCATAGAATTTTCAGATAGGCCTGTGATGAAGATGCTGATGATGCTATGGGCTTGGAAAACAGATAACGATGCTGCCTGTTGTTACTGAGAAGAAGTAGAGAAATTTGGATAAATTTGCTTGGAAATTAATTACTTTTTATCCATAGGAGAAAATTCTATTAGAAAGTAGTATTAACATTTCAGTCAGAACAAAACTGAAATGATTAATAAGAAATTCTGATAGTCTGCTACTCAGCTTACATCTGTGTGTGAGATTAACCAAATACAGCAATGAGCTCTTTGAAACAGGAAAAAACAAAGTTGAAAGGACATGGTGAAGTAAAATAGTAAAAAAGAATTAAGAATTAAAGAATATTCAAAATATCAAGAAAATAAAACCTATTTTCAAGCTAGCTGATCAAAGAGATGATTAAGAACTAATTATGTTCTTTGGCTAAACACAATAGTGTATGAAACAACTGGTATTCCACTGATGTTGAAGATTCAAGTGGTAATTCAGCTGTAAGTATATATGTAGTCCTTCTGCCCTCAATAGGCAGACAAGTAATAGCTAATAGAACAGCTTTGAAGTTTTTAGTAAAACATTTATCCTCGGAAATTATTGATTCATTAGGGACTTGGTTGCATTTCAATTAAATTTTCTTTTGGAAGGCCTTCAGATCTACATACTGAATGTGAAAATGAGACAGTGTCATGCCACACTGGTGTCCTACACCAGGGCCTGAAGCATATAAATAATCTTAAGCTGATCCCTATGATGGCTAATTTGGTGTAGAGAGATCAAATCTGGGTTTTTTAAAGGTTTGAGAAGTTACCTCAGAACCACAGCACCAGCTCTCCCTGTTTGGGTCTTCGTATTTTTTGTTTGTGAAGTAGATAGGCTGGATCCTGTTCCATTCCAAGATTTAAGACAATTTGCTTTTTTTTTTTTCTGTCAGTCATGTCATATGCATATTTTAACACCTTACTATACATTCCCCACCAGATTAGTCATTTATTTAACAGTACAGTTTTCTAGCACTTCATTTGTCAGCTTTTTGATGCTATCTATTATAATTTGTCATATGGCCTCAAGTTTCTAATCAATTTTTTTAATCAGTTGAGGATTTGTACATCAATATCGCATTGTCTAAAACACACCAGTTTGTATTGTGTCATACACTTTCTTGAAGTACAAATGTTTGTTACATCTGCTACTTTAGCAGTTTTTATTTTGTATCCTCAAAAAATCAAATCTCTTAAATGTAACTTGTTAATAATCTATACTATTATCCATCTTCAGTTGTTCAAATTCAATTCTGCCTGTTTTTTGAAACTGTTAACTTTCAAATATGTTTATAGGTTCATAGGTACATGAGGTTGGAAAGGACCTACAAGATCATCTAGTCCAACCATCCTCCTCTCACCATCCCTATCCACTGAACTACTAAATCAAATCCCTTAGCACCTCATCTAAACGCTTCTTGAACAGCGCTAGGGATGGTGCCTCAACCACCTCCCTAGGCAGGCCATTCCAGTGCCTGACCACTCTTTCAGAGAAAAAATGTTTCCTCAAATCTATTAGATGTAATATTTTACTTGGTTATTCTTTGTTTGAGAAGTGGTACCTTGGACATAGGAACTTACAGTAAGTTCCACTACAGCTGGCTTGTTTCTGATAGTTTTCCCATCGTTTAACATTTTTTTCCATTGAACAATCCGAAATCCTCTACTCATCATAGCCCTGGGAAATCTAACAGCAGATCCTTTAGCACAGGTCAAATTCCTTTTGCCAATAATTAATTAATTAATTTTCTCAGTTAAATTTTACGGGATCTGTTTTCATTCACTGAAGTAATTATATTTTTCTCTACTTTGTATTTTTTGCATTTTTTAAATAAAATTACAAGTTTTATTCCATCCCACTGAAACTAAAAAGGGGAAAAATAAGAAAAGTGTGAAACACAAATAATGTTAACAGAAGCACATTTAAGACCAGCATTTTTTTTCAGCAGAAACAATCTTCTAGAAATATAGTAAATCACTTCCTTCACCTGCATGCATGTCTCCTTGCTTGACTGTGTGTGCTTATTTTCTTTGTGCTCTTTCACTTAAGAAACAGATGTTGCCAGCTTGAACAGGAAAGGAAAGGTGCTAGCAGGCTCTCTGAGACCAGCTGGGTATGTAGAATACATTATTTTTCTGTAACAGTGTATTTTCCTTAAGACTGACTTATTGTTTTCCTCTTCTTCATATGAAAAACTTCCTGTAGCCAGAGGAAATTTAACCATGTCATAAAAGTCTACTTACTGGATCAGAGCACCAAATTTAGCTCTTTTCTAATCTTGAAGTATTTCTCTCCTAAAATATCCATTTTAAAATTTGAAGTCATGCCCAACTCCCTCTTCTTTCTTGTGCTGGGGGATCCAGACTAAGATGAAATACTCCAAATGGGTCCTTGTGAGAGCAGAGTGGAAGAGGATAATAATCTCTCTTGCTCTGCTGAGAGTTATATCTTCCAGGATGATTTGTTCCATGATCTTCCCAGACATAAACATGAGGCTCAATGACATGCAATTCCCCAAATCTTCCTTTCTACATTTTCTAAAAATGAGAATGATATTTCCCTTTGTCCAGTCACCAGGGTATTCACCTGTAAGCCATGACTTTTCAAGTATGTGTGTGACTTGGCAACTACATCTTCTAGTTTCTTCATGACCCTGGAATGCATGTTGTCTGGCCCCATAGACTTGTATATATTGCTTTTTTTTTAGCTTACAGTGAGAGGGATTTTGCTGTTCCAATCCCCACATAGAGGCTCAGGGATTTAAGAGATGTGGGAAGACTGAGGCAATAAACTCATTCAGTACCTCAGCCTTCTCTATCTCCGTAGTTATTGTTTATCCCTTCTTATTTGTCAGAGAAATACGCTTTACTTGGCCTTGAACTTCAGACCACTGTACCTGTAGAATCCTTGTCATTTTTTACATCCCTTGCCAAGATCAGTTCCATCCATGCCTTGACTTTGCTGGTATCATCTCTGCATATCCAGATGGCATCTTTTCTCTCAGTTTGACCAGCATTTAAAACTTGCTCAGCCATGCTGGTTTCTTGCCTCTTCTGCTTGATTTCTAATATGGGAGGAGGGAGAGATCTTGTATTCTCAGAAAGGTGTCCTTATGGAGTTGCAAGCTCTGCTCTGTTCCTTTGTCTCTAAGGACAGTTTCTCAGGCAATCTCATCCAATAATTTATTAAACAGCTCTAAGTTTACTCATCTGAAGTTCTGACTTTGCTTTTTGCCAGCTCTGTATTCTTTGAGTTTGTAAACTCAACCAGAGCATTGTCACTACAGCCCAAACTACACCCAGTCTTAATGTCTCTAATGAACTTGCCTGCACTGTTGAGCACCAGGTCAATTTAACATCTCTGGTTGATTTGTCTAATACCAGGGCAAGAATATTATCCTCAATGTGCATCAGAAATCTCCAGGATTGCTTGCAGCATGCCATGTTGCTTTCCTAGCAGACATTCAAGTGGTTGAAAGCCTCCATCAGGATGACTGCCTGTGAGCACAATGCTTTTTGTAGCTGAAGCAAGAAGGCCTCAACCACAGGACTCTCTTGATCAGGTGGCCTGTACTAGACCTCTACTTCCAGATGTCTTTTATTGGTCTGGTCCCTGATTTTAGACCACAGGCTCTCAGTCTGGCACTTTCTCAGAAGCAGTTCTTCACAATCTATTCTTTTTTTTAGCATAGAGAACATCTTACTTGCCTGTTCTTCCTTATCTATCTGTTAAATAATCTTGTAATCCTTGATTGTAGTGTTCCAGTTGTACAATTTTTCCCACAACATTTCTGAGATAGCAATTAGTACACTTTTTTCTATTTGCACTACAACTTCCAACTCCTCCTGCTTATTTCTTATACTTTGTGGTTTGGTGTAGAGGCACTTCAGCTGGGTGATGGCCATATACATCCCTTTAGAGCTCTGCTAATTAATCCAGGCATCTTGCTGCCCAGAACACTCTTGTCACACCTGGTCAGTTGTGTTCCATCTGATGTCAGCATACTTGGTCTCTCAAAGATGTGTTCAAGATCATAAACTAAAACCCAGAATGCAAGACTGCCTGTGCCACCAGTCCCCTAACTTGTTCTCTTCCTTTCTGGGTTACAGTCTCCAGCAAGAGAGATAGATGGTAACAATACCTGTAGTCCCAATCCATTCAATGTCCTCTCAAAGGACAAAAAGTCTCTTTTAACATTGTGTAATTTTCCAGTTGCAGCTTTCTGTGACCCAACTTGAAAGAGGAGGATTGGATGGTAGTACTCTGGCTTTATCATACCTGCTAGCCTTTTCCTGGTGACACAAATGCAGGCTGCAAACTGCTCTTGGGGAGATTACCTGGATGGTAAATCAGTGCCTTAGTGCCCCTCAGCACAGAGTCCCCAAATACTAAAACCCTTTATATATATATATATTTAGCTGCTTTGTTTCTAACTTGGATCCTTGTTTGGACCATCTTAATGTGATTGTCCCCTTCTGTATCTAAATCATTATCCACACCCTCTTGTCTTTCCATTCCTACAGCTTTATATTTGTTGTTTTGTCCCCACTGGAGGAACAAGAAGGAGACTTCTGTTCCCGGCAGAAATGAAGGCTCAATCTTCCTCATCTTGCACATTATTGTCATCCACCTGCTCAAGCTTGGAAGCAAGCTTAGCCTCTTCCCTTTGCAGGGACCTAAGACAGGACTGTCAGTTTGCCCATGTCACAGTGCAATACCTCAATATCAATATCTGTATCAGATTCCTGGATAGTGTGCTGCATGCTAATTTCCTTACACAACCTAGCCACATTCTTGAAAATCTCATCCATCTGAGCACACTTGCACTCATGGCACCCTCCTCAGCTCTCACACTCCTTGAGGACTTTTAGATTCTGGAGTTCCTCACCACTGAAGGTTCTGGGCAGCTCTTTCCTTGGGAGATCTGTCTTGGTGCATGCATGTGCCTGGAAAAGTTGTGGCCCACCAGTCTGTGTTTTCGCTTGAGCACAGCCATTGTAGTGTTTGATCACCATGATTGTTTCAATAGAAGGCTGTACAGTGCTGCTCCCAGAAAAGTGAAAGCAGGCCACCTCCTGCCCTCCTTGTGCACCCTCCTGCTCTGCTGACTGCTGCAGACTGGTGCCATTGATGTGCCACACCCTATTGGTCCACCCTATTCACCTGCTATCTTCTAATTAGGGGATTATCCTTGTTATTTGCTCATGTTAATGAGTGCAGTTCCACTAGCATTCTTGAATCATGTCAAATTTTCATGATAAGAATCTCTGTTCAGCAGGGTTGTATCATAGAACTGCTGCACAACTTTCACTTAAACTCATAAAAGTTGGCAATAAAGAAAATTTGGTAGACAAACAACCCCCCCAATAAAAAACCCACCAAACTTAACCCGTAGACATTATTACAAAGCAAAAATCATAATACATGATTTAAATAACATCCGAGTTTTTAGCTTCATATGTTTGGTTAACTACAGAGATAAAAGGTAGAAAATAAGAAATCATTTTCATTAGAGGAAAACACTATATGTGCCTGTACCATGGGATGAAATGGGGCCTGGATTTTTATCAAGACTATAGTGAAATAAGTGAAGTAATCGGTTTTTATGATAAGGAACATCAGTGTGGAGGATGACATGAGTTTGGATTTCATTTCATCATCTTTTGCCAATAATACAGCTGTTAACTATGGGAAGCACATTTCTGTGTTAAGAGATTAAAAACATTCTGACTAAAAGCAGCTGCCAACTGGTTGCAAATTATGTCTTTCATAACTGCATTAATTCTGTTTGAAATACTGGTGACTTATTTCTGAAGCATTTATCATTAAAACAAATGACCATTTTATTCAACAAAAGAGAAATACACTATGTTATTGTGAAACTGATGAGTGTACTGAAACACTGGCTATTTCTCCAGCTTGTAATAGCTTGTAAAATCCAGGTTTGATTTTCATGACCATATTGAACCTGCCTTCTAAGGTACAGCTTAACATTCTACTTCATGATGCATTGAATACGGAGTTTATTTTCTCTTAAAATAATTTAATATCTCTGGCTTATGGTTTTAGGAAGACACACACACACACACAAAAACACAAAACAAAACAAAACAACAACAACAACAAAAAGCAATGGTCTACAAAAGAGATAAGCTATGGAGTAAAAAAAATTTCTCAGTGGCTATCCCTGATTTTAGGACAAGTTCCTGCAAAACAAAGGACTACTGTAGGGCTGACCATAACCAGCCTTTTCTAAAGTAAATACATATTCTTCAGGACATACCACAAAAAACACTGAAAAAGAATTTTTTTTATACTATGGTGATGCTAATAATACAAGAATCTATGCAAAATAATTTCATGATTCCTGCAAAGGTGAATGACCTTTCGACCACACACGAAATCTGGCTTATTTTAAGAATACATCTACACCTTTGTATTTTTTTAGTAGTTTAGAAATAAAAAAAAAATAATAATAATGACTTTTGTATTCTCAGATATCTGCATACTTTGATGTAAGAATTGTTTTTGTAAAAGGAAACGATTAGATTTTTCAAATGGAAGTTGTTTGGAATCAAATAATTGAATGAAACACTGGTCAAATTTACAGGCTTTTCTGATTTACATGTTCTGTAATAAAGAGTCGAAATCAGAGCTGATCATTCAGAAATTTTTAATCATTAATGTCAGAGCATAATAATTATTAAGAATAATTAGTGCTTTGTCATTTCCATTATATTTTTGAAAGTACATCTGTAAGAGAACTTGTGTATCACTGTTAATGTTATTACTATTTTTAAATCGATAGTGTAGATGCAGAAAGCAATCGCAAATGTAACCTCAAATAATTTCATCTACTAGCCCAAAATTATATTTTGTAACATACTTGAAAATATAGTGAGTCATGAAATCTGGATTGTATTTTACCTTTCAACAAATTTGCAGTCTACTCAAAATGGTTTAAAACAGTCATAATTGAAAAAAGTATAACTACACTTAAAATACTACTAATAAAACAAAAAATTGATTTTATTGACTTTTTCATCAGCATAAAGAATTAAACAACCTATGACCTCAGTCATAAAGTGCAACACCTAATTTTGATTTCACGTTGGAGATTCAAATACTATGTTTGACTTAAAAAACTAATAATTGCTTAAAAGTCCAGTGGTGATTCAAACTTAAATTATGAAATAATGAAGTGTCTTTGGATTTGGAAGATTCTTTCGAAAACTCTAGCACCAACCCACAATCATCAAAACAACTTTAGAAAGAGTTCAGTTGAACTCTTCAGTTGTAGATACCTTAGAAAGATTAAGTCCAACTGCCCGAGCACTTCAGTGATGTAAGGCATTCTCCAAGTGTCTTTTGAATGCTAACAGTCATGGGGGCATCAACTACCTCAGTAGGAAGTCTATTCTAATGTTTGAAAACCCTTGGAATGAGAAAACTCTCCCACTGTCTGGTTTGAATCTCCTCTGGTGCTGTTTTTTTTTTTTTTTTTTTTGTAATTTTTGTAATTTTTGCATATCCTACCTTTGGTTACTACAGAGGAGAGTAGTACCTCCCTCTCCACTTCTCTGCCTCAGGAAATTGTAGAGGCCAATGAGGTTGCCTCTTGTCCTCCTTTTCTCCAGACTAGACAACCCAAGCATCCTCAGCCTTGTCTCATAAGGTATGCATTCCAGTCCTTTTACTACCTTTGTTGCCCATTGCTGGACGCTTTCAAGTGTCTTAACATCCTTTTTATATTGTGTAATCCATTACTGCATACAATATTCAAAATGAAGCTGCACCAACTCTAAATATAGTGGCAGAATCACTTCTTCTAATTGGTTGGCTACTCTGTGTTTAATGCCTACCAAATTGTGATTTGTCCACAACTAGGGCACACTGCTGGCTTATACTGAGCTTGCTGATAACTAGCACCTTCAGATCCCTTTCTGTGAGAATGAATATGACTTTGGCTTGGGCATTTTCCAGCGGAACCAAGAAGAGAAAAATATTTATGACTATCTTTTACTCTACATATATTTTAAAAGACTGCATAATGTAATTGAGAAGGACATGGAGTGGAACATTTCCTCTGAACTGGAAACTCTAAATTCCACTATTTATAGATAAAAAAAAAATTCATTACACTATATGAGAACAACAGGAAGTCCAAGTACAGACAGCAAAACACTCATTTTGAGAAGGTGGTCAGAATTTAATTGGGTGTAGAAGCAGAAAAGAGAGGTAGAACATGGTAATTTGTGAAAGATTTTTTAGAGGGAAGAGCAGATCACGATCGGAAGTAAGCAGGTCAGGGGTCACAGATGATAGAGTTGGCTTACCAATGAGAAGACTATCATTTTGGAAACACAGATGGGCAACACTGTTTCTCCTTTTCAAAATTCTAGAATAGCTGAGATCAGAAGGAACCTCTGGAGATTGTCTAGTCCGACTTCCCTGCCCAAGTAGAGTCAGCTAGGCCAGGTTGCTCAGGGCCGTGTTCATTCAGATTTTGAATGTATCCTACAATGGGGACTTCATGACCTGTCTGGGTACCCTTCTCTTTCAAAACTTTGAATAATACGTTATTTAATCTTTCTTTAGAAGTCACTACAGACTCCTGATGACTGTTAGGGCAGCAGTTCAGGATATCTTTGTATTTCCAGCTGATCAGCTTTTAAACAAATCCATCAAGCTTCATGCCAAAAATTAATAAGCTGCCTTAGATACAAACTGATGTAGTATGAACTGGCCTGGAAAGACTCTGCTCTGTGAACAGATGACACAGTACACTCCAGTGCCCTGGAATGATTATTAGTTCAGTTTTGGCCTCAGGCTAGTTTTACCATTGAATCATTACCATTATCACCATTGAATTCACACTGATTTTTGCTTGAGTTAAAGAACCCTCCCATATCTTGGAGTGCTAGGACTCATAGTAATTGTTCCCATACAGACCTAACTTCAGAAACCTGCTTGGACTTGGCTTAACCAACAAGTCACTGGAGATTGTAAATGTGGCTGAATGCAAGCTGAGTTATTTCTGATAGTATCTGGTAACTTATATTATTCAAATCTATCAGTATTTTGGGTAATGGAAAGCTAACTTTGCATGCCAAACTGTTCATTGAGGTACATGCAATTTTGGAAGTCCAGATTCAGTCTTGCTTTATCTTTGGTCTCATTATGGAAACCAACAACAGCATTTTTGTTAAGATGGTGGCCTGTACATTTCTACTTCTGTGGGAATTACTATGCATATTCCCTTCTGTTGTCATCTCATGCCTATGCATTATTTTTTTCCTAGCATGTCTATTGAAAGTTCTATTTTTTGTTTTTTCATGTTTCCTGTGATTAAAGCCTTTTCTACTTCTTGTGACCTTTTTGGATACTTCATATACTTTCGTTTTTACTTATTTTTTCTTTAAATCTACCACTGTATGTCTGGCCCCCACATCCTTGCTCTTCTCTAGGCTTGATTAAGAGAACATAAAATTATTATATATCTCATTATATTGATTTACAAGCAGGGAGTTGGAGTATTATTATTATTATTATTATTTTCAGTGTATGCTTCTAGCATTTTATTGGGCATGGTTTTCATCTTAATGTTAGATATCTATTAAAATATAAACAATGCACCTCAATTAACTGAACATAGTACTGATTACTTGAAGAGGATGATCTTCATGTAATGATGTAAATTGTATAATTAAAATGTCTTTCTATATTTCAGGGATAGACAAATTTCATTACTGATATTTACTTCTGCATTAACTTGACAGCATTCATCTAACAAACAGAAATTCAACTAAAGATATGAGTAAAACAAGTAATGTGATATTCAGCAAAAGGGACAGCACAGGTAGATGGCCCTTATTTTAAAAATGTTGAAGAGACAAGGCTTAGTTTTTGCTCTTCATTAAACCAGTAAAATATTAGTGTCAACAGAGTTGCACTGACTTACTATTATTCTAAACTAATAGCAGCTCCTCTACTCTACTTCATTCACTCAGAGTCATACAATGAAACATTCTGTCTGACCTAAAAGTGTTTCTACTGAAATTAATTTTCAGAGCATAGGAAGGGCTCATTTCATGGAAATATCACCTGGAAAGGAGTGAGCTGTCTAGTATAGTTATATAACTCCTTTTTCAGCATGTAGGCATGTTGTATCTCTTGAGACATAACACTGTTGTTACCTAGACGTCAACGTTTAGCCAACAGATATGACCTATGACAAACACCTGTGTTCTTCCAAGAAAGCAGGTGGATGCCAGAGACAACACATGAAAGTGTCTTGTTGACGCTACAGACTTTAGTCTGAAGTTGCCCAAATTAAAATTCCTCTTGATGTGAAGATATTCTCATTCTCAGTGAATGAATCATCCAAGCTAAAGATCCTTTCTCCCTACACTGACTATATGGGAACCAAGAGGAACACTGTGGACAATATGTCCATGTCTGAAACACTGAAATTAAACAAGGTCACTCTTATATTAGTTAAGATAACATAACTTAATAGTGATAAACACAAGTGAATACTGCAAAGATAAAATGATATATTTTGCACTTTTTTGTTTGTTTGTTCAGAAGTGTGTTTTGAGCCAAAGAATGGCTCAAATTAATAATATCTTTATATTGAATTAGGAACAAATCTTACTGTAACATTAGAGGCAGGAGAAAAGTATATGCAAGATAAAGAAGCATTTTTTCCTCTTTATAGTACTGTGAATAAGCAATACCATTTCTCATATTGGATCCCTAGTGAAATCAGTGATGATTCTACAACAGATTTCTTGAATGACCTAATCTCAATTATTTTGACAAAATATAGTTGGCCATTTGAAGGTACATAATAGGAAAGTTTACTAAAAATAGAAAGAAGCCTTTCTAACTTAAAACAACTACAGTTCTTTCAGCTTATCTGTCAGAACACCTGAATTAAGAAAAAAAAAAAAGAAACAGAAGGAGATGGAGGGAGAGGAAAAAAAAAGGCTCTGGTCTTAATCTCCAGGCCTGTCATTTATTTCTTCACACAAAAAGTATGGGACACAGGTGTCTGAATGTCAAAGATCATACTCTGTCTGCATGCTTCATAAGGCATGGACATAAGGACAAATATATGAAACAGGCTGGGTGAACAGAAAAAAAATCACAAGTGGGTGCAGTTTCGATGACCCAGGTCAAAGGTTGCATTGCTTTTGTTGTTTTACAAATGTTTGACATATTAAATGTTCACCTCCCATGGTTAGCAAAGAAGCCATGCAAGTTAGAGTATTCATAAGAAATGAAACTTCTTTCAGTGTCTTTACTGCGAGGGATCAGGGTCAATTAGAATAAGTAGCACATGTATGCTCCTGGTACATATGCATGCTCTTGAATTATCCCAGATTTTGGAAAATACGTCTTAAAATGCGTTGGCAATTTTAAAAGAAGTAGGCAGGTATAGGTTGTTTAGATACTATTATCAAGAAAGATTGTAATTGTGTAAGTTCCTGTATATGTATTTGGATTGTTTATATCCTTTCCGAGTAAAAGCCTAATTATTAAATTATTAATTAAAAGCCTATTTCTGCTTCTTTGGTTCATATTATATTCAGGCTTCTTCTCAGTGGTCATAATTTTGACAGCCAAGGTTAAACTCTAAAAATATTTGAGAGAACATATTTTCATGTAGTGACGGCATATTAAGTTCTTGGTAGGCCCAGGAGAAAATTGTAAATGCACTTGAGAATCAGTGAACTGTATAGACAACTGTTTGTACAAGTGTTGATCCTTATGCACTTCAGTACTGTGGCAATGAATCATTTCTGAAGAGTTAGCCTTATTTCTTCAAATAATGCCATAGATGCTATTACAGGGACTCTGGTATCAGCAGTTATCTATGCCAGTCCTTTCTTTCTACTCTTTGGCAACTTCTCAAGGGAGAAAATATCTACTTTAGTTTTTTATTTTTGTCTTTATAGTGCATAAAAATCTGCTGGAATTACTTTCTCCAAGAAGCCATGCTGATTTACATCTTCAGAAATGATAGTCATAGAATCATAAATCCTTACAGTTGGAAGAGACCTCTGAAGTCCATTTAGTCCAATGCCCTGCAATGAACACGGATACCACAGCTAGATGGCCCTTACTTAAAAATGTTTCTTAAATATATTTTTTTTTCTTGTTCTCTTTTATGTGGACATTACCATAGTCAAGAGGGAGGGTATTGAACAGTATTATATGTTTGTATAGGAAAAGGGTGATGTGAGACCAGATCTGATTATGGCTATGGAAGACTTCTATTTTTGAAGATTTTGGAGAATTTCCTAAGGAAATGTGATTTTCTAAGGAGAGAACTTGTTTTGTCTTGTCTGTCTGTCTCTGTCTCTGTCCTCTTCTGTTCTTTCCTCCTCTCTTAAAATCAAGTAAGTCAAGTCGTAATCCACAACGTGAAAAACTATGGATACTTTCTATTAAATTGAACATACAGGACAGTTCTCATAGATTAAAATGCTTCTTTGAGAAATACAATGTTAAAATAACAAAAATATGGCATTAGGGATGTTGATGAACTTTATTGACATCTGTTAACTCTGCAATGAACTCTGCTACATAGAATCATAGGATCAGAGAATTGTAGGATCATAGAATCATAGAATTGTAGAATCATAGAATCACTTGGGTTGGAAGGGCCTAGAAGATTCATTGAGTTCCAACATCATTCCCACAGGCAATGTTTCCAGCCACTAGATCAAGTACTAGATTAGATTGCCAAGGGTCCCATCCAACCTGGCCTTAAACACCTCCAGGGTCTGGTCATTCATAACCTCTCTTGGCAGCCTGCTTCAGCACCTCATCACTCTCTCAGTAAAAAACATCCCCCTGACATCTAATCTAAATCTCCCCTGCATTAGTTGATTTCCCTTATGTTTATAAACTCCCTTTAAATACTGGAAGCTTGCAATGATATCTCCCCACAGTGTTCTTTTTTCCAGGCTGAACAAGCCCAGTTCCTTCAGCCTAACTTCATAGGAGTGGTTCATGGCCCTCCCCTCAACCCTCTCCAAAAGCTCCACATCTTTCCTGTGTTGGGGCCCCAGACTTGGGCACAGTACTCCAGCTTGGGCCTCACAAGAGCAGAGTAGAGAGGAACAATCACTTCCCTCTCCCTGCTGGCCACCACTCTTCTGATGGAACCCAGGACACCATTGGCCTTCTCGGCTGCAAGTACACACACCTGACTCATGTTAAGTTTTTTACCAACCAGGACCATTAAGTCCTTCTCAGCAGGGCTGCAATCAAGGAGTTCTTCTCCCAGTTTGTATACATATCTAGGATTACCTCAATCCAAGTGCAACACCTTGCACTTTGCTCTGTCGAACCTCATTTGTTGAATCTCATTTATATGTAACAATGTAAATGAAACTGTTTTAAGCACAAAAATGTCCCAAATATTTTTTCATGGTGATGTCACTTTTTGCAACTGTCACTTGTCAACGTTAATGAGAAAGACCTTGATAAAGACCAAAGCAGCAGGAATCAAAAGCTGGTAATGTTAGGGAACCAATTACCAAGGAAAGAAGTGAGAACTTCTGTAGTAAGAATATTTGATAACCTGTATTAGTTTTACTCTGTAACTTGCTTATTGGTTGTAATACACCTAAATATTCTTTTTAATTAAAAAAAAAAAAAAAGTATATCCAGGGGATTTTTGGGGGTTGGACTAGAAGATCTGTAGAGGTCTTTTCCAAACCCTACAATTCTGTGATTCTGTGATTCTGTGACTCTGGAGAGTAGGTTGAAAGTATGTTCCTGAATGCTATTTGTGTCTACATGTGTGTGCATAAAACAGATGAAATATAATAAATATACTATGAAAAAAATGAACAATAAATCTGGTAACAGATCTTCTAAGTCATCTTCTAGGAGGAGCGGTTGGGTCACTTGGGTTGCCTAGTCTAGAGAAAAGAAGGCAAAGGGATGACATCACTGCTCTCTATAACTACCTAAGGAGAAATAGTGGAGAAGGATGTCCCAGTCTCTCCTCCTGGATAACCAAAAATAGGACGCGCGGCAACAGCACAAAGCTGTTTAAAGGAGGTTCAGACTGAACATTAGGATAAGTTTCTGTACCATGAGATTGTTCAAACACTCGAATAGGCTTCCTGGTGAGGTGTTCATTATCCAATGCTTGTTAACATTCAAGAGGCATTTAGATAATGCCCTCATCAGTATGCTTTAACTTTTGGTTAGTCCTAATGTAGTCAGACAGTTGGATTCTGTGGATTCTTTGTCTTATAGTCTGGCTCACAGACAAGACCACCAAACTGGTATTACTAATAACACACAATACTACTCTATTCTATTCTTGTTATGTCCTACCCTACCCTACCCTACCCTACCCTACCCTACCCTACCCTACCCTACCCTACCCTACCCTACCCTACCCTACCCTACCCTACCCTGCCCTACCCTCTGCTATTCTCCCCCCCCCTTCCTTCATGTTTCAAGGCTGAAAAAAGTTTCAAGGCTGTTAGTCTGAAGAAAATGAATCAGACACAGTAAATGTAGTCAGGTACTTGAAATGCTGTTGCTTATTCTCCAGGAGAGGACACAAGGTAAAGTTACAAAAAAAGAATGAAAAACAGTGGAATGAGGTTTCTGTGATCATTTCCAAATATAGAACAAGATAAAATCCTAAGGTAAAATAATTGTGTGAAGGGTTATGGCAGAATACAATATTATTCACTTTGAAATTATACATGTAAGAGCAAAACATTTTCAAGTGTGTCCTTTTTAAATGAGCCTCTCAATTTCAGAAGCGGTGTATGTAGCTCAATGCATGTAAAGAAGTGCTGCCAATATAAACACATTTTTTTCTCTGATATAAAAAGCCAAGAAGAACATTATTCACATAAAACACAAATAAATAATCAGTGTTCACATTTACTACTGAGCTTGAGAGGCTCATTTTTCTTTGGAAATTTTTATGTTTTGTACTTATGTATTTGAACATGTATGCATATGCATATCTATTTCTGCAAATCTGAAATTAGGGGGAATATATTTTTGTTTTCATGACTGAATGGTAGTGAAACAGTTACCACACCATGAAATGAGACCTGTGCATTTCAATCAACTGGTGATAGATCACTGATTTATACCACTCTTTCTCTCAAGCACACATACACTTATAATTCAGTTAAAAAAACAACCATAGATATATTCAAAATTATTCAGGGTAATTTTTTTGAAAAAAAAAAAAAAAAGGAAGTGCAAATAGGAGACCAGGATTTTGTATTTACAGCAGAATAAGTTCTATCCTGACTTTTGACTTCTCTAGTCTCAACAGGCCTAGGCCTGCAGAAGAAATTGTGGTTTTTTTCACCATTAAAAAAGAAACAATCAAATCAAAAACTCAAACAACTGAAAGAAGAGGAAGCTCTCATATGCTCAGCTACTCAAGCAACAGGATGCAGGATGTGAAAATTATAGATTTACTTCACTCTGCTTGAATGGTTTCATATCCGCAACTCACTCTTCTAAATGCTGGTCCTTAACTTTAAACTAATATAAAAGGGCTTTCTCAGTGCCTCACATTGACACTGTTCCACTGTGTACAATCAATTAAATATTTACAGGAGAGCAGTGGTCCACGTCTTCCCACCTCCTGGGAGAGTGTCCTAGATAGAAAGCTGGAGAGACTCTCTGGTTCTGCTTCTCAGTAACATTTTGAGAATTCTATCTAAAGTGGAGCAGTGTCAACAGGAATGGTTGAACCTTTAAGCATCCTAAGAATGTTCTGCAGTCTAGTTCATTTCTTTGACTATTGTAGAATGGGTACTAAAACATCAAAAGTAACCTCTCAGGTTATCATCAATATTTTGAAATGTCTTCTTTAATGTTTCTTTCTGAAGTAACTTTTTATAAATTACTTATATATAAATTGATATATATAATAGAATTATTCTGTTATCTGATAATTGAAATATTTGGTAAACTGGGAGATACTTACTCATTTCTCCTTGGGCAAAGGTAGAACTGAGCAGAACTTTTTATAGTATACATTTTATCACAGTTAAGAAAAAACAGATATTAAATTTCTATTGAAATCAATTCCTTATTAGGAAAATAAATTATCATTTGTAGACCATGTGTTCCCTGAAAAAAACAGATTTTGTCATATATTTACTGTCAGAACATAAACCTGTCATATAAATGTTTTCCTATAGGTGTAAGTGCCTCATAACCAATTACCTCACATCATGAAGTTAGATTTACTCTGCCTCACGAAAGAAGCTAGAACTGTATTGCTTGACCAGAAATATTTACAGTTTTGGTCTCAAAATGGCATATTAGAACTTATTCAGGATTAATAGCCTTGAAAATTGAATGATTACAGGAGATTCTGAAAAGGAAACAAACCTCCAAGAGAAACTTTGCGTCTCTTGTGTACTCTATCATTCTTGAAAAAGGCCTTGGAGTTTTCCGTGCCACGTGTTATTAGCAATACCAGTTTGGTGGTTTTGTCTGTGAGTCAGACTATAAATCATCATCAGTGTTAGGCATGATATTCACTATTAATGCCTTGTTTTCGCTACTGAAATGTCTTTTTGTGCTTATTTTCTCTTGATCCTTGGCATTCTGCTCACCATCAATCAAAAGAAGTTGGACATTCCTCTCTCTTTTGCCTCAGTGAACTCCTGATTTTCTTGACCAATAACCAGTCTCTGGAATGTAAATTTAATGTGTGCATCTTTAAGCCTCTGTATTCTCTTCTCCCAGCTACATTCCCTTCCTGGCACTGGGTTGTATAGCTGTATTTCCCATATACTGAATGCAGAGCATGTCATAGGATGTTTGATATGGTCTGGGAGCCCACAGAAAACCATTGATGCACAACTCACTTTTATTCTACAAGCCTATGGGAGTCCAGAGAAATAAGAAGTCTTTCTGCTAGGCCAAACACACTACTTCACTCACACAAAACAAATATTTCTGCCTTTACTGTTTAAAAGGTCTCATATTCATGGGAATGAAAAAAAAAAGGATTGTAGTTCAGTGTTTATCTGAAGTTGTATCCTGAGAGAAGTTTTCATGAAATGTATGAGTAAGCTTTATTTCATACACCAGCTGTTCTCTTTCTTTACATAAATTCAGTGTTTACTGGACTGAGAAACAGTCTACATTCATTATTCAGGTACAAGGAAGTTTTGACTTCCTTGTAAAGTAAAGAGTTTCTTTAGCTTCTGCAAAACACTTAAAAGGAGAGGAAAAGGAAACTGGTTCGACGTAAGTTCAGTTGAACATGGTTGAATAATTTATCATGACATTTCCCTGAAGGTTGCTAATTCAAAGACTTTCTTTTATAAAAGAGATTTGTCAATAAGCCATTTTTTTTCTTTTATTGGACAGCCTAGTTTTCATGGTCTGAAAGCTAATACATAGATTTTTTATATTACTTTAAGAATGGTATATCAGTCTGAAAGCAGGATCTTAGTCATGTTAATCAATGAAACAGATTATTGATTTTGCCAAGAGGCCAAGAAAAGTTTCACAGATATATTGCTCAAAGCATTTTAACATTTTCTTGCAAACAGATGTTAAAATTGACACAATTCAATATTTCCGATAAAGACTTGAGCCTTAATTGTAAGTGTAGTCTGCATGGTTTTTAAGTTGTTTCTCTGTAGATTATATTACAATATTGGATACTAAGAAATGGTCTTACATAATTGCTTTGGAAGTACACAATAAAATTACCCAATCAGTACTAGCCTAAGCTTAATATCTTTCTTGTTCAGAAACATAACATTTCTAGCTACCCAGTGAAATGTACCTTAGCTAGAAATAAACAAAAAAACCTTTAATCATGTTTAAGCACCATTTTGCATCAATTGCAAATAAGAAAGGCAATAACTTCTTAGTCACCTGCCAGCACTATAGAGGGAAGCTGGACAATTAACTGGACGAATTACCACTACCAGTATTGTAGCTTACATATCTACTGCCTGTTCAACTGTTACAATGATAACTTCTTAATACTTAGTGCCATGTCAGCAATACCGAGGAGTCATAAAACTGTCTTAAATAACATATAAAGTGAAGTTTTTGATTGCTTTTCATCTCAGGAACTATAGGAAGCCTCTGCCATGTAACTACGTTTGAACTTTCTAGTCCTTTGCTACTCATGTTTTGTAATTTATAGACACAAAGGAAATGTGTGGGGATCTCTTAGAGAAATCTTGTATGTACTTATAAGTGTTAAAAAGTCATTCTTGAATTAGCAACGTCACACAAAATTCCACATTTCCATTGTGGGTTTCAACCTACAGTGGGTTTCTTTATCTTCCAATTTAGATTCCTAGGCACTGAAGAGCTTGTCTACCTTAGGTTCCCTGCGAATAGACTGGAAAGAAATTAGCTAGTGTTGTTCTTATGTATTTAAAACTCTTTTAGGATGAATTGAACTGTCCTTTCGGGTTACCTATTACAATGAGCATACTGAATTAGACTTACATTTCAAATTTTTCGTGTGCTAATAACAGGTTCTTGTTGCCTTTTCTAGGAGTTAATGGCCTATGGATCAGCCCCGCTAGCGTCTGTGCACCCGACCTGCCTGGCTGGGGACAAATGACTGCACTTCACACCAATGTGGTGAACAGCAAATGGTGTTTATTGTTAGCAGCAGCATCCCTATATAAGTTAGGGTCACGCGTGTGCATTACTACTCCTAAGTGACTCAGCATTTCACTTTCTAAAACTTTCTAGAAGCAACTTTGCAAAAGTTCCTTATCGCTCCTGTTCATACTATTTGGGAAACCGTACCGTGTTACCTCTGCCGTGTATCCACAATAAGAACCTTCCCATGAGAATGTATATATGTCCCTTGGATTGACTAATTCATAAGCGGTGGGGCGCCTTTTATGTTTGTCCCAGTACGGGTTTGCCTTTCTGTTCAACCGCCACCATACATCAGGATTCACTAATTGTCCATTTGTTCCAAACCCTGCAAAACCAACGCATGTCTCTCGGGCATCAGGTACCTCTTCTGACCCAAGCAATTGTAATTCCTGTGGAACCCATGGGGAAGTCATAGTCAGGAGCTGTATGAGACATCTCGTGGTATTAGTCAGGGTGTCTCTAAATAGTGACTCACAACGAGTGAAATCGGATACATAACCCCGGAACAGAGGAAGGTCTAATGGAAGATTTAATGGGACACCGACCAAGCAGGTTCGAAATGGGGAGGTAGCTGATTGTAGAGCCAGACAAAAATCTTGTTGCCCAGTTTGCTTTGCCCAGGTAACCCATACATTGCCTAGCTGCGGTTTCATGATTACCCCTTGGGCCTCATGCAACAGAGTTAAGAGACTGATTATACCAAACACAGTGTGCTTCCGAGGTACTGTCCTTCTCACGCTCTGTCTGCCCTGCAGGTTATCCAGGTTGAGAGCTGGAGGCCTCATCAGCAACGGCTGCTTCTCCTCCGTAGGTCGCCTTCGGCCCGCAAAAACCTAAATGGGAAACTGAGGTGTCTAATGTTTTACTTGCTGTGTCTGGTTTAATCTTTCTCGAGGGGACCCATACGATGTTCCCTGTTTCCTGATGTTTTACTGCTGCAAATCCTCTACCCCATACCAATATTGACCAACCCTTTTCCCAAAGTCCTCCATCTGTCTTAATCCTCACTGGTATTCCCTCCGTTATGATCCTCGGCTGCCAGTGTTTCTGTATTGGACACTGGTTGTTATCACCCCGTTCAAAATGATTGAGTGAATAAATAGCTTTGGACAGGACCTCTGTCTGCCGCTTAATCGGAATACGGTCCCTGTATCCCTCCCCCTCCCCTAGCACGCGTATCTTCTCCTTAAGGAGGCACTTTGCACGTTCAACAATCGCCTGTCCCTGGGAGTTTTAGGGGATACCAGTTACGTGGGAAATTCCCCAGGCCTCTAGCCATGCTTGGGTGGATTTCGAGATGAAGCAGGGGCCGTTATCTGTTTTAATCTGATCAGGGACGCCTAATACTGCGATAGTGGTGGCCCAGTGATTCTGGGCCGCCGCTGAATTTGATCTTGCATGCTGTGTAACTGAAATCATGGTGGAGGCTGTATCTATAGTAACTGCAAGCCAGGCCCGTGGGGCCATGCGGGATTCGAATGTGAAATCAGTCTGCCAAATTTGTAACAGCCTTAAGCCGCGAGGATTTACACCAGCACCAATGACAGGAGAGGAATTACAATGTGGGCATGCTTGGACAATACCACAGGCTGCTGAAAGAGAAATTGAGCCAGCGCCTTGGCCCCGATATGGAGGGACTCGTGTAAATCGTGTGCTGTCCGCATGGAGTAAACTGCAACACCTGCAGCCTTGTCCGCTATCACATTGCCCTCTGTAAAGAAACCCAGGACCTCTGAGTGGCTTCGAACATGTAAAATCGCAACGGGGGCTGAGCAGGCCCCTAGGGCTTCCTCCAATATGCAAGCCGCTTCTGAGCTAGGTAGCCCCTCCTTTCCCATCTTTACCAATAGTCTAGCAGCGAATGCCGAGTCAGTCACAATATTACTCGGAATGTGCCGCCATAGACAAAGGGCCATAGCAACAGCTCTGACCTCAAGAATATGGACACTAACAGAGGGATCTGTGAAAATGATGGTCTCTCATTTTCCATCAGAGCCATGCCAAACAACCGCCCCCTGTTTAGTCACCGAGGAAGCATCGGTAAAAAGCGTTGGCCCTTCCAGAGGCGTTAGCAGAACGCGAGATCTTAGGGAGACGTCGAGAGGTCTGGCCAATTCAAAGATTGACAGTGCATCTGAGTAGAGCACCTCCCCTCCAAAACCCTGTAGCGCTAACAGAAAGAGATTTGGTAAGGGCTGGATATCACGAAAAGCACTCTGCAGATAAATTGTGTCAGTCTCTTTGGCAAAGACTCTGATTGTAAACATACGCAAGATCGTCCCGCCCCGCTGCGGGAGGTAACGCCGATAGAGAAGGATGCAATGGCGGGTAAGGAGGTGGAGCCAAGGGTAAGGGGCGGCCATTCAGCCGGTCGAGGTGGCTCCAGGGGAACCGTTTTGTTCTGATTGTCGTCAGGCACCATCTTATTCAAGTCTGACGGTCTTTGTTGTGCATATTTCTCCACGCGATCAACTGTGAAAAGAGAAGAGCCTCCCTACCCCCCTTTACCCCCTGTAACCTTCTCAAGGCTGTCAAGGTTGTGCACAGTGCTCGTGAGCTTCCCATCTTCCCTGGCCGCTTTGAGCGCGCCTAGCACCAACCCCCAAGTTTTAACTCTGCGGCTTTCTTAGTCGTAGTATCCCACATAGAATACTGTGCTAGGGCGGCCGTGATATCATCCCACTTTTCAGGGTGTATAACATCCCGGAGGGTGAAGATAATCCGCTCCCCCATCAAGCAAGACATGAGCTTAGCAATCTCCTTCTTTGAAGGTGCATTCTTGCTACAGTAACCCTTAGACAAATAAAGGAGTACCTTAATTAATTGCTCCATACCGGCACGGCACCAGTATCATGCTCGGGAACGCCTAGCTGCCGGCTGCAGTATCTTCTGCGCTCCTGACTTCCGTGGCCGCTGACGGACTCAGCGCTCAGGACGCCACAGGCACCACCCTTTCGGCGGAATGTCGCCTCACCGGCCTTCCGCGGTCCTGGTTCGGCAGGCTCGCAGGCAATGTCAAACTCCTGACGACATCACTTATCACGTCGGGGTCACCATTTGTTGCCTTTTCTAGGAGTTAATGGCCTACGGATCCAGCCCCACTAGCGTCTGTGCACCCGACCTGCCTGGCTGGGGACAAATGACTGCACTTCACACCAATGTGGTGAACAGCAAATGGCGTTTACTGTTATCAGCAGCATTCCTATATAAGTTAGGGTCGCGCGTGCGCATTACTACTCCTAAGTGACTCAGCATTTTACTTTCTAAAACTTTCTAGAAGCAACTTTGCAAAAGCAGGGAATTGTCTCTTCTCGCGAATTATTCCTCTTTGCCTGTAACAGTTCTTATCTTTACAGTGCTATCACTTGCACCTTTACTTTACAGAAAAGTGTTTGAATGGCCAGCATTTAGTTGAATCAACTATGAGATTATTTTGCAAAAGGAAAATTGCTCTATGTAATGAGATTTATCTGTTTGCTTCTCTTTGCTCCTTCTGAACACATTTTATCCATAGAAGAGGAAGAGAAATTTATACCAGTGTTACAGAGAAGACCAACAGTTCAGTTATTAACAGAATATAATACACAACAGAGAATCACTAAATTGTACATATTCTATTAATATATTAATACATCTTAATATCGATATGTTATCATTTCACTTCTTCATCATATTCTTTCTTGTATGGTGACTTGTATGCTCCTGTTACACTATATTTAAAAGTACTATAAAAAACAGCTTTCATAATTACAAGACTTAAAATAATAACCTAAATTCTACTTATATAGAACTTTGTTATAGTTATAAGGAATATTTATTTCTACAAATTATATTAAAGACTTTGCTTTTCTTTTGAGTCTAGGAAAGTGCATATTAATAAAAATTTCCATGAACTTCTAGGCAAACTGTCTTCCATAAAAAAGAAATCTACGTAACATTGATTTGTTGAGCTATTTGTAGATAAATGATTAGACTAGCCAAATACAGGTATAATTTGCATTTGCTTTCTTCTTTTTTCCCATGAAAGTCAGGAAGAAAACAGTATGGGCACCTCTAAGAAATCTTCCTCTAATTTCTTAGCTTTTTGTAGAAAAAAAATCTGAAAACATATAAACTCTGTACATCTTTGATTATTTGAATGCAGATGATTCAATGAACTTAAAGCTTTTTGTCATATAGATGTACACATTTTTTTCTGCAAATAGTTAATGTAAAGACCTATAAAAAATTACAAAAAAATGAAGAAAAGATGTACATTTTTGTCAGTCTGAAGATAAAAAATCTATTGCATAGTTTTGAGTGTTTTGGCTACATCTATGATATGAAAGAGAGCTACTCACGAGATTCATCTCTGTTTATCTTGCCAGAAACTGCAAAACAACATACACACTACTCAGCGATGGTCTTATAGAGTTGACCAGCTGCGTTACACTGCACTGGCCTTCTCTTTTGCCCACCCAGCAGCAGCCTGGGACTCAAAGACACACTAATTCATTTGAATTAGGATTAGATATTGATTTTTTTACAGTGTCTGAAATAATGTGAGGGTTCACCAAAATAATGTTCTATAATTAAGTAGAGCATGTGTTGTGTGTTTTACAGAATGATATTGAGAACAGCTGGGGTGCTGGAGAGTGAAAGACCTACTAAGGATGATGAGTGCTCTAACAGAGATGGAAAACTCCCTTTCCCTTCCCAAAGGTAGTCTGGGGATTGGTCTTTTCCAGAAAAAGATAACTCTTTCTTTTGCCCTAGAGAAAATTATTATTTTTCTTTCCAAAATAGACCAGGACTTAAGTCGTCAGTATAGCGAAAATGGTCTGGGAACAAGGATCTGAGCTGAAGCAAACTGGAAGTAAACCACAGAGGTAAGTTATGTGACAGTCTAGCCACAATTATTACTCACACTCTACCCCAGGAGAGTAAAGAGAGTTTTGATTCTAAATGTTACAGGTCATAAAGGAGCTCCAAATAATTGTTATTCCTCAGTTGATTTCTATGCTTATGCTACTGATATTGGACTTTGCCTACTTGGTATTATCACCATGTTCCTCCTTCTAACTTTTACTTTACCCCCCTTTTATACCCTCCTTGTTACCCTGAAAACACTGACTTCAGTTTGTGAATCACAGAATCATAGAAAATCCCAGGTTGGAAGAGACCCACAAGGATCATATAAAGTCCAATTCCTGGCTCCATACAAGACTACCTAAAAGTTAAACCATATGTCTGAGAGTGCTGTCCAAATGCTTCTTAAACTCCAGCAGGCTTGGTGCCATGACCACTTCCCTGGGGAGCTTGTTCCAGTGCCAGACCACCCTCTCAGTGGAGAACCATTTCCTAGTACCTGACCTGACCCTTCAACGATGCAGCTCCATTCTGTTCCCTTGGGTGCTGTCACTGTCAGAGAGAGCAGAGCTTAGCACTGCCCCTCTGCTCTCTGTGAGGAGCGGTAGGCCACCATGAGGCCTCCCCTAATCCTTCTCTTTTCTAAACTGAACAAATAAAATGAACTCAGGCTGATCATACGTCTTCTCCTCTAGACCTTTCACCATCTTTGTTGCTGTCCTTTGGACACTAATAGTTTTATTCCTTCCTGATACTATTGTGCCCAAAACTGTACTCAATGTGAGGCTGTGCCAATGCTCAGTAGAACAATCTCTTCCATTTACCACCTAGTTATGTTGTGTTTAGAGCACCCTGGGATGCATTTTGCCCTTTTTGAAGAACTTCTTAAATACAAATTCTTAATCTAAATTGTCTCATGATAACTTCTGAGTCAGAATTTCTGAAAAGAAATACAGCAGTCCTGTTGCGCTGAAAATGCACAGGTGGTATCATTTATTTTGATTACATCAGATACATTTGATAAATGCATAAATGATACTGTACATAAATTACATAGACTTTTCCTTATGTTTTTCTACCACAATTTGATCAATTTGAATTTGATCAGATTCCTCAAAACAGGCCAATTACACTGCTGGCAAATACTCAGCTGCCTGGATCTTCCTAGAGTAATGAAAGTTGACAACTGAGTATCCAGCCAAATAGGTCTAAAATGCTGAATTAAAAGACAAACTAACAAAAAACCTCAAACAAACAAATTGTATGTAAAATCTATTACATTTGATTTAAATGAAAAATGAAACTAAATGAAGAACACTGAAAATTCATATCAATCCAGAGGATGGTTTTCTTTGATGGATGATATATGGACTGATATTATCAATTCATTCTGACTGTGGGCTGTCAGATGTCTTTATGTTTGACTAATCTTTGAACCGTAATAACTGTTTGGCATTTAAACATTCACTAGGGCTAAAGGAAAAAATCTTCAGTGTCATATTTGACTTTCCTCATTCACTTGCTTTGTTATAATTTTACTAAAAAGATCAAATTATAATTTCCAAAAAAGATAAATCCAAGTGAAAGTCCAAAATTATCATCAATTTTTAAATATTACGTTTTGAGGAAAAATGTTTACTTTTTTTAATGAATTTAAAGGCAATATATTCTAAGAAAGAAATTCTTAGAAAGAAATAGTTCATTAGATAGATACTCAGACATGATAAATTATTCCCTAACTCCTGAAAGACTTGCTGAGTAGCATGACAGAAAATGATGACAAGATGTGGAAACTTGCACAGATCATAAAATCATAGAAACTTTTGAGCTGGAAGGGACCTTTAAATGTCATCTAGTCTAACTCCCCCACAATGAACAAGGACATCCACAGCTAGACCAGATTTTCAGATTGCTCAGAGCCTTATCCAGCCTGACCTTGAATGTTTCCAAGGTCAAGGTATCCACCGCATCTCTGGGCAATCTGTTTCAGTCTTCACCATTCTTATTGTAAAAATCTTTTTCCTTATACCCAATCTAAATCTCCCCTCTTTTCATCTAATATCATTTCCCCTTGTTCTGTCACCACAGACTCTGTTAAAGAGTCTGTCCCTGCTTTCTTATCGCCTCCCTTTTAGATACTGCAAGGCTACTACCAAGTCTCCCTGGAGCCTTTTCTTCTCCAGGCTGAACAGTCCCAGCCCTTTCAGCCTGTCCTCATAGGAGAGATGTTCCATCCCTTAGATCATTTTTGTGGCCATCCTCTGGACATGCTCTAACAAGTTCACATCTTTTCCATACTGAGGACTCCATATGTGGATGCAATACTCCAGATGAGGTCTCACCAGCGCAGAGTAGAGGGAGAAAATCACTTCCCTCAACATGCTTGCCATTCTGCTTTTGATGCAGCCCAGGATACAGTTGGCTTTCTGAGCTGTGAGGGCACGTTGCTGACTCATGTCCAGCTTCCCATCCACCATTATCCCCAAGCGCTTTCTGGCAGTGCTGTTCTCACGTTCTCCCAGTTTGTACTGACAGAATGAGCTGTCATAACCCAGGTGAAAGATCTTTCACATGGAGTTGTTATTAAGTCTCATGAGGTTATCTTGAGCCCACTGTTCAAGCTTGTCTAGGTCTCTCTGGATGGTATCCCATCCTTCAGGAATATCAACCACACCACACAGCTTACCACACAGCTTACTGTCATCCACAAATTTGCTGAGGGTCGATCTCACAGTCAGTGTCACTGAAGAAGATGTTAAAGAGAATTTGCCCCAGTACTGACTGACTCCCGAGGGACACCACTCGTCACTGATCTCCATACAGACACTGAGCCGTTTACCACCACTTTCCTGGTATGATTACACAACCAGTTCCTCATCCATCAAACTGTCCACCCATCAAATCCATATCTTCCTAATTTGGAGAGAAGAATGTCATGGGGAACCATGTCAAAAGCCTCACTAAAGTCTGGAGAGATGACATCAAGGTCTCTTCCCTTGTCTACTGATGCAGTTATACCATCATAAAAAATGACAAGGTTGGTCAGGAAGGACTTGACCTTGCTGAAGCCACTTTGGTTATTCTGTATCTTGTCCCTCTCTTTCCTATGCCTTAGCATAGCTTCCAGGAATAAACATTCCATTATATTTCAAGGCACAGAGGTTAGACTGACAGGTTTCAGACATTTAACTAATGACAGGTCATTAGTTCCCTGGGTCATTTCTACCCTTCTTAAAAATGGATATGACACTGCTTTTTTTCCAGTCACCAGGGACTTCAACTGATCACCATTAATTTCAAATATCATCGACAGTGGCTTGGTAAATCTGTCAGCCAATTCCTCCAGAACTCTTGGTGCATCTCATTGGGACCCATGGACTTACAGATGTTCAGATTCCTCAGGCAGCCACGACCTTGATCTTTACAGCAGGAGGGGCATCACATCCCCAACTCCCACCTTCTGAGTCATTTGCTCAAAGGATGTGTGTAGAGCAGTTGCCAGTGAAGACCAAGGCAAAAAAAAGTTGTTCAATCCTCAGCCTTCACCTTGTTTTTTGTTACTAGCCTGTCTGTGTTTCTCATTAGAGAGTGTACACCCTCCAAAACTTTTCCACTTGATGAACTTATAGAAGTCTTTCTTAACCTTTGCTCCCCTAGCCAAGTCCCATTCCAGTCAGGCCTTGGCCTTCATGATCTTATCTCTACATAGCCTTGTAGCAACCCTATAGTTGTCCCAGATTACCTGTGCGTTTTCTTCTTGCATTCCAGTTTGACAAGCAGGTCCCTTTTCAGCCATGACAGTCTCTTGCCATCTTCTAATGGCCTAACCCGACTTCTTACAACTGGGGATGCAGAGCTCTTGTTCCCTAAGGAAAGCTTTATTTGAGACCTGTCAGATCTGCTCAATCCCCTGTCCTGGAGGACAGGTTCCCAGGGGCTTTTGTTGAATAACTCCCTAGAGTTATATTAAAGAGATGGAATTCGGCTTTCGTAAAATTCAGCTTTCTGATTTTATTCTTTGTTGGTACAATATCCTTCAAGATCTTTTTCTTTTATTTTCCATAGAATGATGTGAAACCTTTCTAATAAATAAGTCACTTAATGTATATCTTTTTATTTTATTTTTTTTCTTATTTCTACTGGAATAGTAAGTAAACCTACCACTGGCTGTAACCAGCCAAATATCAGCTTTATCTATGTTGATGGAACTAAACCGTTGACCATAAATGATAAGAAATAATTTTGGAAGGATCTGATGGAAGGTTGTTTTATGCTCATATTGGAGCAATGAATATTAAAAGTTAGAAATATTTATATGCTTTTAAAAACTTTTAAAATAATGGGAACCTGAGATAATAAAAGTCTACACAAGTGAAAAATTTATGGTTAATAAAAAGTGGCCTTAGTCTTGATGACTTATAATCCCCTAGTTATCCACAAAACATTGGACGAGATGTTCATTATTTGAGTACTTACCATTTGCTGGAGTGTTCTTGGCAGACTTTTTAATGATATCAGCAGAGAAAAAGGAAATGAGCTGGAGAGAATTAAAAATAATACTCAAAATAGTATTTAGGCATTTGATCCTCTTATGAACTTCACAATGAGCTATTAAAATGTACTCCTCATATTCATAACAAAACGTTAACATGTTGTACCAAGAAGAGAGAATTTTAATGTGATTAAATAGCTTTAAAAATACAAATTCTTTTTCTTAAGGAATTTGCCTTTGAAAAAGTCAGACATGCCATTCAGATTCTCCACTGTATTATGTCCAAGGAAGACATTTATGGATGTAATAACACTTAACAGCAATTTCTTTTCCCCTCCATTTTATTTCTGTTTGTTTATTTTTGGATCCTCATTGCTAATTAACCAGAGACAGTAATTGTTTCTTTGTGTCTTATAATATAGGACTTTTAAGTCTCAGCAAGGCCAATTCTCATCATCTATTAGATGTCACCTCTCCATAGGAGAGAACCTTGATGTGTTTTCATCTTCCTCACTCTAGGGTCCACTTTTTGTATGCTTGTTAACATATAATACTTTATAGTTTGCTCTTTCTTCACTTGTCTGCAATTCTGGAATGAATTCTTATATACCATATACATTTACTTTATATGATGCATCTTACATAATTATATACTTGCTCCTTGTTCTGTGTTACCACTAAAGCCAGTTTTGTTCAGAGCCAGATCTGCATTTCTTTAAGTGACTGCTGGAGGGTTCAGAGCTGAATTGTTTCCAGAGTCAGCCTCTGCCCTGACTCTAATCACCCCATGCCTGTGCTCCTCTGTCCTCTATCCTACTTCTTATGTCCCCATTTCTCAAGTATCTGCTTTTATACAAGGACTATATTTCTATATGTTTCACTATATGTCTGTTAAGCTTCTAAATAACTTTCCCTATGTAAAAAAGCTACCAGTTATTTTTATGTATTTTAAATTTTAGTTATACTATATGAAAAGCAAAAAATACAAATTAAGCATAGCCAACTCATCATTAGAAAAACCTGCTGTTACAGCTAAGCCAAATGCAAACAGAGCTCCAGGCAGGACAGGAAATTTTGGATAAAGCAAACCTGACAAGTCACAGTTCTGAGGCCTGGCAATGTACTTTCTGTTGTGTTGCAGGTCTACAGGGACAGTGCTGAGTTCAAGACTCTTAACAAAGTCAAGACTGCCACCTCCAGCAGGCAGTTTATTTCTTAGGTATAAAGCCTGGATTAATTTTGGTGTGGTAATAAAATTTTTAAGATAAACAGAGGGAATACAAGCATTTATGCCAGTGTGCTTAGTGCCAGTGTGATGACTAAAGGAAACAAATAGCAGGGGATTAAAACAAAGAGACAAAATCTGAATGGTTATAGAAATAAATAGCAGATTTTTTTCAAGACAGAGCTGGGACATGACACTCATTAAGGCTGAGTTCCCTCATTTCTCAGATACTGGCCATAGAATAATTGGCAGTCTGCTGAATCAGATTCTAGTGCAATATAATTTATCAAGCTGCAATGAAAATACAATAACAAGATAAACGTGAAAGTACTCATCTTTTTGTTACCTGTAAAACTATCAGTCATTGGAAAAACAACATTCAACTGGTTACTCAACAATAATCAGTTTCATAGTCCCTAGGTGGATAAACAGGGCAGGCCTTGTGACACCTATTTTTGAAAACATACAGACAAATGAAAAGTTAACTATTTAGAATAAAGACAAAAATTGCATGTACTTCCATTTAGAAGTTTCTTGATACTATACATCAGGTTAACAGCCCCATAATATAAATATTTACTATTATCTCTTCTATGCAGGCTTTTCCTTCTATAACTAAAGCTACTGAAGAACATAGCATTAACTTCCATGGAATGAATATCAACCAGATAGTATCTAGGAACTTCAACTGACATTTTTAACAGTGGAAATTGTATTTTAAACAGCGAATGACAGCTGTTTCTTCTCCTTTTCTTTCAACGTTTTTCTTGTCCTTGTTGCTTTAAATGAGTTACTTTATGTTCTTCTAAATGAGGTACTTTACTTACTTGATTTTCAGTTGCAGCTTTCCTTTCTCACTGTTGCTTCCTACTTAACAATATATATACAAATATATATATATATTATTGCCTTACTCCTGATTATAAGCACATTCATAGGAATTGATAAAACACTGCTTTATTTGTATATATATTGCAAGTATATATATATATTGTATATATATTGCAAGTATATATAATAGATTTTGCAAAATAATGCAAAATCTGGTGAAAAGATTCCGTTATTTTATATTTTGGGAATAAAAAATTTGAGTTACTAAAGATCCAAGAAATCTCAGAGAGACAAGATTACTGTAAATCCTCTTGAGATCTGACAAACTGTCCTCAACCATAAACTTTGAATATGAAACTCTCTCAGAGAAACACATAAAATTAGGAACCATTTTAAAAAACAAAAACAAAAAACAAAGCAAAACAAAACAAAAACAAACTCCACTACCACCACCACCAGAAAAATCTTAGAGTCCTTAGTGTACACAGTTTGAAGGCTTTTTTTTCTTTTCTTGTTTTTTTTTCTGTTGCTTTTAATTCTTCTGTTTCAAGTTATTCTTTAATTCATTATTATTATTTTTCTTCTACTTTTTTTTCCCTACTAATAAACAGTCCTGTAACTTTTTTCTAGATTTCTATAGTAATGTAAAAATAGATTTTAGCATTTGCATTTCTCTTTTTACTCATAGGTCTCAGGTACTTTACAGAGATGGGTAATCCTGAATGGCTGCACTCACTGCAGTGAGGTTAAGTATCCTACATTTCAGTCTTGTGGAATGAGCTAAAAATCTGTGTATACTTGTTTCCCATGTGTGTTAGTTGCATTTTACCTGTATTACAAGGCTGTTTGTAAGAAACATCATCTACTGCTTTTCCGTTCCATGTCCCCAGGCCCTGTCAGAATGGCAAAGGTTGTTTCTCAGTGGAGTTCTGAGGTTAAATGTTTTAATAAAATAGAAATAAAAGGAAAATAGCCAGACAAAGGGAAAACTGCATAATGAGGAAAAAAAAAAAGGGGGGGGGGGGGGAAAGACATTTTCCCATTCTTTTTATTCCCTTTTTTTTAGGGCTACCTTCAACTTTTAAATGTGTGAGATTTATGTTGCAAAGTGAACCGTATAAATAGAATAGTTGGGAAATAATTGACATTTTTAATCATTATAGCAATTTTTTACTATTTTTTTTTCCCTGATGTTAATAACATTGCCAGTCAAGCATAAATATGTCTGAAAATGATAAAGTGCAGCTTGGGATATGTAAGTTGTTTCACATTCAAATTTTCTTATGGCAATATTTCTGATGACATAGAAACTTTAAGACAAAATCTCAAGGTTTACAGACCTTGATCTTGTGCTTTATTTGTTATTCCATTATTCCATATTGCAAAGAAAAAGTAGCTTTTTCAGTTACTCTGTGAAAATATACTTTTCATCATCATTCCAAAGAGAAATACATTTTTTTTCCTAAATATTCTTTTACATTAGTTTGTCCCACACGTCAAATTCTATGTTGCTCCTTTGGGTAAATACACATTTTTCTAAAAGGTGGTTGCTCTTTGACAGCATTTATCTTAGTAGTGATCTTTTTGTGATCTATGGAAATAATTGGATTTTAACTGTCATCATCAAATATAGATGAAGCATCCTTAAACATTGCATGGCATACTTTTATAAGTCTGCTTTTAGAGTTCATCATCATACTCATGTAAGCTCTGGTTCCATATCAATACACATGTACATATCTTTTTCTATTCAAGCCTTCTTATGTTGCTTAAATACTATCCTGAAAGGAATGGTAGCAACCCATTGTGCTTGCATAACTAGCTAACAATTAGTAATTAAAATATAATTCATTATCATAATTCTGGCTATGAGAACATAAAATGGTATTAAACTAGATATAATTGCCATTTAATACTGAACAGTGACCAGATGTTGTCAGTTACACGTGTATACATAAATCTACAACCACATTAAAGTTTTCAATAATTTAAGAAAATCATTTTCTCCAGCTCAAGTTGCCAGCATTCCATCTGTCACTATTGCTCTGCAAGAATCCCCAATTCATCTTGTCTTTACATATATTCTGTACCTACCACCATCACCATTTGTTTCCTCTCTAAAACCTAGAAACTGTTCAGCCTCTGTCGTTAGTTATTAAAAAAATGTTTATTTAGTTATTTATTTTAGTTGTGGTCAATCCTTCTTCTAACTTTACACTCAAGGCATACAGACAAGGAATGGCTAGCCTGGATGCAGACAATTGCAATGAATCTGCCCACTCTATAGGTAGAATGAATCCTACCCAATATGCCTAGAAGGGCGCTCACCGTCAGTAATACAATGGTTGTTTTAAACATTACCCCTATTGACTTGACCAGTGGACTATTTTGGAATTAAATGACAAGATTCTGGAGTTTCAAGGTTCCTTTATTATAGAATTCTATCAGCTGTGCAGTCTATAACAACTGGTAAAAGGACCTCCATGACATGGGTATTCCATAAAAAGAAAGGAGCAAGTTAAACTGTTTTTGTTGTTGCTGTTATGTTGTTGTTGTTGTTGTATTTCAAAAGCAAGACTGGAAACCCATGACAAGTTTAACAATTAGAACTGCTTGTCCTTGTTTCTTTTCTTGAATCAATTTTAAGGATGGAAATAGAATACAGGCATCAATCTCACTTAAGATTAGGTTCATAATTAGTGAATATCTGTAAATCTTCATTTTACACAAATCATTACTCATTCCTAATTTCAGCTTTTATTCAGAGAAGTATTTATTGCTTTGACCCTTCCTGATGCACTATTGAACATGTAAATTAAAAGTATTTGGAACAATATTTCTTCCTTTCCTAAATAATTTATGAATAACTGAGTGGAAAAACTTTTTCTCTGACTTTTGTATGTTTGAAACTATACCTTGCCTTCTTGTCTCCTCCCCCATCAACTGGATGAGACTTTTAAAAACTGAAGCCAAGAAAAGATACTAATTTGCTCAGACATAACCGTTATGAGTTTCAAACATACTTTATAAATTGCATGTAATTTGAAAGCTTTACTGGGATGATATGCACCTGCAAATTGTTAGCTAACACCCACAGACACATTTTATGGCTCATGCTCTGGTCTTTTAACAGCTCACAGTTCAGGCAGCTGGAGAAATATCAGAATGGTGAATGCCTGAAATTTGTCCTAAGTGGAATTGACACGGCACTGATTGAAAGATGCAACCCTCTCCCTCACTCCCCTGACAGGCTTATTTATTTATTTATTTATTTATTTATTTTTGAGAAAAGTCCATCAGATCTAATCCAACAGAAAAACAAAAACAGACTAAGTCCCTCTGGGACTGCTAATCATAGCCAAAATTACAACTGCAAAGTTATGAAACAACCCCGGAAGTACTGATGATTATCAGTGTCTGGAATTCTTCCAGGCTTAATGGCCTCCTCCTCATTGGATAAAAAACCTAAAACATGTTCCACAAATTTGTATCTCTCTAATGCATTTGTATGAATGAGAATACTGAAGCTGTGGAGTTACTGGGTAAGGAACCATGGACTTTTACTCCAATATGGAAAAGATTGAGCTACATGTTAGTTCTTACTTGTTGTCAAATGAGAAGATGGAAAAAATAATTCTGTTGGCAAAAAAATATAAAATCAACAATCTCCTATTTGTATGGCTTGGTCAAAAATGTGTTCAAATACAGAGTGCTTTTAGATGACGAAATTTCCTTACTATATACCATTTTTATAATGGATCCTGTTGATTCTTTTTTCTTGCATCTGAAATATAGTAAATGCATACATATTTACATGGTTGTTGTTCTATATTTTATTAATCAGTATATAATCAGTAGCTGAGCAGACTATAAAACTCCCATGGAGTTTAGTTTTCATATCTGTTAAACATGTATTTCAGTTAATTTGGACATAGTCATTTAATTTGTACAAGATTTCAAAAAAATAATTATAATCTTGGAAAAGTTTTATTTAACTTAATAGAATAAGACAACTTGTTTTCAAACATTAAATAGAAGTCTTTTCATTTGAGAAATTTGTTTGAGATTTAGAACTTAAAATGTAATGCTAACCTATTCATAAAAATGTTGTATTGCTCTTCTTGCATATCATAATTTGAAAGATGCCATAGAATGTGGCAATTCTTTGTAGAAAATATTTTTTTGTTCAAGGGATTTTTTTTTATCTCCGAAGATGATGATTCAGGAAAGAAACACTGAATAGGCTATAATCACTTGAAAAGCCTAGAATAGATATTCTGTATTCATCTATCCAAATTTTCTGATATAGAGCAGAGAAAGAGGCAGGAGATGGAGCAGATGACAGATTATCTGTTCTGATTAAATCTTGTAGTAGTGCAGTATCTCTGCATTTTAAGGTGTACTCTGTGGTAAGAGTATTAATGTGTGAAACACATTGAAACTTAAACCTTCTTTACATACCCTATATGTGACATTTCCATCATCGAGAGCATGTAACACCAAGAGTACTTTCAAATGAAAATAAAGTAAAAACATTTATTTTGTACTTAAAAAAAAATATATATATATAATGATACATTTGACAGTAGCATGGGTTTTATATCAGTTTCAACACGTCTTATATGCTCTCTCAGTTTGTCATGTAGTATAGAATAGTTCTGTAGCTTAAACATACGTGGCAAATCCTCTTCTATTTGTACAAATTGCCCCCCCACCCTACTAGAGAAATAGCCAACTAAAATTGAGCAAATACTTCCAACTGTCTTCATACCGGGGCAGAGGTCATTCCAATCGGAAAACAGGGGCTTCAAATGGTATTTCCTCTAAACCAGCTAATTACAACCATCTGCCTTCTGTGACAGAAAAGGAGGCATGCAAGTATCAGACCTACTGGCCAAGTTAATCGCTCCTTCTACAGCTGATACTCTGTGGGTAGCTTTTGTCCCATAGTTTAGTTCAGTCAGTGCTGTCTGGTTCTAATTATTTTGCTGTTGCTTCTGCCCTGTTTCACTTATTGCCAGAAGTGGCTTGCCAGATGCTATGCAGGTTATGTCTGATTGGGTAGTTTACTTTCCACTAAATTTTGCAGATCACTTTTAGTTGTCTTTGTTAGGATGGACAATTTGGAGCCTAAACAGCAGAGAATCCAGGATGGCAATGAGAAAGACAGAACATATATGCATCCTTTTTGTGTGATAAAGAAGAATTTCACAACTCTTCCCTAGAATTCCCAACTCATTAGATGAATGCAACCACTAGGTAGTTAATGTACACTTGAAGGAAATCTCCTGGTGTTCAAGAAGACAAAAGTGATCTTTGTGAGAACCACAGTGAACTCCAATGTTAGATAGCCTATTGTACTCTTGTTTCCAGTGAAGATGTAGGCTCTGGAGAGGTTGAGGTTCTCCATTTTCTGAATTGCAGATCCCAGGGAGGACCCATAGAATCAAGGTAAGCATGATTTGATCTACACCAGTAGCTTTCTGCACAGGCTATAATACATTCTTAACATTGCCTTTTGCCACCTGTACTCAGCATGTTGTCACACAGTCATTAACTTAGAAAACTAACATGAGCCAAACAAAAACCTCTGGAATTAATGATTTGCCATAAGAAAACAATTAAAAAGTCACCTGTTGTGAATCTAACATGGGTAAAGAGACCACCCAAGATTAGCCAGAAGTTGAGGTTTTTTTCTCTCCCCTTCTCAAACATGTTATTTACAGTGTAAGTGAATTAATATAAACGGTGAATTGTGAAGGTCTAGAATAACAACATCATCTGAAGAATTTTCACTCTGGATATTACACAAGAAAAATGCTGATAAATGAATATTTTTTTTTTAACAAACCAAAAAGTAGGAGTTGATAATGTATTTATCTTCTTATTTTTAAAGTGTTTCTTTAGTTCTAATCAAACCCGTAAGTACTATCCTTACCCAGTTAGGTAACTGCAGCACAATCTTGTGATAGAGACTGAAAAATAAAATTCCTGAAAACTCAAGAAAATTATAAAATCAATCTATTTTGTATTTCACGTTTAGCATGAAACACTGTTTAGGGTTGGAAGATTGTCAGTATAATATTTCAATTTGATTGGGAGCTGAAGTGGTTATTTTCATTAAAATTCAATATCTGTTTTTTTTCTGTATATTTTCACACAAGTGTTGTCTTCAAAATGGAAATACCAATTGCTCCAGTGCTATATTAGGTAATTTCTGAATAATAAAGAGTAATCCAAATTCATTTTTCAGCCCAGAACTTTTCTTGACACATCATCACAAAGGCTATTCTGTTGCCAGTGGATGCTGGAAATCTGTTACATGAAGTTAACCATTAAGATCATGTTAGTTTGCCTACCTTTCCAAATGTCTTTCACTGAGCTATAAGTTTGTATAATTGCAGAATCAAAGAATCATAGGGATTGGAAGGAACCTCTGGGAATCAAGTCTCATCCCCTGCTAAAGCAGGCTCCCTGTAGGTGCCAGGATAGCTTTCAGATGAGTTTTGAATAGCTCCAGAAATGGAGAAATCTACAATTTCTCTGGGCAGCTTGTTCCCATGCTCTGTCACCCTCACTGTAATTAAGTCATTACTCATGTTTGTGTTCCAGTTTTTGCCTGGTACCCCTTGTCTAGTTGATGCACACCTCTGAGAGAAGCCTTGCCCTGTCTGCATAACTACTGCACTTCAGATATTTATAAACAGTGACGACATCCCCTCTCAAACAAAATATTTTCTGTACAGATCTGCTTGCACTACTTGTTAGTGTCTTTGTATATGACTTTCTGTCAGAAAGCTCTGCTTTTAGGTGGCTTTTACTTTTCCAGTGTCAGCACTTAAACTAACATTTCTGAACTTCTTATTTAGGATCAGTCTCTTGGGGAAATAACAGAAACAACAGCATTAACATCTGAGGATCACATGGGGTAAATTACTTGTTCTTGCAAGTCTGATTAACTCCCCTCTCCTCCTTCCACTCCTAAATCCAATTTTTAAATAGGTATATTTATCCACAAAATCGATAGTCTTTGTTTTGCAATATTCTTGTATACTTATGATTGTTACGAAAAATCTACTATTAGAAATTTTTGTTGAATGTTGTCAGGGAACTAACTTAATAACTAAAATCTCTATTCATTTTCACTCTGTGATTGTAATAGTTTACAATACAATTACTGTACATCCTGGGGATGAGCAAGAGTCTCCTGAATTTTCATGTCCAATGTGTGATGACAGAGGCCTGAAGTGAAAGGAGCTTTTATCTCCTGCTTTCTCAATAGCTTTGTCTCCTATGACAGTGGAGTGAAGAGAAAAGAAACAACAAACTTTCTTCTTATGCAGTCAAAAGTAATTCAGTATTATAATGGAATCCTGTGGCCAGAGCAGAGAGAGAACCTGAGACAAAGGAGAGAAAAGGAGAATGGGGAAGTGATAAGATTGTCCTTTCGAGAATTTGTACTCAGAGAGAAAAACTGTATAACCATGAGCTATGAAATGAAATGAAATGAAATGAGGACTTGAAGGGAGACCGGTCCTCTTGAAGCATAATTGTCTAAGAATCAGCGAGAGCAGGAAGTGCCAGAAATACACAGAAGAATGAGGAGAAGTGTATAGACAGTTCCTACATGCAGTATTATCACAGTGGTCATGGAGGATGATATGGACAGGCTGCCACTGGGAAGCCTGGTAATAGTGAACAGTCTGAAGTGGGAAGACCAGAGCTAGTTTCAGTAAGTCAGTAAATAAGGGATAATACTGTGGAGACCATTCAGCTTTGTACAAGTCTGTGAAGATGCCTCACTATCAGATTAAATACAGTATTTCTTTATTGCCTTGTGGACCAAGACAGAAGTCCCTCTGTATATAACCACTTCAACCTTCTTCCAAACCCAAGCCAAAGAAGATGCTTGAATTGCAGGCAACTTCTGGCTTTAAGAACAAACTTCATTCCAGACTCAAGCTACCTCAGCAAAGTGTGCACTGAAAACTTTAGTTCAACCTAGGAAACATATATTTTTAAGTGGAATCGTAATAGCACTAAAAAAGTAAAATTGAAATATAAACAGGTACAGAGAAGCCAAGCACTATGCTGTAGAGTGGAAAGTAAATACATTTCTAGCAGAATCAGAAACTGGGACAGTTATGATGGTTAAAGATAAGTTAAAGGGAAAAAAGAAGAAAGAAAGAAAAATTATTTTCTCTTTGACTGAAAGAACTTTATATATGTAAGCAGTTTAGAAAGTTTCACTAAAGAATTTAAGCATGAACATTTGTATTTCTTTAATATTCATCTAAAAATAAGAGTCCCCGCATATTTTTTTCACCACATTACTTCTGAGAAGAAAGTTTCTGCATTCACATCTCAGTCAGTGGCTGCAATTTTTAATAGTCTTTGAGTTGACAATTTGGTTCCATTAAAGTTCTGTGATAGACTCAGGTGGTGGTAAGCTTACTTTCATTTTCTGTAATGATGAGGTAGACAGTTACATGTGCCCTTGTGCTAGATGAAGATCCAGCATAGAATATTTCTATGTCTATTATTTCTTTACTAAAAATATTTTCTGTTTCTCAGTGGTTTTAATTTACTGGACATAGTCAGTGTGAATCGAAATAGTCAGAGGAGAGGCTTGCCTTGCCACTGGCAAAGTTCACTATCATTCCTGGATGCAGATGGGCCAAACCCAGAACCTTGTATCCAAATCTTTCAAATATAAGGGAGAAAGGTTCAGACATAAACACTCAGTTCTAAACCCATCACTGCGTCTTTGATCCCAGGTCAAATCCGAAATTAGAAGGGGCCTCTTTTATAGCTCCAATTTGGATGCAACCAAAATAATTTCATCAGATTGTGCTCCAAGAAGGAAGAAAGTGTATGTGAGTTTGCCACTGCTACACATGAAGGCAGGCCTGAAATCCAACCTTAATTTTGCCTCAAAGTCTAACTCTAAACTGTATCCCAAATTAATGCAGGTTTGAGTTTGATTTCCTTATTCTACCTGAATCCATGGTTCATAAAAAATTGTTTCTGAAATGCAAGGGTTTTTTTTTTTTTTTTTTGAAAGCACTAGGTTATATCTAATTATAAATACTTGTAAAAATGCAAGCTGGAATGCTGCATTAGATGCATGTATGTTAAAGTTCACTCTCACTCATCTGTAAGGTACTCAGTTTCAAAAATGATTATGTGACTAAAACCAAAATAATAATAAAAAATAAAAAGAATAGACATTTAACTTTTTCCCAGTTTGTTGGGAGAGCTCCAGAAACCAAAAACAAATGAGGGAGAAGAAGCAGCAGAGACCACCAGCATACAGCAGCTGGGATGTGAAGCATCAGGACAAAAACACTCACAAGAAAAAAAAAAAGGACTGCTCCTCCCTAGTAAAAGTTTGGGGAAACATGAAAGTAAAAAACAGCAAGCAAACATTTCTAGTAAAGGAAAGGTTCAGTCCAAAAGCAGTGAATAACTAAAAATGACTAAGGAAAATAAAACTTTGTGACAGAAATGACAAGTAATGTTTTATTTAACTTTATAGAAAGTTAGGTCAGGGAGAGGGGATGAGTGTAAAATGAACATCTTTTAATTTCACTGAGGTATTGTACTTTCCATAACCATGATGAAAGCTGAGCTAGTCAGGCTTTTTTTCCTCAGGGTGATAGAATAAAATAATAATGACACTGTAGTCTACTGGGGGACATTTATTCAGTAATGCTTCTTTATCTGAAGAAAAGTTAATCACCTCAGTACAAAAATATTTTTAAAAGTCATATATGAACCAATTGATATGTAAACATTATAAAGGATGAACAAGAAGAAGAATCTTTTATAGCTGGTAGAAACTGGGGATAGCTACTGAGAAGCCAAAATGTTGGTTTTGTCTAGCTTTTTTTTCCCTTTTTTAAGTGCATACAATTAACTGATAGATTAAGGCAACATTAACTACTTACATTAAGATCATAGAAAGATGAATTTGTACATAATGATTTTGCAAAAAATAAATTGCCTCTCAAGAAACTCTCTCTGCCTTTTCCTAAGTCAAGTTTAAAAATGAGCAATTGTATTTTGTAATCCTATCTACAGCTTCTGGAGGACAAAAAGGAAAAAACATTGGAGTCTTCATGAAGTTCCACAATTAGTATGAACGTTACATGAAATGTTTGTATAATTGAAGATCATGTATAATTCTCTGATAAACAATGACTACTTATTTATCATTCAACAGACTGCAGTTTCCCTTCTAGCTGTACCCCATGAAGAAAATATGATCACAATCACCAGAAATTCAGTTACCATCAAAATTTCTCTGAAAAATAAGTGAATAAGATAAAAAGTAAATAAATTAAAATGTATAACGTAGCTTATGTTTATCAGAGTTGTTGTATGGGGAGATTTCTGTTTTGCTGTTAAAATGTTCAGGACTGCTCTCTTTTACTACCTTGTTAATTCAGAAACAATTGCTTTCTTTGGGAGTTTTCACCACAGCACTTTCCACTTATGCTATGTCTCACTTTGAATTTGGCTTTGGGTGCTGATGCACATTTTTAATTCTTTGATTGCTATGACCCACATACACTTAACCTTGCTGAATGTCATCTGACTGGACACAGCCCATTGATCAGGCTGATTCAGATATCTCGCAAAGTCTTCCTACCCTCAAGCACATCAATAGTCCCACCAAACCTGGATTTGTCTTTAAACTTACTGAGTACACATGTGATCCCTTCATCTAGATTACTGATAAAAATGTTAAACAAAACTGGCCTCCCCAGTGATCAATCAGCAGCTAGTTAAACTTCATGATGTCTCTTTTAAGTGAGCCATTCAGCGAGTTCTTCACCAAGAAAACTGCTCAACTGTCCAGGCTATGAGCAGGTTTTGATATTGATATACCCATGCATCTTCTGATTGCTCAGTTGCCCTGTATGTTCTGTGTGATGGCATGCAATAACTTTCCTCAGGATGAAGGTCATACTGACAGGCTTATAATTCTCTGGATCCTCTTTCGTACTTATGCATTGGAGTCACGTTCACCAGTCAGCTGGGACATCCACAGTTAGCAGTTACTACTACAAATTATTCTTGGATGATTCCTGTCTGACCCCATAGTCTTCTGAATATTCAGATGATACAGTAGGTCACCTACAGTTTCCCATTGGATTATAGGCACTTCATCTTGCTCTCTGTTACCGTCTTCCAACTCAGTGGCCTAGGCACCCTGAAAACAACTGGTAGAAGACAGAAGGAAAAAAAAAAGATTAAGTAACTCAGCCTTATCCTCATCTTCCATCATTACAGTTTCCCTCACATCCAATAAACGGTGAATATTCACTTTAATCCTCCTTTTTCTTTTGATGTATTCATAAAAGCTTTTTGTATTGTTTTTTTTTTTAAAAACTGAGTTCCAGTTGGACATCAGTCTTTACAATTTTCTTCCTGCACAGATTGACAACATTGCCAATGGCCTCATATGTCGCCTCCTCATTCTTCCTGAACTAATAACTCTACTCCAAATGAAGCTCTCTGGTCAGCCAAGCTGATCAGACTTCTTGAAGAAGTTCCAGCCTTCTTTGACTCCTTTGCCAATGATAAAAAAATGTCTTTTTTTTTTTTTATTGTTCTGCCTGAAAAAAACTCTAACTATCACATCACCCACAAGTTCTTCTCTGCTTGTAAACAAGAGGTGGGGCACTGTTCCCAGTCTTTTACATATATATACATTTGTGTTTATATTTTTATATATAAAGCACTCATAACCTCATTGCTAAACATTCTTTGGAACTATTCTGATGTCAGGGGTAAGAACAGGAGTCAGTCTGCTTTTATCTCAATATTCTGTTTCTAACCAATTGAAAAAAACAACACAACAACAAGGTTTTGCTATCAGCCTGGCTTTCTGTGCTTAATATTGCTACTCCCTCAGGGTTGGAGGGAAACCTACTGTGACTAGCAACAGTCTGAATTGTGAATCTCCAACTGTGCTGCAGAACAGGGTCTTCTACCTTGCCAGCTCTACTTTCAGCACATTGGGATGGTCTGTTCGTGGTCATATAAGGTTTAACTCTTGATGAAATTGCAGCCTTCCTCAACTCCTTCACCAAAGATCAAAATATTCAGTGATTGCTCTGCCTGAGACAACCTGCAGCCAACACATCACCTATGAGCTCTTCCCTGTTTGCAAACAACAGGTGGGGCACTGCCCCATGTTAGCTCCCTCACCCCCTGAGTCAGAAAGTTGTCCTTCACACACTGCAGGATTCTCCTAGCATATTTCCTCTCTGCTATATATATTTCCAGTAGATGGGAAATTGAAGTCCCCCATTAGAACAAGGGCTAGCAATTATGAGGCTTTTAGTTGTCTATAGAACATTTCATCTATCTCTTCATTCTTGTTTGGTGGTCTGTAACAGATTCCTATTATAATATCAGCCTTATTATCCTTTCCCCAGCTTACCCAGAGGCTCTCAAACCTTTCATCACCATTGTCCAGCTCCATACAGTTAAGGCCATCCCTAATATACAGGGCTACCCTGCCTTCTCTCCTTCCCTGCCTATGTGTCTTGAAGAGCATGTAACCATCTATCACAACATTCCAGACATGCAATTTGCACCACTATAACCTACTGAGGTCAATAGTACAACAGACAATTTGAGGTCTACAATGCAGCTTCCCCCTTCAGCAGCTGTTTGTCTAGAAATGTCAGACAGCTCTGGGTTAGGTGAAAGGCACACCCCCGATTGCAAGGCAGCCTTTACTCTGAGTGCCCATCTGGATACAGTGTCTGGTCAACTATTACTGAAGCTTGCAGGGAAAAATAGCTGAGTGTGGAGCCCTTCTCATTCAAACCCTGACACAAACTCCCATGCCCTCCCTGTGCCTGCTTTTACACCCTGATTATTAGCACTGCCTAATCCTGCCATTTGGACAATCGAGTTTGTCTGATTAAGCCTTGTCAATCTCTCTTGTAGAAGATGGCTCCTGGTGGGCCTCTCTACTATCCTGGAGTTTCCCTGGTTCAGAAACAACCCCTGTAATCCATGATCCATCACTCAGGCGTTGACCAGACCAGCTATGGCAGAGTGTGCCTCACAATGTGGAAAGGGCTCTTAGTGGGCCAGACATAGCCATCAGCATAATGTGTACCCTCTTGTTCAAAGATGGGCACTTGCACTGCTCCAGCTAACACAGGATTGATTATTGTTGATTGATTATACTGTTCCATAAATACTCTGTTTATAAGTGTTTGTATGTACCTCATGACTGTTCTCACCTACTGTGTGCATATTTTTTTCTTCTCCATTTCTCATTTTTTATCATCAGGAAAGTAATTAGAGCTATAATACATAAAAAATGAGTGAGAGAGGATTACAAAGGTTTCATTCTCACTCTGTTTTCCTTTATTCTTCTCATCTATTTGATCTAATTCCTGTTATCCTCCAGGCATCTCTGAATTGTTTAGAGGTGTAATTAATGATGAGAAACCTTCCAGTTGTTACATGCATGTGGTCATGCATACACACTTCAGTACTCTTCAAAGGAAGAACTCTGATTCAAAGATGCATATACGCACAGAAAGAAATTTGACCAGCTTTTCTACTGTTATCAAACAGTTTTTTAAAAACTCTTTTAATTTTTAACAGCAATTCAAATACGTGTAACAGAATCTACCATACAAGATCATGATATAAAATAGCTGGATAAAGTGGCAATCAGAAGAGGAAATGAGTTTTTTTCCAAGCAAGAGTAATGTAAACCTGTGTAGCTCAAGGGCAGATTGCTCTCCCACATTGCTTCCTTAAGGACTGTTTCAAGTTTTGGTTTCCTAAAAGGGGGTTTCCGTATGGAAATCAGTGCAGAGCAGAGTAAATCTAGCCAATGGATAGCAAGAAGTGTATGAAATGAAATGGTGTAGGTGAACATAATAAGACAAAATATATACACTCTTTTAAATGGGGGGTCATTTATCTGAAGTATTGCAATTATCAGGTTAAAAAGATAGATGGAGTGTAGTGTGTTCTACAGGTATGGTTACAAGCATGACAGGTTCAAAAAAAAAGGCATTCACTCATTAGTAAAATGAATACATTCTCAGTTGATAGTATTTTGTCAGTTTTTCATGTGTTTGCTTAAAATGTGCAATAAAAATTCTGTGAGATACTGGAAATAAAATAACTTTTTATTTCCCCAGAAAACTTGATATAAAAATTACTTCTTATCCCCTCTCCCATGAAAATAAGACACTGGGACCAGTTGAGACAGGCTGATGAGTGTTTAGCTGCAGGGAACTGTGAATTCCTTGTATGTGTCCACTGCAAGAAATGTCTCAGATTATTTTTCAAGCTTCAGGATCAACAGCCTGATGGCTTGGCAGGGGGCTGTGGAAAGCCAGGGATGGACCTTAGAGCTCCTCCTCTGGCTTTAGGTGCAGTATAAGTCACTTCATATGGCAATCACTGCTGTCTTTCAACCTAGAGACTTTGACATCTGGAAGCTTAGCAAGTCACAGGAGGGTTTATGAGTCAGATTTATGCTTAAATAGTGTGCTTGTGAGTACTTTTAATAACTGGAAGGATAGGTCTCTCATACATGGTAAAATATAAAGTAATAAGAAAGTGCCACTAGTCAACCAAATCTTTCTACCAAGTGCTGCCTTGTAAGCATCCAAAAATATCTGAGTATGAAGAGACTTTAAAAAAATGTCAATATTAACTTCTGTGACTGCATCTACTACCAAAAGCAGATGTTAGCTCTCTACATCTGGAGTAATAAGTATTTCAGGACACACTATGTGCATAGGAATATATAATTTTTCTTCCTCAAAGGAGGAAAACCCAAATCCACTAATATTATCCTGATACTCATGTAGGCAAATACATTCGATTTTCCCTGATTTGTACATAACCTGTGTGTCTATATTTATATGTTTTGAGATCATACCTTCAACTGAAACATCTAATTATTCATAGTGCAGAGGCCTCTTATGGTAGGAAATACATACATTGCTTCAAAAGTAACTTTTATTACTTACTATGTGAGACCAGAACTATGCAATTAAAAACCTATGGTAACATTAATTACTGTTTATCTTGGAAGTAGATAACTATTTAACCCTGTTAGTACTGTGAAAATTGGGATGCTGCCTTGTGATGTTCTGAATGGCTGAAAAGGGACAGCTGTGAAACCTTAGATGGCCAACAGTATAAAGTCTTCTGTTTATATCTTATCTTCCTAACTCTCATCTGGCCAAAATGACAGTTATAACTCTTTATATAGCCATTTGTTATTGTTAATCACAATTGTTTGGCCAAGACTTGTCACTTACTTTTATGCTATATATAAAATCAATGCAGCCAGTGCCTAAACTCTTAATGATAGTGAGAGGAAGGAAATCTTCACATGTCTTTGCATGTTTATTTCGTTTATTCTTGAATGAAGTTCAGTTTTGACTATGCACAAATTTCTACAAGCTTTGCTGCAAAAATGCTATTTCATAAGAATTTGTACTTGTGCAAAATCACAGGAGATTTCCGTTTGGATTCTAGGATGTTTATACAGCATTGCAATCTACCCAGAAACTCAAGTTTCAGGAGTTCTACTGTATTCTGCACTGATTCCATTTCTAATTTAGAAACCACATACAGTTGATAGGAGCTCTTTCCTTCCTTTCCCATCCACTCCACACTGAGATCAAAATTATGAATGCATCAGCATTGCCAGGACCATGGAATATAATCCCCTCCTACAGACTGTTCTGTAGGAAGAAAATCCTCAGAAATTGTTGCAAGTAAGAGGAAAGCATCCAATCATTCTTTTACTTGCTCCATCACACAGACTTAAGCACCAAGCTGGAACTGTATTGAATAGAAGTAGTGACTTACATTGGTTGAAATTAACTAAAGATGAGTTTAGATACACTGACTGGGTTTTTCTAGCAAAAATACAGAAAGTATTATCTTTCACAAATTCAGAAAAAGTTGAGGGATAAATCACCAACTGTTCCTTGACAGATAGAATTTAATGAATACCAGATTAATAGTAAATGCTTTAGAAGTCCTTCACTAATCATTTGTGACAATGATCACTCAGATTGCCCAGCAGTGAAAAGGTAAATGCTCAGCAGCTCACAGGATCAGCTCATTTATGAGATGATTGAATCAAAAATTGTGACTGCAGAATTATTTCTTAATGGGTATTGGTTAGAACATGATTAAAAATAAACAAATAAGAACAGACAAGTTTTTGTGAAGATTTGTTCTCTTTGAAACAACTGTTGTCTTACAGCTAATTTTTATTTACTAAAGTGATCACCTATATCATCTGATGTTTTCATTCATTATAATAAAAATAAAATCATATATCTCATAAAATCTCTGGTAAATAGAACAAAACCTTGAGTACTCAATACCTATAATTCTATTTAATTCATTTTCTTTTTCCTTAAGAAAAGACACTGTCACAATCATAAAACATAACATAGTTTAATATGTATTTTTTATGGAAAAGATTTTTTTAGATGATAGTGTCTCATCTATTACTCTTAGCTATTTCTTTAGGATTTAGTTGTACTTGAACATTTTAACTTTTAAATACTCTATTTGGTAATAACTTGATGGGTCAGTTGCTTGATTAACTCCAGCCAACAAAATCTTTTTTTCTCATTTTTCTTTCTGACAGTGTAATTATTGGTTATACTATAGATGAATATGAATGGTTATGTCAACATATTTCAGGTTGTAATGAGGAAAATATATAGAGTTACAACAACAGTAATATGACTGCGGCTATATTTTGTGAACACGTCTCTTGATTTATTCTGTTTTTAAAACTACAGTGATAACATTCCTGGAAGTAAACATAGTGAGGTTTTGTTACACTCAGTGTCACTCTGAAGACATATTCCAGTTGGCTGGAGCCTGTGGCTGCAGCTGTCTCTACTTCATTACACCACTTCTAGCACCTGCAGCTTTAGGAAATAACTAAGATTTTCAGCTGACAACTTCTAGGCATTTATTTATGCTGCAACTTAATGTGATTTAATCTGTATGCTCGAGGGGAGTGTTCTTTTGTTGAGACTAGAAACCAATGAGAAGAAAATGTACTATATAAATGGAAAGCAATCATTTATATCACCTTACATGGGAGGAAATGTGAGGTTAAACAAATGTTAATCCTACAAGCGAACAAAGATAACGATTTTCTGATATTTATACAGCCATTCTTCTTTATTCTTTCCTTTGCATTTTTGGAGATCTTTTGGAATATAGCTATAGCATCACACTACTTGCTGTACTTAAACACAAGATAATAAATTAGAAGTGTCGGCACAGTCTTGCTTTAATTAAAGATCTTTTCTTTCGGTATTTGAATTCTTCTTTAAAGAAACTCTTTTCTGACCTTTCATGAATATAACAATGACAAAAGATTACTCATTCCTTACATAAAAATACTCTCAGCTTTTTGAATGTGAACAGTCCAACTGCTGTCTGTACCATTCTTAAAATCAAGCCAAATATTAGATGAATTTGGGAGGGAGGATCCAAGATATGCAACCATGCTGTACTGGCTTTGGAGATGCAATGAAATGGGATTCAGCAGGAAACTAAACTCTATTAATAAAGTATTTCATAAATATTGTAGCAATTTTAGCAAGCACTTAAGTTCACTTTAGTTCTCTACATTGTAACGTGATGTGTCTTCTTAAAGAAACTCTTTAGCAGAATTACTCTATTAGTATAATGCAAAGATTTTGAATTTCAAAGATCTCCCTGGTTACAAGCATTTCATATTTTGCCATTAAAATCATATTCTTGTTACATTGTCTTGAGCTGTGGAGTATAAATTTCCATTTTTGCAAAAAATTAATTCTCTTTAGATTCACAAAATTTTACTGGATTTTACTTAAGAAGAAAGATAGTCTGCCAGATGCTTTATATATTGAGTTAGGAGAAGATGCAAGTAAAATTATAGTGATAAAGAAAATTACAACCCCAGTTTAAAATTAGTTTAACTGAAAATAACATGTTTTTGTAAAAGGAATCCACTGAGCCATTGGAGAACAAAAATCTCATTGAAAACATGAGAAATACAATTTTAAATATGCAAATATTAGGTGTCGAGTTATGCTACTATCAAATATGATGAAAATTTTAAAAGTCTTGATAGTTAATTTTATTTCCTTAGTTAAAATAAACAAATAAATAAGTAAAATCTAGTGGCTAGCCAATTTCACTCAACTGGGAGTTGTACTCAGTGACTTTCAATGATCTTTTCCAACCAACATGTCTATGATTCCATCAGAATAACATTATAAAATGTTATAATATCGGGGAATCCTAGATTAAAACTGAACATAGATACTATGAAGATATAGAAATAGCTTTTTCAAAAACTTAGGTTCTATTTCTGATCTTCCCCATATTCTAACAGAGTTTGGACATCAGGTGTATTGTCATTCTCAAAGAATATTTAGTCCTTGGAAGTAGTTAAATATTCTGGTTTCTTTGTGAAATACCATAGTTTTCACTACTTAGACTGAAAAATATAACTGTGGTATCTGATATAGCACTTCAAAATCCATAGGAAATCATTTTCTGTTTCATAAACAATTACAAGTAATCAGAATGTATATTGGTTTGAGGGGTGTATTTTCTGGAAGGCATGCAGATGCCTTGGTCTCTGCTGCAGCAACTGATCTGTATAAAAATAAATATACTTCATAAAATTTGGTCAGAACATTTGTGATGTGTCAATTAATACCTTGTGTCATTTTCAGCAGAATAAAAGTTAGAAGCAACTGAAAAACATATACAAGGGAAAAGAAGATGTCTGTATTTTTTTATATTGTTTCCTGTATGGTTGACAGTGTTAGAAATATAGGAATGCTCTTACTAAGCACAGTGATAAGAATAAATGAAATATCAAGTTCTACATGACATGATGTGATTTGAATTCAGGAAATGATGCATACCTTGATCTTAAGAGCTTAAAGGACTTAAGATTTTTGTAAAGGTAGACTATGAATTTTGGTATATGGAATATTTATATAGTATATGGATTATATGGAATATATAGTATATGGAATATTTACTGCAGGAGGTTGGAGAACTCTTCAAATTTTCAAATACTTCTATATACAATGTGTAAATTCTTATCTTCTGAACTATTTATTTTTAAACATACACTCTTTAAGTTCCTTCTAAAACTCCAAAGGCCTTACTATGCATTATATTTAACCTCTTTATTGAAATTAATCTTATTTTCCTTATAGTATATTTAAAATAATCTTATTTTCCTACACAAACCAGCTCAAAGACAACGGTTAGTTCCTTTAGAATCGTCATCCAGGTACAGTACTTCTGAATTCTTTGACTTTTTCAAAGGTCATGTAATATCTAATCTTTTTTTTTTTCCTATAGCACTTCTTCCAAGAGTAAAACACCATGTAAACTCTCAGCTTCGATCTTTCCTTCTGCCTCTTCCTACCTCCCTGCCTTCATGTAATCCTGCTTTTGCTATCTCTGTCTCTTACTTCCTTTATAATACATAACATACCATTGCAGTTGCACAGATTTGGCAACCTATAAACCTTAAACACTTCAAAACTAGAAGATAAAGAAATAAACTTAAATAAGATCTATATATCTAATCATAATATTTATTGTTTTGTAAACTGATTCAAAATTTCATACTGGTACAGGGCAAATACCACTGAAAGGTGGATTAAAATATACTCAGCTCTTATCTTTGCTCTTCAAAATGTAGTAGCTTCAATGATCATCATATTAGTCTGAAATAGGATGTCATAACCAAAGAGCTTTTTTTATTAAATAAATCTTTTCCTGAGTTAAGAAAACATGGAGAGAAAATCTGCAATTGTTTTGATATGCTTTAAGGTACCGTATTACCTTTAAACATTACTAAATTAAGTACTGGGGCACACAAAAATGCACAGTGATATTGAAGGAAATGTAGCTAATATGGCATTTACTAGAGGTGTCATTACCTCTTTAGCCTCTAAATTCAGTTAAGCACTTAATTGTGTATTGTTTAGGGGAGGCTAGATCCTGCTATTCAGTTCCAAATATTAAAGACGTAAAATATTTACAGGTATGTCCTACAATTTGTTTCTAAAGTCACAGAAAAATTGTTTCTTAGTTCAGATTAAGACAGATAGGGAAGAGAATATCCTTTATAACACAATTTTTTTTACAAAGATTAACATTATTTGGTGACAAACATTTGAAAATAAACCCTGAATTTCGAATTTCTTAAACTAAAACAGTGGTGTCTGAGCAATGGTTGCAAAGAAACACTAATTGCCACAGTCCATCTAGAAGGAACTCTGAGAGAATTATTAAAAAATGCTGGTTTTATTAGAATTTTTATTATTGTCTCCATCCTCACCAATAATCTATTTGGTTAGTTAAAAGAAATGCAAGCCTCACAACCTTATTAGGAACCTAAATCTAGATGTTTTGTGTTGTGGTAGAAGTCTTTTCCAACCATTAAAAAAAGAATCTTGGAAAATCCTTTATGTGAAAGTCATTGCTTTGGATATGCTCTCTTGGTTCCTTTACAATGGATAAAAGTGAACATCTCTTCATGTGAATTAGATGCAAAAAATTAGAATCTGTAGATATTCCCTCGAAGACAATAAATCTTGTATAACTTGCAAGATATGAAACATATAATACAGTGTACAGTCTTTAAATAGATTTTGTTCTTTTTCCAAGCCACATTTTAATGATAGGAAAAAAGAAGGGGAGAGAGGGAAAGCTCAACCATTTAGAGAAAATAATTTGGAAAACAGTTTTGTATTTAATATTTATATTTATAAGTACAATATTTTGTAAGAATTAAAATAAAAGAACAAGGAGAAACATCAGATAAGAATTGAAAATTATGATTTCTTCTTTGAAATCTTTTGGAAATGTTTTATCAAACATTTTGTAATTTAATTGCATAAATAGATGATACCAGGAAGCACAGACAGGCTGCTAGAAGGGAGCTGTATGTTATAAAAGATCACAAACTGGATATAATTGACAATATTTGTTTATTGCATAGATTGTATATGGGAAAGACAAACACAATAATGAAACATAAACAGAGTATGCATTGTTTAAATTATATATGAAGTAGCTCTTAAATTCTGTTTGGCCAAGAAGGATACAAAACTGTTGGATTAGGTCCAAAAGAAAGTAATAGGAATGGCTACAGGTTTAGAAAACATAACCTTTGAAGAAAAAAATGAAGAAATTAGTCTTACTTAGTGTAGAACTAAGATGGAAGGGAGCTATGACAGCAGAATAAAAGAAGCAAAAATAGGAGATAGGAATAAATACTTTAAAATGTCAAGTGTGAACAGCAGCAACACAAAACAGAATTAAGTGAAGCAAAGGATAAACATTAGAAAAAAATTTTAGTAGCACATCTAGTTGAACTATATACAGGGTTGAAAAGGGAGAGTCTGAAGCAATTCCCTCTTACACAGAAGCAGGCAAAAGCCATCTTCCAGGAAGAGTACAAGTATACTCTATCTCTGAGACAGGAAATAGGTTGTGTATCTCCTTGTGATCATCTCCAACTCCACTGATTACATTATATTATTACTTCTTTTACATATCTTTTATAGCTATGATGTAGCATATACTGAACACCTAGAAAGGAGCATAGCAGCAGGTAGAGGATCTCAGGCCCATTCCAAGACCTATCAGCCTGTCAGTGCTCCATCTCCACAAGCACAGAAGAATACAGAGGTCCAAAGTCAGGTGGAAATCTGATTTATAGACTTAAAGGAAATAAAGACTTGTCCAGGTCACTCCCTGAGCTGCTGCAAGAGATCCTCAGCTTCATTGTCCAGGAGTGAAACCCGCCAAGATAATGGTGAAGCACGTTTTGAAATGAGTAGGATGCTTCTTGGGGATATGGAATTTGTAATGACATACAGAGGAAGAACATTTTGGGATTACATAGATCTTTCTATGGCATGGTTAGGGAAAGAACAAAGGGTGGGAAAAGGGATAGTTTTAGATGACTTGGGGAGGAACAGATACTGACCTGTGATGAGGTTGCTGGTGGTATGGCAGTAGAGGTTGAACATTCCTACCAATACTCCATTACATTTTGTTGCTGTATGACAGATAACAGCAGAGGTCATGGTATCTGCCATGGAAACGCATATTAAGTAAAGGTGTGTAAACGAATTCCTCCATGCAGAAAAAAATTGCAGCCACTGACATTCATCAACACTTGCTGAACATTTGTGGAAACCAAACAGTGGATGTCAGCACAGAGAGGGAGTGGGTTGTGTATTTTAGCAGCAACACCATCATAGCTGATGTGAAACTGTGTCACCCCAATAGGTGTAGATTTTACAAGTGTAGCATGCAGGCTCTTGTTCATCGCTGGCAAAAATGCTTAGCTAATGGTGATGACTGTGTTGAAAAGCAGTGTGTTATAGCTGAGAACGTGTTCAATCAAATATCATTGTTGTGTTCTTTGTATCCTACTGTAGTTTCCATTGAAAGAAGTAAGAGACCTTACTTCAGAGAAACTTATGTAAAAGTTGTTCAGTATAGTTTTCTGACTATTCCCTATGCCTGATCAACATGTTGTCCTGTATACTTATTAAATCCCTTTCTAGCTCTTATCCTGACCACTGCTTTACCCAAGTGTCCACCGTACAGAGACTGGAGAGACTGGAGTTAATTAAACAAAATGTAAGAAACTAGGGTGGGATCATGGGTTACAGAGGATGCATGTCTGTATGCTGCCAGCACCTGGAGCAAGTGTGGTTGTCAGCAAGGGTGAAAAGTAACAGAGATCAAGACAGACCTTGATGAGCTTAGAGGTTTTCCAACCTTAATGTTTTATGATTCTATATGTATACATGTATAATGTGATCATTATACATCTACTTTGTGTGCATGTACCAACAGGGAGTGCCTTGACAACATCACTATGAGTTGAATCTGCAAGCATGAAGCTGTAGCATCCTCACCTCATCTGGCCACTGGATTGGACTGCACTGCCGACAATCTTGTTAAGTCATTGTGTTGTATGTGCTTTATTCTCTTCTGTGTTGATTAAAAATATAGATATTCACTGTATTACACTTTCTAAACTCTTGAGGAAACTCCAATGCTCCCTTCTTGTCTGGTTACTTCTATCTTTGCTTTTCACACATTCCCTTATATATCGTCTTTATAATGGTGACTTTCTGCAGAGCAAAATAGGACTTCTGTGATGATGATGACAGTTCAGAACTCTGGTGCACACTGTTGCATAATTACACCCTTGTATGTGTTTTGAGATGGTTAGAGAAATCATAGTGACAGCAGACAACATACACAAGTACTCCAAGTATATGTTTCTGCAAAGAAAATCTTCCGAGAGTAAAGGACTTTGTAACTTTTTTGATAGCATTCATAACTTTGTCCCAGTTTCCTCATAGATATTCATGTGTTCTAATTTATTATCCTGGGGAATATTAAAATTCTTCTCAAGGTGAACATTTTGTAATCACAGGTTGGCTCATTTACAGGGCAGCCTGCTCTTTTGCTTTACCTCTTCATCTATCCAAACATTCTGCCAGTTTCTTCAGCGATTGGTTTCAGTGTTTCTGTTGCAAACATATACTTAATGCTTTCTGTACTTAAGAATTCCTCACACCTGGAAGTTAATTTCTTTGAAGAAAAATGTGGAATAATCTGCTTTTCATAGATTACAGTGGAGTGGATGTTTATGGTGCTCTATGATTTCTAAGTACATGATGGTCAAAAAAGAGACTGACAGTACAAAGACCTGACAATCGCAGAATCTCTTCTCAATATGCCCTCAAGGATTTACTTATATTTTCCTGCTGTAAACATTTTTCTAAAGAGTGAATACTTTGAAATGGAAAAGTCTGATATTACTTCAGACATACTTTTCATGTACTTTGAAGATGCCAATCTGTTGCATTATGTGTATATTCTTATTTGTAGTTTGTCTTGTCTGTTTACCTAAAACCTCTTCTGCCCCTTCCCTTACAGTTGAATCATTTCAACCTCACTTGAGCTGGACTCCATATAACCCTTCTTTGCATCTTATTCTCCTTTCATTGCTTCCTCGACCCACTCTCATCTCCCAGCAAAGTCAACATAGACAAAGCAAAGCAAATAAGAACTAATATGACAGCTGTAAAACATTAATGAACTTTCTTGTCTTTTATGTTACTTCTCTTCCCTCTTAACCCTTTATTTTTTTTTAATCTACATATAAACTGTTTAGAGTAAAGACTATCCCTTCTTTGCTAGCAAAGTTAGTGCCATATTTCTTTGCTGGACTTGAATGTATAAGTTTTTCTTTAACGTGGACTGTGCCAATATCAGTGTTTTAACTGAAATGAAAAATAAATCTGCATTTTAACTGACTAAAAGTCTTGCTTTGTGCAACAGAGAAACAGATATTAATTACAATCTGAACTTGCTGCTATAGTTATGTATTGTGTTCTGTATCATTCCTAACTGAAGTCAACTACAACTGTTACATCAGGCTTTGTATCAGGATTGTTAATACTTTGATAAACTTAATTAATCCTAAATGCATGACTCTTCAGTCATATTTCTTGATTCAATTCACACCTCATAAATAGACATTAATATGGCATTCAGAGTATCACCTTGATATTATATTTGGCTGTTAAAGATGCCCCTGATACTCTTACAGTATACAGGAAGATAATCAGTGAAAATAAAGGCAGAATTCCTGTATTCATGCTCTCTAAGCACCCTAATGGAACTCAAAATGTGAATATAAAGGTCTGGACTTCTCTGTGCATGTGCAGGTTTTGGAATTAAAAACTGAAGTTATTCCAGGCAGTTCACTGGGAATTGGAATGGGTAAAAGACATAGAAATTTATTTCTGTCTTGTTGAGAGGCATGTTGACATTTGTTGTTTAAACACATTCAGCCCTGATTTTTTTTTTTTTTTTCTGTAGAGATGGATTAATCAGGTGTGGCTAGAAGAAGGTGGAGAATGGGAAAGACTAGATGTACTACAGGTTACCATTTGGATCAGGTCAAGATGTGCTTCTGGCCTTGTGCAGATTGACATCACTGAGATAGCACTGCAAACTTGTGCTCTCCTCACAAAAATATGATGAGTTTAATTTGTCCCACTTGATAATTCAACAATATTACTTATCCAGGTAATAATGGATTGAAATTATCTGAAACTGACACAATTGCTTGTTTGTTGTTGTTTTTTTTTTCCTTTTCACATTACAAGCTTCCATAGTTTGCAGTTCCCAGAATCATAAAATGGCTTAGGCAGGAAAGGAGATCTTGAGATCATCTGATCTAAGACCTCTGCTAAACAGTACACACAGTAGTTTGCACAGGACCATATTCAGGTGGCTTCTAAAGATTTCAGGGGAGACAACTCCACGTCTTGGTACAGTACTCCATCACCCACACAGCAGAGAAGTACTTCCTAGTGTTCAGACAGAATCTCATGGTCCAGTTTGTGCCCATTGCCTCTTGTACTGGCACAGGACACCACTGAACAGAACCCATCTCCTTTCTGTCTGCACCTTCTCTTCAGGTATATATAGACATCAATAAGATCCCTCTTGAGCCTCCTCAGCATGAATAGATTTGCAACAATGCCATGTGTCTTTTCTGAATGGTGAGTCTGAGGATTATCCAAATGGATTTCAACTTTTCTAGACTAAAATATCTATGAATGATTTAGTAGATTTTTAGGGATATAAGGGACTATTTAACAAATAAGAGGTTCAACAATTACAACAATCTTGCACCTCGGGAAGAATAACTGCATGTATTAATACAGGTTATGGGATGACCTGCTGGAGAGGAGCTCTGCAGGGAGGGACCTGGGTGTCCTGGAGGACAGCAGGTTTATCATGAGGCAGTAGTGTGTACTGGTTGCCAAAAGGGCCAATGATATACTGGAGTGCAGAAAAAAAAGGGCGGCCAGTGAGTTGAAGGATGTGATCCTCTCCTTGTGCCCTACAGTGTTGAGTCCATATCTTTAGTTTTGTGACCAGTTCTAAACTCCACAGTTCAGAAAAGATGGTGATCTCCTAGAAAGAGTCCACCACAGAAGAGATTGCTGACAGGGGATTTCATTACTGTTTATCTGAAGTGCGGGAATCAAGTCAATGAGGGCAGACTCTTTTCTGTGGCATGAAGCAATAGAACAAGAGGCAATGGCCAGAAACTGGAACACAGGAAGTTCCATAAAAACACAAGGAAGAACTTCTTTACTGTCAGAGTGACAGAGCCCTGGAAAAAGCTTCTCAGTGTGGTTATGGAGTCTCCTTCTCTGGGGATATTCAAGAACAGTCTGGATGTCTATTTATGCAACTCACAATTCTGTGTGATTCTATTTACATAAAATTTCAATAAATATTACTGAAAAAAAAATCAGTAGGTTTTAATTTGCCACACGATTCTTATCCCATTAATTCTAAACTAAGTGCTATACTGCATTTTTATTCTTTATCTATCTATTGACATACAGACTTCTATGGGTCCTGATATTCTCTATTTGTAGAAATAAAAAAATAATGAAATTTATCTTTTTATAGCCCACAAATCTCTTATGGTATGCAAAAACTGCTCAACACTATGAGATTTTATGATAATGTCATAATAATTCCTAGGAATACTTGTGCAGAGCACACTACATTATGGCAATCAAATTTACAACTAATGAAAATTAAGAGGAAATCAAACTGAGAATTTATTGCAATAAGGGCAAAGTTCTCTCAGAACTCAATAGCTGTATAATTCTTCCCTTTAATATATTTTTACTGAAAATAGACTTTTTTTTTCATCCTGAAACATAATGAGTAGATCTACTTCATGAGAGCAGCATAATGTTATCACAAATTTAAGCAGAAAAAAAGCTTAAATTTTAGTGTTCTCTTATCTGTACAGATTTGCCAATCTCTGTGCTTCCTCTCTGTAGCAATAGGAGAGTAGATTAAAAATTCCTGCTTTGTTCCATTACTTAATTGGTTAAATACAATTAATTTTTTTGTGTTATCTTGCATATAGTGGGATCACTTATATGAATAATTTATATTTTTTTAACATTTAGGCCTCTGCAAGTGTTTTTAATTAGATTATCACAGAATCACAGAATCATAGGAATCATAGAATCATTAATTATATTAATTAATTATGTCACATCTAAAATTAGTATCAAATCAGCATTTAATTCTAAGAAATTATTTAGAATATGTTGAGCAAATGTATGCTGATATATTAATGGTCTCCAAACTCCATCTGTTTATTGGGTTGCCTTAATGTCTGTGCAATAGGAAGTTAAATATTTGTAGTTAAAGGATAAAGAATAAGAGTAGTTGCTACTGAAGTCAGTGAAGGAAGACATATGTTTAAAGTGAAGGGCACTCTTTAAAATCTCCGCCCTGTGCCATTCAGTAGCTCAGGATGTATCACTGACATAAAAGAATAAAATCCTGGAGATTTTCAAATTAGTGGTTTTACTGTAATTATATGTTGTAGTCAGGATGAAACAAAGCAAGCTTTGGCTCTTTGAGGGAATGTCTGCAGGATTAGGAGAGGAACTGAGTTTTCAGCACTTAAATGTTTGCATGCTTTCAAACCATCATGAAGAGAAGGTCAAATTAAAAACTTAGTGCATCTTACTCGATTTCTAAAAAGTTTTGGAAGAACTTTTAAGCCAAATATTGTTTACTTATTTGATTAATGCTGGCAAATACTGAACCTAGCTATTCCCCAGTGCTGAACAGATGCCCATAAAAAACAGAGTTCTTCCTCTCTCCACATTGATATAATTTATTAGTTTACTGACAAGTTCAAGACTCAGATGGTTGTTCACCACTGTTATGACTCAAATTGACTTTAGCAATGAATGGCTTGTACAATTAAGGGCATTGTGTGGTTCCAAGTTATAGGCTGTTTGTTTATGTTAGAATAAGAACTGTATATATTCCATTCAGTAAACTTATTTGTGAAAATCTTCATGGCTTAGCCATGTTAATCCCAAAGGAGAAGTAAGGATGTAAGAATTGTCTATATCCTTACATTGCATTAAACAGTAGACCACACTATATAAACACCACAAATCTCATTCAAAACTTATTTTTAGCCATGTTTTGGTTACAGAATGTTTTAAAATCTTTCAAGTATCTCTTATCCTAAATGAGTGCATATATAAGACTAATAAATGAGTGTTGTGTACATAAATGTCTCGTACATCCCCTATATGAAACAGATGGAAAATTATTTTCCTGTTTAAGTGGTCTAACTTAATTTGATTCTCCCTAAAAGACAATACTGTCTGAGTTAATATTTCAAAAAAAGTACATGACATACACTTCCTACAATGTGCTTAAAAATTAGAAAAACAGGTGACTTTTATAAAACTCTGAAGGTAAAATTACAGACTCAATGTGTTGTAGTTAACTTCAGTATATTAAAATATCTTTATAGTTAGGGGAAAAAGAAAGAAAATAATATGTAGAAAAGGGAAGGGAAAATCATTTTGAAAGGGACAAAAATGAAATTAAGAACAGGGAAAGGAAAGATGAGAAGACAGTAAAACAGGTCTAAAGCAATTAATTGATGTGAGATCAAAGTTAGCAGAATTATAACGTTTTTAAACTTACTTCTTTTACTTTTGGTAAAATCTACGTTCAAAATAAAACTGTATTCATGTGTTTTCATAGAACCACAGAATCATAGAACCCTTAGACTTTGGAGGGATCTTTAAAGGTCATCTAGTCCAACCCCCCTGCAATGAACAGTGTCACATGGGTGAAAATCTTGCTACCTCTCATTTTTCTTGTTTATTCCTCAAAAGTTTGACATTTTTGCAGCTACATTCAAGTATTTTATTGCTGGTTTGATAAGAAACTCTTTTGTAGCTACTGATGTCAATATATAAAATACTACACAGAGTGAAAACAGAACAAGAAACAAGTAAGGATAGTAAGGATATACTAGAGAACTGTTAATAGTAATTGTCCACATGGAAAACATTGGCTTCAGTGACTCAGAGTTCTAATAATGTCTTTTGTAGACATGAAGACTGAACACAAGTTTAAGCACATGAATAGATACAATGAGATCTTTTTAAAGATGTTAAGAACAGAATTTGTTCCATATAAGGGACATCATCAAAGCAGGGAGTTGCTACTTGGCTGACTATACCTTGGCTGGCTGCCGAATGCCTACTACACCAGTCTCTCACTCCCTTTCCTCAGTAGAACAAGTGTAAAAAATAGAACTAAATATCTCATGGAATGAGATTAGTTCAGGGAGATCACTGAATACTTACTGTAATGGTCAAAAATAGACTCAACATTGGAAGTTGAAGATTATTTTAATTTACTGCTTGTTGATAACACTACAGCAGTGAGAACTGAAAACAAAACAAACTAAACCTACCTTCTTCTGTCCTCTTCTTCTTAGACTCAAATTCAGTGTTGATTTTTCTGTGTCTTCTGCCTTAAGTGGTTCAGGGGAATGAGGACTGTGGAACGGGCTTGTGGTTGGTTCATAACACTTTGCCTTTACTATACTGTTCTTCCTTGTTTTGTTATGTTTCTCCCCTGCTTCAGCATGGGTTAATCTCTACAAATTGAAGCTTACTTTGAAGCAGGTCTGCCTGCTCTGGCATGGAGTCCTCTGCAGATTTTAGTGTAGACCTGTGCTCTGATACGGTACACCACGGGTTGCAGGGGCTCAACCTGCTTCATTCATATTTCAAATTGTCTTCACACAGTACTTCTAAAGTAGTTTAAAGAAAGAGAAGTATGTCTTTTTTCATGTATTTTCTCATTAGTGTAGTGGTAGAAAAAAATTGAGAAATGACAAGGCAGAAAAAGGCAGTAAAAGAAAATCTGGAAGACCTACAAAAGACTCAAGTATAGGCAAAAAGAGAATTAAATTTAGTGGTCAAGACAAGATCTGTTTTTTTACAGTTTTGTATCTATATCTATAGAAATTTTCACTGTTTAGTTACATGAAAAGTACTTCAGTGAAAAAAAGAGCAAACAAAAAGGGAAAAACAAAAGCCATCAGACCTTTGTAACAGTGTCCAGCACAGTGATGGAATGAAGACATGGGCCATTCTGAAACCAGGTATCCCCAGAAGGAACTTTCCAGCTGTGCTGTGTAAAGGAAATGGATGATGGATTACTGGGATTAGTATTTAATTGTGAGCAAGGTGGTTCTGCTGTCTCAAGTCCAAATACATTTCGGAAGTAGATTCTTAACAACCACAATAAGCTGTGTTCAGAACCCTTTCAGTTTATTTATTTATACGTTATATTTTAAAATATGGTTCTATATACAAATCCAGTGTTTGTACAACTTTACTTTGCAGCCACAGAGATCATTATAACACTTCATATTATTATAATGTTAATGACTGGAAAGTTGGTAAGGGAATTCTATGGCAACTTATTTTGTAGTTCAATATAGCCACATTTCTTATGCGATTGATACATAGTACTTTAGGAATATAACCTGAAAATAATTCCTAAGATGATTCACCCTTTCCATGCTATCCACAAAAAGGAAAGATCTTTAGCCAGCAAACTGGTTACAAATCTTTGTGAATTTTACAGTCTGTCTAATTGTGTGAAAATTTGTTAGAGGAACATGGCTGTGGTTCCAGACTCTTGAAGCGCTTTCTACTGATGTTTTCATTCTATTCACTTAGAATGAACATGATCTTACAACGTAAATATCCTCCAGCTGTTTGTAGGTCCTTGAACTGTCACTGGTAAGTTGTTCTATCTTAACATTGATGTAAAGCTTCTTTTAATTTTTTAATATTTTTCCTTCCCTTCTTCACTCCAAATCCCTCAACTCATCCTCTCCTCTTTATTTCTTAATTACTTTTGGCTAAGTGTTTAAGTAATTGGCAGAAATTTGCTAAACATTGCATGATCTATTGCAAACAATACTCAGAGGACTTCTGAAGTAATTACGCACTGCCTTCTAGATATTCTGTAATGTTTTGCACAAGTGTACTGATATGGTTATATACTAAAGAACATACAACTAGATTAAATAGTTCCTCCTTTCAGAGAAATTGTTTATGGAATTCTAATGTTAATGAAGAAATACAGGAAAAGATTAATATCTACTTTTACTTTTTTCCCAGATAAAACTATCTATAAACCCATGTTATTTTCTGCATCATGCACATTGCATCCCCATATTTTAGACACGTTTTTACATTTTTCTCTAGTAGATATTTGGCATTCATATTAACCCTTAATTTGTAGCACACACATATATATATTATTTTAAAATATTAGAAATAAATGTCTTAATAGTGGTTTATGTAATATTCTATATCATTTGAATTAAGAATAGCACTGTGTTCAGTTTTTAGCCCCTCACTACAAGAAAGACATCTAGGCCATGGATAAAGTTTGGAGAAGGGCAATGGAGCTAGTGATTCTATTCAATGATTCTATGATTCTATAAACTTGACTTAGCATGGAGATTAGACTCAGTGATCTGCAGAAGTCCCTTCCAACTCCTACCTGTAACAAACTTTACACGACCTGTGATTCTGTGGTATAGCTGATGAAGAAATGAGAAGTTTTATGTATTTAGGAATAAACAGACACAGGGCAAGAGGCTTTGAAAAATTATTTTCAGGATGTAGTGGAACTCATTTGAACATAAAGTTGTGTGAAAGGGTCTTACAGAGAAGAAAGTATACGTTTGTGCATTCATTGCAGGTAAGAAAATACAATGGATTTAAATTGCATCAAGAAAGATTTGGCCGAGATATAATGAGAAAGAATTCAACCAGAAAAGGCAAAAACATACTAGAATATTTTGCCTGAGGATACAGAAGTTTCCACAACCCAGAGATTTAGGTTTCTGTAGCTGAAAAAACTCACAGCCAAGCCATTTCTTGGTGAGCCCAGAGACTGTGGAATGTACACTGTAAAAGGGTGGTATATATCTATATTGTATTTAGAAAAGTAATTCAGAAACATTTTAGTGTTTTTACAAATAATTGGAGGTATGAAGCAAAAGTATATGTACAGTTTTTGACAGAATCTGTTTCTTGGTTTTCATCATATACACAATGCTGAGACTCCATAATTTTCCTGCCAGTTTTGTGGATCCCAATTTGAAAGCTGTTCTATGAGAATTAGAATTCTATTCCAACTCTGTTAGCTTACTGCTTAGCCACTTTTCTGGACCTGTAAACAAGAATATCAATGGATACCAAATGTTACTGTGGTTTTTGTAAACTACGTATTGATTGAGACCAGTATTTCATTTAAAGTAGGCTGGAAAACCTATATCAGATAGTAATACACTATCATAGACCAGACTGAAAATCTCACAAATCTTGTTACAAATCTTTCAAATAGCCTTTTTCCCTTCTTCCCTTCCCTTCCCTTCCCTTCCCTTCCCTTCCCTTCCCTTCCCTTCCCTTCCCTTCCCTTCCCTTCCCTTCCCTTCCCTTCCCTTCCCTTCCCTTCCCTTCCCTTCCCTTCCCTTCCCTTCCCTTCCCTTCCCTTCCCTTCCCTTCCCTTCCCTTCCCTTCCCTTCCCTTCCCTTCCCTTCCCTTCCCTTCCCTTCCCTTCCCTTCCCTTCCCTTCCCTTCCCTTCCCTTCCCTTCCCTTCCTTCCCTTCCCTTCCCTTCCCTTCCCTTCCCTTCCCTTCCCTTCCCTTCCCTTCCCTTCCCTTCCCTTCCCTTCCCTTCCCTTCCCTTCCCTTCCCTTCCCTTCCCTTCCCTTCCCTTCCCTTCCCTTCCCTTCCCTTCCCTTCCCTTCCCTTCCCTTCCCTTCCCTTCCCTTCCCTTCCCTTCCCTTCCCTTCCCTTCCCTTCCCTTCCCTTCCCTTCCCTTCCCTTTTTTTTTGTATTTTTTTTACTCCACAGAAATTATAGCATTTTTAATACATTTCACAAATATTAAACTACTGAAAAATAGAGAAATGTTACCCGAGTTCAGTAATTAGGAATTCATAGGGGTCATAGAAACATGGAATCATTAGGACTGAAAAGACTGCAAAGATCATCTAGTCCCACCATCGACCCATGCCTGTGTCTGCAATTGCACACAAATTTGGAGGTTGGTATTTGAATTGTGTGGTATATAAGGCATATCCCTTGGAACAGCAGTTTTTTTTCTTTTCATAATTTGGTGGTAATTCTAGATAAAATCTTTAATATTAAGTAAAAATAATACAAAACTTGCTAACATAATTCTGTGGCTGGAAGAATCTATGAATCTATGAAGAAGCTTAGTTTCAAGTTTCTGGTTATTACTTAGAAATATACACCAGAGATATAAAGTATGTTGTTCATAGCTGCCAACGTTTTTTTCTGAGTATGATTTCAATGATAACTGATTATTTGAATGACACAAGAAATCAGTCACATCATGCTTTAATGTATTTTTCACGAGGCAAATAACCTACTTGTATTTTCTTTATAGCTGACAGTATATATTGGCATGCAAATAGTAAGTGTAACAAAAAAACCAAGGAAAAACATCAGATTTATCTTTTGAGCTGTGAAACCTTATAAGTTATGTTCATTTGGCAAGCTTTCTCCTAAGGACTTTATTTCTGTCAAAGTACATCAGCTATAAAACATGGAGTTTGATCCATAAGTGGGGACTCTTTCCTATTCAGAAGTATATTATTTCACCTCTTTTAATTATTATATCAAATGGAATGTAACTGGTTGCCACCTTCCCACTTTATCTTTTATTGTTTGTTATTACATTAAATTGAGAAGAGAAGGAAAAATCTAGCTAATTTATGTGTACAGAATTATATTATATACTAATTTTCAAGAGCTAGGTTATTTTAAGAATGATTAAAAAAAAACAAACAACTGTAATGGTCAGGTCATATTTCCTATCACAGCATTCTGTATGAGGTGGCAGGCATTAAAGAAAAAAAGGTAAAATAAAATAAGCTTTACAGCCCACCCTCTCAACCTCCAGAAATTTTCAGGTTAGGAACTTGCTGATCTGAAGCCTGGAAATGTGAGCTTGTTTTCTTAACCTCAAATAAATCTATACATAAGGATTTTCTCTAATTCCATGGGTTGTTCTGTGAACAGATAAAAAAAGCATAGTAACACTATTTGCAGAGCAATTTCTCAGCTACTAAAGCTTTATTATTTTTATTTTTATTTATTTTTATTTTTAAATCTAGTTACTGTCAATAGCTTTGCCTTTTCACAAGTGGTGAAAAAGAGCCTGCATATTACATTTGATGGCTTCAGGAAAACATTGCCTATGCAGTCTATCTTCCATCATCCTGAACACATGGACATCAGAAAGTGTAAAATCTGAACTAGACATTGGATGCACCAAGACTGTTCCACAGTCTTCAAATTGACATGGAGCCTGGTGCTATTGTGTTGCAAGAGAAAGGTTGTCTTCTTTGTTCTGATTCTGGAAGTTGGAGCCATCATCTTCATCAGTGTTGTGATATAGGAATTGGAGTTGATGGTTTGTCTGGTTCTAGGAAGTTCAGAAAGATCACCCCTTTCCTATCCCAAAAGACAACATACATCACTTTAGCCACTGGTTATTGAGTCTTGGACTTTACCTTCGATGGGGAATTCACATGTTGTTACTCCATAAACTGCCATTTTGCCTCCATCTCATAGCAATGACACCACATCTCATCACCATTAATGAGACACTCCAGGAAAGTATAGTTTTCAGCCTTATATGTCCTTGCATACAATGTTTTTTCTGTTCTTGTCTGAGCATTTTTGGGACACACCTGGTGCAAACTTTACAATATTCCTGCATTGCCACTATCATTACCAAAGCATTGAAGCCAGTATTCAGCTCCATACACCGTTCTCTGAAAATAATCCAACAATTCATGTAAACGAGCAGATCAAGATGATCTCCATTTCATGGTGTGACAACTGTGCATGGCTGTGCTGGAGTGTGGTTTGCCTTTAACATCACTGTCATTGCTGCTGAAAGGCACCACCCGTCACTATGCTCATACTCACTGTTTGGTCTCCATAAACATTCAGAAAATATCAATGCATGTCAATAGGTGCCTTTTTTTTCCCTTTATTTCTTTCTTCTTATGTGGAGGAATTCAGTTTCAGACCTTTGCTTCATACACACTTTCATGTCAGACTTTCATGTCACACTTTCATGTCATTTGTGAGGCTACCTCTCTGCTGCCACTGGTCACAGGGCAACAAAATGTAACAGAATATTGATGAGAAGGTTCACTGTCTACTGCCTTACCACCAACATCTGCCTCTGACATTGTTGTCCAACATACTAAAATAGAAGAATTTGAAGTTTATGTAGCCAACTGTGTTCCTGGCTACAAGAGAAAACTCATGTTCTACTGCTTAACTATGTGCTAAATTGGATCTTGCACAGTGTTGGGGAATAGCAGCATGTCTGAGGAGCTCAGTTTTCAAGAGTTCTGGGACCATCTCTGGTTCTCTTGTTTGACTACAATATAACATGTCTCAGAGTCAGAATCTGCAAACATTTGGGGTGTTCCTCAGAGGTTGGTACGGGGACCAATCCTGTTCAACATGTTCATCAATGACCTTGATGAGGGGATAGAATCTACCCTCAGCAAGTTTTCTGCTGATACGAAGCTAGGAGGAATGGCTGACATGCCAGAAGCTGTGCTGCCATTCAGCAAGACCTGGATAGGTTGGAGAGTTGGTCAGAGAGGAACCAGATGAGGTTTAACAAGAGCAAGTGTAGAGTCTTGCACCTAGGGAGGAATAACCGCATGCACGGGTACAGATTATGGGATGACCTGCTGGAGAGGAGCTCTGAGGAGAGGGACCTGGGTGTCCTGGTGGATGACAGGTTGGCCATGAGCCAGCAGTGTGCCCTGGTGGCCAAGAAGAACAATGCGATCCTGGGGTGGACTAAAAAGAGAGTGGCCAGCATGTTGACAGAGGTGATCCTTACCCTCTACTCTGCCCTGGTGAGGCCTCACCTGGAGTATTGTGTCCAGTTCTGGCCTCTCTCATTCAAAAAAGACAGGGATCTCCTGGGAAGAGTCCAGTGAGGTGCTACAAAAATGATAAAGGGCATGAAACACCTCTCTTATGAGGAGAGGCTGAGAGACTTGGGTCTGTTCAGCCTTGAGAAAAGAAGACTCAGAGGGGATCTGATCCATGTCCATAAATATCTAAGGAGTGGGAGGCAAATGAATGAGGATCAACTCTTCTCAGCAGTGTGTAGCAACAGGACAAGAGGAAATGGCCACAAATGAGCCTTTTTGGTAAAGCTGGTCAATGAAATGATCTGTTCATTAGTGTGTTTTTTGGATATATAAAAATATAGGTGGACATAAAGCTATCAATGTGCTCCTTCTTCCTTGGAAAATAGATGAATACCTTGTCATATAAGTAACACAGGGAACATGATCAGGTAGTTTTGTTCTTTTGCCAACTCAAGGACTAAAATTTCTCTCTGAGTAAGAAATGTCTTCTTAATGCACATTGGCAATTTTAGGTGTAACTGCTTTTGTCTTATCTGGCTTTAACTCACTCTTCTGTTAGGGAAGATGTGATTATACAGGCTGTGTGGCTCTGTAGGCCTTGCTTCCACATGGATACAGACAAAAATCGTAATTATCTTTCCATGAACTCCAACTTGCACACTGACATTCTTCTCCAGTGTATGAAATCCCATGTAACTACCATTTTATCCAAACATAGGAGGACAATCAGACTTGGAATGCATTAATTTCTGCCATCTTAAAGAAGCATACATTCCAATAACAGTATGCTTTTGTGGAGGAATGTTCTCACTAAGTTTTGATTGCATAAAAGTATGGTTCTGTAACTTCACAGCTGTTCTAGTCAGTAATACAAATAACATTGTGACTTCTAGTGGTATTTCTTGAATCAGTGTGCAAAGCAAACAAAGTGATTAGGGATTGTATAGATTAGAAAAAACAACTTTATATTTTTACAGTGTATTTCCTAATAAAGCCAGTCTTGCTGCTATAGGTATATAATCTGTCACATGATAGAGTGCTTGACATCTTCCTTTCTCTGTAACTTTTGGTTAATATTTCTGACTACTTTTTTAACTAAAACAAATATTATTTTGAATTAAAAACTGCTGTTATCAGTGTGACTGTTAATTATTTATTACTAGCATAGGTGAAATTTTATTTTATTTATAGGTGAAATTTTATTTATTACTAGCATAGGTGAAATTTTGCTACTCAGCAAAGCAAGTACTGCTAACATCTTATTTAATTATTATAATTGGGACTTGGCCTCAAATGGCTGCAAACTCCTAAACTTTTAAGTAAAACATACTGAAACTTACATATATCTGGCAGATATATACTGCTACGAAGCAATATATATATATTTTACTTGAATGTGATTCTTCTTTTATTTGCCTGCAACTTGGAAAATTAAGTTTAAAACATATCACTAATGTCTTTGCATATTAATACATTTTGGAAAGATTTTAAGTTATGTTAGTGTGTACTCAACACTCATAAAACTTGTGCAACAGAAAGTAATGGAACATAAAACAGCTTTTGTAGTTCATAGGAAATAGTCTGGAAGCTTTGTAAACACTGAAACCTAAGTTAAAACCAAAGTGATTCTGTTTAGTACTGTAGGGCACTTATCAATTACATATTCAAACAGAAAATCTTTTTTAAAGAACTCACTTCTAAATGAGCTTCTGTTTTTGGTTGAAAATGAAATCTTTGTAGGGATCCGTATTGCAGAAATCAGAAAGTAAGATGATATTTTCTTGCTTAAATCATTAGTGCTTTAAGCTTGTCTTACCTTTTGTCACTCCCACTGGTTTGCTTTATCAACCACTTCTTCATGTGAGGGGTCAGTTCTTCAGGGTCTTATTGTGGGGTTCTATTTCCTACCTCCCTCACTGTGTTTATAGTGAATGCACTGTTTGTATATAGAGAGAGGACATCAGAAACTCCACAACTTACTGGAGTTTAGTCTATGAAGAGCTGGTTGTAAACAAAAATGAGAAAAGACCAATTTGCTTTGCACAGGAATGTTGTGTGCTGGGTAGATTTGTTGGTTTTTGGCTTAAAATATTCTTCTTGCAGTCTTTTTTTTTTTAACCATTCAAACAATCCATGAATACTATCTCTATGAGATATGATGTCTCATAAATAATCACATATATTTTTAGATTCCTTTGTAAGTGTTTTTAGTGGAAAAAACTTTCTGTAAGTACACTTTTTGCAATCATAACTACTTGTCTCAGCACAGAAGCTCAAAACACTACAAAACAACCTAACTACTCCAAACAAAAACTACCCTGTGCCCTGACTATTGTACAGATATTCAAATAAAAAAAATTAATACCAAAAGAAGATACCAAAAGTAAATACCAGAAGAAGATACACAGCTTTGAGACATATCTGTAGGTGACTATATCTCACTTATTCACAAAATGCTGCTGCAGCAGGGCACTGTGTTGCTGAAGAAAAGTAACGCAGTTTATAAGTACAAAGAATTTAGTGCAGAAAACTATGATTCATAGTGCATACCTAAAACAGGCATTAAAGATGCATTAATTGTAATTCTCACAAACTAAATATTAGTGTTTGCTAATTTTGAAGCTTATAATCTTCTGAGAGACACATTTATCCTCTGTAAATTCACTCTTTGCAATGTATGGAATATAAATAGATATTTTTTGTTTGTTCGTTTTTGAGTTACTAGCATGCTTAGCAAAAATCACGAGAACACACAGGCAAATTGCTTTATGGCCTCAATGTGTGACTTGGACATAGTTGGCCTTTCTAAGAGCTTAATGGATGTGGTCTACTCTCATAGATTCATAGATTCATAGATACATTAGGTTGGAAAGGACCTACAAGATCATCTAGTCCAACCATCCTCCTATCACCATCCCTACCCACTGAACTACTAAATCAAATCCCTTAGCCCCTCATCTAAACGCTTCTTGAACAGCGCTAGGGATGGTGCCTCAACCACCTCCCTAGGCAGGCCATTCCAGTGCCTGACCACTCTTTCAGAGAAAAAAATTTTCCTCAAATGTAATCTAAATCTTCCCCGGCACAACTTGTGGCCATTCCCTCTCGTCCTGTCATTAGTTATCTGGGAGAAAAGGCCGAACCCCTCCTCACCACAACCTCCCTTCAGGAAGTGGTAGAGTGCGATAAGGTCTCCTCTGAGCCTCCTTTTGTCTTGCTTTGTATGGTTCATGCACCATACTTAGGAGATGTCAGCATAACTCTGAGATGGATGATATTTTTCTGGCAGCAAGAGCAGCCTCATCCTCACCTTTATCTTCTTCAGACATTTTTCAAATAATGTGGCTATGTCTTGCATATGTTCTCCATGTGTTCAGCGGAACAGCTCTGTGCATGCTCAGAAAGCCAGACTCTACTTGGCAAGTGGTCTTCCTGTTCGTTTTATCAGGCTATGTCTGAAAACATTCAGACAACCTGGAAAAAGCAATAATTTCTGAAGATGTGAAGAAATCTGTGAAGATTTCTGAAGATGTGAAGCTGGAGAGTTGGTCAGAAAGAAACCAGATGAGGTTTAACAAAAACAAGAGTAGAGTCTTGCACCAAGGGAGGAATAACCGCATGCACCAATACAGTTTGGGGGGTGACCTGCTGGAGAGGAGCTTTGAGGAGATGGACCTGCGTGTCGAGCTTGACAACAGTCTGGCTATCAGCCAGTAGTGTGCTTTGGTGGCCAAGAAAGCCAACAGGATCCTGGGGTGGGGTAAAAAGAGCATGGCCAGCAAGTCAAGGAAGGTGATCCTTCCCCTCTACTCTGCCCTGATGAGACTTCACCTGGAGTACTGTGTCCAGTTCTGGGCTCCTTGGTACAAAAAAGACAGATCTTCTGGGAAGAATCCAGTGAGGTGTTACTAAGATGATAAAGGGCATGGAACACCTCCCTTATGAGGAGAGGCTGAGGGACCTGGGTCTATTCAGCCTTGAGAAAAGTAAACTCAATGGGGATCTGATCCACTTCTATAAATATCTAAGGAGCGGGAGGCCAAGGAATGAGGCTGAATTCTTCTCAGTGATGTGTGGTGATAGGACAAGGTGAAATGGCCACAAACTGAGGCATAGGAAGTTCTGCTTGGGAACTTCTTCACAGTGCAGTGATGGAGCACTGGCACAGGCTGCACAGAGAGGTGGTAGAGTCTCCTTCTCTGGAGAGGTTTCAGACCTGCCTTGACACCTACCTGTGCAACCTGGGCTAAGGAGCTGCTTTGAAAGTGGGGACTGGACTCCATGATCTCTAGAGTTCCCTTCCTTTTATGAATCTGTGAAAGAACGTGAAATATTTTCCCTCTTTTCCCTCCTATGTTTCTATTGAAAAACTATATTAAAATTTTCTAATTTCTAAAAACTGCCTTTGGAAGAGGTGCATTTTGATGTATGGACGTAGTTACAAAGAACAGTGAAACTGTTAGGGGATTCCAGGAGATTTCTGCTGTACAGTTTATTACAGGAGGACCTAGATTTACTTCAACCTGACCCAACAACAACAAAAAATAATCACAGAAATAATAGAGTTACAGATATGTTGATATATTTAAAAAGTGTCTTTAAACTAGAATGGAACAGATTTGAGATCTAACTTTCAGGAAAATGCAAAATGTCTGTAACCCTTGCCTTTGAGAGTTAATCATATCTGTCTCAGGAAAGAAAGAACAGATAAGTATAATAAAGTAGTATAATAAAAAATCAGTAAGATTGTCAGCTATGAAGACAAGCTATGGCTCGGTATTTTCAGTGTATAATTTTAAAAGATGAATTTTTGAAGTGTCTACAACAGTAGAAGTCAATTAGAAAAGCTCAGAAGACCTTTCTTCTTTAATAGGTGATCTCTCTGGATTTAGACATACACATATGCACAGAAATAAACACACACACAGATCAACAACACAGTTTTTTAACTTTGAAGGAATAAGTTTAATTTTTAAGGCAAGGAATTTGATAAGATTATGCAAATTAGATAAAGGGTAGGCACTTCGATTGTCTGGGAGTACCAATGTCTGAGTTTCCACAAAACAGATGCATAATTTGGAAGATCTGTCACAGCCAGACAGGATGGAAAACAACAGATTGAAGGAAAGGTAGTAATGAAACAAAATTAGTAACTAATAGGCATGGAAATAGACATGCAAGAAATGCCTAGCTACTCCAGGCATCTGTGAAAAATAAAACAATGCTAATAAAAGTCTTCTTTGCATGCTATTATATAATAGAGTTTTGGACATTCTTATTTATATTTGTTCACAGACTCCTGAATTCCAGTCCAAATACATCTGTGATTTGCCTTAGAAGTGAAAATGGCAAAGGTATATATTTTTTTAACATTCCTTCAGTTTAAGCTTTTTCGATTCATGTAACTTCTGTTTGCAAAGCTCAAACATGAGTTATTAGAATCACGGAGATGAAAGGAAGATTATCAGCTTATTCCAGAGTCAACAAACAGGTAAAGAAGATTCTTCTAAATATTTCCTTTCTTTCTGGAATAAAAAAAAATGAAGTGTACATGTGGCATATCTCCATCCAAGAAGTTGAAACTAATTCTGACAAATTCGGTCAGATGCTTCCTTTTAAGCTCTGGCTGCTTAGCTATTTCTTTGAAGTCATTCCTGCTACAGGTAGTGAAAGCTGAGTGCATGCTATTTTAGCTACTCCTCCTTCCCAAACAGGAAGCAGTTCTTTTATAATGTGCATTTTTTATCATCTGATTTATAGTCTTTGTTTGCTTTACTATTTTGTATTTCTTGCATTGCAGAGAAAAAGAATTTCTGTGACATGCCTTTGTCTAAGTTGCTTCCTATTCTTTATGAGAGTTGCAAACCTTTTTTTTTTTTTCTTTTTCTCAAAAAAAGGTCAGACTTCATTGAACTGCAAGCCAGATATTCAGATGATCATATACTTATTTCACCTTTGAAAAGTTCTTTTTTCTTCTTCTTAGTTATTAGTTCTTATCTATTAGTTTGAATATCAGTTTTCCGGAAAATTGAAGGTAGCATAGGAGAAGGCACCTGTAAAAATGATATTTGTTTCTTTCATACTAAATATTTTCTCTCATAGTGAAATCATCTCTAACTTTTTACCATTGAAAACAATGCATCTCCTTAGATAAAACATATCTCACTTCTAGGAATAAAACTAATAGTATTACAGGGCAAAGAAAGAGAAAGAAAATGAAATAAAATGTATGGATTTCAGTAATAATGGGGACTTTTTGTTTTGCATTTCTTACGCATCCTGACCATATATTTTAAAAAGATATTGTTATATACTTTAAAAGATAATGTAAAGAACATTCTTTCAAACAGTAATCTGATAAATATGCACCTTCTGTTTAGCATTTAGCTTGTCATTGTGTCATATCTGTTTATTTTTTTAATGCAGTAACTGCAAAATATATTTCATGTTGTCTAAACTCATGACTGTTGGACAAGGTCTCTCAACAGATACTAGCAATTCAGTTCTGTGATGTGATACAGATATGTTTGCAGGGATTTGTAGTTGCTTTTTTTTAAAGATGAAATCTGTTACAAATTAGGGAAATATACCTCTAATGTTAAAATAATAGGTTAAATACGTTATTTTTATTATTTAAATCAGCATTTTATATTCTCAGAAGAAAAACTAACAAGGCTACATATATATAGCCTATATTTGATTTATTCTAAGTTATTAAAAGAAATCTCAGAATAACATGATGTGCATTTTAAAACATCTGTTACTCGTGGTGCCTTCTAGGGGACAAGATACATTAACTCAGCTCTTGGTTGAAGAGAACTTAGTGTAGAAAAATCTCTCTCTTCCTTGGTAACAGAAAATTTCAGATCATGACATAATCTGTCTAAATATTTCTGTGTCATTCTTTGCCTTATTCCAATATGAATTCAATAGGACCACACTCTGCTTTCTTAAAAAATTCATAATAAACGTATATTTCAATGTTGCTTTTATACACAGTGCTTCTCTTCAGAGTTATTGAAGGCAGACATTTCTTTCTGGCTATTTTTTTTTCTTCCCTTTTTTTTTCCCCCTCAGAATTTGACTCAATATAAGCATGCAGTTGGATAACAATCATCATTGTCCAATACTAATCTTTTATACAGCAGTGAGGTTACCATATTTATTTCTCAGAATTTTCTGTGCTGAGTCAGTAGTTGAAATTTGTATATATTTATCTTATGTCAACAAATACAGTAACAAATTGTGTTTGAATTCACCAATTTTTGATTCATCGTGCATACTTGCAGTTGTATATGCATGACAATGACAGTGTTTGTAGCACGGACATATAAGTATGATATAGGTTAGAACTTCCATTCAATTTACAAAATGAGTATCATGCATCAGCATTTATTCAGCTACCACTCATAAGAAATGCAGTAAGGATATCCATACGTTAAATACTTTAAAATAAGTTCTAATGGAAACAAGGTGAATTAAGAGCACATTAAAAAAAAACAGGCTTCTTACAGAAAAACTATTTTCATGTGTATCTATTTATATCCATGGGCCTATTTTTTAATTAAACTAGCATTTCTATGAACTTTAATTTAAATATGTAATCAGCATAAGAAGGAAAGGACAAAAATACTTAACATATTGCATAAATCTGCTTTTTTTTTTCCTTTTCTGTTCAAAGTTAATTCAGTGTTATTTGACAAGCATATGATCTAGATTAACATGTAATAAGAATATCATGGTGAAAATTTTGCCCAGAATTATAAAAGCTCAAAGATACACTAAAGATTATTTGACATATCTGCCACAACACGATGTACCTGGAATTACAGATATATATAATGTAGTAAAATTTTGCGGAAAGCAGTTCATCATGCTTTAGTAAAAAACCTACATATCATTAAAATTAAAGCACCTGCCTCCATTCTCTTAAAGTGAGAAGGGCTCTTCAAATCACTCAATTTGTTTTCAGTTCACTGATGGGTATTCTGGATTATTATTTTTTTTAATGTGAATGTTCTTTATTATCATCATCACCATTTTCTTATGGTACTAGCTGTGATTATTCTATCAGTGATAATTATGTTCTCAAAAGAAATTGTCTTCACTGGAACAAAGGGTACCGTGGTTAGATCTGGAAAGACCTAGTGGCATAAAACCTTTACCAGAATAGGGAAGTTCTAATAATTGCTGATCTACTGAGTTTGTCATATCTCATCTATCCTTCATCTTCATAAAGAAATGCAAACTGGGAACAAGAGGCAGAAATTAAAACCAAAGGTATATTACATAAAGAATATATATATATTTAATTTTTCAAAATTTGATGTCTATGTGCCACCATTTCTTTGTAGTCTGTAGTGCATGTACTTTGTACAATGGTCTTTAATATTACCACTTCAAAAGGCCAGTGCATTCTGGAAAGGTAAGTGATTTCCAGGAAATTCTGAACTATAATCAGTTAAGATTAGTTAAGATGAGTTAAGAAACGTGCACAAACAGCCTTAATATAAACACATATAAGATGTCTTCTGATAGGCAGATCTAGAAAAAGAGCTCTAAGTGACCAAATACACCTGAACTTTTTACTTCAAAAGACCTAACAAAATGTAGACATTTGATAGTCCACTCAGGAAAATTTCCATTTATAAGTAATGCTCTCCCTCAGAATGTCTGGATAGATTCCTATTATCTGAGAAAGGAGATATAACAATCAAGCAAACAGCCTGGAAGACAAAAGTAGAGCGAGGATGAGACAGACACTGAGCTGCACATGGAAGATGTTAGAGTAACGTGTAAAATTCAGTTACAAATCTGTTTTGATTTGTGTTTTTGTTTTTTTGTTTTTTATTTTTTCATATGATCCTAAATCAAATTCTGGGTATAAACTCACTTTCCAAAATCTGGATGTTTCTAGATCAGGATCCTGTGGATCAGAACAGTCACTAATGCTGAAGCATATTGCAACTATAGCAGTGTCAGAGATGCATATTTATGTGCAATGCTCATGAAAATCCCAAACAACACTAATGCTGTTTTATTTGAAAGTCTTTGATGTTTACAAGAGATAGGCATATGCCAAGTCTGGCACATCAGAGTTTAAATTGTATAAAGGCAGCAGCCACAGCAGCTTTGTTCTGCATGAGGGCTTACAAGTCAAGAGGGAGATTGTGCTTACAGCTGCGAACAGTGTGAAAACATTTTCAGGATCTGTAATGCTGTTTCATGTCAGTTGTTAGTTGACCAAGGCTGACTGTCAACCAGCTGACCATTTTCAAACTAGTGGGAAATGAAGAAATGGATTTTTATCACTTTATACTAGAAACTGCAGTTAGTTATATCCTGACCCAGAAAGAGCTATTTGAAATTGTTATATGATCTACTTAGTGATAAATATTCATGGCCTTAATACAAACCTGAGCTCATATTCCAAATGAATATATCAAGGTATTTTTTGTTTGTTTGTTTGTTTTGAAGAAGAGAATACTATAAAACCTAGATATATCTATGAAATATTTCAGCCACTTGTGAATATAATTTGTTCAAAAACTTTAAGAAAATCAGTTATTGTTACATATCTTTATACAGATATACATAAATATGCATATATAATAAAGATATGACATAAAAATAATACTATTTATCTCTACTTTATCTATATCAATATTTTGAGGATTTTTCCAATCCAAAGAATTTCCATTTTTAGATAAATTTAAGCTTCTGTAATGTTTAGAGTCAACGTCACTATACGCTTATCTAAGTTTATGCATTTAAAAATAAATGGCCAGCTTAAAGTTTAATCTGGCATTATTTTCAGTGGAAATCTAGAGCACAATTCATTTCCTTGTACACCAACACTCATTAGCTCTTAAAATGTCCCTGGATACAAACAGTAGCTGCATAAATTTGGCAGGCACAGTACAAGACCTATGGAAGATCCACACACTTCAGGGCTTTTCTGAAACCAGAGCACATCAAAATCACATGTTCAGATGTGGGCAGCTGAACTGATCTGAGGTATATACACAAGCTGCGCAGAATATACACCTCTTACTAAATTCTCCTTTCTTCCACAAGATCACACAAGATCCACACAAATGCTTTCTATAGGAATGGCCCCAGTTCTAGACTTTCCTGAGCTAACAAAATGAAAGTACCGCTTAAAAAAATATTTTTGCAAAGATCGAAATGCTTGGGAGTTTTTAATCTAATAGTGTTGACATAGTCTCTCTGTTCTGACCTTAATTTCTGGATTCAGCTTTCCTGAATGGCACCCTAAAAAATATTTCTTCCTATGACTGCAATTCAAGTCCATGTCCAGTGCCAATATCTCCAGTGGTTAGGTACAAGATCTCTTTATCTATATCATATTGATATGTTGAGAGTACCACAGCATATACCACACAAGGGTGGGTTCAATCTTAGGGAAGTATTAGGGGAAGCTGTCGGTAACCTTTAGTGCACACTCAGTCACACCTGTACCTGCACTCTAAGAAGGATAAGCAAGTCATATCTAAGTGAGTGCCTTCTATTTGAACTGTCTAACCTAGGTCATTTAGGGACATTTTAAGAGGACAATGGACAAGAATAAGTTATTTTACAGAAGATGTAGATATCCTAGATATTTAAACACTCAGTCAGTTTAATTTAATTGTATATTTCCCAGAGCTCTCTGGATACTAGAACTTTTAGCTACTGGAAATATAATATTCTGAAAACAGTCATGTTTTGAATTTGTAAAAAGCCCAAAGAATTCACCTTAAAATTCTGTCCATGATCAGATTTTCTGTGTATTTAGATACTGGAACAAAATGACTTCAGAATATGTCACCTCAAATACAAAATACATGGATAAAATTGAGAAAAGCAACAGCAACCATAAAATGTTAAATACAGTATTAACTTCTAACTTATAGTATTATACAAATGTTATAATAAAATAAAATCACAATATTTAATATAAATGTTGCATCTATCCCCTAAGTGTGTTTGTACTAGCAAGAATCAGAAAGTCTAAATGCTCTATTTATATTTATATTTGCTTTTCAAGCCAGAACTGACTTATTAACACAACCCCCAAATTCTAATAAAACTAGTTTTTCCAGTGAGACATATTTGGTATTGTTCTATCATTTAGGAAGTTTCACACCAGCATGGGTAAGAACTTAATTCCTGTGGGAGGGATGGAACACTAGAACAAGATGCCCAGAGATGGTGTGGAGGCTCCTTCCTCAGAGAAGACCTCCATGGACACCTTTTTTATGTGACCTGCTGCAGGGAAGCTGCTTTACCAGGGGATTGGAATATATGAACTCCACAGGTCCCTTCCAACCCCTAGGATTCTGAGCTTCTGTGATTTTGTGCTTTACATTTCTACCCAGAAACACTTTTCAGACTTCCAGTTTGAACTGGTGACTTTGCATAATTAAATTTGAGAGAGACAGTGCATTCATGCCCTAGATAGAGAATGATTTCAGAGTCTCATTATTGGTGCATATATATATTTTCTTGGAATAGTTAATAAAAACAGGAAATTTGATAATACTTAGAATGGATAAATGAGATTACTGATGGAATTTCATTCCTAAAAATGCAGTATTTAAGAAAAAATATATTTGTAGTATCTGGAATCACTGTAAAATAATTCAGACTGCATATTATAAGAAGAAGATATAAAGTTTTGATTAATTCTCAATTTTAAACCAATTTGATTGTTCATATTAACTCATTCTTCTAAGACCTGACAGCAAAAATGTACTTTCTGTTCCAGTTCAAGTGATTAAAAAGTCTAACTCATAGTGCTAGTGTCTGAACATCATTAAATTGGTAGCTTAACATATATAGAATATTGCGTACAAAACCACACTTTAAAAGATAACGTTGTCATAAAGGTAAGTGTTAAAAGGTAATGAGAATCCTTATGGCATGATCAGATATAAGGAAAATCAATTTAGACAATTTAAGCTCAGTGGTAAAAATCTTAATAAATCAAATGGAAGTGGAAGGATTGTAATGGTAAATACAGATCAAAATTAACTGTAAATTTAATTACATGTTTACCTGTGATATATACCTTATTTCTTTTAGAGTTCAACGAGTCTGGCTCTACTGAAATTTTAGCAACACTGTTGAAGTTCTCCTTTGCCATCATCATTTATGAATTAAATTGCCTACTTCGTAAGTTTTCATATCTTGAGGAGTCGTAGTTTGTAGATAAAAAGGAGTTTATTATAGGGTAATGTTTAAGCTTTGATCTCAGTTAATCATCCTGAAACTACTCATTTGAGGTTATGTGTATATTTCAATGGAAATCATAGAACAGACATCTTCAAAAGGTAAGAATGATTTGGAATAAACATGGTAAGTCTCTAACAATAGAAGTTCCATTATAATATCTAAAGATTTTCTCTTTAACCAACTCTTGCTGATTTTTGTTTCTTCTTTTTTTTTTTTTTTATAATCTTGTCCTTATTTTTTTTTAATACTTAGATAGTCTGTTGCTAAATAAATATGTAAATAAAAAGTAGAGTTTGAGGTTTTTGAACTATAAATTTTTAAGTGTTTTGAACCGTAGAGTCTTTATTTGCTCCACTGATATTATAACCCCTAAGCTTCCAGAGAATTTTTCATTATTCAGCGGAAATAGCTGCCTAGAACAGCCAACTGACCTAATACCATATGGAGTTATCTCAGCATATAAAAACACATCCTTCAAGTGAGGTAAGTATTGTTTGAAAAATATATTCCCATCATAATATTAGTTTGCTGTAGACTGCTTCATTAAAATTTATAATTCCCAGTAATAACCTTGTTTTTTCTAGGCTGCCTACAGCTTAAAACTTTTGAAAGAATATTCTGAAGAAGCATAAAGAATATTTCCAATCTAAATAGGATTATGTAAGACAAAAAAATATTGACCTATTATGTTAATGGAAATTAAAGTTAAAACACGTGAAACACCTTTTGCAATTTTTAGGAAAATGATGTAGTTCCATTTTCTATACGTTTTATTTTTCTTCAGGTTGTAATTGAGTTTTGTGTATTTTTCCAAATCCAGTAGTAAATACAGTGTTTATTGTTATTTATTTTTCATATTTAACCTGTATTGTACTCCTGGTTATCTCAGAAAAAGTGCATTCTTCCTTTTTTTGTGTTAAAGAAAGGAAAGTACACTTGATGACAGAGGATTCCTTTCCTACTCTTTTGCTCACTAATTTTTTTAAAGTATTTGGTTTAGACCTCTTTAGAAGGTCTAACTACTGTGGAAGAGTTTCTAAAACATTCTGCAGCATCTCGTTCCCCATAGCACAATTCACAGCAAATGGTTTTAGAAATTTATCTGAAATACCATAAAAAGATGACTATAATTCATGCAATACATAAAAATGTTTCTGTAGTTTTTTTCTTCATTTCATGCACATAAGCCTGTAAGCTGAGATGAATTGACACACTTTTTCTAATCAGCAATGGCCCTGGTGTTCTGCAACTTAAACTAATAATGGACAGTATTTCTATGGCCTCTCAGGAGTGCAATTCTCCTTACTTTTGTTTGAAAAGAAATCTGGAGTGCAGACATTTGTGATTTTAATCATATGTTGTTTAGAGACAACTATTAATCAAATAGTGGGCAAAGCAGTCTGACTTGTGAATATAAGTGCACTAAAATGTAATACCCTACCAGTGATGAAATTTGCAACTAATAAGTTATTACTTCATATATTACTCTACTCATTTGTCTTTTTAAGTGTGCCTTTTATAAAATCTTTTGCATCTTTCCCCACTTCTGCCTTAGATGCAGGAGGGTTGGTGAGCTGACTGGAAAAATCAACCTTAGAGTATGATAGACATCTTTAGCATTTTCTCTGTACTTTCCCTATAAAACACTTACCCTGCTCTTTTTTTTTATTTTGATTTTTTTTTATGATAAGGAGAGGGATTCCTGGAATAATTTCATGGATCGCTACAGCAGAAACTGTCAACTTACAAGCTGTTTCTCCTGCCTGGGAAATACTGCTGGGAATAATTGATTCAAAAAATACAAACCTCACTATCCAAGCACGGATGCAGATATCTGCCTTCCAGGAATGATAAGGAGCAGTGAATATTTCTTTTACTGTCATGTTATTTGCACGATGGAATTTCTTGTGCTTTCACACAAGCATGTAAGCAAGATGGGTAGTGTAAACTGTGAAGTTCTTGTTGCAGTTTAGTAAGTTCTCGTCACCATGTTCATGTACTGGAGTGTTTCAATTGCTAATGATCTAAAATTAACGTGAAGGTCACAAGATAAATTTCTGGGAAGAGTTATGGGACATGTCTGGTGGCAGTCAATGTACAGCTTGCTTCATCTAAATTTAGACATCTATAATGTATATGCCTACACTTGAAACAGGTGACAGCTGAGATAAATAGGTAAAATTACTTCATTTTTAAGGCTGAAACTCTTTTCCTGACTTCTTTATTTTATCTTAGATACAGAAACACTGAAACATATCTAGGTTGACCAGGTGGACTCTGGTGAAAGAGCAAGCACTCTCACTAGTGCAGTCTCCACTGCTAGATTCTTCCCTAAGTAGACTAATAAATCCATGTTCCACTAAAACCCTAGAATTTTGAGTAAGAATTCCTACTTATAATAAAGCATTTTTTCTTTTAATTTTGTTGAAAACATGAACTTTTTTCCTTAAAACATCCATGAAACTCCTCAAGAAAACACTGCCAGAATATCAAGGGAGCTCGCGTCAGGATGATAGGATGTGTACTTGCTGTGCTCAGATAAGAATTTCCAATAACTTCATGATGCTGAATGAAGATGCTTAAATGCTAGGATATTGAAAATACAATGTGATGTGTTCTTTCTCTCTCTCTCTCTTTCTCATATACATGCATACAGATGCTTTTTGAATATTACAGAAAAATTCTCTTAGGACTCGCAAAACTTCATTTGGTCTTGGAAAATTCTACAGAAAATAGAAAACAATGAAAATGGGAGCCTAAATCAAATTTTTACAAATACAAATTTTTTTCTCACTACTTTTTCTCACAGAAGAAGTGAAGTTTTACTGTTTGGAGACACCGCTCACATGCTTTACCACACACATACACCCTCAAAGATGAATCACTGTGAGTTATGCTTCAACATACACAGCACCCACAAGTTTTACAGCTAAGAATATATGACTGTATTTTTTATACAATTTTTAAAAATATGCTAATTTATCATGGAAGAAAAAACTCAGAGATGCCCAAACTGTAGTATAATTTCTCCAGTAAAGAAAGCCAGCAAGTCTCTTTAACAAAATTATTTGTTTCTTGTGAAAGAATTACCATTTCTAATTTTAATTGAGTTTTGAAAAACAGGACAGATGCACTATCTTTGGTGCTAGTTCTCTAATCTTGCATTTACTAAGCTAATTACCCATCAGAGCTGAGAGTATTCAGCATTAGGACCTTTCCCAGGCTCTGGGCTGCACTCTTTCAATGTACACTGCCAGTCTATCAGCTGTTTGCTGGGCCCTGAACAACAGCTGCCAGCAACTGCAAACATCCGGCCTCGACTGAGAGGCATAAAGAACCAATTGATAGGAACAAAATTCAGGATGCATAGGAATGTCTTCACAGTTACAGATTCATTCTTTGAGTATTAGCAGTCTTAAGAGAATAAGAGAAGGGGAAAAAAAGAGAAGCTGATGTAAAGCTAAGTGAGAGGGTGGTATACTGTCACAGTGTTCCTGGTTGCTCTGAGATGACTGTAATGATTTTTAAATGTTACTGGAATTTACTTGGATTGAATCTTTTCTGATCTTAATTTCCTATGCATCTGTCATTTTATGCAAGTTTCTGCAGTACTCTGGTAAGTTTCTTAGCCAAACATCATTTGGCTCTAATACTGGGCTGATTTTTTTCCTTCTCAAAGGAGTGTTAGGAGTGTTGTCAAAGACACTTATTCTACCTCCATAACATCAGATGATAGACTGTATAGATGAGTTGGTCTTGCATGACTGTGAACTGATGCCCCTGCCAAACTGATTCCCTTGTACTACAATTACTAATTTTAAAAATAACTTCACAACAGCTTAGGCATCTGAGTAAATGAGCATTGCTTTGTCAGAAGAGATCTCTGCTGACTAGTTAGGAGTGCCAGATCAGATAGAATTTCTTAGTAAAATGTTTCCATAGTAAATCTCTATATAAAAAACCAAACAGGAAAAAAAATAGAAAGAAACTATTAGTTCCATGCCGCTAGGCTTCACTAAGTGGCTAATGTTCTGTCATCGTGACAAACTGGCTTGTCCTACAGCTAATGCAACATGAGCCACTGTACGCCCGGAGTTCATCAATGGGGTATCTTCAGACAGAGGACACATTTAAATGATTACGAACTCCAATGGACAAAACCAAGACAATGCAGACTATATGGTTCTCTCGGATGCATGTATGAAACTGGAGACAGGAACAACAGCATGCACTTGTAGTAGAATGTCAACCTTAACTGAATTTCCTGGAAGTCCTTCACCTAAGTCACAACTTAATGTTTTTGTTTTTTTCCTTCCCTTTTTCCTTTTTTCTTTTTCCTTTCCCCCTTTTCCCATTTTCCTTTTCCCTTTTCCCTTGTTTTCCCTTTTCCCTTTTCCTTTTTTTCTTTTTTTTTCTTTTTTCCTTTTTCTTTTTTCTTTTTTCTTTTTCTTTTTTCTTTTTCTTTTTTTTTCCTTTTTCCTTTCCCCCTTTTCCCATTTTCCTTTTCCCTTTTCCCTTGTTTTCCCTTTTCCCTTTTCCTTCTTTCCTTTTCCCTTCTTCCTTCTTCCCTTTTCCCTTTTCTGTTTTCTCTTCCTTCCCTTCTTGTGGACCTCCTCCCTGTTTTTCTCTCTCTTTTTTTTTTTTTTTGGCCATTGTTTTGGCAACAGTTTATCTGTCTTATATATCTTCTTGAAACATGCTCCACCAGTACATTAAAAATGCTTTTTTTTTTTTTTTTTTTCAGATTTGAAATGCAGTTTGGTCTTCATTAGTAAATGAGTCCAAATAATTTCTCTTTAGCCCCATATGGTCTCCTGGCAGGCAACCAGTATTTTCTTGTTTTGGATCTGGAGACAAGGAGAAGTATACAAGGTCAGTACTCCCAGCAGGGCACAAAGCCTAACTTTATGCAAGCTGCCTATCTAGGAGCAGAAGGCCAAGACTGATGCAGGGCCAGAAAATCCAATCCTGAAAAATCATTTCCACCCTGCCTCGCTGTACATAGGGATGACAAAATCATGCAACAGTTATTACAGATGCAAGTATTTGGTGGCTTCTTTGGAACTGATTTTCTCCTTCCCTTTTCCGGCAGTGTATTCAACTGCATCTTGCCATAGAGTCACATTAATAGTGTTAATGTAATCTGTTTTTTAAAGCAGTTAGTGTCTACATCTTATTAGCTACAGTGAGTCAGACTATGTCTAGTCTAACTCTGTTCCCCCCTGTTAGCAGGAAAATATTTCAAAACTGTCTCTTGCCCTGAGCCAAGTTTTAATTACTATGAAGATAAAATTCAGGATGTGTTCTCAGAGTTTTCACATGATCGGTTAAAGTATTATTTTGGAACTTCACTGATCATTTTTCTATTCAGCTAAAATAAACAAAATGAATGTCTCAGTGCAGCGTCTGATGCACAGACTCAGATGTGGATGATCCAGATTGTTTATTACAGGTTCTAACATCCCTTATATACATTCACAAATTTTCTCTTTTAACTTTCCCATCCGCTTTTACATGTCAACAAAATACTCCACAAGCACTCCTTAACTGTGCAGGCAGGCACTTATCCAATCAGGGTCATGAGTTGTTCCAAGCCATGCACTCTTCACACTCCAATCAGGGTCATCATCACGCGGCCATCATGAAGCTTACTTGTATTTGTTTTCCTTTTCTTCTGCAATGTTCTTGGTTTTCAGCCTTCCTTTTGCATGCTGTTTATCTTTCTCCACGGCTTTTGCTCTGGATATACTTTCTTGTATTCCCACATCTCATCACACTACTCTATCCTGGAAAACCTCCCCCTGAAACAGAAGGCATTGTTTCCAAATTGATTTTGTGTATCTGTAATGAAGATGTTTGCATCTGAGTAGCCATTTAGCTTACTTTTTATTCAACAAAAGGGAATACGTCATTTCATAGTATGAGTTACTGAACTTTGCTTATGTAACTAACTTAAGATAAGATGAATTTCTGCTCAAAATCCTGTTCATCGCCTATGAAAGAAACACAGATGAGTTGCTAATGTGAATCATTTCACACTGTAGCAGGATGACTTCTATACCTGGTGTCAATAAGATCCTTGCTTGTAAAAGGTGATGTGGAAGCAGGTAGAACTGATAGAGACACTTCAGCATGCTGGTAACAAAACTCAGACAGAATTTGACTTTTTTCCTAGTTTGGAAATTTTATTTTGTGTAGCCAGTGGGAGCTGTAGGAATTCAGCCTTCTCAGAGATTTGGTGGAAAGAATACGGCAGTTTTTATTAGTACTCTGGGGCAGGTTGATACCTGTCTTTTTCTGTTTGCTCTCTGCATTCTGGTTCTTGCTATTAAGGTTAAGGCATTTAATCCAGTGATTCTTTAATGAAAAAAGTATAAGATCTCTGAATCAGGAAATGGAAGCTAAAATCTGCTACTGTATACAGGCGTATACAGGTGTACTAACCATTGGGCAGTGAGCAGGCTCTCTTGCCTTTGCACAAAAACCAATTTTGCACAAAAGCCCAATATTTAGTAAAAGAGTCTTCCCACTACAATAGTAGTCTCTTCAGAATAGTAGTTAGGTGCTCTTTCCAGAAGAAAAAATGAATACAAATAGCCCAGGGCAAACCCTCATACTCTTTCCATCAGTGCTTTGAAATAGCTACCCATGCAACGATTATATAGTTGTGCTTTATTTGGTGCAGTGAGTATGCTCTCTTCTCTCTCACTTCTTCCCCCAACCTAAGCAATTCCAGAAAGGTAGGCACAGAAAAGGCTCTCATGCTTCGTACAAACAGCCTGAAACAGGAGTAAGCAACAAATTCTTTGTCTCAAACACAATGGCACTATCTCTAAAATTTGTATCTGATTATGTGAACACTTCTGAACTGATTCCATGCCTGTTGTCAATGACATTTTAGGCAAAGCTAACTGGTGCCGTAAGTCAGTCATGTTTTCCGTGCACAAATCAGTTCTATTTAATTCTCAGTCATCAAAATAATGAAGTTTAACCACTTTTAGCAAAATCCTTTAATGTTTAGGAAATTGAGTACAGATATGAAAACATGCATAAATGTATTTGTCTTGAAAGGAACAACATACATTTTACAAATATAAAATAAGAACGCTGCAGCTTTTTGTTGTTTATTTTTATTACTTTTTCAAATTTAGCTTCTTACTTCAGTTTGACCCACTAAGCTTTCTAAACGTAGGTTTGTGGTATTTGGCATCCATTCTTCTGTTCTTTTGATAAGTACCTAAACAGGATGTCCTTGCAAATTAAATGAAAAACAGCACTGGAAGTTTTCCTCCCCCAGGAATAAGTATTAAGACTGGCAGATGGTTTAAGTGGAAATACACAGGAATTCACTTTAGCCATTACTTGAAAATCGTTCCAGCAGATATTACTGAGGTAAATTCATGAAGCTCTGTCAGACATCCTTCTGAATTAAAGCAGTTTTTAATGGCCTCAAGTAAGAAACTCATTCTATCTATATTGTTGCAAAGCAGCATTACTCTAAATAGAAAAGTAAATAAATAACCTAAAGAAATAATATTTTCAGACAATTTAACACCTCAGGAATGTCTTTATCATTTATTGGTAGAAAGATTGTGAATACACTCTAAGTAATAATCATCTCTGAAAACCTAATGCAAGCTTTCATAAGTCTTCACAGCAACTTGTAATGGAGTTCAAATGCATGTGTGCATGTGCAGTCATTCATACAAGCACAAAATTTAACATGATATTGTGTGTGGAGAAGATATTTGTGCAATAAACTGCATAGATCAGATTCTTATCATATTTAGCATTTCTGATTGCCTCACCAGAATCGTGCACTTCATATCTATGTTTCATAAGAATTCATTTAGATCTTCTGAGTAGTTTCCAGTGACAAGAAAGAAAAGCAAAGAAAAGCCAAACTGACAGAAATATTACTTGCTTTTTTCTTGCTTCATATTCTTCCAGTGTTAGTGTATAATCAGCAAGTTGAAAAAAATCTAATATTTACTGTTCCTCTAGTGGTGAAAGAAGGGGTTTTGGAAAGGAATTTGTGCAGAAAATTAAGATCTCCTAATTATGGAAGAGGTTAAAATAAAAGGTAAAATAGTATGGTTCTATATATACAGTGTTTGTAGGTACAGGAAGAGTCATAGCTGGTCTTAATCATTTTTAGAGACTTACTAGATTGAATCCTAGATGGATTGAGGATCACAGTTCCATTGCACTATACTGAAATGCTTGATGACAGTACTGTCATAGTTTTCATAATAAATAAGGCCTGGAATTCCTTGGTTGAACCATAAAAACAACAGTGCTAAACAATGTAACACTAAAAATAAATTTATAAATAAATAAAAACTTAATTATTTTTCTTTAATATATATAATTAAGCAATGACATGTATATCTGTCTCTTTCCAGCAAAGAGGGAAGAGGTGACAGTAGAATTTGGAATTTTTGGCAATAATCTTGAGGTATTTCTTTTGATTCACAGCGATTAATTCAGAAGGGTGTGCGAAGAGGCAGGAGACTTTGTTTGCCTCTGCACTTCTATAAAACAAAATGGATATTGCTAGTCTGTTAGCAAGGAATTGTGCTTTCTGCTTCATATTACTGAAGATATTCCTTTTTTGGGGGGGCACCTAGTGACAATAAGATGCGACACTGTGCAATGAATTCCAAAGTGTTTCCCTGTTGTAATGAGACTGAGTTGTTGTATCATCTGCTCCATACCACCTGGAAACTGTGATGTGAAATAAACCAGGAAGCACAGGTGCTAAAATTTGCAGCTTAATTACTACCATACAGCAAGATATATAAAGAGAAGAACATTAACAATTAAATGTTTTTGAATGTAACAAGTACAGTTCAAAAGGTAAATTAGACAACATTGTGAATGCAGCTACTTATGGAAACACTGATAGTGGACTTAGGGTAGTCCTAGGATTTTCCTTTTCAAAGAGTCAGAGGGTTACATTCCTTTTCAAAACTCGTTTGCATAAGACCCAGTCTAACTTCCATTTTATGAAGAGACAAAATTCTGACCAACTTGCTTGACAGTAAAATAGAGACTATACTTATGCAGTACTTTTCTTTATATTTCCATTATATAAAATCTATTCACTTACCAAAAATTTATGAAAATAGATTTGAAAATATTAATTGTTAAAGATTATATTTTGTGTACGTGCACAACAGTGTAGTCAAATAATTCAATTTATATTACATTCTTGAAAATATCCCTGAGAGATATTCCGGTTCATATGCTTCAGCAGATGAGATAAAAAGCATAAAAAACATGGCAGTGGTAGTTATAAAATATAGTTAAATTGTGAAGTAATTAAAATAAGAAAAGAAAAATATCTTCGTTTTGTGCCCTCTATCTAGAGGGATCTAGATAAGCTAGATCACTGGGCTGAGGTGAATGAGATGAGGTTCAACAGGGCCAAGTACTGGGTTCTGCACTTTGGCCACAGTAACCCCATGCAGCACTACAGGTCTGGGGATGAGTGGCTCGATGACTGTGAAGAGGAAAGTGACCTGGGGGTGTTGGTTGATGCTCAGCTGAGCATGAGCCAACAGTGTGCCCAGGTGGCCAAGAGAGCCAATGGCAACCTGGCCTGCATTAGAAATAGTGGCTAGTATGAGCATCCCCCTCTACTCAGCACTGGTGAGGCCACACCTTGAGTATTGTGTTCAGTTTTGGGCCTCTCACTACAAGAAGGACATTGAGGCCCTGGAGTGTGTTCAGAGAAGGACAACAAAACTGGTGAGGGGTCTGGAGCACAAGTCTTATGAGGAGTGGCTGAGGGAGCTGGGATTGTTTAGTGTGGAGAAGAGGAGGCTCAGGAGAGATGCACTCACTCTACGACTGCCTGAAGGGAAGTTGTGATGAGGAGGAGTTTGGCCTCTTCTCCCGGGTAACAAGCAGGACCCGAGGAAATGGTCAAAGTTGTACCAAGGAGGTTTAGATTGGACGTAAAGAAAAACTTTTTCTCTCAGAGAGTTGTCGGGCCTGTCAGGGAGGTAATGGAGTCACCATCCCCAGCAATGTTCAAGAGGTGCCTGGATGAGGAGCTATGAGATATGGTTCAGTAGCTTGTGATAGTAATGGTAATGGGTGGACAGTTGGACTAGAAGGTCCTTTCCATCATTTTGATTCCAAGATTCTATGATTCTATGTGTTTTCCAAAGGAATGTAAGGTTTATTATAACTATAAAATCAATTTAACTGTAACAAAAAATTTTAATAGCACTTATAATTTTTCCTGGTCAACAATATCCTCACTTCTCTGACATTAGGATGAACAGCAAATAGAATGGAAATTATCTCATTGTTGTAGGGAGACATTTTTAGGTGTAGAATGAAACCCTTAGGAAACATCTGATTTACCACCACTGGAAACATTAGATTCTCTCAGTCACAACACATTACAAACTCAGTTTTTCTTCATTTTTAGTGCTTCAAAAAACAGTACTTCATGTGATTTTTATGATTTCAATATGTATATTGATACATTTTTATAGTTCTGTGCAACAGAAGCAACATCATGTTGACATGAGTTTATAGTGGCCATCTGGTGTGAAAGAGAGTATTTTGAATGTGGTATAATAACGACTCAGGTCATTACATCGTTGGACATTTAACATGCTAATTAAGATGTGTTGCAAATTCCCATTTACAGTGTCTAACATTAGGAAAGACTTTTTAATGCTGTTTTATCACTATTAACATGACATAGATTATCTTTGAGATAATTTGATTATATTTGTTTATTTAATTTTTTTCCACTATAGATTTGAAGGTCACAAAATAACAAAACTCTTGATTTAAAGAAAAATAAGATTTACATCATGATTAAAAATATTTATGCAAAATTGTATCAGGTGTTAACTCTAATGAAGTCAGTCCAATTAAGTTCTAAAGTAGCAATGAGCAAACAAAGAACTACAGGGTTCAGTTCAGAATAATTTGATGTTTAGTCTGTTATCTTGGATGTTAAAAATGCTTCACTTGATCAACGAGAGTTTGGCGCACCTCATGACAAGATAAATATACCAAATTCTTTCCTCACTGATTTGTCAGTATTTCACTTTTCAGTGCCTTTCAGAACTGAAATGACAGACGTCTACTAAATAAATTTAGATAAGTTTAAATGACATTGCATTGTGTTTTAGTGAACAGAGAGCATATTGTCTACAGCACTTGAAGAACAGATAAGATGATAAGATCCCTGGTGCCTATATAACCAATACTTAATCCCAACCCTGAGTAATTTCATCAAATTTAAGTTATAAGAGATGTTTCAGTACCTGTTCACATGCTTCTGGTCAAGTACTTTTTCAAAAACATTACAAGACTGAGACTAATCAAATACTCTGTCAGGACAATGAAATATACATTGGCATACAGAAATAATATCTTCAAAACATCTAGTTCTCTTGTGAGTGGAACATTTCTCTCATTATTTTAGACTTGTAGAAATTAAACATTTCATTCTGAGCTCATCATAATAGTTTTCCTTAGAGTCATTGGAGAGAAACAGGATTCAGTTCCCTGAACAGTCTCAGATCTGAGTTTTCACAATAAGACAAAGTGTGTTCCTCTGCTGATGATCCAGTGAGCAGAACATTATTGTTGCAGATGTTTATGTCCAATCTTAGGCATTTAAACATATGTGAGCTGAGTACTATCCTGAGGGCCAAACTTCTAATGTTTTCACCTAAGGGAGAAAAAAAAAAGTATCTTTGTCCATCTCTAGATCTATTGTTAAATTTATTTTTATTTTTATATTTATTTTGAAATAATAGGCACATATGGAAACAAATAATGTCAAGTCATTCAGCAATTTGTATTAAATTTTTTATAACCTTGTATGCCTCCTGTATGAAAAGAACCCCACAACATTCTATAGCTTCCTCAATCTATTTTTTCTTTTTTTCTTTTTTCTTTCCCAGTTAAAAAACATGCCCTCATATGCACATTTGTTTATAGATATACACCCACAAACATGTTGCCCAATTCTTTGCTCAGTTTATGATCATTTTTGTACTATGTTATTTTTGTGTGATTAGGTGTTACACAAGTACTTAACTTTAAAGATAGTGTTCAATTAAAGAATAAAAATTACACAGTAATCAATATTTTGAGTTTTCCTGGTGTTTTATTGCCAGGATTACTGTCCAATTAAAACACAAAATAATCTTAGCTCAGCTGAAGTTATTTCCTGTTGTTTGGAATTTCATCATTGTGAATACCTACCACTATACCCAAATAGTGTAAGATTTACACAATGACTAAATTGCCACAGGGTACTAAGTGTTTAATAGTAAAGGCCAAGTCTTTGCTGTTAAAACAGTTCCACACTGGAAATCTGAAGACTTCATGAAGTTCATGGTGTCCCATTAGGATTCAACAGACTGTCCAGAACAAGCAACCAACAGAGCTGAGGAGGTGGTTGAGGCACCATCCCTAGCGCTGTTCAAGAAGCGTTTAGATGAGGTGCTAAAGGACTTAATTTAGTAGTTGGGTAGAGATAGTGATAGGAGGATGGTTGGACTAGATGATCTTATAGGTCCTTTCCAACCTTATGAACTTATGAACTTATGAACTTATGAACTTATCTATATATGAAGTGCACAGAAAAAAATTGTTAAATGAAGATGATGATGTCAGTGATTCCAGTGAGTTCCGAATCCAACACATAATAAGGTGAAAACAAACAGAAAAGAATGATTTTGCAGGTAAAACTGTTTTTATCTTGTAAAATGTGAACGGATGATTGCATAAGAAATTTAAATCACTTTCATAACTATAAAATGTGTTTAAAAATTCTTCAGAATGAAAGGTGTTTTATGTTCTACATAATAAACCAGGAACTCAAATAGTAAGAATAGGTATACAAAAAGTGTCTCAGTGATAGAAGGCAGCTGTCTCCTTTCCAAACTGAAAGTGTTGCATGATCATGATGAAATTGCTATGATTAAACAATACTGAAATATTATGTTTTCAAAATATTTATCCTGCAGCAAAAGTTGTTTCTCCTACAGACTGGATCTGATGTTTGTACTTATTTTATAAAGTGTTCTATAGAAACAGACAAAACTACAATTTTGATTAAAAAAAAAATGGAGCTCAAAACACACCTATATTACCCCTGTGACATTTTATTTCCCCACTGAGCAGATTGTATAGCAGAACTACAGATAGTACACTGAAGGTTAACTGGTTTATCATTGTTAATTATTGAATTGCATATGAAGACATAAACAGAAAAGGAAACTTTAGCAAGAACCAAGTACAACATAGATACAATAGAGGTCTTTAAAATCCCAACTGAATGGGAACATGACCAACAGTGATTCTCAAACGGAATAATTGGAGCAGAGTCCAAAAATACTGTTAAGTTATGGAAATCAGCTGAGACTTGAAAGTGTTATATACAGTAAAAATAATTAATTGAACAAATACAAGCTGAGAAAAACTATTTAAGAACAATCGATTTGAAAAACTCTGTCAGACCAGAGTTCCACTGCACCATATTATTAGAAAAAAGCAATCGATTTCAGATGTGTCAAGAGAAATAAAAACCTCAATATAGGTAACATTCCATCTGCTCTACAGATCAGTATGTAATTTTCAACTGGAATATGGATTTCAAGACTGGGTACTTCAGAATCACAATATGTGGCCTACTGATGAGATATTCACAAGTATAAAATTATTGTGTGTGAAAAAAGAATGGAAGAATGGAGTTGTTTAAAGAACAGAAGATTTGCAGAGGTCATGATAACATCAAATGTGTAAAAAAATGTTCCAAAGAATAATTTATTTCCCATGACTATGGTAGATAAAAGGAATAGTGGGTTACTATTTTTTGTTAAGAGTTCTTAGAGAAATGATCAGGTTAGGTATAGGAGAATTTTACTAAGGTGGGAGAAGTAAAGCCCAAGACACATGCTGTCTTAGAAGGTGGTGTTGTCTGTATCAGTTGTATACTGTCAGAAATGGATGCAGAGTATTATCCCAGGTCAAAGTTAATAGACATGATTTCTAAAGTCATCTCAAACTTATTTTCTTATAATTATTTTTCACAAGACTAATGATATTCTGTAGTGCACATCCGGTGATATGGTAATTTCAATAATAATAATAATGATGGGACCCAGAGCTACAAGATATAATCAATCCAAAGTATGAATATATTGAAGAAGTGAATGACATGATTTACCTATGATAGTCAATCATTAAATAAAGCCTCGTCTTCTGGAATGGGCAAAATGTAAAGACAGACAAAAATCCAGTAGAATTTCTTTCTCATACAATTTTCAGTGATGATACAGATATTTTATTTCTCTAGGGAGGAAATGGGAAGAAAAGGGAATAAAAGATATAATATTGTATCTTATCAGCGAATGATTGAAAGCGTCATCATTCCTTCCAAGGGAACTGAAATAATGATTCTCTTTCATCGTGGAAGTTTGTAGATAAAGTGGTTGAAAAAGCCTCTCATACAAAGGAAGTAAAGCCTGGGAAAATTGGTGACAAGAAAACACACATAGTATCAGTAAATTAAAATGTAGTATTCGGTAACAGGGAAAATAAGAAAAAAATCAGTTTATTAAAAATGTTCACTTGTAAGTAGAATAGTTTACAAGAATTTTTTCAGATTAAACTTCTGAAAAACTCTTGCATGCAGAAGCAATATTTTTTTTTAATGATCAGAAAGAAAAATATCTGTCTGACTGTAAGGAAAATTGGAAATAGATATCAAAGTCTCATGAAGAAAGAGATCTGTAACATATAAATCATTAATGGACAGAAGAAAAGCTAGAAACGGGGTAAAATGTTAGAAAGAGGTTAAAATTAAACAGTGGATATTTTTGAGGTGGTTGAGATACTTCAAGTGTATGGTGATTGGAGCAATTTAAAGATAAGTTCACCATTTTCATAAATCTGAGACACTAGTCATGTCCACTGTGCTCCCAAATGCAGCAGCTGAAAATATTTCATCTCAGAAAATATGCACATTAAAAAGCAGGACCACTTCTTTGTCTCCTTCTGTGGCTCAGTCTGAGTACAAGTAGAGGAACTTCAAATTAAATCAAGAATAAGAGAAGAATACACCTTCTTAGAGTGATACTAAGAAACCTCAGAGATACTTCTTCTAAAAGAAATTAGAAATCTCTCCAGAAATTAAAACTCTGGAGATTTCTATATTTGAGGATGATGATGATCTCCGGCTCTTTAGGGTTGTGGCAAAAGTGTAAGGACAGTAGAAATTTGTTTTAGATACCAATGAGGTCTATTTATGTGGCACAGTGCCACAACAAGCATCTCTCTTATTATTCCCATCCAATCAGGTGTATCTAGTTGTCGGGTTCACATAGAAGCAAGAGGAGGCCAAAATATCTTCCCAGTTTGCTGACTAAAGTTGCCCATTTTTAGTCTAGTAGCAGAGGAAGTAAAAGAGATCATGTCTTTCTGTGCACATATTGTTCTGTGTAAACATCTTGCTGTTATCCAGCTATATAGATAGGAGCACTATGTTTATCATTCATACCAGCTAATATATAACTACACTATTCTCACATATTTTTGTTCAGATAATTCATTCTAAGATAAGCAGGTAAGAGGAGTCACAATAATCGCTTTCTGTGATTCCTACCTAATCTTTTCCTACACAAGAAACTTAGACAACTGTCTTAGTCTAGATGCTCATTTTCTAGACTGTCAAATAAGACATGAAGTAAATGTATTTTACACTGCAAGTATGAGATTTGAGCTTACTTCAACATACAAATCTCTGCTGGTTGATTGGTTGTTTTTTTTATTATTATTATTTTTTTTCCTCAACAGTTAATTTTGAAATTACATTTACCTATTCATTTCAGGAAGAATGAGTTGCTTTGTGAAACTCAATTTCCTCTTTTTTCATACTTACTTAACTACTCATAAACCATTGATACATCAAGATCTCTGTCAGCTCAGAAAACTCAGAGAAAAACAAGAGCTGATGACACTGAACATAGCTGTCTAAGTAGAGTATTTGCTACTCTGTAGTTGCTCACACATTACATCTACACTATTATGAGTAGGGCACAGTGACCTGTGGAGGGAAACAACTGATGTGGAGAACTTGGAGTGTCAACACTACATTTTAGGAGATTTCACAAACTGGATTGGTCCCATGGGCTGAATGTCCATAAGTGGCTAATTGTTTCCTCCTGAAGCACATCTTCCATTTTACTTGTTGCTAAAACAAATCCACTTAGCACTGTTCAAGTATCCATTATGAGATGACTCCATAATAATCAAGTGACATGGTTTCAAAAGTGCATTCCTGATCTGACCTCAAACTCAATTGCAGTTACACTCAGCGTGTTTTGCACCAACAGGGACAGGCATCTTGACATACACTTTGTGGAATTTGAACACTAAACTTATTAACCAACTAAAATTAAATTCTAGCAAGGTCAAAGATCAACTTCTAGCAACAAAGATCAATTCTAGCGAGATCAGTGATCTGTATTTGTCAGTACACTAAAAACTGTTGCAAAACTCAATTGAAATCAGGAATAGAAAGAGGAGGGTTTGTATGAGAATTATACACAGATACTCCAACTATCTAAGTGCAAATTATGTCGTACCTGTTTAATCCATCATTCACTATTCCCAAATAAGTTTAAAATAGAAATAAAAATAAGGAGATGGGAAAGGGAAAGGGAAAGGGAAAGAGAAAGGGAAAGGGAAAGGGAAAGGGAAAGGGAAAGGGAAAGGGAAAGGGAAAGGGAAAGGGAAAGGGAAAGGGAAAGGGAAAGGGAAAGGGAAAGGGAAAGGGAAAGGGAAAGGGAAAGGGAAGGGGAAAGGGAAAGGGAAAGGTAAGGGGAAAGGGAAAGGGAAAGGGAAGGGGAAGGGGAAAGGGAAAGGGAAAGGGAAAGGGAAAGGGAAAGGGAAAGGGAAAGGGAAAGGGAAAGGGAAAGGGAAAGGGAAAGGGAAAGGGAAAGGGAAAGGGAAAAGGAAAGGGAAAGGGAAAGGGGAGGAAAAAGATATAAATATTAGATGATTTGCAATGCTGTCTCAAATAAAGATTTTTAAATAATCTTTTTTGAACTTCCAGTTGTGTATTTGCTTTTTAAATTATTTTTCTTCCATTTCTTTTATTTTCTACATTTTCTGCATTAATACTTGATAGCTCTACATGCACATGTATAGTACTTCACTTTTGCAGTGGAGATCCAACAATGACCTTCTATACCAAAAAGAATTGCTGGACAGGTGGCTGAAGACCATTTTTTCTTAAATCTCTATGGAGATGGGGGAGGAAGAACAGGAATTAAGGGAGGGCTGTTATAAATAAAGCTATAGACTTTCTCCATATGGCTGTAAACAGGTTTCCCTAGGCTTGGCCTTGAACAGTCCAATCCCCTGCAGGGCAAGTTCAACGAAGTGCAGTGGCCCTCTATTAGCAGGCTGTGTTTCCTAACACCTGGGTGATGAATGGAGTTTCCAGCTAGTAATTAGACACTTCTTGCAGGCAGCAGAAGAGTCCCTTTTGGTACATTGTTTTCAAAGGTGGGGGTGGGGATGGGGTACTAGAAAGAAAAAGGCTTCCTGTATGGTGTTTCATGTTAGCTTGCACTCTGTCAGGAAAAAAAAAGCCCTGGGACTGAAGTTAGTTTCATATTAAATTTCATAAGGCGACATTCCTGCTGTATTCTCGACTGATTTTTCAGTCTCTTAAACTCAATATCATGTTACAGGTGTTGAAAATAAATACATTTTGCAGGCTAATGGGTAATGAGGCACTTAAGAGAAATCCCTGGATCTCTCCACGTCTCTGGAGCCCAGAGAAGTTAGCATTCACTGACAGCTCCAAGGGGATTTATTTAAGCCTAAAATAAGTATTTCTTTGGACTTAATTATAGGAAGTGCTTAAGCCGCTGAATTCAAATGCCAAAAGGGATTCATTTAGTCTGAAGTGAATCTTTTCCTGTTCTGAAATTAAACCTCTAAGAAATGTTCGAAACAAGCAAGGAAAAAAAAAGATTAACAGTTAGCATTTTGCCTATTTTTGAGGTCCGTATTTTATCCTCATATGCTAAAAAAAATTCTCTTGAAAGTAATTGCAACAATAAGTAATAAATAATTGAAAGCTCAAATAATTTATTTTAAAAACAGTTTTCTTATGATTTTGCTGCGTTTCTGTGTTTATATACATCCTGTGATTATTATTGAGCGATTGGTTATTAGTTGTTAAATTACATTTCTATTTCAGTCTCTCATATAACTTGCATATCAGAAATATTGGAAATGTTCACTTTCAGGTAGCGCAATGAAACCATTCTGACACTGACTATCTGGCCTGATCTCTTAAAAGGAAGAAAATTGATTTGGATTATAATCTATAGGTCCAGTATCATGATCATACACAAAGATCTGCATTTAAAGTCCTCTTAACAGTACAGGAGTATGGGTTTGCCTATTTGGAGAAATTATACTTGGAGCTGTTTCTAACCAGTGTAATTACATTAAAAGATGATTGGTATTTACTTACTTGTCTCAAACCAATTTGTGTAAAAATTAGGGCCTTGTGCCTTTGTTTTACTTTATTTTTATTTTTTTCACCAACCTAAATATATAACTGTCTATCCTCTCCTGCTAAAATAAATAGAGCTAACAAATACTTCATATATTTCTCAGTTCATATCATTAGGACAGTACCATTACTTACCTATTATTTTTGCCCAACGTAACCAGTGTTGCCTTGACCCTCTGGTCTAAACCACTTTGCATCTCCAAGCCCAACTCTCCCAGAGCTCCATAATAGTGTAACAGCTACGAAATTCTTCTGACAGTAGTATAAAGAACTTCATATGAATGTTTTGTTGTTGTGAAATATTTTTTGTTTTTATTTTGATAATGAAATAAAAAAGTATTTTGTCATCATGTTAAGCCCTGATGTAAGGACTGATGTTGCTGACCCCTGAATTCTCCACCTTTCTCTGAGCTCTCTGAAACCACTTGCATAGCAGAATATACTGTAGCAAGGTGCAAGTGAATGTGTCCTCAGTGACACTAGCTAAATGAACTACTCTATTATTTAAATTTCTCTTGAGGTTTGCCTTTCTGCACTTTTGTTTTTCTGTCACTGCAGAGGCGTGGATTTAGAGAAGAGAGGACAAAGAAGAAGTAAGGATTTTTGTAGTGCAGTTAGGCTTCAAATCCACATCAGCCACCTTTAGAGAGTGAGATGAGCAATCTGCCACAGAGAATGGAAAAGAAATCTCCATATGTTTATACACTAGTCCTGTGCATAGGTTATTTCTATCTAGTTTAAAAAATACACATACATATTTTGTATATTTGACTGGATATCCAAGGGTTATACTGTAATCACAGAAAGCATATGAAATACCATCTGATATAAATAGGCCCAAGTGAACCTCATGGGGTTCAATAAATCCCAGTGCAAAGTCTTGCACCTGAATTCTGGCAACTCCCTGCTTTCAATACAAGCTGAGGATATAAGAATGTAGCACAGCCCTGATGAAGAAGACTTAGAGATAATGGTGAATGCCCTATTCCTGGAGACATTCTAGGTCAGGCTGGACCAAGCTTTGAGCAAACTGATCTAGCTGTAGATATTGCTGTTTACTGCAGGAATGTTGGACTAGATGACCTTTAAAGGTCCCTTCTGGATCAAAAGATTTAGGAACTTCTGTGGCCAATGGTATGAGTTTTCAACAGAAGAAAAAGCCTCCATTAAATGTCAGCATCATTTACAGTTTATAAAATTTACTGTAACTGTTACCTATCATAAATACCTTTACACACGTAAGTGCTAACTTTCATATTAATTACAAATTCTAGAACTAAGGCAAAAATAATTAGGCCATCATTATTCAAAGTGAAAATGACTTTTTGCTACGCTTTTTCTTTCTGGTATGATATTAACCTTGATTTTAATTTTACTTTTGTACTGAATCCCTAAAATAGGATGATTCTTAAATTTGTTGCTTGTATACTTTCTTTAGAACTAGCGCAGCATCATGCAAAAACTAAGAATTTCAGAGACCAAAAGAAGGAAAATACATATGAAATTAGAGTAGAATAAATATGTAGATGAGTAAACATGAGTTCATGTTTGAATAATCTGCTGTTCTTTTGGGAACTTCAGGAACAAAAAAGATCTGTTATTTCAAGATCGGAACTGCTTTACTCTGCACATGTGTAATATACCAGGAAGTTCACTTGTGTCAAGCAGTATCCAACTGAGTTTTGTTTAGCTTTCTTTTGACAAATCAAATTATTAGAACTTACGTAGGAAGATTATAAATAAGTAGAAATGTATGACTCATAATATTGTTGCCTTTCATAGATAAAACTGCTGATATGAATCTCAGGCATTCTTTCTCTCCTATTTGAGGACTCATATTTAATAATAAGATATAATCTGGAATTAGAAGTGGAATAATTTCAACTCACAACACCAGGAGAAGAGGAGGCTCAAATAAGGGGAACACCTTGGAAGAGTACCACAACAGCTGCACACTGTGTAAATGCATTTGTAAAATATGTGAAAGATCAGCTGAATGATCGTTAGTGCTGTTTGCAAAATACAGTATGTTCTGTTTCAGTAACAGGGTCCAGGTGTACATCTTAAAATAAATTTGACCCTACTGGTTCAAGGAGTCTGCAACAAACCCTTTATAAAATTCATTTTTAAAACTCAGTATAGTATGCATGTTCCAATATAGGCAGATTTCTATTTTCAAATCTACTGTTTTAAATAAACACCTAATTGGAACAACAAAAAAAGTTATATTAAGTGGTTGAACAGTAGATAATGAATGAAATTGAATGAAAAAAATGAAGAAAATAATCAAATTATTCAATTAATTGCAAGTAAATTTATAGTTGTAAATATTCATAAAATACAGATATAAGTAGAATCTCAACTTTAATTTGAGTAAGAATAGTATTTGTCTAATTATTTGAAATATTTTTTTTTCATGTTACTTGTTGATCTCCACCCACAGATTTGACTTCTGTAGACATGTTTTCTCCATGAAACACAACTTGCAAAAAATAAAGCATGTTTTTCTGTGTTTCTTGGCAATCTTGAAAGTAATCTTGTATTTAATATTAAAATAGAAAAATACAAGTGAATATAGTATCAAAAATGTTATTACTTTCAATAACATACAAAGAAGTAGTCTTGCTGTTTAGAGTAGGATAGCTCTGTACTGAAACATACGGTAATGAATGACCGATGAAATTAGCTCTGTTTACAGAGACATTTCAAATGATTCCACTTCAGGATTCTCTGAAGTGACTGATACTTCACACTCCCTCCAGCACTCAGTTTAAATTATATTTTGATTCAATATATTTTATTTACTGTCTCGAGGATGCGAGAAAAATTACACAACATGGTTGATGAAACTTGCTTAGCATGTCAGCCATTACGTAAAATAAAAAAATAAATAAATAAACAGATAGCTAAATAGACAAATAAATAAATAAATGAATAGACAGACAAACAGACTTAGATGCTTGACACGTTTTTATCTACATCTCAATTAATAAAAATGTACACCCTTTTTGTAGTCAAGATTTTATTCTGTACAGCTTTTGTCTGGTAGCATTATTAATTATTATTTTTTTAACAGAATTGATGACAACTGGAATCTGCATCTTACAAAAAGCCTAAGTTGAAAAAGGATACAATATTCATATGTAAGTTATAAAGTTAGCTTTAATTAGTACATATCCTTCAAGATCAAACTTTCCTGAGAAGTCTACTTTTACTAGCTTCACATAGTAAATTCTCCTGTTAGTGTCTTTGATTTTGCTTCTTTAAATAAGAAGGTTTCTGAAGAAAGATGATTTCAGCCACAGAGAATGATTAGTGCCAAAGACAATTCACTGGGAAAAGATACCAAACAAAAGTTTTCCAAAATATTTTTTCCCACCATTTCAAAATAATTCAACACTTCCACGCTAACCTTTGTTGGTCTCAAATGGCATTCTTAGTCCCTACATCTCTCATGTCCCTAAACATATAGAATCAAGGCTGAGTGAATAAAATGGCTCCCACTGTAAATCAAAAGCAAGTTGAAGACCATTTGATGAGAATAGGGTCAGACAATATGCATCCAACGGACCTGAAGGAACTGGCTGATGTAGCTACCAAGCTACTCTGCATCATATTTGAAAACTTATGGCCATCAGGTGAAGTCCTGAGTGGCTGGAGAAAAGGAGACATCATTTCTGCTTTTAAGAAAGGGAGAAAGGAAGTCCTGTGGAACTACAGACTAGTAAGCTGTACTTCTGTGCCTGGCAAGATCATGGAGCAGATACTCTGGGAAGCATATGCAAGATGAAGAGGTGGTTAAAGACTGCACAGTTTTATTAAGGGCAGGTCATATCCGATCAGCTTAGTGACCTAAAATGGAGTGACAACATCAATGGACAAATGAAGAGCAATTGATGTAGTTAACTTGGACTCCTGCAAGGTCTTAGTGGTCTCCTGCCCACATTCTTATCTCTAAACTGAAAAGATGTGGGTTTGAAAAGTTGACTATACAGTGGATAATTAGTTGGATGGTTTCAGACAAGACTGTGGTCAACAGCTCTAAATAAAAGTTGGTAATAGGTGGTGTCCCTCAAGGTTCCAGCTTGGGACCAGTAATCTTTAACATCTTCATCAATGGCAAGCATAATATTATTGAGCACACCCTAAGATGGTGAGTGATGACACTAATCTGAGTTGATATGACATAATGAAGGGATCCCATCCAAAGGGGCCTATGCAAGCTTGAAAAGCTGGTGAACCTAGTGATGTTCAACAAGGCCAAGTGAAAGATGTTACACTTGAGTCAGGGAAGTCCCAGACCTTTCTACAGACTGAGAGAAGTCATTCAAAAAAGCCCTGTGGAGAAGGACTTTGGGTTTCTGGTGAACAAAAATCTTGACAAGAGCTGGCAGTGCATTCTTGCAGCCCGGAAGATTAACTGCATCCTGGACTGCATCAGAAGTTTGGCCAGAAGGGTGATGGCTACTCTTGTTCCCCTTGTGAGGTCCCATGTGGAGGACTGTGTCCAGATCTGGGGCCCCAGCATAAGAAAAATGTGAAGCTGCTGGAGCAGGCACAGAGGAGGGCCACAAGGATGATCAAAGGGCTGAAATAGCTCTCCATTGAGGAAGGATTGAAGGAGTTGGGCTTGTTCATCCTACGGAAGAGAAAGTTCTGGGGAGATCTTACTGTGGCTTTCCAGTACTTTAAGAGAGCTTGTAAACAAGAAGGAGATCAACATTTTACATGGTCTGATAGTGGTAGGACAAGGGGAAATGGTTTAAGACTAAAAGAGGGAAGACTAGGATTAGCTGTTTGGAAGACATTTTTTACTGGCACAGGTTGCCCAGAGAGATTATGGGTGCTTCATTCCTGGATATATACAAGACCATTCAATAATTCCATACTTCTAAGATTCTATGATTCTTCATATTTACTAACATTGTTTGTAAATTCAAGTTATCTGACACCCTAGCCTTGTTCTGTTTATCTAGTCCTTAGTTAACTGAGTTAACTGCACTAATCCTCAAAAAGAAGAAAAAAAAGAAAAAAAAAGAAGAAGAAGGGAAGCATAGAAAAAGAGGGAAAAAAACACAAGTACAAAAATTTTCAACAACTATTTGGAAAAATAAAAATAAAAAGAATATTTGCAGCCATCTTTTTGAACCATGTTCTATCTTTTTATGACCACTTGACCTGTATGTTTTGTAAGCAATTTAATAATTTTTTTCCCCTCATTTGTTTTTATTTATTCTTATCCAGAGTAATTGTTTCAGAATTTCCCACAAGAAGCCTGAGATACAAAAAATGATATACCAGGAAATGAAAACTTGAATGTCCCCAAGGAAAACTCATTTCATTTGGGGATGTTGAGCAGATGTTTACATTTTTGCTGGGTTTGATGAGTAACACGTGCTTGTTGCATTGATATGTTTATCAAATACTGATATAGAATGAGATTTTCCCTGTAGTTTATAATGTGAAACAGATCACTGATATAGATACTGAGAAAAAGAAATAATTTGGAATAAATAAAAATATTTCTCGAAGTTACACCTTTTCTCTTTATCTTTCTTTTTCTTTTTCCTTTTTCTTCAGAATAGACTTAGTATATAATCCCTTTATACTTAGTTTATTTATGTGTATATCTATATATATACCTATAAATTAATATATATATTATGCACTTGTATATGTCTAGATATATACTTGGTATATACCTGTATGTATCTAGTAAAGCTTAGACAAGGAAAAAAATCTTCATGATCATCCCTGTCTGTATCATCAGGGATGGAGATCTGCCTCCTTATTGAACAAACACCTGTGAACTCCTAACTGGTTATCAGGTCAACAACCAGACCAAGCTTTTACATGCACTATCTCCATGTCAGACTCTATTGGTTTAGTTCTATCTTTTACTGAAATTACTGTCAAATACTTAGTATAGCATAAACTTACTGATTTTTAAGAACCTTTACATATCTTTTGTGATGACAACAAATATCATGGAACCTGATGACAGAGGTATCATACACCTTCCTGTTGCCTCTTCTCTTGCTTAATGAATCTCTACCCAGAGACAGCTCTGAAAAGGCCAAAGTACTATATGCTGCACAGATGCATAACCCTCTCCTTCCTCTGGGGAAATGGCTGTTTATGTGTTGGAAGTACCCAGGCCCTTTCATGTTATTTTGTTATTTTTTTCCCCTGTTATGTGCAAGAAAGAGTATAAGTATAATAACTCTAGAAAGTAAATATATGTTTGTTTTTTTGTTTGTTTTAATTTATGTTAAGTTAGTATCTTACTTTTCTGCCATTCATGACTAAAGGACCACCGGCAAGCCTAGTGCAAGCTCTTGGCCTTCATTAACCACATTGTAGGTTATCCCTCCTGAAAAAGTCTTCCTTTTTTGTCTTATTCTGTGTCACTTCATGGGTTAAGTACCTTAGAAAACAGGCAGTTTTAAAGAAGTAGATTATCCATTCACTACTGCTTGCATGCTTTTCTTCCCCCCTTCTGTTCCATTCTTTGCCTTTTCAATGTAAAATGGAAAAGAACAAAAAGATTTGGAGGAAAGTCAAACTAATCACGTTGAATCCCCTTCATCTCAGATATGCAGGAGTTAAATTCTGCAGTTCAGGCTCTGAAGTTGCTCAATAAATTGAGAAGTGTGTGTTGGGGAAAGAGGTGAGGAGAAATGGGGAAGCCAAGGAGAACATTCTTTTATGATGCTTTGTAGCCTCTGGGAAAGGAAATCACTGTTCTTTCAGAAGAGTCAGATTAGTGCTCTCCTTCAGGCACCTCATCTGGAGAAACTTTTCCATGGCTGACTTTAATCACTCTCATCTGGAAAAGGAGGGGAATTCTGTTTTTGTAATGATCTATATGATTAATTTGGAGCTGTCCAGCAGGTGATCTTATTGATGCTTTTTTCATAATACTGCAGCCCCTATTCCTTCAGTAATAAAACAACTGCAAGGGCATGGAAAGACAATTGTTAGTGCTGCATGATTTATATAAAATATGGACAAACAAAGATAAGATTACTACATCAGTGAAAAAGCTTTTGTTTCTAAGGGTTTATGTTACATTGTGTTTTCAGCACGGAAGCAGATTCACTGAATTAATCTTGACAATCTGTTGCAAATATCTAAATGTACTTATTACTGTATCGGGCTTTGCTTTTATGATTATAATTGTTTCTTAGCTATTATTTTTATGCACTCAGAGAATAACTTCCACCAAAATTTAATAAATAATAAATAATGTGCAGTTTGTACAGTAACATTGCTAAATGCTTAATACCTTTCTTCTGAAAATGAACAGAATCTTGATTTACATATTCAGAATCATTTCAATGGATTTGGTATTTCTGTAATAACAAAAGATAATTATTCTTTGATAGAATAATGCCATTGTTACACTATCATCTAAATGCAATATTTTTCAAGAACATTTTAATGTTTCATATAGTATTATATATATATATATAAAAAGAAAGCAACACATTTAGTATTCCATAGGTTGGCAACTTTAGTAAGAGACAAGGACAGTATATTGTTATAATGAAAATTGATTTTTTGCTCATTTTATAGCTGAAGTCTATCAATTAATGCTAGCACAGTATTGTATTTACTTTTTGTACATTTTTCTGTTGATTTAAAACAAAATTCAAAAAACCCTCTGCATTTATCAAATAATGAAAGAATTACACACAGCATGTGTCCACTCTGTATCACAATCTAGTCTTACATCTTATTGAATAATTACAGACATAAGAATGCAATTAAAATAAATACTATTTCCTTTGAATGAGATTTAGAAACTCAGAATATAAATGATGTAAGTTTTATGTACAGAATCTAGTTGTTTGTCATTAATCTTTTTCTCTCCCTCTTCTACAAAAGGAAATTGTGAAATTTAACAGTTTATTTTAAGTGAAAGCTGATTGGTGAGGTGAGAAAATGCAGGGTCTGTGGGGTATACAGACACATTCATGTAGCTCCCAGAGCTCTGATTATTCTAATACGCACATGATGCACAATTGGTGTATTAAGAATGACATTGATCACCATTTAAGAGCTCTTTCTTAACATCTTAGTCTATGTTGTACAACAGGGCTCGACATTCGATCTTGCAGGATTGGTCCTGAATGGACATCTGGGATAGTGGAAGAGTGAATTTTTGGAAGTCTGAGGAAAATTAATTTTTCGCTATAATTGTTTACTCACATTGATAAAAATTTCCTGAAATTTCCAAATCAGAATTTCTATGTTAATTGATTTTACCTGTGGTTGAACTAATAAAGAAGAATAAGCTTCTCTTTAGAATAAATAAATAAATAAATAAAAGTACCCAGAGTACTTCTGAAACTGTAAACTTTTAATGACAGCTATGTAGGTTATTTTTATTACAGCTCTGATGGATGCTTGAAGATGTCTGACTTAACTGACATAAATATCAATGTTAGATTCTTATCTTCCATCCAATGATATGATATGATTTAGTCCTGAGTTTGCCATTTAAAGCAGATTAGACAAAACACTTTGACTGCTTTCCTGATATTGACTATGTTATCAAAGTAAAATGTTTTCTAAAGAAAATGAAAAGAAGAAATACTATGATTTTTTTAAAGAAAATGTGAAAACAAATTTTATCTCTTTATCTCTCGTGTATTCCCTTAGGGGAATACACAAATGAGCAATCTAAATATTTTGTCTGAAGCTATCCAGGCAAGAAGAAAATATATTAGTTAATGAAATGTTGTTTCTCATAAAATTTAGGCATCTTTAGGAGTATGTCTACAAAGCATAATCCAAAACTAATAAGACCTTAGAATCCACATGTTACATACTATTTTGTATTTCACTATTCTTTTAGTGATGATTGTGCCTTATAGAGTGCTATCTAAACTACTTAGCAGATTCTATGCAAAAACAGAAGAATTTAGCCTTCAGTTTATTGTGCTGTGAATGTTGGTCAGTCCAGATAAGCTTATTTTAATTGTATCTTTACAACATACAGAATGTCTGGTGTTTTATATTAATATTGTATAGAGAAAAGTTTAGCACACACACAAAAAAGACAAAACATGTTCAAGTTCATCATTTGAGATAGTTAAAGTAAATCAAGTACTTCATGTAATTGTGCTGTGAATGGTAAATGCATTTTAAGACATTCTTACCACCATTCTAAATTCTATATTCTACATTTTACAACCATGCGACTACTAACATGATTGCAATTTTTATTTTTTTCTGTTCTCAGCCTCCATTAGAAACAGAAATCTTAAGAGAAATGTGCTTAAATATGTATTTGCAATCCTTTTACAATTACTGAAATAGAAGATATCTGTTGGAGTTAATCTAGGTTGTCTCTCTACTGACCTGGAAGATTAGGAGTATCTAAAACTTCAAGGAATCCAAAACATTTTAATTGCTGCTTTGTCTTTCTTCTGCTTCATCTGTTATAAAACTTTCACTCTAAATCATTTCTTTCCTATGAACTTAGTCACAGTATCTAGATCTATCAGATTTTCTGTAAGATTTTCCTTGTAGCAGTATTGCCTTTAAGTGTGAGGTGATATCTGAGATCTATTTTTTTATACACAAGGAAAAGCAAAGAACATATGGTCTAAAGTAGCACCAAAACCATAATTATTCTAACTTAGAGAGCAAAAGGAAAGCTCAACGCATAAGGAAATTTAAATGCATGTTAATCATGCTAATATAATATTTAATATTGATGGTCCTCTGAAAGTTTTCAGAACTCTTTTGCATCCTCTAGCTAAGTAGAGAAGCACTTAACATCCATAGAAAACTGTATTTATGGTAGTGGCAGTGTACTCAACTGCTCAGCTCTTGGTATTGTTCACAAACTCTCTGATCCATAACAGCACTTGCAGAGGGATTCTTATATTGCTTATACAGTTTTAGGAACAGCCAAAGCCAAAAGACCATTCAAAAGCAGGGCTAGAAAGAGAAGAGAGATGATAGCTCTTTTGTGTAGATGCTCTTGTTTGTGGGCCCACTGCCAGACCAGTAACTACAGCACTAATAAATGTAGGAGCAAATATCTTCTTTGCCCAAGTCAGAAATGTTTTGCAGGTGAGTTTTAAAGTCTGAAAGATTGAGGTAGTCTCTAAGTTTGTAATGTATTTAGACAAAATCACAGTTTAAGACACAAGGAATATCTTTCTTAGATATAGGTATCAAAACTACTATGGGTCTTCTAAATGTCAATCTTTTCTTTTTTGCGATACACGAAATCTGAAAATCAAAAGTCTTTAAACTCCAGCTCCACCTTTCTAACAGGTGTCCCATCTTTTCCATGTAATTATTCTTTTCCTCATCTGTCTTTTATTTCTTATCTTTTATTTATTTATTTTCAAATGATTTAACTTGTGTTTTTTGTCATATTTGAGTCCCTATATTCAATTTTTATATCTCTTTTTTAAAAATGTTCTCATTATGTTATTAGAAGATTAACCTGTTAGTTAATGGTTCATGGTATCGTTTTGAAATTCTTCACTCCCTCTTTTGTTTATATACAGTAGTAACTAATATTATGTCAAAGTTACATGTTTTTTAAAAATACAAGGTATTATTACAGGAATGACCGAAAGGACACACACATTCCTGAAATCTGAGGCTGTTCAGTCATTCAGTTACTGTATGCTAGGAAAAACAAGTAAAAAGACACAAATACTAAACCTACACCGTTAGATTTGGAGAAAATTTTCTGTCAAGTTCAGAAGTCTGGAAAGTGCCACAAAAAGAGGCAAATAGTGCTGAGATCTCCCAAGGCTATTCTATTATTTATTTCAATCTGAAACAACTCCCATTGTAATTCTTCAGAGAGTAATCATTTTCAGTGTGCAAATCAGATAATAATAAATCTACCAATTAGATATATAGAGGTCCTTAAAATAGCATTGTGGATCACATAGAAATGATTTTTTTGAAGTCAGGATCCAATAAAAGCTAAGACCAGAGACTGTACTGCATTTCTAATTAGTTATAACTCAATGTCTTAAATTATCCAAACTAAAGGATTTTTTAAAAGTTATGAAATAGCTATAGATTTTTTCTGTCTTGGGTCACTGAGTGCTCACTACTCATGAAAATATATAACTGCATTCTTCTATTAGTCCCATAACATTTTTGCTCGCTAATGGCCCTTTTACTGGTTATCACTTCAAGACATATTTAGTTTTAGCTTATTTAACTTAATGTTAAGCAAAGGTTGCACAGAATATTTTCAATACAATAAAAAAATAAAGTTTTCTGTAGGTTTATATTTATAAATTATCTTTTTTAACTGAATTTTGTTGTCAGAAATGCTGAGCACAAAAATAATGTAGAATCCTCATAACAAATGTGTTCTTGGCTCCAACTAACTATTCACAAAGGAGAAATATATTTTCATTTTAAATACAGGATATTAGGCAGTTTCTACTTAAGGAACATTTAGGATTTAAGTATTTCCAGGATTGTCCTAAGCTGTATTTTGCTTCAGTAATTGTTAGTGGCTGTTTTCTCAGCAGAAGTGAACAATGAAAATTGATACATTCCACAGAAAAATCATGAGACACAAAATGTTGAATTTTGGGATTGTCTGTCCAAATTTGCTAAATTCTTATAAAACTGTTCGTGTTTGTTTATTTTTAATGCTATCCATAGATAGACATTTAGAATTTGACACAAAATAATTGTATTCTTTTGTAATAAATAGATTTCAGAGATATTCCATTATTTTACTGTGTTACAGACTCTTCACATGCATTGAAAAATAAATATGGTGTAGCCTGCAATGGAGAGTTTCCATGCCAAGGTGATCCTGATATTTCATAAAACTGAGGTAAGATGCTGCTTGCTATTGTTCGTATGCACAGGGAAATTTAACTGTGGCAAAAACAGGATGATCTTTGCATTTTCACTCAGTACTCAGATACTGCAAATACTAAAAAGGTTTAGGACTCCTTTGGAAATTTCACCTCAACTCAATACCATCAGATGCACCGTTCATTTCTCAGCTACATCGAGTCTGTTAAATTTGACAGTGAGTTTCGCTAACGTTTTTTGAGTCAAACCCCAAAGGATATGTGAGATTACTCTTTGTGGGCATGAGGATTCTTTATTAACTTTGTTGATGTTTGCAATAGTAATAGTAATGGGAGGTCATTTGGGCAGCTTAACAATAACAACTATGAATTCCATATTCTTTGAGACTTCAAGACTTCATCCTTCTTTTGCAATTGAGGGTATCAGCTATGGGGTGAAGGTAAGAAATTGTATTTATATAATGTAAATATGATTCGATTAGAATTCAAATGCAACAAAATTGTTGCACATGAGTTAGCTGTGATTAATATACTTGGGGAATGTAGAAATTTCATAAGAGTTACATGGAATGTACTCCTTGTACTCCAGTGATATTTTGATAGTTGCCTATAAGGTTCTTTGAGACTAAGGGAAAAAGAACACTTTTTAAGTAACACTACAGTAGTTAATCTTCTCTGGCATTTGATATGTATTTAAACAATCAAGTAAACAAACAAAAACAAAAACAGAATAAGGAAATTAATGAAATATTTTTCTATTCAGTTATTATGTTGACTTTTTATATTACTCTCTTGTAAGCACTATAAAAGATAGGATATACTTACATTCAAGTTTTATTCACCAGCTCTCCTTGTGTTTTCTAAAATGTGTATGTTCTCTGGCTCATTTTTTGTTATAACAATTATGAAAGCCTTTGGGACAAAGGATTGAAAGAGTACTGTATTACGTTCTTGGCTATCACAGTTAAGCCCATTATATAATTCTATTAGTAAATGTTCCTTGTCTCCAAAATATCTTGCTGACACCCTTTCCAGAATCTTGTTCCTTCAATGGTTAGAATCCAATTTCAAGCTACAAGTTAACTATGGCTATTTAGTACTAATTTCTTCTTTTTCTACAATTATTCCTTTACCCTGATATATCCAATAAGATTAAAAATGTTATTTCTCAAACAAATTGTCCCCCATTCTGTTACTATCTATCTCTCAAGGTGAGTCATTTTGCATAACCACATCAACTCATTTTCAAGGCACAGATTGTGTATTATTTTAACAGTGGTACAGACTCCTACAATGTCAATCTTCTTTTTTTTTAATGTCAATCAATGAGGAGAAATGTCATTCCACCAACACAACCTCAAAGTTGTACACTAAATTATAGCTTTATGTTAAATATAGCTACATAAGGCAGTGAAGAACATAAAACAGTATTCTTCATAAGGAAAGATACGACCCTCCCTCATTCTTCCCTTCACTTCTTCTTCCCTTCCCTTCCCAACTTTTAAAAGAAAATTTCAACAGGGGTCATTCTTTAAGAAGAGACTAAAATGAATTAAAATTCATATACTTGAATTTCAGACAGTAAGCTTCAGTGTTTAATTTTGCTGTAATTTGTGTATTAAAAAGTTACTATTCTGCATATTATTCAGCTAGCACTTTGACATTAAATGTTAAAAAATCAAAAGTTTCTGCAAGCATCTAATGCATTTTCAGGAATTTAAACAAAATACAGATTTATAAACTGTCAGAAAATCATTTTTTATCAAGTCATGAAGAAGCTGCTTTGAGTTGACTGTTTTGGAGAATTCTTTATGTGACTCCTTAAATTTATAAAAAAAAAAAATCATACGATTTTGCATGCATGTTTCCAGGAACTATCCAGTATTTCTGAAGATCTGGTTTCTGTGACTGAAGTGATTGCCCACTTTCAAGACACTCATACTTTTAGAAGGTAAAGTGATCCCTCATAAACTGACTTCTGTTTTTCTCAAATTTAAATAATTACTCCTTAAAAAGCCGTAGAAGGCTTTCCGCTCCAGTCAGATGTCCTTCTGATGTTTTATGGAAACAAATGAAGTCATCTAAATATGTGAAGATGACTTAAACTCTCAAAATATGGCTGAGATCATTTACTGCCTTTTGAAAATCTCTCATGATATCACCATCTGAAAGGTTTTTTGGAAGACTGAGATAGTTGACAGGCTGTTTTAAATGTGTTCTTTTTCCTTCTTGATCTTCACGTATTTTAAATTTTATGTGAATTTTAATTTTTAATTTGAGCATATCCAGATTCTCAGTCAAAAAAAGGTGGTTTTTTTTGTTCTTCTTATGTGAAATTGTCTTGGTGGGAGATTCCATTTGCAGTATTTTTTGTCCTCCTATCAGCTACAGAAAAAATATCTGACCAATCATGAAATATTTTACATCATGAGGTGTATGAATGGGAGCAGAAGGGCAGGCACTGATCACCCGTAATAGGAACTGAGAGAAAGACAAGGAGCTGTATGAGCAAATGGTGTGGTGGTTGTCAGGTTAGGTATTAGGAAAAGTGTCTCCACTGAGAGGATGACTGGGCACTAGAGCAGACTCCTCTGGACAGTATTCAGAGCACCTAGCCTGCTGAGTTCAAGAAGTGATTGGACAACACTCTGAAGCATATGGTTTGATCTCTTGGTGGTCTTGTGTGGAACAGGGAGTTAAACTCATTGGTCTTTGTGGGTCCAATCCAACTTGGGATATTCTGCAATTCCATGAATATAATATAATTAAATACTTTCCAATTAGTGTATTCATTATCATACAGTTCCAAGTAATTATGTGTGCTCTCTGTTCTGTTAGGTAAAATTTTACAGAACACAATTCTGTGAAGCTTATTTGACAAATTTGACAGTCAGTAAGTATTGTTATTAATAATAACTGATAATATAGTTATAAGTACTATAAAATAATTAGATTATAATTACTAATACGTATAAAATACTCTTATTATACATAGCTGTTGATTAATCTGATTTCTGGTCAACACAGTATTACCAATGTTTTAGTGAAGTGATGTTTAATTAACTTCACTGTTTCTGTAGGTTCTAGACTTGGGCTGACTTTGATGATTCACTTCTTAGAAAATACTTCATTTTTAAAAATTCTTTAAAATATCATAAATTAATCCTTTCTTCACACAGAATAAATTTAATATTCTGAAGGCTGTGTGTAGTTGTTTCTTACTGCCACAGGATGGATTTATGCAACTTTAGCTTACAGAGAAGGAACTAAGTTTTCTAAACATTCTACAATATTACCTAAATATTCTATATGTGCCATATAAATATATCCTATATGCCATTATTTCCTCAGTAAGTCGCTTGTTTGTAACTTAATTTGAAGTGTAGTCCTTTTTTTTTTTTTAATCCTTCAATTCTCAATTTTAAACAAGAAAATTGAAAGCAATCTAACATCACATACCATAGATTTTTGATGTATCTTAAGTGTAGGACATGCAGTTAAAATTTAGGAAGAGATACCAATAAGGAAGATACCAATAAGGAAAAATATTTACCATGATCAGTGAAGGGTCCAGATGAAGTGCTAACACAATTTATTGCAATGAAATTTTTATCTAGACAGTAGGAAAAGTCTTGCAGAGGAATAAATTCAGCAAAGCACTATAGAGAGGTCAATGTTTGTCCCCTGGTTCTGGTGAAAGATTCGATTTAATTGAACGCTTTGTGATTTCATTTGCCACATACAAACCATAAATTATTTGGGTTGTGCTGGATTCATTTATTCTTACCACTCTATTGGTAAGGACATTTTACTTATTCTCTGAAAGCCAGATTTTATGGATGGATGAAAGTTGCCTCAAAACTTAAAAGAAACTTAGGGCTTTACATATTACATATGGTTATACAACTACTTATTTCTGAGACGCCCTCACATATGGATCTCAACCATCACTCTAAAAGGGCATTGGTCTCTTTGTGGGACCTGTGTTGGATCTGCAAAATCTGTACAGAAATCTTGGATATGTACATTTTATTTTTAAGTGAAATTTGACTACATTATGTGTGAGCAACTGAATTAACCTCATAATATTATTTTCTATCTAAAATTAGACTGGTAAAGACAGCATTTTCTCCTTTAACATACTAGAAACAAGAATCAGGCACTGAAGTATCAAGTTGAAGACTGTGTGTGTGTATTCTGAGATGTCTAGCTACCACTATGGTCAAAATGAAAATCTACTCAAAGAAGCCAGTGCCATCTGCAGAGATATTCTGCTCAACCTAAGAAAGACACTTAGACTTTGTCAAACCAGTAACTTTCTGCTCTCCTTGCTAGGTTGCTCCTGAGTTGGTTTATACACCTGACTTATACCTTCAGGCCTTAGTGCTTCTTAAGTTGCCTCAAATTCCAGTGCAGAATAAAAGATGTGGGCAGAAACAACTACACACTGTTGTGAGTTTATTTTCACTTTAATTCTTATGTTCTTCACATAAAAATGTGATTCATTCAGTAATTAGTTTTCATTCAACAGGATTTGTGAATTAGACTTGCTATTGTTATTGTTAGAAGAGTGTAATACACTGAGTTTTACTCATATTTCCCACAAAATATCCTTTCACTTCAGATTTGTTCTAAATACAAACTGTGGCACATATACTTTGAGGGATTAGATTTTCCACATCTGAGAAAGAAAACAAATTGATGCACTAATTTTAAATCTGCATTCTATTTATAAAAATCTTTTGAAATATAATTAAATTTAGAAAAACACAATATTTTCTGTCACATTCATTTATCAAAATATCATTTACTTTATTTACATTTTTGTTTAAGTCTATAACAATGTTTTGTTTTGTTTTTATTATGTTGGTTTGAGATTTTGTGCAAAAATTATATCTACAACTAAGTGCATAAAAACATTTGACTTATTTTCATAAATATTTTTCATATGCAGCTCAATAATTTTGAAACATTTACATTTCTAATTTAATATGTACTGAATATATATACTGAATACATACTGAAATCCTAATGTACTGAATAAATTCCTCTACTTAAAATAGTAGCAACTCAAAACATACATGAACTTTTTGCCTGCTTGCCTAAATATGTATGTTAAACTATTTAGGAACTTCTACATAATAAGAGGGCAAGGGAACCCTCTAGTGTATGAAGTATGAATTAAACATGAAATATTGAATCTTTGTCCCTCGAAGTTACATATGAAAGCTGGTTTTAGTACCACTGTGGTGATATTTTGTATAAGTGAACTTGTGTGAGTGCTGTATTCCACTGAGGAATCAAAATGATTCCCATGGATATTTCAAATACTGAACAAATTCATTATGATAGCTTCAAGCCTACATTTTTGCTAATGAACATCTCTGTATGTTTCACATAATTGTTGATTTCACCACGTATTGAATGATGACAAGTCATTATCTTTACATGTTCACCCTAGTACATTCCTATTTCAAATGTTTCTTCCATTCTTTATGCTGTTTGATCTCTTTAGTAACACTTTACTACTTTTCTCTGGTCTTTTCTTTCAAATAAACATTATTCTATAAGAAGATGTACCGAAAACTTATCTCTGGAAATATTATCAATCGCTATTACGTTCTTAAAAACAAGTGAAGATGTCTAATTTGATATATAGTCACTTTGTATATGGCACACTCAGCTGTCAGAGACAGCTATTAGATTACTGTTTTACCTTTTCACCCCAGTTCTTTTTTGAGACTTTCTTTCTGACTTTATTGAATTTATCCTTCATCCCAACAAAGTCTATGAGAACTATATTAGCTTCTGTGTTTTTATCTATTTCAGATACACAACAAAAACAAACCCAATTCAGTCTACACTTTTTTCCAAGGGTGCACCTGCATTTGCTTTCCAGATTGCTAATAAGATGCTTCGTAGGCCTTAGTGGCATAGTCTTGTTTATATCCTACTTCACTGTCTTGACTTTTAGATTATTTGTAGACTCTTCCTTTATTTTTACTGATCAAAAATTCAGGATCTGATATTCAGGAATTTTTGCCATGTATTAAGCCAACTTTAAGTGAACTGGAAGCTATGACATTAATTAGTGTATATCCTAACAAAGGAAAATTGGAAAATCTTCAAGGAAATCCATTTCATCAGATTTTTTTTTTTTTAATACATGAGGTTTTTTTTATCTTTAACTTCCAGCTCTTCATTTGTATGCTCATAGACACTATGTTCTTCTCCATATCTGAAACATTTCCTTCAGAGATCTCTGTTTTCATTTCATTTCTACCTTCATTCTGTCTGTTATTCATCTCTCTCCTCAAAAATTTCAAAGCCCAGGAAGACTGGTACTATATACTGTTACTGCCACATTTGAGTGTTTAATCAGCTAAGAATAATGCATCTTTTTCTCAATATGTTCATTCTGCCCTTTGGCTGCTCCCTGTCAAGGGACATGCTGAGCAGGAGCTGAAGTAAATAATTACATTCAGTCATTAGTTTGGAAAACAGACTAGGGGAAAGATTTAGAAATAGGTCTCCCATCCACTCAGCAGCTAGAGAAAAGAACATCATAAAGCAGCAAGAAGAGGTGAAAGAGAGAAAAACACAGGGCACATGGCCAAGACAACCCAGTGAGGCCAACCAGAGAACTGGAGAACTTAGAGAAAAGCCTGAGCATCCAGCCAGAAGCCATGAGTTAAGCAATTCTTGTGGGAAAGCTTGATTGTGGGATCATCATAGCACTCCTCAGGAGCCCAACAAGAAGTAAAGACAGGTGTAGAACTCTGAACCTCATAAGTCATTCTGCAACCACATTCCAAAGAAAATAAAAACCTAAAATCCTCATTAGTACTGGAAAGTTTAACTTTTGATGTGCTCTCTTGACCAAACTAAGTACTCATACAAAAAATATCAAGCTGTACTGATCAAAAGTATTGCATAACCTCAATTTGTTTTGGATCTCAGTTGGTGTAAACCTTGAAAACTACCTTAACTCCAGAGGAGTTTTATTTGTATAAGCCATCTGAAATTTTAGATCTCAAAATGAAAAATTAATTGATTTGTTTTATTACCTTTAAAAGCATGCTCATGGGGTAGCAACAGGAAAAAAATAAGAATGCTGTAAAAAACTAAATTATGTAACCACATAATTGAGGAAACACTGCATTTTTAGCATGCATGAGCAGTCACCTACAAAGTGTTTAATTAATGGCCACTACTAAAGGTGATTAGTAAGAGTGCAAATTAATCACCTTATAGAAGCAGATCTGGCCCTGGCAGTGGTGATGTGCTTGTAACATTGAAAGGCTTTAGCTCCTGTTAGCTTATACTTTAAATTTAAAACAATATTTTAAAATCACAGAGGGTGGTATTAATTTCACAAGACTTTAGAGATCTAATTCATTTTTCAAATTGTGAGTATTTACAATCATTTAGGGCTTTAGGAATCAGCCTGGCTTCAAATCACTTCAGAAAAGCTTCCTATGGATTTTGTGTTATATCAGCAATACTTACACAAGTGTCTTTGACTGCAGCATCTTCGATTGCAGTAAATGTCTGTGTTGATTATTAATTATATGGAGCCCTTCATGTCTAGGTCATAGAAGTCTACCTCTGAACTTGTGACCTTTCACCTTTTTCACACAGTAAACAGAAATTGATGCCTTTACGCCTCAATAACAATGTTGAAACACATATGTCCTATGCAGAATGATTGTATCAAATAAATGCTGGTTCAGTGTCCACTGACTATAAAGGGAGGCAAAGGTAATCATCTTAGATTATGTGGTTATTGCCATTTGCCACCATAGTGTTCTTACTAGAAGAGCACAAAGCCAAGTCCTCTTTTGTGTCTTCCCTGATCCCTGTTCTCTTTTTTCTCACTGTAGGGTTTATGCTGACCATAAAACCTTTAATACCAATACCACCTTCTATATGCTTGCCTGGTTATGATAAACTGCTATTTGTTCCCTCAGCTGTGAAATGATTGACCTTGTGAGCTACCTTTTGTCTTTGCTTGCATGGTGATAGAAAAGCTTTAAGGCCTTCATAAATTTAGCTCCATATGGGACACAGTACTACAGGAAAAATAGTAGACTCACTACGGCTGGACAGCATTCTGATCATAGTAATCTTCTTTTACAGATACATGTAATCATCTTTTCACAATAGATCTTAATTATCACATTGTTTAGTATGAAGACTGCTCCAAAAGTAATGCCTATTTTATTATGTCAGCCCACAATGTCAGAGGAGGATATTGGTGATAAATCAGTAGAGAATGAATCTTCGCCAACATTGTTACATTTTATTGCTGTGCAACAGTTGGCAACAGAAGGCCAGTCTGACAAATTGGCACCTGACATGAATGTGCATATGAAGTAAAAGTGTCTCATTGAATTCCACCGTGCAGAAAAAATACTGGATTTGTTGGCATTCATTGATGTTTGCTGAATAATTGTACAGACCAAACAGTGGATGTGAGCACAGTGAGGCAGTGATTGATGTGTTTCAGCAGTGATGACAGTGACATGAAGACAAGCCACGTTCTGAACAGCCATATGTAGATGTCACACTGTGAAATGAGAGAGCTTATCAATTAGCTCATTCATGTGAATCAGCTAATGGTGGTGAATATGTTGAAAAAAGGTGTTTTGCAGTGGAGAGTTTGTTCAATCAAAGACTATCATTGTATCTATTGAAGTTTCTGTAGAAATAAATAAGAGGCATTACTTTTGGAGAGATGGACATAGGTTAGCTTTCTGAGGGACAAACTAAGGGTCAGAACAGCTTGAGCTGTTTGCCAGAGAATACATCTGTTGGCTTTCTTAATAATGTCTTTAGATGAACATCTGCAAATGTCATGACTATTGACTGATTATGTCTTCCATCCTCTCACAACAGAGAAAACAATAAAAGAATACTCCAGTGTTTTTTACCTTGGAAGCATCAGTTTCATTTCTTCTAGAAGAAAATAAAAGGTGGAGCTTGCAAAAACATTTAGATTAGCTAAATCAGATTTTTCTTTCAAATAACTAGTTTGTATCCAATACAATTAAACTATAAAGGACTGGTAATATTAACATGATGAGGATACAGAAATGTGAGCAGATGCACACACAAAAATGTTTACCATTGAATTCAGTTTACAAAAGCTAACCATTGAAGAGTTGTGAAAAAGAGTATATGTATAGATATATGGACAGGTGGACATCTTTTCATAATAGTAACGCCAGGAGATTTTTTCACATCTGCTTCTTAAAAAATATAATAAATTCATTTGCATATAAAACAAAGAGTTGAAAGATCACAACAGATATAATCTTCACACTTGAAAACCAGTTTGACTTAAACTCAGAAAAAAAGTTGTCTTCTGTATTTTCACTCTTGTGGATGTATGCATATCAGAAAATAGGACTAATACCTTTATTTCAATCAGATTATGATATACCAATTTTTCTATTTTTGCTTTGTACATTTGTTGTAATTTTCAAAGTATGTTTACTGGTAAATAAAATGCTTTCCATTGTTTTTGATAAAATTTACTTGTTGCCAGACGATAAATACTGCAACATAAATTTTGCTATTGTCCTTTTTATCTTTTTCTTAAGAAATTCTCATTCATATTAACTTTTTAAAAGTAAATATATTGGTACTTTTAGGTGTACTGAGGATGCACTCACAACTTATCAGCCCTCTGTAATAATAATGGTAGCCCAGCTTGATTTGGAATAAGAAATAATCTAGCCGTCATTAGTATTATATTAGAATAATGACAATATTCACTGCTCATAAACTAGGAAACCTCAGAATCATTGTATTATAAATACCAATACACTAAATAAGTGATTTTGAAACTTATATAACTTGCCATGCACTGATATTTCTTCCAGAAAGAAAAAGAAATCTGATAATAGCACAGCAATTTCATGACCATAGATAGTTGGTTACTGTCTATTAGTATGGATTTTTATGTCAGAAGTATTTAAAGAGAGACCAGTTTCATGATAACTGCAAAGTAGAGGAGCCATGCAAGAAGTTTCAAAGTTGGGTCCCTCTGGTTAAACTAATTGAGGTTTCTAATTCTACCTTTTATTCTCCATGCTCTGCTTTGGTATACAGACACCTCAGAAAAGAAAAGGGAGAAAGGGATGCAGTTTTCCCTAGAGGAATGCAAGAGGATCCCCCATAGCTCTACACACCCTGAGGTGTCTGTCCTTTTGGTTCTTACCATGGGAGGCAGCTAAGGAACATTGGTCTCTGTTCTCATTGGCTTGGCTTATTCCTTTGTTGGCTCCAATGACATGAACACTGTTATTTTGGACATCGTTCCCCAAGTCCTTCAGTTTAAAGCTAATCTATCAGTACAATCTAAAATATATCCTTGCAGCCTGAACTTCTTGCCTGTACTCTATAGTAAATGGAGCGAGACAGGAGTCTATATAGAAAGTTTAATCTCTGGTTAGTTATTTCAAGAAGAAATTAATTTCTCTAAGGAGATGTCTATTTGTATTGACAATAGAAGGAAATAAAAATGACTAATATAGCATAGACTGCTAATTTTTAGACAACTGATACTAGATTAAATGGGACTCATCTCAGAAGACTGCCTGTTTGAAAACTAATGGATTTATGAAATGTACTGATATAAAAACGTTGATCTTTTAAGTCAAAGATTGTATGTTTTCAATTCTTATTCTTTACTCTTGGTGAAGAATGAGAAATACTAATATTCATCAAACTGTAATTCTTATAGTAGAAATTATTTCTCTTTGTAAAATATAAATTATACAAAAGAAAATAAGGCTACATTTGTTTAAAACCCTATTTGTTTAAGTGTCTTAAAAAGTAGAATTTTAGAAGTCTTTAGAGCATAGCTATAGATTTATTGTGAATTAAGATGAATAATTTCAAGTGATGAGTTCTTACACTATATTCAATGAACCCTCTGTCATTAACAAATTCATATAAAGATGAAGCAATATTGCATTGGTAACAAATCTTAAGGGTGAAGCTGGAAAAAGTAAGTTGACATCTAAGTCCTGTTATGAGAGCTTGTATGCAGAAGTTGTGAATTTTTGTGACAGACTCGTATTTGGGAATTTCTTAATGTAAAATAAACTCCTGAGTACAGCTGTGAAAGAAACGGTTAACAATTGGAACTGCTTGTTGTGGAAAATTGTTACTTGGAGATTACATACATTTCTTAAATGTCTGATGTTTTCAAGAGATTTTTTTTTTTCCGCATGAGTCGGCATTGCTGTTGCATGAATCTACCTGTTCTAAATGAGCAATTAAACTATTAGATAAAATGGATTAAGATGTTAAAAAAAATTCTCTCCCTCTCCCCACTCAATTCTTTATTTTCTTTCCCCTATTATCCTGTTTAAGAAAGTGACCTGTTCCTCAGAATAGCAAAAGTGAATAACATGACAAAGAGATGACAAGTGAATCTGGTAAAACTTAATCCCACCTAATCAAATCGCATTCACTTTCTTTAAATAGGCTTTGGTCACATGAAGAAGTTGGAGTGGCATTAAAGAATATTAGTAGTGATTCATAATACTTGTCCATTTGAGTATTCAGTATAAGAAATTTTCATCCATTATTTTCATTTAGTGACAACAAAAAAGACTTTGGATTGAAATGGAACATGTGAGTTTGCTTAGCTTACTTGGTACAATTTTTATCATCTCCCATTAGCTCCTTTTTCATTTTTTTTTAATTTCTTACTTCAGGAAAGTCCATATTTGTTGCCATTTATTCTAGTTTACCATGATTTATTTGTTTGACATTTGCTTACATGTTTGATATATAATCAATTTTAAAGGGTTGATTTTTCTTTTCTTTTCTTTTCTTTTTTTTCTTTTCTTTTCTTTTCTTTTCTTTTCTTTTCTTTTCTTTTCTTTTCTTTTCTTTTCTTTTCTTTTCTTTTCTTTTCTTTTCTTTTCTTTTCTTTTCTTTTCTTTTCTTTTCTTTTCTTTTCTTTTCTTTTCTTTTCTTTTCTTTTCTTTTTTATTTTATTTTATTTTATTCCAAACAATAAGTTTGCAAATGAAGAATTAGGACTCATCCAGCTGTAGCTCATTTATTTTCTTGGGACTTTCGTAGCCTCCAGGCTAAACATCTGTGTAGACTACACCCTCCTCTGAGGAGTTACTTCCTTTTCAGAAGCAACCATACAGTACTGAATTTACATTATACTACAGAGCCTTTGAAGCATCCACCATTCCCAGAAATGAAATCAGAACTCCACCAAGTGTATACTTTAGCAGCTTGGAAAATTTAGTTCACAAAGACCCTCTTAGAATTGTAGTGTAAGCATAAAAGTTACAAACTTCCCTAAACATTGATACACGGTTATTTCAGTGGAGATCGCAAAACATTTCTTGAGTATGTCCTTCTAAATTGTTGAAAACTTCTGAGAACATGAATGAGACCCAGAAGGATGAGCACATCTCAAAGCAATCAACATCCACAGTTTGTTTGTATCTTTACAGAATTAAACTGATTTGAGATTTTTATTTTCAAATGGATTCTGTATGCAACTGTTTTAATCAACACTTCATGATGTTTAATGTAGTCAGTAAAACAAACTTCAACATCTTCATAAACAGGATCACAGTAACACCTGTGAATAAAATTATATAGCTTGCATCTTTAGAAGGACTTCTAAAAACAGGAAAAAAAATATGAGCAATTTTCAAATATTTAATATGTATGTGTATTAGCTTCCACGACTTTAGAAAAATGAGTAATTATTTGTATTCTTTTTGAAAGTGGTGAAAAATAAAACATTCTATTCAGAAACATCTAAAAAATTATTGTCTTCCTAATAACGACAAAGTAGAACCACCAATTAAGTGCACAAGTTATGAAACTGAAACTGCAAAAGCTGTAAGGATAAGTGAAGGAAAAATAATAAATTAAGTGGTAGATAAATACAGCTATTCAATCATATCTATCTATTCCTCATTTGTATCAAATAAGAGACCCTGAGAATTCGAATTTCCCTGGAACCTTAATCAGTGTTAGAAGGTACTGATTAAATAGGTAGAAAAGGCAGCAGTAGGCAAGAAGAACTAGCAGTAAGCTAATAAATTTGAGTCAGGAAAAATAGAGTAACTGAGAAAATGACAGGAAATAGAAAGAGATTAGAATTCAGTAATTGAAAAGTGTAACAGTGGAAAGGAAACTTAATGTGAGTGCTGTGTGTAGACAAAGAGCTGTAAAAGAACTACCATAACCTTTGTTTGTTTCTTTTAACACAGACATTTCCTGACACACAATTAAAGTAGATTTGGTGAATTAAGAAATAAATGTTTCAGAGCCTGTGGGAATAGAGTTGTTAGATCAAGCGTCTTGGCCATGATCCAGTCTGTATATTGCCCTAATTTTTTAAAGCTGCATATGATCACTTTCTGTACTTCCCATCCTGAACTGCCAAGTAACCTCACTTTATAGTGTCAAACAGGTGCTTCTTCTTAAGTAGTTTATGAGCCTTTGATAAGAAACATGGTATAACCAACAGTCTGGGACAAATAAGTATCTTAGAATTGCCAATAGAAAATTTTCTGTGGAAAAAGCCATAAAGGCAAAAACTTCCCAGAACTCCTGCCGAAATAGTGTGTCCACGGAAGTTAAATAGCACATGTAGGAACCTATCTGAACATTTTGCTTCTGGCAATTGGACTTCTATTTGTATACTGGTTGTATTTAATGAATTTCTTTCTGAGAGAAGGGAAAGGATTTGGAGTCTTTCTGATGAATTCAAGAAATGGCATACATATATACTGTGAGAGTGGATTTTGATTGAGTTATTTGCATCCAATAAACAGAATAAGAGTCCTGATTATGTGCATCTAAACAGTGATATTAATATATAAATTTTAACATAGAGACAGATCACTGACCTCCTTAACTCTCTTGCTGGGCAATGAAATGGGTAATGAATTGTGATATCATCCTTACAATTACCATTAATGAGAAATTAATCCTTCCCTTAGGAAATAAGACCATTAGTCAAAGTTGATATATTCACTTGCCAGGACAGATTTCTTCTGGGTATACTTGTACAAGCACAGACAGACATTTTGACATTTGTGACTGCTTGGCCAGTGCAATAATATGTAGTTATAATCTCAGTAACTGAAAGGGAGGAAAGAGAGTTATAAAATAATTACCCTATTTTTGTTTATGCCCAAGGCCCTTATACAGTTTATTTCTTGTCTGTACTTAGCAATGTTTCCACTATGATGATTTTCAGACTCATTATTTCTGCACTTTATTTATTTATTTGTTTATCTTAGTGAAGTGAAAACATACCATCCTACCAAGAATTCTGTTGCAAACTCTGGTTTCAATGTAATTTTTGTGCTTTCTTAATAGCTCTCCTTGCTGCTTTACTACTTCCCAGGTTGATGAGTGTTACATTAGATAGATTTGAGGGTGACTGGGTGAGGATAAAGTTCAGACAGGTTGCCAAAAGACTCAGTGCAGTTGTCAATGGATGAAACTGTCCTACTATAGAGTTCAGCCTTACAATGGCCTGCTTCACCATTTGGGGACTTGGGAAAGGAGGAACAACGTCTGTTAGCTGAAAAAATTTTGCTGCCAGGCAGCTTGCAATACATGTGCTAATGGTTAATTTTAATGAATGGATTGTAACATTATTCTGTAAGAAGTTAAAGTAACATTTTCACAGCCTTAGGTAATATAAGAAGTCACACTGTAATAAGATACCCCAGCAGAAATGGAATATTTACCTGATAATAATTAGTATACATAAGTAAAGAATAAGTTCTCATACTTTGTAGTTTGCATTTATTAGGTATATTGTAAGATTTTTTAAAATATAAATAGTACATAATTCTATGGCCAAGGTCTGACACAATTTAAAGTTATAGAGAAACTAGTTAGAATACAAGGTAGAAGTATTAAACTATTTGTAAACTACATAAAAATGTCAAAGCATCACTTCTGATGTCAGACCCACTGAGATTATAGCAATTTGTGTGGATCATTCCTGGTTATGAATATAAAATACCATGACGTACGTTCAACAAAAAAGTGTGCAACTGAAGCACAGATTGAAATGAGAGGGCAGTCTTATTTAATATTTTAGTAGGAAGCATCCTAAAATAATAATAAAAAGAAGTACTGTTTGTTTGTTTTGTTTTTCAGGTGTAATTCAGTCTTTGAAAATAGCTGTAAATATAATCCCATAACAACATACTTATTTAATGGTGTCCTAGCAGAAGAAGAATTGTTTGGATGATTTAAATATTTCGATGTCTACACATATTTGGAATTTTTTCAGCAGATACTCTAGAATATATCACATCAATGTAAATGCTATTAATTGTAGTTTGTTAACCCAAATCTCTCCACCAATCTAGCTTTAGTTTGCAACCATTGTTCAGGGATTGTCCTGGCAATGTTCACAGTACACACTCTACTTGCATGGAACTGTAAACACAGAAATACAAAACTTGAATCAGAAAAACTACATTTAACATATTTACTGTATACATTCACAAGTAATATAAGCATGTTTTGAGGAGTGTCAGAAGACCACACTATTATTTCCTGTATTGATACAGGCAGGAATGCACAGGAAATATACTTAAGAAGCATACACTGCTTTGTGATCTTAGTTGCTGAGGAGGTGATGAATGCCAGTCATAAAGGAACAACTGCTATGACTTCTTTTCTCAGCCAACTGCATGCTGTTTGGCAAGTTAACAGGGGAGAATTACATGGGTTATATTTAGTGGAATGTCTAAGCAGCTGCTGTGGTGAGTGCATTCAACAAGTTTGTCAGCTTTTAAAGTAATTAGCCCTGCAGAAAATCCATTCCCAGATGGCTACTGGAAAGAATCAAATATGGTGAAGCAATGACAGGTGAGAAAATTAGAATGAAAAAATATGTAAACATTTCTCTCTTTTAATAAAATAAAATAAAATAAAATAAAATAAAATAAAATAAAATAAAATAAAATAAAATAAAATAAAAATACTTTCTTGAAGTTTATGGTGTTAAAACATAGGAACAGGTGTTTTTGAGGGAGAGAGGGAGTGGGACAGAGGACCTCCAAAGGTCTATTCCAGCCTTAACTATTCTGTGAACAGACATACTAGTTCAGTCCATAGAATCATCCAGACTGAAGTAGCTTTCTGCAGTGGTAATAAGAAAGTAGTCAGGAAAAATAAATAGAATTCAGAGCAGGCATATGGCTTTTCTAATCTACCACCAAAATCCAGATGATCTTAGCTAAGAAGTTTTATGGATTTCCGTGTGTGTTCTTAATTGTCTTCTGACTCTTTCAGGTGGCTCTCCAATCTTCTCTTGAACCTTTGCAACCACAAAGTCCTTTGGCAAGCAGTTCTGTAGCTTTACTATACTTTGAATGAAGAACTACCTGGCTTTTTTTGCTCTAAACCTGTACCCAGTTGGAAGACATGAAGATCTGTCCTACTCCTTCTTCTGATGTTAATGAGTTCATGTATGACTTTTATATCCCAAGATCTGTCTTTCCCACTCTCCTCTGAATACGCAACAAATGCAAGCCATTCACAACCATTTTTAGTGTGTTCTCTCTTTCTTTCAGCAGTTACTGGATTAAGTTGTATTTCATTGGTTAAGAGTAACAATCCCAATGTATTCTTTGCTCACTTTATAGCTCATATAAACTAGCTTACATAACAGATGAACCAGGAAAGTGTAATATGTTGAGTCTGAATGATCCTATGGCCATTAATTATAGTGAAGATAAAAATAAATAAATAAATTCAAATAACTACATGCAATCCTACACTACTAACTCAGTCCAAATTAATTCACCATAGAGAGTCTGCTTTTACTGCATTACTATGGAGCTGTGAAGAAATATATTCATTATTTAGATTAGTTAAGAGCAAGAGAGTGTCTAAAGACTAATCATTAACTTATTCTGCAGACTATAAAATGTACAAGCAATAAAAAAGGGGCAGAAAAAGTGAAGCATTCACATGCCAAATAATGAACAAACATGGTTAACTGAACCACGGATTTAATATTGCACTTCAAATAAGTGCTTATTCTAGCTATGCTACCATTCTGTACCTGAAGCTGGAAAACAGGAATTCTTAGAGATGAATTGAAGAATGAAACATATTGCTGCTGCTAGAAACCAGTGGGTGGAATATGGGGAAAATCAGACAATTTGGAAGGAAGTTCAAAGAATTCTTAATACCTACACTGTATTAAGCTATTCAGTAACTAGTCTGAAGATATTTACACATTCTTTTATTTATAGACCTTATAAAACAACCTTAATATTTCTAACAAAATAGAGTATGCCATTTTGCATGGTCACAACAATGGAGATAACAAGCATGAGGCAAAAATTGGATATCTAAAGGACTACATATAATAATTTTTAATAATAGATGAGTTGAAATGTTTTCAGACTATTTCATAAAGTACCTCCTTAATGGAAAGGTGATACCTTCAGAGATATAGTTATCATGTAACCCCCAAATTGATCAATTTATATACTGTGCATCCCTTCTGCTTACTTAAATATAAATACATGTACAAATAACACAATAAAATTATTAATATGTTAATAATGAATAAATTAATGCTTCAGACAAGTATTCCCTGTTATAAATTAGCCATAATTAAGAGTATTAGTTGAATCAAGAAGGTATGCTTATTTGGACCCCTAATTTTTTTTTAATATTTCTTTGACAGAAAATCTTTTAAAACTAGTTTGTTTCTTTTTCTTTACTTTTTAAAATGTTTTTATGTATTATGTTTTGTCTCACAAAATTAAACTACATGAATATTTTCACTGAAAACCTTAAATGAAAGAAGTCCCTAAATTTAAGTTCTCTTGCATACTTACTTAAATTTCAATAGAACTAATTTACCACTGGGCCAAATAGTAAAAGTGTAACTGTCATTGCAAATTCATCTTATAACAGTCATTAAATAGCATTTCTTCAGTGATCAGTATTGACTTATGTATCATTAATGAAACAAAGTACAGGTAATATAACCAATGAACTAAAATTCAGTCCACTTATTATTTGTTGTTATCATTAATCTTTTATACTTCATGTGTGCCTATTCATAAGTACCTGTACATACATTCACACTGAGGCACTTGAGGAAAGATACTGTCATGTAGAATGTAGAAATACTAGTGACCACCAAATACATAAATTATGTGACCTTGCCAAATGAGTGAAAGTTCCATAAGAATGTAACAACCATTGCTTATATTATCAATATGAAATGTCATTTCACCAGAAAAATGTATTTTAAGATTAATCAACTAAGGAAATAAAATGCATATGATAAGTCAAAGCTATGTATCCAGTTTCCGACTCATCGCTATGAGAAGATATTGAGTTACTGAAACATATTCAGAGAAGAGCAATGAGGCTAGGAAATGGATAAGAAAACATGTTGTAATGAGGAGTGTGCCAGACTCTTTTCTAATGTGTTTAGTGTTTAGACACAAAGAAATGACTTCAAAGTTGCACCAGGGGAAGTTTGTATTAGATATCAGGAAGAATTTATACATGAAAAGAGTGGTTAGACATTAAAACATGTTGCCTAGTGAAGTGGAGGAGTCATCATTCAGGCAAATATTTAAGAGGTGTGTGGATGTGGCTCTTGTGAACATGGGTTAGTGATAATCTTGATACTGTTAGGTGAATACCTGATGATCTCATGGGTCTTTTTCAAGCTAAATGATTCTATGATTATACTGAAGAAGGCACAAGTTAAAACATTATTTGGAAGGCAGTACAATCGGCCCTCCTTATGCTTCACAGATTTTACAGTCGAGCTGGGACTTATGATGCTCATTTTCTTGAAAATCCCTCCTGTTCTTATAAAAGAATGCAGTGAAGCATGTACAGAAGGCCAAAGGCTGGAGAGTGGGATAGGTGTTATTCCAGTTTTCGGTAATTGTGGTTCCAAAGGGATTCATTTCTAAGGAAACCCACTGCAAATTCTTCTCAGGCTGTTTTCCCTTACACATCAGAAAAATGTCTAAACCAATAAAAGATATGCTTACTATAATATTAAATATTGCAAAACCTAACTTTCTGGTTCTCATCCCATAGCCACATCCGTACTTTAAATTATGTGCATAAGCTGCCTTTACAGTGTAGAGAGAGAATTAGATGCCTCAGAAACTGATCCCAAACTATCAGCATGTTAGAAAAATTGTTTTGTGCCACAGGCTTCAGGCAGAAACATTAAACTACGTTTTACAGAACATAAGGCAACTTTCATGTAAAATATTCCTTTTTATTTTTATTTTTTTTATTGTGACATCGGGAACAGAGAAGAATCTAGATATTTGTCTGTGTTATGTCATGTAAATTCACTTTGTGCCACATCAGAACTAACTGTGCCCTATTTCTGAATAGAGAGGAAAGCAAGATTCATAGCCATCTACTTGTAGAGAACGTTTAAGGAGTCTTAAAGTATTTATGAACAAAAAATATGGGTACTGAATGAGAACACATTATTTTCTTCTGTGTCTGCAGACTATTTTAATACACATTACTAAATAGCTAGTGCAGAAATGAAGCAGAAAGTCTTATAAGACTTTATATCATCCCACTGGGCTGACATTTCTGACTAAAAGTAGGAAATGAAATGTCATTACATTCTGTGCAAGAAACATACTTCAGAACCCTGGAGTCCTGATTTATTATATTCATTGGAGACCTTTGTTTTCCTACTAATTTTTCCATTAGCAGGTCAGCCACTTTTGGAGAAACTTTCTCATGTTATGTATGTACTGACTGCAGCTTTACATGAAAAATATCCTCTTTCTGTTACCACCTTATCCTGTTGTGCTAGGCAATCTTAAGCAGGCTGTATTTCATTTCTCTTTACTGCTTTATGTTGTGCCATATTTTATTCACACTTCATTCGCTTCTTACATATCTAATACTTGTTTAATAAATAAGCTTGGTTTTGTCTCTATTCTTCAGACACACATAAACTGAGTTAAAAGAATTACTGGACTTCTACTTTTGTGTTTCAGATCATAATATCAGAGTCTGTTTCATTAAAAGCAGTTTGACTTAGACTCCCTTTGCTTCTCTAATGCCAAAGTATCAGGCAGATGCAGTTTCTGAGGGTACCCTGAGTAGAGATTCATGATGGGAGGGGAAAAAAAAGATATATGATTCTGTTATGAAAGTAAAAAGAGTGGGCTATAGGAAAAGCTGACAGCTCAGTACAATACTTAGCTAGAAAACTCTTGTAAGATTTAAGTTCCTTGTTGATTTGTTTCCCCACTGCTTAAAGGGAGGTTTTATGGGAATTTTGGGAGAAAATTACCCGTAAGAATGCCCTGAGTAATAGCGCAATTACGAAACCTGAGGAAAAAAGTGCCTGGGAGAAACAATGCAAAACAAAACACAGCTAACAACATGAAGCCCAAGAGCAACACCAAAACAAACACACAAATTAAAAAAACAAACAAATGAAGAAAAACTATCAACAATATTCAGAGAGGGTTAACCAAGTATGATGCTTTGGGAAAAACCTTTGGAACCCAACTATGCAGAGCATTCTGAATTCTTCACAGAAATACAAAAAAATATTGCACTTATACCTTGTGCACAATCTCTCAGGTGAAAGTACTTGTTTCTGGGGAGTTGCTAAAGTCCTGAACTGACATGATTCAGAGACAATTTTTAATTTTTATTTTTTTAATTTACTTTAACTAAGCTTCTCTTTTCTTCGAATGAAAAAAAAAACGCTTTTTAAATCAAGTCAAATGACTGAATAATTAAAAACACCTGAGAGATATGTGAAATCATTGAAACAGACTACTAATACAGATGAGGAATTAAGAAAAAAAAAGTGTGAAGATACAGTTCTCTGTGTGATTTCCAGTTACTTTGAATAGATATGTCAGTATTTACCAGAACTTTGGCTTTACTTGGCCCAGATTGATGTTGTGGGATTAGTGGACTATTTGAAGAAACAAATGAAAACTATATATATATGTTCAACATGTACAATATTTCACAGAATCGCATAATGCTTGAGGTTAGAAGGGACCAATGGAGGTCATTTGCCTTAATCCTCCTGCTTAAGCATCATTACTTAAAGGATGTTGCTCATGATCATGTCCAAGTGTCTTTTGATGAGCTCAAAGAAAGAAAATACATATTCTCTGTGGGCAACCTGTGGTCAGTGCTCCACCACCCATGCATTAAAGTGTTTCCTGATGTTCACATAGCATTTTATCATCTTAGTTTCAGGAGACTACTGGAGTCCTCTGAACTCTTTCTAGGAGATCTCTGACTTTTTTGAACTGAGGAGCTCAGAACTGAACACAGTATTCGAGACGTGGGCTCAAAAAGGCAGAGTAGAGGGAAAGAATCACCAAATAAATTTGCCATTCTTGTCTCTTCATCTTACAACTAATACATTATAGGACTGGGAAAGATTCTTAGAAAGGGAAAGCAAATGAAAATTATGAATAATTAATTAGATTCCATTCTATTGGTTGGGATACATTATCATGGGAAAATCATGCCTTGGGAGAAGAGGGACATAGAAGTGATGTATACATACTCATTAATATTAGGAAGAGAAGGAATAGAGTCTGACAGATCCTCATCTCTTCCTACTGAAATAAGTAGGATGTAGGTTCATAGCAAAGAAAGAGAGGTGGTTCTACCAGCAATGAGCTGTAGAGCTGTGGAAAAACTTGCTAAAGTGCACTGGTTGCAAAGACTCGATAAGGCTTAAGAGAAGATGAGATAGCCAGCTGGAACAGTCATGCAGAAGGGGCAGTTAAGGAGAGAAGTCACACAGAACTCCAGAAATACCTAGAGCAGAAATCATCTGGATTATAGGAGCATGTTAGGAAGTCATATGCCAGCCCTGTCCATCTTATCGACTACTTGCTTATGATTGCTGCTGGAAGCAGACTTTAAGGCTAGACAGACCCATGGGCTGAACCAGTTTGGCAGTCACAGTTTGACTGTTCTTTCTACTATGTTTCATCTCAATTTTTCCGTTGTAATCTAATTCAGTACTAGGCCAACACTAATTTTAAGACTGCATGATAACCACTATTAGAACAATGAAGTGCTTTAAAGATAAGCCAGATATGATAATAGGTTAATTGCTTCTTGTCAGTAATTGAAGAAACAAAAAAGTAATACTCTAGGATTCTTAAAATAATTCATAATCATTTAAAAGGAAAAAGCTCCACAGTAACAAGTTATTCTGGAAAGAACTCACAACATTGAAAACAACAACAAAAACCCTAAAAAAGAGAATATCATATAATAAGGAAAACCTTAAGATAGAAGTCTAAAATACAGCTCAAGATTCATCAAAGAAATTATCAGTATTTGAATTATATCTGCATAATACCTTTTATAAATATTAAGCAATGTTATATATCATACCTATATCAACAAATCTGAGATATTTATGAACTCTCACATTCAAATATTTGAATAATAAATACTTAGATTCATAGGTAGAATGTACTGAAATATTTCCCAAATTAACTAGGTCTCTGCACTTGCAAAGGATCTTCTGATTCTCATTTCAATGAACAAAGCCAGGACTACCAGGCTCTATGACATACAAAGTACAGTCAGACTGTACAGATAGAATGCAGTCAGACTTGAGTACAGTCAGATTGTCCTGACACTACAAGCCTTGAAAGATCTTTTCATGAACTCCAGTAATTATGCCACAGCTCTTTAAGGCATAATCTTAGAATCATAGAATCATAGACTGGTTGGGGTTGGAAGGAAACTAATTACTCTATCTTTAATGAGATTAAGTAAGCCAGAATCACTGACTACGAATCTGAAACAGTTAACCTTTTATATCAGCAGAAGTATGTAAGTGTATTTTAGGCTGCAAGCTAACATTTTTAAATGACCAGTGTTTTCAATTTATTTAACATGACTTTGCTTGACAAGAAAATCATGGAAAAAAAATTATGTTTGCCTTTTATCTAAATGTTTGTGAGATACAGTGATGTGGTAACTTGAAGAACACCCAATCACAGCAACTTCATCACAAAAAACAGTGCAGCTCTCTCTGTGAACATTCCTTGGCACATGAACATAGTCCTACTTACCTGTTTATTCAGGTAAAGGCAATCTGGCACCTCAGCTCAAAAGAATTAAACTACAGAATAAAATAGAAGGAACTGCTAAGAAGTTATCTTTCTTCCTCTAAGGAAATTCTAGTTGAGTGGAAGTGAACTCCACCCTGGAAATTATTTCTTTCTTTTCTAACTCTACAATTTCAAATATAAATATATCATATTTCCTTTATTTTAGTAAGACATTTGTGAACATGTTCAACTTCACCTGAAAACACATCTGTATTCTGAAATACATGTTCTTTTTCTAATTTGCAGCTCCCTTTTCAGGTCAATTGATTTAGCAACCTAAATATGCAAAGACTGCATTGTGACCATGTTTGTTAAATTAGAAAAGGTTTACAGGAGTAGAATAGAGCAAAGGGTATAGATTTGACAGTAATTATCCTCCCCTAATAGTTTGTCATTGTAAAGATTTTTTCCTTCTATTTTTTTCTCTCTCCTTCTCTCTTTTCTTTATTTTCCTCTCTCTCTCTCCCTCCTTTTCTTTCTCTTTACAATGGTTAACACCTGTTGAAAATTTTGTGCTGAAAAAAAAAAAAGACATGAACTGGCAGAAAAAAAAAAGTCACAATTTTCTGACTCTTTTGACCTCTGCAAACATCAGATTCATTTCATCTGGAGCCTGGAAAAGTCATCATGTCCTCATAAATTCCATAAAAATGCAATACAAGTGTGCAGCCTGCAGGCAATTGATATAAACGTGATTAGTGTCAGAAAAAAAAGATAGCATAGAAAGAAATGAATCTCTAGTTCATTCTTCCATGGGTGAACAGTTACTCCAAATTTATACAAGAGGAAAGGTGAATAGGAGATGCAAAAGGAGAGGGAGATTTAATGGAGGGATAAAAAAGAAGCAAAAATAAAGAAAAACAAAGCTTAGCTGATTTTGTTATTTTACAAAGGCTATGACATTTTGTAATCAGATCAGTTTTCTCTCCTTCCTCTTTTTGCCTTCAGACTACCAATAAATAAAAATACTTTTAATAAATATAATAATATAATAAAAATGCTTGAGAAAAAATGCTCTAACAAATGTTATCAGAGTGGATGGTATGATATACCAAGTTTGTTGTAACAACATAACCTTTTGATGTTGACTTCTTCTTAGTTACAATTATTTAAATCAGAAAGTCACAACTACGCTTAACCCATCAATTTGGGGCCTGTCAGGAAAGCGTGAGTACATAATTTTAAACTAGAATATAACATTAATGAGAGTTCCAAATTTACCATTCTCGTAATTCTTCTTCATATCTCACCAAATTTCCAAATTAATTTTTGGAGAATTTCAAAAGCTGTCTTTAACTTAAGCACATATGGAAATAATTTAATTTCAGTGAAATTTTTTAGCTGTTACTCCATCTGAGTAGGCTGAGTTGGCTACTGTCAACTTTAACCATGATATCCCTGTGAGATATATCAAATGCCAGTTACATACATGCTCAGCTGTGATAGCTACAGTCAATTACTTTTGGTTCTTTAGTCTCTTGTTAGTTCTGTCAACTCAAAATACTATCTGAACATGATTTTTTTTTTTTTTTTTTTTATTACAAGGGTCTTCTGGGAATGATAGAGAGCTAAAAGACAAAACAAAAAGTACATTACTATCCAATGCATAAGCAAAAGAAGCAATTTGACAACAGGCAGAAAAGGAGCAAAAAGGAAATTGTTGAAGCTTATAATAATGCTTTTTGCTGGAACTTGTTTTTCACTCCTGGACAAACTAAAGGCATTTGTTGCACTTGGTTGGACAATCACACATATATATAAAAACTAGAATAACTCATTGCAAGTAGCCTTCTGGAGATGGACTTGGGAGCCCTGGTAGATGAAAAACTTAACATGAGCCAGCAATGTGCTCCTGCAGCACAGAAGGTCAACTGTATCCTTAGCTGCATTAAAAGAATGATGGCCAGCAGCTAGAGTGTTGTGGTTTGGTCAATATTATCAGGAGCAACAGGGGCCTTCCCTTCCCCTCTCCTCCTTTTCAGGGAAAAGAAAAGGAGATGACCCCACAGAGATAAGGACAGATAACTCATTTACTGCAAGTGGTAGAAGAACGTAAAATAACATGATATAAAAGGGAATTATGGATAATAAATAAAATAAATGGGAAACGTTTCTGATTGTGCCACCCACTGTGCTGCCCAGAAAAGAGAGTTCTCCTCAGTCACTGGGAACTGGAAATCCTGTAGGGAGTACTGGAGATTTCTGGGAATAGCAGTCTGTCTTTTCTCAGTATCTTCCTTTTGGAGAGTCAGAGTCAGAATCCATGAGAGAATAGCTAAGATTGCTGGGAGCTAGGACTGAGGAATCATGATGTCATGATATGGAATACTGACAAAACCAGGACATCTACTTTGCCCTTGTGATGCCCCTCCTGGACTACTTCATCCAGACTTGGTGACCTCAGCACAAGAAGGGTGTGCAACAGTTGAATCAAGTCCAGAGGAGGGCCAAAAAAATGATCCAAGGGAGGGAGCAGCTCTCCTGTGAATAAAAACTGAGGGAGCTGGGCTTGTTCAGCTTGGAGAAGAGAAAGCTGCTGAGGGACCTTATTGTGGCAGAGCTCTATCCCAACATTGTACTTTTTCTACACAGCTGTGATTTTGTAGATATAGGAAGTACAAAAATCAGCAAACCTCAGCTAGAATAAATCCTTATAATGGAAACAAACTCAATAAACAGTGCAATTAATACACAGATCAAATTTTAAAAGGCATTTAATACTGAAGTTAGCTATGAGGCCAAATTCACTGTGTACAGGAAGAAGGATTTTTTCACCTGGTAAAGCAGAAGGGATAATTCTTTAAAAATTGGTGGTGGGTAGGTCCTCTTTCTCAAGTGATACTGTTGGTGCAACTGAAATAGTATTATATTTTCATAAAAAGTACTTTGATCTAAAAATATCTCTATATGCTTTTAACATAAATAAGGGATTAGGCAGTAGAATGTGATGGTAAAACATATGCCCATATATGCTACAGCACATGGTAAGCCTATTATAACTCAGAATTAATATGAAGCTTTTGAATGGCCTTGTTTGAGAAACTCAGAAGTCTGAGGAATAAAATAAATCAGTCTGAGTTTCAGGAAGCTTGCTTAAACATTATTTTCATGTAGGATGGATATTATTTAGGGTTTTTTATTTTGTCTGTTGTTTCTTTTTTCCCCCTAATTCTTTAACAATTAGAGGTTGGTTGTAATACTCCCATGAAACACTTAACAAGTCAGGTCACTTGACATTCTCAGGTCACCACATCATTGGAAGTGCTGTTATCTATTATTTCCAAGCTTGTTCTCAAGATTATACAGATAATACCAACACTGACTGCCCCTACCTGATATCTAGGGGTTCCTTCTGCTCTGCTGAAGGCTCATTTAAATACCCAAAGCTATCAGCCTCCACCCTAGAAAGACAACAGTAGGGCTGGTCACCACCTCCCTACAGCCCTGTCCTGCCCAGTCACTGGCCAGATGAGACAGGCCCATCTGTAGAGTCACACACCAACCCGGCTTCTTCCTGTCCCCAGGAACCTGCCAGACATCTGGGGCTGGGACTGTCTGGTTTTCCTCATCTGCCTTGATCCTGGCTGGGGTGGTGGAATGATCTCTGGCTGTCAGGCACTGTCCTGATGGCCCCATGGCTCCTGATTCCTAGCCTACATGGAGCTGCTGTCCTGCACAGCACCCAGAAAAGTCCCTGATGGGCAATCATGTCCATGGGAAATAGCAGACTAATATCTTGACTGATCTGTACCAGACAGAAACCTCTGAGAATATCAATTCTGGATGCAGGAAAAATTCTTATTAGTTTAGATAATATATCTCAGATCTACAGTCTTAGAAATTGGAATTAACCTTGAGAATCATGTAAGTGATTCCTTTGTTTTCAAATTAACTATGCTTGAATTGTTGCTACCAAATATTTGTAAAATGTGTCCTTAAAAGCCTACTGTAATCAAAATGCTTTTCTTATTCATCCTTATTCATAAAAAGACTATGCTCTTAGTCTTCTACAGACTAAACAGTTTTAACATCTATTATCATTGTTAATAAGTCATATTTCCTGTTCTTATGCACATTCTTGTTACAGGTTATCAAGATTCTAAGCAAAGTGAAAACTTTTTTTTTGTATTACTAGTGACTGTGATGTTCATACATTTTGACACTTGCCATCACCCAATATGTTTTTTTGTTTGTTTTGTTTTGTTTTGAGGCATCTTGGCATTCTTTGATTAAGATTGGAATCTGTCAAAGACATACTAAAGAATTCTGCTCAAAACAGACTTCTGTTTTTGATGGTCAACCTCTGATTTTCTCAAGCTGTGCAGCTTTCTGGCAAGCTTTTTTCCACACTACCATTTATTCATCGTTTTGTTCAGTGTGTCCCAAGAGTTACTGTAAGGTAATCTAAACCAATGCAAAAAATTAGTAAGAGACAATAAGTAATTAGTAAGGGATAGTTATTAAGAAATACTTAAAAGGAATTAAGTAGTTATTCCTTAAAGAATAGACAAGACCAGCTGCCCAGCTGAAGTGCCTCTACACCAATGCATACAGCTTGGGAAAAAGGAGCTGGAAGCTACTGTACTACTAGAAAACCTCAGTATAGTTGCCAGTCTGGTGGGAAGATTCCCATAACTGGAGTATGGCTATCAACAGCTACAAGCTGTTCAAAAGGGACAGACAAAGAAGGAGGGGACGGGGTGTTTCTATCTGATCATGAAAGGAACAGAATGTGAAGAGCTGCCCCTAAAGAATAGCCATGAGCAGGATGAAAGCCTATGGGTGACAGTTAATTTTGTAGGAAGGGACTGGGGAAGCAATGTCCCTTGCACTGTAAGTGAAAATAAGGTTTGTGACTACCTGAGAAACCTGAATATCCACACATCTATGGCTCCAGATGAGATGCATCACAGAGTCCTGAGGGAATTAGCTGATGTAGTCACCAACCCACTCGCAACAGAATTTGAGAAGTTGTAGCAATCGGGTGTAGTCTCTGGTGACTGGAAAAAAGGCAACATCACTCCAATTTTTAAAAAGGGTTAAAGGATGACCCTAGGAACTACCGACCTGTCAGTCTCACCTCTATTCTGGGAAAGATCACGGATCAGATACTCCTGGAAGCTGTGCTAAGGCACTTGGAAGGCAGGGAGGTGATACGGGAGAAACAGCATGGCATGATTTTGTAGTGACTTACACTTCTATGTGTAGGGCTTTTCATTGGTGTTCTCCCCTCCAAATGCACTGCTCTGAACTGATTTGTTCTTAACACTGTCTTTCATTTTCCAATGCCTATAAATAAATCTGCTGACAGGTGTTTTTTTTTTTTTCCTGGTAGGTTTCTGGTAAATGTGATGAGACTACTGCAACAAGAATCTTGTTTCCTAGCTCCCTTCCACCACTTTTTAAACCTACGTTCTGTATTCTTTCTATTCTAATCTAGAAACCCTAGCTGCCCTTCATGACTTCACAAAGATAATAACAATTGATTCAGAGACTACTGTGAAAAAATTATTTCCTCTTTCAGATGAATTTCATTAGCCAGTAATTTGAAGCAATCCAGCCATTACTGTATCAACATCATCAGAAATGAAGGAGGAAAAAATTCTTCTAACACTTCATCTGAATATTTTGAATAACTCTTGGATAATCACAGGAGCTATGAAACAAGGTGAGACTTTTCTACCTCAGAAGAACTTTGTCATTCTTCAGTGAGCACTCAAAAGACATGAGTAATGTGGGGTCACTGTATTCACAGTGAAGTAGGAGCTGAGAGTCAGAACTGAGAGCCTCTGAGATGAATGGTACAGTTCTTCATCCAGTTTGCCTCTGAGATGCAGTTTGTGATTAGCTTCAGTCAGTCTAAACCACAGTATTGTGAAAAGAGATAATTCAGCCCTGCCCCTACATGTCCCTAGAGAGAAAGAGCAAGATTTCTCTTTTAGAAAAAAAAAAAAAAAAGAAGTGATATTAGATTGATTTGAACTGACTAAGCCATGGAATGAGAGGCTCCCAAACCAGTATTTACCACCATAATGACAAGTGAAATAATTATTCCTGGATTCTTCTAAAAATATTGAATGCAGTCATCTCTCATACTCTCTTTCTTTTAGGTGCTGGTAAAACAGGCGGCTGCATGCTCTCTTACCTGGATATGTATTAATGTTCAGTTATTAACTCAGCAGTATGAGAGCAGTTGGTATAGAAATGCCAGCAGAAAGCTTCTGGAGATGACTAGAAGAGAATGTCATGATTTGTCCCACCAAAATGAGAGAATGCTCATTTAATAAACAGTTTCCTTAGGTTGAAATAATTATGTGAAATTTATGATACACATGATAACATGTAGATTTGAAAAGCTATGAAATTAATGTCTGATATATGAACTTCTGGGAATTAAAAACAATGATTAATACAAGGAACAGTAGCAGTATCCCAAGTTGTATTCAGAGGAGCCAAGGGAGGTGATCCTTCCCATCTACTCAAGACTTGTGAGGCTGCACCTGGAACACTATGTCATGTTCTGGGCATCTCATTACAAGAAGAGTATGAACATACTGAAAGGAGGGTATGAAGCAGTCTGGTGGTGCTCAATAAACAGAGTGCTGTCAGTATTTTATTTTGAAGAGAATAAAACCCCTGAAAATACAGGAATTATTCATTGAGGGTGAGTTACTCTACAGTGTCTCAGTGCATGGTTAATTAAGCTCTTGGTCTGCTTTTCAAAGTTAATTTGCACTAAATAGACCCTAATATTTAATGCAGAGCTTTCAAAACAGTTCTGCTCAATTCACCTTCATTTAAGTTATTTACAAAATTTTGAACACTGTCTCAAATACTTGGATAGAGTCAGTTGAAAACGAAGATTCAGCAGTATGTTAGATGTTCATTAATAATAGTATGAATGGACAGGAGGACCATACTGCACAGGTCTAAGTGGGTGTGATCGTTGTTTTTCCCAGCATGTTTCTAGCTCTGGCGGCTGATGTGCCGCTTGCAACATGCTTCCACTAGATGACACTCTGTGATTCAAAATAGATTTATTTATTTATTTATTACACTGTGTGTGCATACCTAGGCTCAAGCGATGTACTTTTTAAAATTTATTTATGAATACCTCTCATTTTAAAGACTTGGAGTAGCAGGAAGAAGATAGGGGCGCATTTATGACCAGTCATTAGCAAATCAGAAGTAGAAACCATGGGGCTGTCACTATTGCTTAAGTTTACACAGATGCATTGACGCAGATTTCTAACTATACCACTTCTGTATTGAGGCAGTACCATGAAACACAGTGAGGTAAAACTCGTACTATTCTGCTGCTGCTGTAGTTTCAAAGATTTATTAGAGATATTATTAGCACTGACCTGTTTAGACCTCATTGATTTACCATTATGTAAAATAACATGTATAGAAACCAAGACAAACCCACAAACATGTAATTTCTCTAATTAATCTACCTTGAATATGCATTCCACTGTGTTTCTGAACTTCTGTCCAATTATTTTGTAATTCTTTCTTATATAATTAAGAGATACTAAATTGAATTCAATTTTTAAACGGTTGATTAAATCAAGTTGATACTTTGCTTTTCTACTAAATTTGAAGATAAGCTTTTGCTTTCTCAGTAGTCTTAGAGCCCAATTCACTACTGCTTAACATCTTATTATTTAATTATACAGTTATATCATTGCTTTAAAATAGTTAAGATTATTGATGCCTCGCTATTGTGCAGCAATATTCAGTATTTCTTACATATAAGAGACAGTGGTACTGGAGGAACTCATCTGAGGCTTAATTCCCTCACTAGGAGGACTCCAGCACAGTGAGGAACTGAATGAACTGTAACATAGGAGAAAGAGAGTAAGGCTAAATCAAAATCTTGATGTAGGAAAATGATGGTCATGAAGGTCTGAATATATGTGTTAGAGAAAAGTGCTGTACAACAGCCCTAGAAGAAGGAAAGAATGAGAAGGATTTTTATAAGATTAATATATATGGGAGTAAACATCTGCAAGATAAAAAGATTCAAAAGTGTGAAAGAAGGAAACGTAAAGACTGAAAAATAAAATTTTAAGGCAGACCCCCCCCCACCCCCCCAAAAAAAAAAAAAAAAAAGAAGAAAAGTATTAAACCAGCTTAGTTTGAGCTGAAATTATTTCATATTAAATGCTTTTGAGCTTACTGAGTTACATAACAGAGGGTGCTTTCTGGCCTTCTTTTAGAATCTATGTATTTTATTTTCTTTTCCTTGATTATTCTGATGGTACATTAAAGCTAGTCATAATTTTAGTTCAGTTTTATTCATGCAGAAGGTAAACTCATAAGAAGTACACAATATCTAATATTATGTTCCTTTTCAAATGGATTTCTTCTAAAAAATAAGTAAAATAATAAAAAAGTAGAAACAAACAAAAACAAAAAACACCTTCCCCCCACCCCCCAAAAAAAACCTGACAGAAAAACCCAACATGTTGATTTCTAAATGAAGTGCAGTTAGTTTTCAGAAACAAACAAACAAAACAATCTGTTCTTGAAAATGCAATCTGAATTTCAAGCATCAATGGCTCGTTTGTCCCTTTCGCTGTTTTACCGCAGTCAATGATGGGTTCTTAAAGTTGTACTGAAATTTAAGTTGTATTGACCCTGGAGTGTCATTTGTATAATACCACTGCTACTGTATTTTCACTTGGATGTTCTGAATTCAACCTCCATGAAAATTTGGTTCAAAAAGTGAACGGGAATGAGAGATGAATCTGGGAGTGCTGGTCGAAAGGAAGGCAGAATGTGACCAAGGACTTGACACCCTAATTAGATTATTGATACTGTTCTTCTGCATACCTTATTGTTTGTGGAGATCAGTACAAACAGTCTCAGCACAGTTCTTCCTTTGGAAGAACTACAACTATGAATCACCTCAGAACAATGGAACACATGAAGTTTCATATGAACATGAGAAAAGTCTTCCTTACAGTGAGGGTGAAGGAGTCCTGGAACAGACTTTATAGAGAGGTTGTGTACTCTCCTCTGGTAATATCAACATCCATCTGGATGCTTTTGTGTGATACCTTCTGTATGGACCTTGCTTTATCAGAGTTGATACTACGTGACCTCCAGTCCTCATGATTTTGTGATTCAGAGACTCTGTAAAACAAACTATTTTAAGCATATTCAGACTAGTATGTCCTGAATGTGTGTATGAAAACAAATAAATGGATAAAACAAAAACAAAAACCAAGCAAACACTTGAACAAGCTCCTAGAGGGATTCCTGATATCCTGGTGTTCAAGGGGCATATGGGAAATGCTCTCAGTAATATGCTTTAAATTTTGATTAGCTCTGAAGTGGTCAAGCAGGTGGACTAGATGATCTTTGCAGGTCTCTTAGAACTGTTCTCTTCTGTTCTAGCAAAACATCCAAAACATAATAATTTACACATTTTAAATATATCAGTCTCCTTTTTCAGTGTCTTAAATCTGTAATGATTCAATGTTACTGGAAGTTTAGATTTTTTTATTACATGCACTGAAACGTCTTTCATCTTAATTGATTACTTTTCTAAATTTAATTTTTATAGTGATGGGTTCCAGTTTAACCATTTTAGAATAAAGCTGCATTTTCTTTAGACTGTTTTATGGACTCTAGTGTATTTAGAAAGCTACAAGTTTTTACATGCACCATACTCTCTGGAGTATTTTAGACTTTGTAAGATCAGTAGACCTTAAATGTTCACCATCATCCAGCATCTTAATACACCAAGCCTGTTTCCTAAGACGATTTCTCCAGTTGTCAGTGAACCTGTTAGCTGTTCAGTGAACAGTGAAGGAAACAGTGAAATGCCTAAATGATGCTTTAGTGATTGTATCATGGATATCTTTGGTTGAATTGTCAAGGTAATTGAAATCCAACTGGTCAAGAAGTCTTTCTCGTTTCCTCAAACCAAAGGCTTTACTATTTCTCTGGAATTGCTTTTCACTGTGTACATCTTTCCTTGCAACAACTTTATATGTTCTTTTGCATTTCATTGTCATTGTTTTTCTGGGTTGGATTTTCTGCTTTCCTTAAACCCTGTTTCTCTTACAACATGTGTGTGCTATAAGATAGTGACTTCCTCAGAATAAATGCATATTTAATATAGAAACTAATCCTTTAGTCTGATTGCTTAGCTATACTGAATATTTTAATCTTCATTTTTAAGGTAACTGAGATGTTGTTAAATACTACTTCTTTCTTAATTTTAAATATATCTTTGATAACTATTTTTTTTTTAATGTGTAGGAACCTCCTCACAGTAAGGGCGATGGAACACTGGCACAGGCTTCCCACAGAAGCTCCTCTGGAGACATTCAAGACCTGCCTGGATGGCTACCTGCACTACCTGGTCTAGGGAGCCTATTTTGGCACGGGGGCTGGAGTAGATGATCTCTGGAGGTCCCTTCCAATCCCTACAATTCTGTGGTTCTGTATGGTTCTGTGATTTGTTTTCTTTGTGGGGAAAAAAAAAAAGTACAGAAAGAAGGCAGATGGAGATATATGTTTGTATATTAATGAGTAGGTGAAAGTTGGACTGTAAAGAATCATCTGAAATCAGAAATAATCTACCTGTGATTAAAGCTAGTTGCCTTAAAAATAAATACTCAGAACTATCTTTCATGGCAGTTGAAGTTCTTTTTTTTTTTTTTTCCTTTCAGTCAGAAACCATGTCTCTTAAGAAATACAGAAATATCTTTCACTATACAGTTGAAGCTTATTTTTACAGGTATCCAAAAACATCTGCCTTTCTTCTCTGATGCTGGTAGGAATTTTATGAAACTGTCTCACCCATGTCAAAATTTTGTCATGGCATTATCTAAAAGTTAAACAGACTGGATCATAGCTAGCATTGGTATTTTACAATATTCGAATCTTATCCTTTCTTCAGTATTCTAAATACACCTTCTAAAGACCTCAGGAAAAATAGTGGATTCTTTTTCTCCTGTGTAAAATAATGCTTTTCTTTAAAGTGAGGGTGAACAATTTGGCATGGATCAGTAAACACTTTTCTAAGTCACTGACTTTCTTTAGTTAAAATATTCTCACATTAGTGTCGGTTCCTTTATTTTTATACTTGAAAGTAAACTTCACAGAAGGATAAATTTGATATTTTTTTCCCATATTAATTTTTGCTTAGCTTTCTACCTGTTAAAAACTTGTTCTCTTTCACAGTATCACAGAATTATTGAAGATTATGTAGTCTAACATCCTTTTTCAGACCATAATCAAGTAGAGTAAGTTGCTCAACATCATGTCTGATCACCTTCTGAATATCTTCAGAGATGAAGGCACCACTGCCTCTCTGAATAACCTTTTCTGGTGTTGACCATCATGACTAATTTTTTTTTTTGTATGTTTAAGTGGAATTTGTGACCACTGCCCATTGTTTTGTCACCAGATACCACTGAGAAAAGTCCAACTCCATCTTCTGTAGCTTCTGCTGTCAGACATTTGTATACATTCATGAGATAGAATAATGGAATCATAGAATCATTGTTTGAAAAGACCACCAAGACCCCCTTGAGACTTTTCTTTACCAGACAGAACAATCCCACTTTTCTCAGTTTCTCCTCACAAGGGAGATGCTCCAGTCCTTCAGTCATCTTTGTACATTGTGGACTTGCTCTACCTCACTTATCAAGTTTTGTAAATTATGGTGTAGAAATATAAAAATAAATTCTTCCCTCATCCACTGAGATAGCCCTGTTTTTAATTTATTTATTTTTTTTCCCATAGAAGCCTGTCAGGTCATGGTCTTTCCTTCTTTTCCTTCCTAAAATCATGATGACTTCTGCCAATCACCTGCTTGTCCTTGATGTCTATGTAAATAGTTTCTGGAAAGATTGCCTTCACCACTTTCCTGGGGACTGAGATGAGGCAGGCTGGTCTTTAGTTCTCTGGATATTCCTTGAATATAAAGTGACATTTTCTTTCTTCCTGTCCTCAGAAACCTGCCCCACTTCCCATGGTCTTTCAAACATAATCCAAAGTGGTCTTGCAATGATGTCAGTCAGCTCACTCAGCAGCTGTGCTTACATTTCATCAAATTCAGTAGAGTTTTGATTTGTTTAGGTATTTGGCTAGCACAGTCCTCCTCTACTGAGGGTAAGTCTTCCTTACTCCATACTTTCCCACTGGTTTCAGAAGCTTAGGATTCCTAAAGGTCAGCCTTACCAAGGAAGACCAAGGTAAGAACAGTACTGAATACTTGTGTGTTCTTAGTCATGCCAAGCATACCCGCTCCTCTGATCTACGTTTTACTGCTTTTGTATGTATAGAAACCTTTCTTGTTTCCCTTCTCATCCTTTGCCAGATTCACTTCCAGGAAAGCTCTGACTAACCAGTGTTTCTGTAGTTCTCCTGGGTCACCAAGTCACCATTCTTCCAAATCTTATATAATTTTTTTTTAAATATTTGAGTTTTCTTAGAAGCCCTTTGTTCATTCACGCAGGCCTCCAACCACATTTGGTTGAAATTCCACGTGTGACTGGGCTTGAGCTTGGAGGATGTGATACTTGCAATCAACTAACTCTCCTGAGCCCGTCTTCTCTCCAGAACCATCTCCCATGGAGAATTACTTCAATAGGCCAAAGTTTTCACTCCTGAAATCCTAGATTTTGATCCTTTTTCCTGTTACCCTCCTCTCAGGATCCTGAATGCTACTATTTCATTGTCATTGCAGCTGTGACTATGTCTGATTTCTGTTTGAGAATGTTGCCCTTAACATAATTCAGAAGCCTTAGGCATTGCATGTGCCATGGTGACTGCCTTTCCAGAAGATACTGGGTGTTTCACTTTCCTCATGGAGAACAGCAGATATGAAGCTTCTTCCAGTTTTCTAAAGAAGACCTCATTTACTATTTCATGATCTAGACAGTCTAGAGCAGATATCCTACCCAACATCATAAGTATTGACCTGCCCTCTAATCCTGACCTATAAGCTCTGAACTGGCTCGTCTTTCCTAAGGCACCTGTCAATGCATCCTCACTCTTTCTTTATCTGCCTATCCTCGTTCTGTGGACTGAGATTTAGATCTTCAGACTTCATTGGATTACTGAGATTGGTTTTGTTTGTTTGTTTATTCGTTTTACTGTGGCTGTAGCTGCTTTCTTCATATGCGTCTTACAATAACTCATGATAAAACAACATTTTGGCTTTTTAGATTTACCTTTAAAAGAAATAGCGTTTTGTTGTTGTTGTATTTTTCTTTCTCTAATTTCTAAGAGAAAATACTCTTTGTACATCTTCATTGGTAACATACTTCCTGATATGCACTGCCTGTGTATACATAGCCATGTACAGGATCAATTTTGTGCAGAAGGTAAGTGATTCCTTATGTTTAACAACACTGTGACATGTATAATCTAGTGTTGGCATACTGGTCAGTGAGTTACCTAATCATTATGCAGATATACTCACTGGTGTTGCTGCTTTGTCATCCACAGTTGCTTTCTCATCCACAGTGTACTAGCCATGGTAGACTATCCTGCGTTTTGCCTGCTGGAACAATTCTGGAGGGCTATATCAAGAACACCATGCCAAATAAATGAATCTTCATTTTTTTGGTGACAGTTTAGTATATGATTTTGTTTACTACTGTTTCTAAAATTTTGTCTATGTGCTGCTTTTGCAAAATGATTGTTGAAATAGGCCCAAACCATGCCAAAGAACATCATCATTTAACAGCAAGCTTTCTAAAAGTTTTTGCATGAGGGGTAGAGGCTATGCTAATTCATGTTTTCTCAAAAGATGATCTGAATGAAGGTTAACTCAAATGATTCACTTGATAATTTGAGTTAGATAGTTTTAAAATTTCTGATTAAGTAGTTAAATCTTACAACACCATTTCAAATTGATCCTATACTGTATGCTTTTTAATATCTTAAGAAGTATTTTAGAACTGAACAATTGCATTCTAATCTGTACACATTACAAGGAATAAAATTCAGAGGTGTTATGGTTTTATGATTTTTTGTTATCAGTATTCCACATCATAACATTATGCAGTGTACTGAGAGTTAAAGAATTAATGCTCCAGTTCTGTGCATTATCAATAGTTCCGTGTATTCCATGTATGTATTGTCTCAGAAGAGGAGAATTACATACTCCAGAGAACTTTGAGTTACTTTGAGTTTTTCTGATTTACATTCAGTGGGAAATATAAAACTGTTGGCAAATCACAAGATCACTTTCTTTTCCACTTTAGCTTACCCTGGCAGTGTGTGTGCTCCTTAGCCATCTCGCCTTCAGCATTAGAGTAAGTTTTTGGCATTCTCCCTCTCATTTTTTATTTTACTTACTGGCCTCAATTCCAATTATATTCTAATATATTATTTTGTATTTCTATATCTTATTTAGTAAATTAGCTTTCCTCCTCTGATTGTTGCTGCTGTTTTGTTTTTTAGGCCCATCTCCCTACCTTTTCCTGTTTTCCACTTACCCTTTCCTGAGGTGTGGGTCCATGGGTCCCCCCATCACAGTAGTCATGGAATTGGGCCAAACCAGCCCCTAAACCATTGGCAGAGCAAATTCAAAAAGCAAATTCAAATGTGAAGAGAGCAAATTCTTAATTTCAAGGCACATTTGCATCAAGATGAATACATTTACTCTGAAACATGTATTTAGAAAATTCAGTTATTAGTTCCTAAATGTGGATTTACAGCTGCCAAAATGGAGTTCCAGTTCAATGCCTCTTGCACAACCTTATCTTCTCTTAAAGAGAAATACTATTGAGGTTGTATTTATCTGACAGTTGATAACAGGAGATTACAGTACAGCAGCAAGAATGTTAACTCTAGCTCAGAGTTATTCCATTATACATAAGTTCACCATATCTCCTTCCAAAGCAGAAAAATATAAGTATGGCATATCACTCTGACAAAGACTCTTTAAATACATATGTTTTAAAGGAAGTAAAAAACCCTTCAATTTAGTCATCAGTCCTACCTTCAGTACTCTTTCTCTTTTATTCTGTACTCTCTAGTACATGTTATCTTATCAAATATGAAGTTGTATAGGCAGAAAAATGACTTAAAAGGACCTTTCACTTTCATCACGTTCCCTTACCCATAATTCTCAAAAAGTTTTTTTTTTCACATTCTACTTTCTAGCATAGATTAATGCGTATTTTAACAAATGAGAAAAATAGTCAAGTGAAAAATAAAGCACAGACCTAAGTATTAGGATTTAAAAGTTCAGAAAATTTGAAACTTCAGTAGTTTGTATACTTGCATTGCTGTGTTTTTTTCTTAAATTAATAAATTAGTTTGTATATAGTGTTATCCCTCTTTTCACCATAAGACGTTATTTTCCTTTGCAGGATCTGCTTATTAGCCATTCTTGGTTGCTTCTTCAACAAGATGTGATTGTATAACAGATGAATGCTTACTGGGTTCTAACGATTAGAATTTTTAAACTATATAGGGATGTAAGATATGCAACTTGTTTTAAATCTTCCTAGTAAAACAGAGGATTTCTGCCATATCTTTCAGGATAGTAGAGATGGCAGAAGTAGAGATGTGAGCTTGGACAATATCCTTTCTTGCTTCTTCTGGATGAAACAAGATGGAAAGAAAATAGGAGCAATGGAGATATGGGCTGCTGCTGTTCAGAGGAGTACTCATCACACAGAGGTGGCTATTGTCTTTCCCATTAACAGTGACTGCTCAGACTTTTGGACCAGGTTAATGACAAAGCTGTTTCCCTGATACTGGAAATATAAGTTGTTGGCTGATATTTTCTATATCTAGGAAAAGCCATGTATGAAATAATGAAGCCAACATAAAGACTGAACAAAGTATGATGTGGGAAGAATCTGCAGAGCAATCTCATACATTTTATGTAGATCACAGGAAAGAAACACAATTAGTCTGAGCTCTCATCTTTTTATACAGTAAATTAGTGTCAAAGTAAACATTGTAAAGTAGTTATGCTGTTACTTGAAGCCCTGATGTAATTATTCTTTTTGTATTCTGTCCTTTACTGTTGTATAACTGTTGTTATTGACTCCTGGAAGAAACAGATTATCAAATGGCAATTGCAAAATGGCAATACATTTAATCTGAATAATGAAATATCCACAGGCCTGTCCATGTAGTTCCCATCTTTTGGGGCAGAAAATTCTGTTATTCCTTCCTTTATCATTTTTATGTTTCTTTATCTCACCTGTTTGCTGTATGGCACAGTAAAAAATTCATCTTTATTTTAATTTGAATTATTAATTGCTTAGACAAATACATCTGCCTCAAGTCATGATACTTATCGTACTTTTTTTAGAGATCAAATCACAGATTTGTGAAGGTATGTCATAAAGCTTTTAGTCTGGCTTACATTGTTTAATGACTTCATCCTCCTTAGATGCAAAATAAATAAACAAACAAATTTTAATTGTTCAATTTGATGTTCTAACTCTACCACTTATTTACAATAAGAAAGCAATTAACTAGTCTGTAAAAATTGTATACATTCTGCTAATATTATTAATGTAGAGATAGTTAAAGAACTGCCAACGTAGTTAATGACTCTAAGTTGCCACTGTTCCCCTATGAGGCTTGTAGTTCACTAAATTTGATTGTTTTCAAATGATAAGAATTTGAATCATATATTAGTTGTGTACAGACAGAAATAGGTGACTACTAGCATGGTTATTACTCAGTTATGGACGCAGAAATTAGAATTAACATGAAAACTCGTTTTAATGACAAGTTATTAACAAACAGTGCTTTAAAAAAGTATGTTTAATCGTATTTCCTCTGAAATTGATCTGTAAGTTTGCCATATTCTTTCACAAACTTCTATTGGGTTTTTATGCTTTCTGTGAAAAAAGTCTACCTCTTCAAAAAGGAGGATAAACTTGCAGTTTTCTTTTTCTGTGACATCCATACAGAATTTAGTGTGAAAGAAAAGGCAGTGGAAAGAGTTTATAAAATTGAGAAAAGCATAGGAAATTGTGAAATTTAGTATGATATAACAATTGGAATTACTGTAAAAGAAAGAGATCACATTTATATTAAGTTTCACAATATTCAAAGTTGTACCATAGATATGTAGACAGAAAACATATTATGAAATTATATTTCACCCATAAGTATTTTAGTTCAGTTTTCACTTATTTATAAATATATAAAAACCACTTATTTTTAGTGTTATATATATATATATATATATATAGTGTTTATACATAACACTTATTTTTAGTGTTATATCACATGAAATGACTGCTCAATTACTGTAATTACTTCTTTTAAAACAGTAATTAGGATTTCCTAGTGGGCAAGGAATTAGCGTGTTCAGCAGACCATCTGGCATGGACTATATGAGCTACAAATACTTTCCTTTTTCTATTCTTCTCCCCACCCCTACTCCCACCCCGACCCTGTGCAGAATGTTACCTGTACTTATCTAAAACCATAGAAAAGATTATTCTTTACTTCTTTCCACACTCTGTCTCTGACTAAAGAGATTTCATGATTCCCCTTGGAAGTTTCTTGTAATGAGATATCATAGAATATAAGCCTCTAAGAGATTCGAAGTCAGCAAATACACTTTCAGCAATATATACTATTCCAAAGCAATGCTATATAATGTTGCCAAAAGGAAATGCACACTGTGACTTCTACTCAGAAAAAAAAATAATGAAAAAATTAAACTAGGACATACTTTAAACTTCTGAACACTGCACAAACAATTCTTAACCTGTCTTTAGCTCATTATTAAATGTTCAACCAAAATATTTTCAGTAACAATGTATTCTACTTTGCAGCTATCTTCTATCTTTTAAATATTTGATGATTTGTACTTCATATCACTCTTTTGCAGAATATGTTGGAATATTTCTTTTTTCTTCCTAGACCCATCTGGTTTTGTCTTCTGGATTTTACTTCTGCCAAATTTTTGGAGAGGAATGGGAAGAAGAGTTGGAATTAGTTGTACTTCTGATATTGCCATTTTTAATAGCTAATTATTCCTTCATAGTTACTGTACTCAATACTTTTGCTCTTGAATTTGATTCTTTTTAAAATTTTAATTTCCTTCACTTCCAAAATGGATTGATGTTTTATTGTATTTTCCTATGTACTGTGTGGACAACAGGTTGACCATGAGCCAGCAGTGTGCCCTCGTGGCCAAGAGGGTTGATGGCATTCTGGGATGCATTAAAAAGAGCATGGCCAGCAGGTCAAGGGAGATGATCCTGCCCTGGTGAGGCCTCATCTGGAATACTGTGTCCAGTTCTGGGCTCCCCAGTATAAAAAAGACAAGGATCTCTTGGAAACAGTGCAGCGCAGGGCCACAAAGATGGTGAAGGGCCTGGAGGATCTCCCCTATGAAGAAAGGCTGAGTGAACTGGGTCTGTTTAGCCTTGAGAAATGAAGACTGAGAGGCGACCTGATCCAGGTTTATAAATATCTGAGGTGTGGGGGACAAAGTGGTGAGGCCAGACTCTTTTCAGCAGTGTGCGGAGACAGGACAAGGGGAAATGGACAGAAACTGCAGCACAGGAGGTTCTGCACGAATGTGCACAAGAACTTCTATACGGTGAGGGTGACGGAGCACTGGCACAGGCTGCACAGGGAGGTTGTGGAGTCTCCTTCTCTGGAGATATTCAAGACCTGCCTGGACACCTACCTGTATGACCTGCTTTGGCAGGGGGGTTGGACTCCATGATCTCTAGAGGTCCCTTCCAACCCCTATGATTCTGTGATTCTATGATTCTAAGTCTGAAGAAATTCTCCCTTATCAGTGTTAACTCAATGTGTATGTCTCACTGAGATGACATGCGTATCAGAACATGTTTTTTCTAGGAGGAATATCTCATCCCTTTACTCTTAGATGGGAGGCTTTTAGAGAATATCCACTAATACTTCAATTTCTTCAGCTCTTATTCACAGATAAATATTGTCATTCTCCTCATGTTCTTAACATCCTGTCTGGCATTAATATTAAGCGTACTATGGAGATATCTTGTTATACCAGGTAGAAGGCCCAAACATTCTCATCAGTCTACTCTGCAAATATTTAGACATTCAGAATACTAGGAGGCAAGAGACGGGCAGCACATTTCTTACAGTGTTATGATTGTTGATGGTAAACCAGTTTGTCTATTCCAGACATTGTGCAATGTTTTATTCTTCCTTTATCGCTGAGAAGATGTAGTACTGATTTCCATTGTCTTAAGATAGTCAATAGAGTCCTCTCTGTTACACAAAGTATCCAGCTGCCTCCTCTATCTTTATATAGTACTCCATATACCCATACTTTACTGCAGAGATCCTCTCAAGGTTTTCTATGTATAGAGGTTTTTATATTTGCATGTCAGCAAGCTTGCCATGACTTTGGATGATGCCAACAGTCAGATGCTCGTTAAACACTTTTCTAGAAATTCCCCAGACAAGTAACTCCCACATCAGCAGTTGTATTATTTTGTGTTGTTGTTTTATATCCATTCAAGGAGATGTATCCCACAAATCTTGTCAGTTCTTACTAGTATGTAGGCAGAGGCCTTACATTTTGACATGTTTCCTTACCCATTTCTCATCAGTGGAAATAAGATGTGGTTGCTCTATGGAGATCATTTGGTTCTGTAGAAATTTCCCAGCCATTACAGTTCTCTTTCTAAGGTTTTAATTCCTACATTTGTTCCTTCTAATAATGTATTTTGTGGCTTCTTTGTTTTATCTCCAAATTTTAAACCTTATTCTTAAGGTCATCCCTACTATTATGGAGTCATATTTCAGCACCACTCACAGAAATGTAGCAAGAAGTAGATTTCATTAATTGAAGTCTTTACTCAATTTCCAAATTTCCAACAGCCAATTAGACTACCTCTCATATTACTAACTGCTAATATATCCATTATGGTGCAATATGGGCTCCATATGAACATCAGTGGCTACACCAGAAGTGGATCTGACATCTAGGATCAGTTCTGCTGCTCTAGTCAGGGAACAGGGCAGCTGGGAACAGCTGGAGGTGGCTAAAGACCACCCCAGCCCTGGGCATTATTCTCCTCAGGAACATGGAAAGATTGAAGATATTATACTACAGATCAGGGAGCTGGCTGCAATAATGTAGGTGCTGAAGTTCAGGACAGTTCCATTGCAACAGTCTTAGCTGTGAGCTGTGCCCAAGGGACAGCATTCAGTCACTTCTGTGATCACAAATCACATCAGTTTTCTGTAATGTCAGCAGCTGATCCTGAGCTTAGGCTGGCAAACCCCCCAGTGATGAGATGCGCACAGGGCCCTTGTAGTAGCTTCTTAGTCCTTAACATCTTCTCTCATAGAAGAAAATTTAGATATCATGTCTGAGTTATGATTCTAAGACTTCGTTGTCAGTTTGTGAGACAGAAATATCATTCAGTGAAGCCTGAAGAAGAAAGTCAGCTCTTACCTGTATGATCTGATTTTATTTGTGGTATTGTAATGTATTGGAAACAACCACATGCTTGACATATGTATTCAAGATCCTGGGTGCAGATAACACTTTTGGATGAACAGATGAAAGCTGGGAATAATAGAAGAATTTAGATTTTCCAAATTTACTTTATATGCCTCTGTTTAGGCCACTGAGCTGTACCATGGAGAGCTATACTGTCATCCAAACACAGGAATGAATCAGATTTAACTCTTGAATTCTTAAACACCTAGATTTATATATTGGAACTTAGAAATATGAATCTGGATTTAAATCCCATCCAAAGAGTATGAAGACAGAATAACTAAAGCAGTTTTTTAGACAGAAATTGGATAGTTGAATTTTCTTGGAAAAGAGCTGCACTGTCTATTCCATCACCCTCCGGGAATTATTAGTTCTCAGGGTGCCATGGTTATATGATTTCTGTTATTGATATTCCACATCACAACATCATGCAGTATATTGAGAGTTAAAGAGTTAATGCTTCAGTTCCATGGACTGTTGGTATTTCTGAGTACTTGGTTCTCAGAACAGAAGAACTACATCTCTCAGAAGACTTCACTGTTCCATTTCCATTTACCACTTAGAGGGAAAAATAAAACTACTTTCAAGTCACAAGACTGTCCCTTCTCTTACTACTTGTCTCTGCAGTGTATACTCCCTAGCTGTCTCATCTTCAGTGTTAAAGTAAGGCCTTTGGTTTTAGACACTCTCATTTATTTGATTTATTAGCTCAAATTCAAATTATAGTGTATTATATTGTGTTATCTCACATTCTGCTATCATATTTCGTAAATGAGTTTTCTCCCTTATCTCTGTTACCACTGTTTTTAGGCCCATCTCCCTAACTTTTCTCTTTCTTTGTCTTCCAGGACATGGTTTGGTGGGTCCTTCTGCCCCATTAGTCATGGAATCAGGCCAAACCAGCCCAAAACCATTTGACACTGGTAAATCATTGTGGGTATAGTTAAAGTTATTCAATTTTAAAAAATCATGTACTTAGCAGGATGAATGCCTATCCAGTGTTGTAACTGCAGTGATACAGGAAATTTTACAATTCCTGGAATTTGAGGTCATCTGGGTAAATGTTTTATCTGTTGAGATGGTTGCCCAGAAAGCTGGTGGATGATCAATTCCTGGAGATATTCAAGGTTAGGATATATGGGTCTCTGAGCAGTTTGATCTAGCTGTAGGTGTCCCTGTTCATTACAATGTGGTGATAAGTGGTGGGTTTCAGCAGTGGCAACAGCAGTATGAAAGACAAACCATGCTGCAGATGTCCATGCAAGGTTTTAATGAGTGTGCCATAGAGCCTTTTGTTCATCAGTTCAGAAACTGTATATCTAATGGTGATGACTACACTGAAAAATAGTGTTTTATAGCTGAGAATTTGCTCTATCAAAGAATGCTATTGTGCTCTTTCCATCTCCTATAGTTTCCATGGAAATATAAGGAGATATTACTTTCAGAGTAACAAACATAAACAATAATTGTAGTTTTTATGTTTTTTGAAATTTTTTCTTTTTAATTTTTAATTATTTAACACTTATTCAAAGCACACAGTATTGGTAGATGTAGTTGTTAAGATTAGGTTATGCATACTTTAATTCACAGACTGCGCACACTACAGTTAGTGATTCAGAAAGAGAAACATAAGGTATAGCTGTTATTTCATGAGTGCTGATATTCATTTCCTTCAGATAAGTAAACTTAAGTTTTGATGAAATATTTTATCCTTTCCAGTAAAGAACATCACTTAACAGTAAATGGATTTGTGTGCTGAACAGACTCATCTATGCTGTTATTTTTTTTTCTATAAGTAAAGTATCACATTGGGTATATTGTTTATACCTCATATAGACTACCTCTACTACAGTAATATATGAGTTTTTGATGTGAAAGGGGATTAATTAAAGGCATTACCAGGATAAGCAACAGTAATCTGTTTATTCCTTATATGAAGCTACAGATTACCTAGAAATAAGTTAAAAATGAAAGCAAGAACTTTCTCTCTTACCCTATGGTAAATGTAAATGACCAACATATTTTTCAGTGTGTTATATTAAATAATATAATACATGATTTCCTTTTAGCAAGAGATAAAGTCAGCCCTCAGGATTTGTATACATTAAAATACTCTGTAAAACAACAATAGTTCAAAGATAGTACCTGCATATTGAAGAATTTGCTAAAAATAAACTTGAAAATTTATCTGAAATGAAAAACAAATATTGAGAGGTGAGAGGTGCCCCAGTCCTCTGATCATCTTCACAGCCCTCCTCTGGATCTGCTCCAAGAGCTCCACATCTTTTTTGTGTTTTGTCCCCAGGTCTGGACACAGTACTCCACATGAAGACTCACAAAAGCTGAGCAGAGGGGGACAATCTCCTCCCTCACCCTGCTGGCCTCTCCTCTTTTGTTACAGCCCAGGATACCTTCTGGTTTTCAAGCACACACCGCTGGTTCATATCCAGCTTTTTATCCATTAGGATCCTTGAGTCTTTCTCTACAGGGTTGGCTTTTGAAGAGTTCTTCCAGATTGTACTCATATCTGGAATTGCCTTGACCCAAGAGCAACATCTGTTGCACTTGGCACACTGTTTTCTCATTAGGTTATTTTGCACTAACTTTCTAATACTTTCCCTCCAGAAATTTAAGGCATGAAATCTTTAAAAAAATACAGGATACAGTAGAGGATACAACAGGCAAATAGTTCAGAACTTGAACTCATTAAACATTTTCAATTCTGAAGTGATATTACATGTAGAGCAAGAATCATTAAAATCTTGACATTTACTGCTGATGGTAGTTAAACTTCATATGGTATTTGCAGTGCTACCCATTCCAAGCATAGGAGAACAGCAAATGCTTCACTGATGGTAAATACCATAGGGTGTTAAATGTCAAGACTTTTAATGCTTCGCCATAATCGTTATGGGATAGACTCTGATAACTTTGCTCAAAATAGGTAGCATCTTGCTCCCTGAACAATCTCACTGACTTCAGCAGGACTGTTTGTGACAATGTTTGGTAAAAGAAGGAGCTCATCTTTTCAGGTCTGCTATTGTATGTGTTCAAATTTAGAATAATGGTTCCACATTATGCCCTTATATATGCCCTTTCATTATACAAACATGCTGTCTGCTATTCAGCAAATACAATGAGATAGATAATGTAAAAGATTTATCTATATAGAATAATGGTTGACATTTAGCACACACAAAAGTCAGTAAAGTCAAAGTTATGGTTCCCAAAGAAACCATATCTACCTTGCATAAACGCATTCTTTATTGTATGTGCACAAATTGGCTGAATTATGGTTTCTATGGGAACAATATCTCTGGATATACAAATGTGTCATTTCTCTATGTAGAGCACTCAATAAGAAATTACCTTTATTAATAACCATGGTTTCTTGGACCCCAGCAATGCATCCATAAAAGATGCATGAACACCATGAACACAGAGCCCAGAAATAATTTCCTTTACACATCTATTTACTGTTTCTGTGACTGATAATGTAAACATTTCCCTTTGGTCTTAAATGATGATCTTTACTGCATTTCATGGAAACTACCTATCATTCACATGAGAATAAGGTGTTTATACAGTTGAAAAATTCTACTGCTAGGTGCATGGCCTCAGTAATGGGTGCAATAAGTTAGACATGTGCTGAGGGCTTTTTATCCATTTGCATGTAAAATATTTGAAAATTGTTCTCAATTTTTTTTCCAAGGGTGGGAATATAGTAAAGCCTACTGTAAAAAAATATTGTATATATACACTCTTTATGATACACATAGATCTAAAATAACTATAAAAAACAAATTTTCCTCTTACGTGATGTAGGGATTTCTTTTAGAAATGAATTTATGGGGAGTGATTTGAAGTAAAAGTCCTATAGTACATGTAGGCTACTCTGAAAGTAATGTCTCCAATTAATTTCTAACTAGAACAGATACAAAGAGCACAATAACACTATTTGATAGAGCAAATTCTCAGCTACAAAATGCTATTTTTCCAACATAGCCACCAACATTAGCTATGCTGAACAAGAGGATGTGTGCTGAGCTTGTAAAAGTCTGAACCAGTCAAGGTGACCCACTATTTCTGTCACCACTGCTGAAACACAACACTCACTGCCTCACTGTGCTCACACCCACTGTTTGGTCTCCACAAATGTTCACCAGTTCAGTGTATGTCAATTTTATTTTCTGCATGGATTAGATTCAATTATTTTGCTTCATATGCAATTCTATGTCAGACAGCATTCTGTCAGTCTGCCCCTCTGCTATCGTCTGTCACATTGCAACAAAATATAATGGAATATTGGTAGGAAGACTCAACCTCTACTGCCATACCTCCATCTGCCTCTGATGTTGAGGACCAACATCATAAAATAGGAGGCATTAATTTCAGAGCAGTCCTTGTACTGTAAATGTTACATTATGATACTAACCTAATAAAATTTGATTACTAAATTTTCAGACTTTCAAGGATTAACTTCAGAAACCATCTTTGATTTTTGGAGTCTCAGTAAATGTTTATTATCTGAAAAAATAATGGTTGATAACCAGGACATTCTAAGGCCCACAGGTCCACTAAGATAAGCAGATTCATTCAGCTGAGTCTACATGTGGTTTCTTGTGCAAAATAAAGTTTTTATTACATTTCAAAGGATGTACTGCACAAGGCAGATTATCAAACCTAGGAAAACTGAAAATAACATAATGTCTGATTAGTATGATGAGTCCTCTGTCAAGGGTCTGATCACGATAGGCTGATAATTCTAGAGATTTCCTTTGAAAAACAAGATGGCAGAATCCTTCCTGGTTCCAGTCAGCAGGTTGTACAGTAGCATGGAGACAGAGAATACTTTTAGTCTGAATTTATATCCAGGCTCTGTCATTTTTATGTTGATTGAAACACTAATTTTGTAAGCGGGATTAGTACTGCCATATGTAGATTTACACATATTCAGTGTTGTTTTCATTTTCTTGAATAAGAGTAGGAATCTGTAGGACAAAATTTACAGTTTATAATTAATAGGTTATCCTTGGGTGTAGACCTATATACTTCTGAAGCATGGTAAAACTGATCCTGTTCTGTATATTTGTTGGTTTTCTTTCCTTATAATTACTTTTCCAAAATCAGCAGGGTAATTAAGAGTATTGTGGTTCTTGTTTTTGCTTATTTTTTTTCTACTACATTAATTTACTTTAAATATCTATATGTTTAGTAAATTGGTAGTGCCATCCTTGAAAAAGTAAGAGAGATCTTAATAGATGAGATATTGTGTATTTAGTTTATAGATACTGACATTTTGTGATGACTATTTTCAAGTTTTATTGAAACATGTAAACAGAAAATGAATATATCCCAGAAAGATCTTTTAAATTACTAGATTTAACATTTGCTGTAAAAAAAACAGTTAGGGTGAGATTGAAAAATACTAATCTACTTTTGTAGAGAAAGACAAATTTGTCATCTTAAAACAGAGTAAATGTATTAATAATATTCTACTTAAATATCATCATTTTTTCAGCTGAATATACATAGACAAATTCCCAATTTGTAGTGATAATGTGGCATTTGGTTTGAAGAAGCAAAATATCAATACTGTATCAAAGACCCCACTGTAAAGGAGTATCAATGTTAATGACATTGGACAACTGTATTAACATAATCCTACCTGAAAATAGTTGCATAAGGCTAATGAGTTAGGATATAAAATATTATATTTCAAGAGGAGTTCTGTAGAGCTGCTTTTTCAGAAAAGATATTCATAATCTTTATGATTTTTTTTCCCAGCATCTTCCTTGATATGGATGCATTTATTTTATTTTCCCTCAAGGAAAAAAAAAACAACATAACTTGTTTACTTTCAGTTTGACAAAAACAACCTCCAGAAAAAGGTTTCATAGATGTATTCAGAGGACTGAGTTTGATAGACATGTAACTGCTTCTACATTAACATGTTGGACAAAAGTCAGCATTAAACTATGATGGAATACAGAACTAATCAGAGCATGGTGATATGGATAGAAGGTTGCAACTACTCTCTGATGTGAATCTGCACTTCAAAATACAGAACTAAAAAATTCACTAGATACCTTGTAATGTGATGGAAAGTGCAAAAAAGACAGCAGAGAAGTAAGACCCCAGGCCTCAACTTGCAAGGATTTGCTCAAACACAACAGCAGCATGCGCACAAACAAGGGCAAAAAGCTGCTTAATAAGCTGTTTATGAGAAATTGAAACTGAAATAGAAGATCTGCAATTATAAGTGATAAAAAGCATTCAAGAAGAGATGGTTTATATACAATTATTTTATTTTTTCTTCATATTTTCCAACATCAAACACTATCAGAATCTTTAGAACCTTCTACAAGTCCCAAAAATGTTCGGAACAAACTAGAATTTTATGACTGCTATATAAATGAACTTAGCTGGAACATTTTGCTTTATGTTCTTCAGCTGTTTGTGGAATTCAGAATGATTTTATTTGTAGTAGTAGTTAGTGGGGGTACTTTTTATATTGAACTGCCTATTCTCCCAACAAAATAACAACAATAAAAATTTTTTATTGTGAATCCACTATATTATCTTTTCATATGGAGTATATACAACTATAATATATAAGTACTTGTCATCTGAAGCCCCTTGTAAAATTACTTTATGGGGTATTTATCAGCTTATTTGTCATCATTTTCATTCTGGTAGCATTTTAAGGATGTACTTTTTTAAGTTTTAGTTTGGAATAGCAAAATAGTTAAGGTACAGAAGGTGTGCATCCTTTGGTTTCTGATTGTGTAGCTGAGCAGACATAAATACATAAAAAACATAATTACATAACTCAGTGTTTTGAAATTGGCAGCTCTGCCAATTTTGTGCAAGTTCCTAGTCACATAAAATGCCTTTTATCATAATCAAATGAAATGATAGAAAGCATCCCAGAAAATCAACATAAACACTATTTACTTTAGCACAATTGCGTTCATAATTTATGGAGATGGCAGACTGGTTGACAGCAAATAGATACTTAGACAAATCTGTTTCACACAAGTGCAGTTAATCAAGTTGTCCTCTGAATGTGTTGAACGAAATGTTAGTTGATACAATCCCTGAAGAAATTAAGAAACTAAAGTTATTTGAAATAATGTTTGTTCAAAACATGTAACCTCTTCCAAACATTGCTTGTCTGATTACTAAAACTGAATAATCTTACCTCTAAATATCATGTAACAATATTATTGTCTTTCTTCCACTCAATTTGAAGGAAAATACATCTCATTTATCTATCTGTACTGCCTTTCATTCTAATTTTGCTATTCTTTGGGGTAATCTGCCTTAGAAGTGTCTATTAGAGTCCCAGGATCTTTCTTATTTATACAAAATCATTGGTTCAGGCTTTCAAGTTCTGTAGAAGATTTTTGTAGAAAAACTTACTTGATATTCTTTTGAGTTACTAAACTTCTGGTTACATTCTGCTAATGTTATCACTGCACAGATATTATATATGGATATATATATATATAAATATATGAGGATATCTATACCTTCGAACATAAAAAATTCATAATGGGAGCCTGCTTTGGCAGGGAGTTTGGACTAGATACTCTCTGGAGGTCCCTTCCAACCCCTACAATTCTGTGATTCTGTGATAATCTAGCATATTCCTCTGTCTTATTTAGTTGAATGAGTATTTATGAAAGCATACACAATTCTTAGAACATCACATAGGAATCTGAATGTTAAATTGCATGTCCAGTACTGTATCTGAGCTATGATATAAATGATGTTTAAATAATTAATATATATTGAACTGTCCTTTATTGTACTGTCCTTATTTGCACACCTCTAACTTAGCATTTCCAAGATTGCCTGTCTTAACTAGTATATTTTCAATAGCAGAGATTTTGACTGGAACAAGTAGAAAATTGATACAGAAGAAAATTTTAAATAATGTATGTAAAAATAATCTTTTGGTGATAGATTTTAAATAGTATATAAATATAACATTTGGCAAACAAGGGATGAAAAGTTGGTGTTAGTGCAGCAGAAGTCAACTTCAATCTTGGTTCAACTATGATCACAGTAATGTAAGTATCAGGAATAGCTGTTACCTAAATTAAACACTGATAAAAACTGGTCATGAGTGGCAGCATAATGGTACACAAGAAGACTTGAGACCTATTCTGCTGTTGAAAACAACTAGTTCTAAGTGCTATTTTCAAAGTAGCACTTCTGCAAGTGCTTATAGCAGCTGTAATACAAAATTTCACAACAGTCGGCAGAAACACTGCTAGTGGAGTGAAAACTGAACCTAAAAATGTTCGTAGAGAATCTTAACATTTCCTGATGAGAGATGGAGTGGATAGTTTATTTACATTTTTTAAACTCAATTGGAATTTTAATTACTATATCAGACAAGGATCGTAAGGAGACTATATTAAAAAAAAATTCTAAAGTTATAATTAAAAAAAAAAAATTAGAAGATCATCAGACTGATAGAAATTATTTCTTTAAAAAGCTTTTGCTTTTTTAAAATTTATTCTCAATAGTTCTCATACACATTGCATTGTAGGCTTCGTTATTTTTTTTTTCAAATACAGGAGATACCAGTATGCTTTATATAGTATGATTATTACAATAACTCACTGCATAAGTTTATTAAATTTAATACATTATCATATTTCGAAGGTAACAAACTGAATTATACAATGTCTGTAAATACTTGAAAACCAGCACATGAAAATTAAAACATAATAATATATATTCATATGTTTATTAAAGGTCAGCTATCAGAATGCAAAATCATAGAATCAAAGACCTGTTTAGTTTGAAAGGGACCTTAAGAAACAACTAATTTCTCCCATTCCACCATACTTGGAGTTATCGCTGACTAGATTAGGCTTCCCAGGGCCTCATCCAATTTGGCCTTGAACACCTTCAGGGCTGGGGCATCCAGAGATTTGCTGTCAACCTCTCTCAGGGACTCACCATACCTACTTCTTAATGTCTAATACGAAGCTACTTTCTTCTAGTTTAAAGATATTAGCCTTTGTCCTATCACTAGAGTACCTAATAAAAGGTCCCTCTTCAGCTTTCTTGTACATTCCCTTTAGGTATTGAAAGGAAAAAAAATATTATTTGAAGTAAGAATATATTATGATATAAAATCAGTTTTAGCAAAGGAAATTACATTTATAGAATCATGGAATCATAGAATAGAATCATAGAATCATTTAATTACCATCTGTACAAAACAAATAACATTACAAAGATACCTCATAAATTTTTTCCTGCCTTGCTGCAAAAAAATCCTTCTGACTGAAAGTGTATTTATTTGAAGATGGAACAATCAAGTTGAGTATCAGAATGTCTTTAAAGTGTAATTATTGCAATTGTAAATGCAGTATCAAAAATAAGTAGTAAGACAATATGGTTTATATTAATTATACCTGCAGTTAGATGCTTCCTAGAAAATGTAGGAATTATATTTGTTGACTATCCAAAAGATTCTAATAACAACAAAAAAATCTTAGAAAGTTTATAAGAATGCAAATTTTGGCTCTCATGAGGTAATTCATTAGAGATGTTTTCTTACGTCAGAGGAAATTTAAAGATTTCAATCTTCCACTTCTACCTTCCAGTATGTGGCTCTCTCAGTCTGTGCTAATCATAGCTACTGATATGCTGAACAGAGGAAAATATATGCACATCTAGAAGACAGTTGACTTCAACAATCTAGGAAGTATTATTAACAGGAGATATTTTCTTTCTGGTTATTTCAAAGGGGCTCTAGAACTTTTTAGTAATTCCAGATGTACATGGGTTGCCCCATATTCTAAATAAATTGAACATGGAGAAAAGATGGGGTGATATTATCAGTGTTGGTAAAGGATATTATTATCAGAAATATCTCTAGATTCACATGCAGAAATGTGTCCTAGTGTTAAATATTTTGTAAGATGCAGGTGGAATGAAGCAATGGTTGAATTTTACTTTTGTTAATTTTCTAGCAGGATGAGCAGGTCCTCTAAGTAATGCATGGAAGCCTGAAGTTACTGAAATCCTTGAAAACCTATTGAGAAACAAAAGTCAGGTGAGTCACAGGGGAGCTGAGGAAGTAAAAGCAGGGCAATAAGCTACTGCCAGAATGTGAAACAAAGCAATTAAGTGGAGGCATTCAGACTAGATGTTAACTGTGATCTTTTTTTTGCCTTGAAAGTGATGAATTAGGTAAAGACTAGGTCAGACATTCACTCAATGATCAACATACTTATAAGATTAAAAGAGTTTGTTTTTATTTAAGGATAGAAAATGTTTTCAAAATTACAAAGAATCAGACATCAGTGTGCAATAACTCAACATTAAACAAATGTTCTTGTTTTTGTGCTTATGAATATATCTTAAAGAGAAATGTGGAAAAGATACATTCATAACATTTAAACAATTATGCATTATGGAACAAAAAATAATAGATTTGTATCTAAAGAGAAGCTGCAAGAAAAAATGGGACAGATTCTTTATCTGGTTCTGTGGTCATAGTACAGGGGGAAATGGTTTCAAACTTGAGAAGGGTTGATTCAGATAGGGTATAAGGAAAAATTCTTTTACAGTGAAGGTGGTGAGGCACTGGAACAGGTTGCCCAGAAATATGGTTGATGCCCTGTCCCTGGTGAGGCTTTCAGTGTGAAGCTGGACCAGGCCCCTGGCAATGTGATCTAGCTGTGCATGTCCCTGTTCATTGCAAATGAGTTAGACTAGATGACTTTTAAAAGACCGTTCCCACTCTAAGGATTCTATGATTGTACAATTCTATGAAAATGATAAGAAACTCATATTCATTCTATTCTAAAATCAAGAAGGTAGAGAAGGAATATAGGATGTTAGGAGTAAGGAAAAAATCACTACTATAGAACGATTTTTGTTGGCAGTCCTTGGTCTAGCAGTAGATCAGCTACTTCTTTGCTCATTTCTCCAATTCATGATAAGATATGGATGATTTCTCTCGGTTTGAGCAGGCACTGGCTGTGTCACTTCATGCCATTTTGCAGTAGAACTTCACTAACTGGCAAAACAGTGCAAGTATGAAAATGACATTTGGAGATAGGAAGGAGCACATAGATAAAAGGGAAAATAAAGGTGCAACTCATTATTTCTTAGGCTGATTCTTAAAATTGGAGCAGTTGTCAGTTATTCCCACTCATGAACTAAGGTCAATTCATCACAGAAAGCCTAATAATGTATAAATGAAACATTCTCTTTTCACTCCTCCTGGAATTTTCAATCTTCCATCTTCCATTTTTCCTTTCTTGAGAATTGCCAGAGGCAAAGGAGATATAACAAACCTTTCTTTTTTTAACAAACCTTTCTTTTTTTTCTCCCTAAAATAGACCTATTTTTTCATCCATTGACTTTCAGAGTCCATCTATAGCCTTTCTTTTACAGCTTTCTTACCAACATGTATCATTCACTATATGCTATTGTGAAATTTTACAAATTTCAATTTTTTTGTTTATACAGTGAACCGATTTTTCATTAACACAGCAGTGAACTACATCCCTCATTTCTCTCTGAAATCAAAGTACTAACAAGTTTCATATTCTGCTTCCTCACACATAAAAGAAAATATAGTTCATTGCTCAGGTGGTTTTAATCTTTTTCTAACCCTGGACCTTCTTCAAAATTCCTTTAAAGAGTAGGTTTTAGGAATTAGCAAAATAAGACTGCAACTGAGCAAATACCAGGGTTAATTATGTTCTTTGAGGAAGGTCCTAGCTGAACTAAACCTAAGTTCTTTCACACTCCAGTAATGCTCAGATGAACAAAAGCACTCCAGCTGTTCCTCTCAAGCTTTCAAACATTGTATTCCTTTTAACAGTCAACTAATTTCTTTACAGAATAAAATAACTGCATCCCACTGACCCATGCCCTTGGTGAAACATTGCTATTTTTTTTCTTGGACTATGATGCTCAGAATTGCAATTTGACATACAGTATTAGTATTTATTCACAATCTCATATAAGCTCAGTAGCAGAAGACTAAAGGAAGACTAAATGACACGTGTTTCCTTTCAAAAAAAATAGGAAGTCTGATAAAAGATGTGTTGTGACATTTAGTAGATAACAAGAGAGTTGAAATGTGGTAACTAGTAGGATCATATTCTTTTAATTTTGTTTCTGACGCAATTCCTCTAATAAAAATAAACTTATTCTAGGGTGATCAGAATGCATAGTAATCTGTACCAATTAAGTATTCTGTATGTGCAGAGGGTGAGAGTTTCTAATCCTAGGCAATATCTTTTAGAGTTGAACTGTAGAAGCTTTAACCTGAATAAAGTCAGGAGAATTTGTCAAAAAAAAAACCAACCAACACTAATATCCTATAAAGTATTAGAAACTAGTTAACAATCTTTGTAGTGCAGGAATGTTGATGCTTTGCGTTACATAAATTCTGCCTAAATAGAATCTGTTAGCAGCTCAGCATTGGAATGGGTAGCAAAGAGAAAGCAGCACACAAGACAAAATCTATGGCTATAGACAGCAAGACTTGAAAACCGTGGTATGTAAGTCAAGTGTCTAAGCAGGGGAAAGAAAGCAACCAGAATTATCTCACCAAAGACTAGCTCTATTACTTGGTTTGTCTATCTTCCCACATTTTTTTATTTTTATTTTTGTCTGTTTCCATGAAATACTATTTGCTTATAAAACTGACTGGTGTTTAGAACAGGAGAAAACTGAGCATCACAAGGTAGAGCTTAATCACTTTTTGTCTTTGTGTAGAGGTGTGAAATAATACTTTATCCGAATTACATGAAGCTTGACTTATTTGCTGCCAACCAAGTCTTGTCAGAAGGATTACAATTACATAGTAGGCGAAAAGATGAAGCTCAGTTAATTCCACTTCTAATTATTAGACATCTCTTTTTACAGATCAAACAGAGTGTGGCCTTAAGGGGAAAAAAATAATAGATTCTGTTGATAACCTATGTTTGTAAAAGTTCCTTAGCAGCATTCTTAATGATCAATTCATTATTAATTCATATATTAAAAAAAATATCTGGTGCAAGCAACAGATTGCCAAAGTTGTGAGAAGAATGGACCAGAAATGTAAAATATAAATTAGCTGTGCTGCTTACATGATAAACAGAGTTGTATCAGAACAGCTACTTGCTCCCCCTTTCTGTAGGAAATGTCAGTGGTGATTGGATCAGAAAGGAGGAAGAGGTCTTAAATTTGAAGACACATGAATGGTAAAATGATTAATGTTGGATCTAAACAGTACAGGTGCCTGGCACTTCTTGAAATGCCCGGGAAATAAATGGGATATTTATGCTCACTGACAGGAAGAGGAAAAGCCTGTGCTTGATTCTCTTTCTCAACAAATGAAGTGTTGAGTAAACTGCTCTTCTGATTTATTATAGTGGCATCAGCTAAGACACCTACTGAAAAATTTCCATCAGTATTTTCTGTATAAGCCACTATTTCAAGAATCTCCTTTTTAATCACAAACATTAATATATGTTCAATATATATTCATCATGCTACAGAAATTTTGGTAATGCAGGTACACAGGGGAAATTTCTGAAACAAGTAGTATTGCTCTCTTCTTATGTACTTACACAAAGTAAAATAATCTTCCTATGCCTGAATATTTTCTCATAATTTGTTTCTGTAATCTTTTGACCTAAATAGTCTTGAACCTGTCTCTGTGTTGCATTTGTTTGTTGCATTAACAGTTATTTGGTTTTAGTTCAGTTGGTATCCATCCTATAGTTATACCTGTGAATAGTTTATCATGAGAGATTGTTTCATCATACACGGTCTGGAATTCAACCATGTAGAATTCTATTAAATGATGTTAATCTCTACATCAAATTGTGAATGGAGATTCGGTATCTTTTATTCCTGTTTTATCACAAGAGAAGGCAAATAAAATGTAACTTGTTTTGAGAATAAGAAATTTCTATTAAGGAAGTGAGATATCAACAGAAAATGCATAGTATTGCATTTTACATACCATTATTAGATGGAATACTGTCTTCTGAAATGTTACTTCAAAAGTTCTAATTTTGTCACCTGCAGATCAAACCTTAAGTATGAACCCAAACAAGGAGAGGCAATTATACTGTATTTGGTAATTCTTTTGGTCTGCTGAACACTTAGACTAAGAAAACCATAAGATAATTGGAAAATAGCAGGGAAGGGGAGAGCTATTAATAATCTTAAGAGGAGGAATACAACAATGGATTGTAGTCTCCAGAAATAAAGAAATTACTTGCACTGACATTTTTCTAATAGCATATTATAAATTCAGCATAGAGTCATAGACTATCCTGGGTTGGAAGGCAACCCTGAGGCTCATCAAGTCCAGCTCCTGGCTCCCCCCAAGATCAAAACATCAAACCCTCCATCTGAGAACAGTGTCCTAACACTTCATGAAATCCAGCAGCTTGGTGCCATGACCATTGCTCCGGGGAGCCTGCTTCTGACCCTCTCCTTGCGTAGCACCATGCCCTTTCCTCAGGTTCTGTCACTGTCACTAGAGAGAAGAATCAGCACCAGCCCCTCTGCTCCCCTTATGAAGAAGCTGTAGGCTGCCATGAGGCCTCTCCTCAGCCTCATCTTCTCTGGGTTGAACAAATCAAATGACTTGAATCCCTTCTCATGCCTCTTGCCGTCTAGACTCTCCCCTGCAATTGCAGCCCTCCTTTGGACACCATAATAGTTTTATGTCTTTCTTACACTGGTGCCCAACCCTGCTCCCAGTGCTGGAGGTGAGGCCAGACACCTTTCTGCTGCTCTCCAGAATCTGTACATATAGCCAGGGTTTCCCTGTCACAGATACAGAACACAATACTTGCTTTTGTTAAACTTCATGTGGTTGGTGATTGCTCAGCCCTCTAATTTGTCAAGATTTCTCTGCAATGCCTCTCTACCTCATCTCTACCTTTCAAGACAATGCTGGTATGTAAATGATGTTTTACTGATTATCTTCCAATATCTAATCATTAATTACCTTAGATTATTATCTTCATAACTTATTGGATAAAATTAATCCTTGCAAAATTTCATGACTCTTCATATGCTTTCAGAAAGAAATCATTGAACCCATGTCGTAACACCTTCTCTGTGAGTTATGATGCAATTATTTGAGCAGTGTTAGGCACAACTTGCACCATAATTTTCTCCAATTTGAGGAAATTGGTTATATTTTTATGCTTAATCAACCTTATCAATTTAATTTATAATATTATATATATATTATTATTTAATAACTTAATAATTTTTTATGCTTAATCTTGCATAAGCAAGATAGTACCAGATAGAACATACGAGGGTCACTGCAAAAGTAATGTTTCCTATTTATTTCCTTGGAAATTACAGCAGTAGACACATTAACGCTGTTTGAAAGGGTAAATTCCCATCCACAAAACACTGTTTTTCTAGCCACCACCATTAGCTATGCATTTTCATCAGTGACAAGTAAGAGCCTGCATGCCATGCTTGTACAAATCTGCATGGCTGTCTGGAAAGATGATTAGAGGACTGGAGCATCACCTCTATGAGGACAGGCTAAGAGAGCTGAGGCTCTTCAGCCTGGAGATAACTGTGGGGGGGACCTTATAGCAGCCTTCTGGTACCTGAAGAGGGCCTATAGGAAAGCAGAGAAGGTACTTTTTAGAATAGCATGTAGCAACAGGACAAAGGAAGTTATTTTAAACAGGAAAAGGACAGATTTTTACTAGATATTTGGAAAAAATAGATCAGATGTTAGGAAAAATAATCTTTACTGTGAGGGTGCTGAAAGACATCACCCACCTTTGATATTGTGGGTCAATATAATAAAGTAGGAGGCATTGCTTTCAGAGCAAACTTTGGAGTTGCTCCTGGAGAAGAATTTCTTTGCATACATCCATAAAGTATCTTTGCAGCCTTTTCTTAAAGAAGAAAACATTGCTTTCATCAAGCAAAGTAGATTAGTCATTATAATTACCCTTATTGAAATAAATACTTCTTTTTGCAAGAGTGTTTTAAAACACTTGATGTGGAAAAGTCTTCCACTCAGACTTTTAAAATCACTTTGTATTCTAGTATTTCATAACATTTATAGCTACTAATAATAAATTATTTTTGAATTCATAGTTTTTCTGTGTTTCCCATTGTAGCAACTGGGTTCTCCTGTTTCTCTAAAAAATACTGAAATTAAGGTATAAAGGATAATATGTCATGTCCTTCTTATTTAATAGGGATCTCTGTTACTGCCAACTTTTCAAAGCACCATGTAATATACTCCTTGTTTACAGCAATCCTGTGGGAAAAAAAAAGATACTTAGTGTCATTTATTTACAAGGATGATGGAATTGTCATCCTGTTATATAATTATATCATCTGTAAGTAGGAAGCTCTTCACAATGTTTCTGTTGTTAGTCTGATTAAGACTCATCATTAAAGTCCTTTAAATATAATGATTGACAAAGGAAAGCTGATGTGAGAAAATGATAGATGCCAACAGGACCTTAAATTAGTATCACTGTGTGAAGTTAGTACACTGTCTTCTCAGACTCCTTTCACCCCCTTGCTCCCCCCACTGCCAATACCATCTCAACCCTGTTATGACCCACTTATTTAGTTGTTACTTACCCTAGTTTCTTGGTCTTTTTTTTTGTAATGAAGTTAACTCAACAGTCTACCTCCTTCCTCCACCCTTCTTCCAACCCACAGAGCAGATGCTCTCACGATAGTTTTGTCTAACATTTTCAGCTAAAAATCCAAACATTACAAAAAACAAACAATAAAAAGGGTCTCGTATTTTTGCTCCCCACGTACATCTTTCATGGATGGCATGATGCAGAAGCAGCACAAAACAAAGAAAATCTTTTTCTATGAACACTAAACTACAAAATTTCTTATGCTTAGAGATATAAGATATTCTTGTGTATAAAGAAAGGAGACAATGTTCACGTACTGCATAAAAACAAGTGACTCTTCCAGTCATGATTGATTCCCAGCAATCCTTTCAAACTTAACCATAGTTGCATTATCTAAATCAATTCCAAGTTTGGTCTGAGCCTTTCTGAGAGATTTGAGAAGCCATGTAGCCAGATTCATCCCACCCAAGTTCATGCATTCAGAAAAAGTTGTAATCACAGTCTACCTTCACAACCCACAGTAAAAAGATGAGTTTTTCATAGAAGGATCAAGATGGACTAGTAAGTTTCTGAAGGTTTGCCTGTTTGATTACAGAATTTATCCGAGTTTAACCTTATTTTAGTCAGCAAGATAGGCTATTAGTCTGTACATGGTACTCTCTTAAAGACAGTTATAAATACATATACTCCACCTACACCGTAGATGGTATAAATTGTGCAAGCAGAAGAGATGTTCAGGAATAGTCAATGTGGATTCACCAAGGGGAAATCATGCTTGACCAACCTTGTAGTCTTCTATGATGTTGTGACAGGCTGGGTAGATGAGGAGAGAGCAGTGGATGTTGTGGACTTTGATTTCTTCAGGACTTTTGATGATCTGAGGTCTGGAGCACTTCTCCTATGAGGAAAGGTTGAGAGAACTGGGCTTGTTTAGCTTGAGGAAGAGAAGGTTATGGGGAGATCTCATTGTGGTCTTCCAGTACCTGAAGAGAGCCTACAAGCAGGACTTCCTTCACTGTTTGATAATGACAGGACAAGGGTAAATGCTTTGAAACAAATGAGGGTAGATTTAGGTTAGCTTTTAGGAAGAGATTTTTTACTTACAGGGTTGTGAGGTGTTGGAACATGTTGCCCAGAGGGGTTGTGGATGCTCTATCCCTAGAGGCATTCAAGACCATATTGGCTGCTGCCCTGAGTAACTTTTTCTAGTGGCTGGCAGGGTTAACAACCTAAGCCCTCCAACCTAAGCCATTCTATGAATCTATGATCGTAGGAAAGGCTGAGAGATGTTAAGGCTGGATAAGAGAAGACTGAGGGAGTATCTATTCAGTGCTTTTAAATATCTACAGGGTCAGAGTCAAGTGGATGGGGCCAGACTCCTTTTGGTGACGCCCAATGACAGGACAATGGGCAATGGGCACAAACTGAAACACAGAAAGTTCCACCTGAACATGAGAAGAAACATCTTTTGTTGGAGGGTGACAGAGTACTAGAAAAGATGCCCAGAGAAATTTTGGAGACTCCTTCTATAGAGACATACAAAACTCTCCTGTTTGCTTTCCTGTGTAATCTTCTCTAGGCAACCTGCTTCAGCAGAGATTTTGGACTAGATTATCTCCAAAGATCCCTTTCAACACCTATGATTCTGCAATTCTGAGATTTTTAGGTGTTGGCAAAGTACTAATAACAAAGAATATATTTTCACAGTGAGAATTCTGAAAAGATGGAACAAATTATTAAGAATATATTTTCTTTGTATAAAATAGTTAGATTTCCCTTGTCTTTTAAATCATTTATTGCATGACTGACACAGTCAGTGATTTAAATAAATATGGCTAATTGTGCTATTACCCACACAGTAGGGATGACACTATTGGAGGCATAATTCCTCCATCATATATTCTAGCTCAAAGGTTGGTGTGCAGAATTAACTCCATCAGCTACAAATACAGATCTGGAGCACTATCTTGTGTAACTGAGGTGCAGGCTACATCATTATTTGATTATCTCTGCATCAGAAATAGTAACTTCAGAAAATTGTATAAGGTTGAGAGCCAGCAATGGTGATTTGTTTAATCACCCTCATAACATTCAGTAGAGCTTGTCTGCAAGATCATCAAAATAAATAAATAAATACTATTTTCAAAATAGTTTAAAGAAGGATATACTCACTGTAGTCCAGGGAGAGCCCACAGTAGTACAATTTTTTCCTGAACGGAGCTGAAATCCTCACAAAAAGTCATGAGGGAATAGATTTATTTATTTTTCCTGAAGAACTACAGCCTATGTATAACTCACTAACCCACAGTGGAACAGGGAAAATGTGTGAGGAAAGGGAGCAGCAAAGAGGAAATCTTTAAAGTTCCTTTGGAGAGAATTAGCAACCCATCATTACTCTTCTTCCCTGTACCACTCAGGTCAGCAAAAGAGGATTCAGAAGTGAAGGAGTAAAGATGAACTTGGGAAAGGAAATAAGTTTTTTAATGATCGACTTTTTTTTTTCTACCAGAGAAAGGACACAAAGTTGATCAGAGGGCTGGAACACTTCTCCCTTAAGAACGAGGTGAGAAAGTTGAGGTTGTTCAGTCTGGAGAAGATAAGGGGGGCTATAGAAATGCTGGGGTGAGACATTTTATAAAGGCATTTAGTAACAGGACAAAGGGATATGGTTGTAAACTGGAAGAGGATAGATTTAGACTAGATAGAAGAAGAAATTCTTCACTGTGAGGTTGGTGAGACACTGGAACAGATTGACCAGATATGATGTGGGTGTCCCCTCCCAGGAGACATTCAAGACCAGGCTGGATCGGGCTTTGACAACCTGGGAGGTGTCCTTGTCCATAGCAAGGGCTGGAAGAAGATGATCTCTAAGGTATCTTCCAACACAAACCATTCTATGATTCTATGAAAATTAGTAATTACATTTTTATTTCACTTGACAACAAATTAATTTTCCAGTAGTCAAGATGTTTTGCTTGCAATGGTTGTTGGTAAGCAATCTACCTGTCTTAATCTTGATTCTTCTTCTTTTCTTCTATCTAATCTCATCCTACTGAGGGAGGAATTGAGCAAGCAGCAAAGTAAACACTTGGCTGCTAGCCAAGGCTAACAAATCTTGCTGATCTAAGAATTTCTGCCTAGTTTTTGCCTCCTAAATATTTAGTCATCATATATTTATTATGATTGTTAAAAAAAAAAAAGAGAAAAAAAATGGTAAACAAATTTAGAAACAGTAAACCTAAGAACCTTCTTTTCTTGAGTAGTAATACAACAGACAAAGCGCTCCAGTTTCCACCTTGGACATGTAAATAATACTGCAGAGTACAACCAATATTGTAAATAAGTATAAATATGTTCTAATTTATATTGAAAATTTAAACTCAAAGGCATTTTCGTACAATAGATAGGCTGGATAATTATTACCTAGAAGATTTTGTCAGGATTTAGAAACTTTATGTATGCTTCAACCCATTTTCTCATTTTCCTTTTGTGACACACTTCATTTTTTGTCATGAATAAAATGAAATAAAAATCATCAATAGTACTAAAATGAATGTCTTTCTGGGAATTACCATTTTTGATGCAGTTGATGTAGCATATGCAAAATATACATTGCTTTGGTCTGATGGAGATATGCATGTGATTTGGAATATTTTGTCTTGCTACTTGAGCAAACAAAATGTAATTAATTTGCCTATAACAGCTAAGAATAATAGTATCTCATTAATATTGTTACCTGGGTATAAAAACAAAACAAAACAAAAACACCCTAAAACAAGGCAAATATATTGAATTTAGCAAGTTAACAGAATCATTCCTTTTATGGCAATCTGTTCATGCCATTGTACTTGAGATGGTGTCAGGATCGCTATTATGAATAATTTAAGCATTTATAACTCAGTAAGAGAAGAGCACTAGTTCAGTCACATTTTAAATGAGTTATTTGCTCAATATATCTTCAAGGCTTAAGGGAACATAAGATAAAACTTATTTTCCTCTAGGGGCATGAGTAATTAAGCTAGATATTCAGCTTTAACCAGACAATTAAAAAAGGTTCCTCGGTGCTATTTTGAATGCAAAGTTTGTCTAAACATGATGTACTTACATGCAGGATAGGATGATTTTGGGAGGCATTCCAAGAACAGAAACAGCAGTGACTATCACTATTTGTCAAATAATGAATAATAAGAGTTGTCCTACAGAGGACAAGTGAGAGGTCACAGGAAGGAGAAGATAGTTTTTTTCTTCTATTAACAGATGGTTCAAAAATTCTGTGCTACCATTCAGAAGGAGAAAATATAAGATATTGTTCTAGGCCTCTTTCCAAAAAAGCACTTACACTTCCATTTATTTGTGTGGTGGAGAGATGTCTTGATGATTTTTTATCACCTATTCACATGGCTAAACTGAAGCATACACTTGAACTACTGTTGGATTGTTGCTGAGATAGATGCATATTTGGGAACAAAAGAGCAGTACTGAGGTTGAAATTAGTAATGATATTTATTAATTCAGTCACAACACTAGCATTATTCACATGATGCATGAAAGTATCGTTTTTCAACATTCACTTCTCTTTACGAAGAACTGGAAATAAATAGGAGGAAATAAAAAGAACAAAATGGAGAATGAATCTTTTAAGTATGGTTCACCTTGCCTATTTTTGAATAAAATGAGTTAGGAAGTAGAAGTTCTTATTCTTTTACAGTTGTATGGATACCTGCAGTTTGGTAATGCAAATCTTAGATGACAATTTTTTTCATTTTCACTTTCTTGTGTCAAAGTATAACTTTTGAATTAATGGAGTTAAAATTCACATGAGAATTTGATAATTGCTGTGAAGCAAATAATGACATGGATAGGCTGGGGAAGTTTGCCCATGTGAACCTAATGAGGCTCAACAAGGCCAAGTGTAAGGTGTTGCGCTTAGGCCGGGGCAATTCAGAGTATTTATACAGACAGGGAAGAGCTCTTGGAGAAGAGCTCCTGTGAAGAAGGACCTGGGGTTTCTGGTGGATGAGAAGTTGGACATGAGTTAGCAGTGTGGGGTTGTAGCCTGGAGGACCAACTATATCCTGGGCGGCATTAAAATAGGGGTGGCCAGCAGGGAGAGGGAGGGGATTGTTTCCCTCTTCTCAGCTCTTGTGAGTTCCCATCTGAAGTACTGCATCCAGGCCTTGTGTCCCCAGCACAAGAAAGATGCAAAGCTCTTGGAACAGATCCAGAGGAGGGCTGTGAAGATGACTAGAGGAATGGAGCACCCCTCTTGTGAGGAATGGTTGAAGGAACTGGGCTTGTTCAGCTTAGAGAAGAGAAGGCTATCGGGAGATCTCATTGTGGCCTTCCAGTACTAGAATGGACCATATAAACAGGAGGGGGAATAACTGTTTATGTGAATTGATAGCAATAGGACAAGGGGGGAATGGTTTTAAGTTAAGATGGGAGATTTAGGTTAGACGTTAGGAGGAAGTTTTTCATTCAGGGTGATGACACACTGACACAGGTTGCCCAGCACCGAATACCTCCCCATTCCTGGAGGCATTCAAGGCAAGGCTGGATGTGGCTCTGGGCAGCCTGGTCTAGAGGTTGGTGACCCTGTCCATGGCAGAGGGGTTGAAACTAGATAGTCTTTGAAGTCCTTTTCAACCTAGGCCATTATATAATTCTGTTTTGTAGCAGATGAGTTACTGCTGACCAATTCCTGCATGTATCATTTTTTAAAGAATTTGCACTTGATAACGTCACATTTGCAATCTTTCTTTGCAGTCTTTTTTCTTCCTATTAGCATGGCATTAATTATTACACAAAAGTATGTATATAGGAGCAGGGAATACTTTAAGTAACTTTGGTATGAAGTAAATACTAGGCATAAAGTAAAAAAGGTGGGCTTGTAATGAGCACATTTGATAATTCATAAAATCTATTTTTGATTCCTTTTTTACCTTCCTACCCTAATGAGGTTCAGAATAAAATCATTTAAAAGTGATCCTTCCTTATGTGATAAAGTATAGCCAGCTTCTTCTGTGGCATGTCCATATCACTTGAAGTACTACTCTAGATATTCAAATACTTCCAATCCCTTGAAATCAGCGTGAGCAGATAGAAGGCAAACCTGATGAAGACCTCATTAGGCAATCTCAGAAAAGATTTTGAAGTGATAAACTATTTTTGCTGTTTTCATAAATTGTCAGGTATAAAGTTTCAAGTTCTGTTTCACGTGGAGCAGGGAAATCACCTGGGAAGCTGATGCCCTTTGATGAAGAGAAAGCCTCTAAGACTTTCTTTAACTCTGCATCAATTCATAGGAAAGATGTTTTGAAAGCATGGCTCATAGAGCTTTTAACCTTTTGTGGAGACTGCCTGATGAGGTTCTGCAGAGATGCCTTTATGGAATGATGTGACAATCCCCCTCCATATCCAATTAATCCTTCAGAAATAGCTGCTGAAGCCACTTTCATTTTTTGCGGTTGTATTTTGACCCATTGGAGAGCTGAGTTTCTGAAAGATGTTCTCCACTGATTTTGGGAATCTCTAACCATACTTTCTATTTATGAGGTAATCCATTTGTGAGCCAGTCAGAATTTTAATTCAACACTTTGATCTGGTAATTTAAAAATGAAGTTATTTGATTGAAATGTGTCTCATTGCCAATCATAATACACAGAGCTTTAATTCACCAATCTATTTTTCATAAAGGGAAATTACAGTAGTAGATATACTACAGTACTGTTAATTTGTCATTACTGTTGAACTTTAAATCTCTAGAGAAAGGCTGTAATAATATTCATGAGGCAGGACTGTAGTATAAAACCAACAGAATAAAGCTGTCTTGCAGAAGCTCTGTCATGGTTTTGGATGGCATAGTGTTAATTTTTTTCATAAAGGTTTGGATGGTGCCATATTGTGGATTTTTGATGGGAATAATGCTGATAACACACTGATGTTTTACTTGCTGTAGAACAGTTCATTCAGAGAGACAAGGACATTTCAGCTTCTTGTGCTGCCCTGCCAGCGAGGAGGTTAGGGGTGCAAAGGAGCTGAGATGGGATAGAACAAGGACAAATGACCCAAACTGGCCAAAGGAATATCCTATATGACATAGTGCTGAACAGTATAACTGGGGTAAAGAAGGTGGAAGGGAGGGACGTTTGGAGTGTTTCACTTCTCAAGAAATCATTGCACATGATGAGCAGGGCTATCCTGGGAATGGCTGAACATCTGCCTGACACTGGGAATGAATTCCTTGTTTTGTTTGAATGCATAGCTTTTGCTTTATCAGTTAAACTGTCTTTATTTCAACTCGAATTTTCAACTCAAAATGTTCTTGTGCTTTTACCTTTCTGGTTCTCCCACCCCACAGCAGAGTTTGCATGAGCTGTACAGCACTGAGCTTCCTTCCAGGCTTCCAACCACAGCAGTGCTGCACCCAGTACAGGATTGGAAGAGTTTTAAATGATGACAGATTTGAATGGAGTGTGCTAGACTAAATGCACATTTGTTATAGCTCTTCAGCTTCTACTTGGCAGTTTTCATGGGTCTTGCTTGCCTTACTGTATTTTAGAGACCACTATCTGTTAGTGGATGTTTTTGCTTCATCTCTGTCTGTGCTTTCCACTCCCCTCTCCCTTCAAAAAAAAAAAAAAGATAAAATAATAGCAGAGATTTTTAATCAGTAGATGGCAGTAAGAGCTAGCAAGAAGCCTGAAAGGTAGTCTCACAGACCTACACATTAATCATACATATAGCAAATACCACAAAGTACAAGCTGACAAAGACCCTGCTTTACCACAATCAATCTTTATTCACCACTAGATTACAGTGGTTAGATATATTTGATTGCCACACGTTTAAAAAAAAATGAAGCTTATAAATAGCTGTAAATGTAATCGGCTTAAATTTTTTGCCATTATATTTTTGGTTTTATTTTTGTTGTAAGCTGAGATTGGGGTGCGATATGTTTAATCTTAGATTTGTTATATGACCACCCAGTCCATCTGTCACCTTAACTGTGAAGCTGTAATTTTAATGTTTGGCTCTGTAAATGTTTAAAGCTTCATTACATTATTTACAAAGGGAAAGATACTGCTAACGGTGCAGATGAAAGAAGACTGTCTCAGCTCACTTGTCTTTACTTTAAGACTTTCACGGCTGTGTGTCTGTGTTTTAAGCTGAAATTATATCACAACAGCGGAGTAATGCTGCATTGTACTGCGGGATCCATTTTGGACAGCTCTATTCTCTAGCCTGCATTGCTTTTTCAAAAAGTCACAATGTACAAAGGATGTTCTCTTTATTCACTTGGGAAAGGTATGAATTCATGCATTTTCCTAACATGCACCCAGCAATAAAAGCTGAATAATTATACTTGAAAAATAAAAGAGAAAATAGAATAATAATGTGGATTTATTTTCCATCTCACTATCTAAATATACATAGAAATGTATATTTAGTTTTGAACAAACTTACAAGCTTCTTTAACTTCATGATATATAGGAAAATTTGAAATCCACACTGTATTTCTCTTATTGACTCTTTGTTTAAGCTATGCATTTGAGTACCGGTCAGTCCTACATTTTTGCTTAACTTCACAGTCCCTTTTCTGTGAGAGAAAATTGCCCTTTTTCTGCTTCCCTTTCATTAGTACAGATATGCAAGAATTTTGTAACGATCTTAAATTTTCTTGCTGAATAAAAATATTTTCTCAGCATAACATCGAAATAACATGTAAGAAGAAAAGAAAAAAAGACTGAAATACAGAATTAAAGAGAAGTTTGTGGCCTTTAGTTATAAATATATCAGTGTTTATGGAGGCCACAGTGGAAGATTCAGCTCTGAAAGAAGTCTGACACAACAAAGCATCATTTCCATGGGAAGTGAGTAGGGTCAGGGCACTGGTTCTTAATAGCACCATAAACTTTTGAAAGATATAGCTAACAATGAAAACAGGCAGACAGATTAAGAGGTGCATGCGTGCGTGCACAGATATGTAGATTAAATATAAATGCACATGATATAGTTACAGATATTGATAGGAGAATTAATTTCTGGTTCTTCAATATTAGGAACCACTACATTGTGCAGTAGTTGCAGTTGCTGTGGAATGCTGGCATTAAGAAATTCAGATACCGTGGTTCAAACATATACATAGCAATGAATTCAACTCAGTAAGTGTCTCCTCTCCCCCTACAGAGTACACTGATGTTTTATATTCTGTTGAAATCAATTGAAGTGTATCACATTGGCATCCAAAGAAAACAACAGGTGGTGATTTCAGATTTCCCAGATGAGGACTGCAATCAGTTGATCAAACTGCAATTGCTTTTTACTCTGGGGTAAATACAAATATTCATGGATTGTTCTTTGTGGTCATGCTTCAGTGATATCCAGCCAGCTTCTGACATCACCAGCTTAAACTACATCTCCTTTACAGGCAGATAATTTTATCCTTTTGCCAAGGACAGTCACTTTAGTCACAGCATTTTGTATCTGACTTGGCTGCAAGGAGAGTCATCTTTTACCACATTCAGAAATGAACATATTTTGCCGACTTTTCTATTCTCACATTTTTGCATCATTTGTAATTCTTTATTCTTTTATGTGCCCCCTTTACATTAAAGTTAAACCAGACTATTCCTTCATAAATAAATAATTAAACGATCTTTTCTTGTTGAGTGCCAAAAACTGCACAACAGACTTCACTAAAAGCTGAGGTTTATTCGTTGCTAGCATAAAACATTTGAGTACTCTGCAATTTATTTTTTTTTCCTTTTATCATGCAATTGCTATGCAGTAGAGAGTTCTAGCAATTTTCTGGATTAATTCAGTATAATATTACCTTTGGTTCTCTATTAGCATGAAGGTTATACAAACAATAGATTTATGACATAGAAAATATCTTAAAAGAATACTAAATATGTATACTATTTTTTGACAAAATTGTTGATGCGGGACTGAAATGGAGTAATAAACTACCACTGTGATATTAACACATTGTGGGAGGACACTGTCATCTTTTTGCTCTTAATGTTTTGTTTGTTTTTCACTGTTTTTACACTGGCAGAACATCTGAAGCCCTGAACAAATTAAAAAAAGTCAGAAATTCACTAGCACTTCATTTCATGTACACAGTTTGAATTTGGTTGGAATTTCAAAGGTCAGCAGGTCAGAGTGAACTTTGTAAATTTTATGTGAATAGAAGCACCCATTGGGACCAAAATCTGTTCCACCTTATTCATTCAGAATCAATCAATTAAATATGGGCTTAACAACTTCTCTCTTAAACCCCAAATTCTAGAAGTTCATGTGAGTTCTTCCAGTACCATGTTATTGTGGAAATACTGAGAAGCACCTTCCTCTCCATTGCAAGTTTCACACTGGAATTAATGCACTAATATCTGTCTTGGGAAACAGGTATTTACAATGTTAATTCAGTCCTCATCAGCACTGAAACTTTAGAGCTAATGACATAATGATGTAACAAGATAATGCAATCTGAAAGTGAACAATAGAAATCATGTTCTGTTCCCCAGTTTAGACAATTTTTAAAAAATATTAGAGAAATGGGACAAAGGTAATGAGAATCTGACATATCACTCAGTATTTGACAGTAAGGAGAAGCACAGAGAAAAAAAGGGCACAAAAAGTGCCGTGGGAGGAAACACAGCACCAATTGCACAGAGGCAATTTTCACGTTGTTCTCAGTATTAAGGAAATAACCTCAGTTTTCCTCCTCACTTCAAAATACTGATACTTAAAACAATCAAAACTGCTTTATTCAAAAAGTTCCAGTTCCAAAAATTTTGAAGTTATTTTCTTAAACTGAAAAAGATTGTAGTTTTATTAGTTGTCTAGAGACAAATAATAAACCCTTTTATAAAACAGACTGATGTAAGAGAGTGATCTTATATTTACTGGCTTGTCACAGATGTGTGATCTAACTGTCTTTTGTACATACACTAATCTACCAATCAAAAGGCAGATAGCTGAAAATACCTTTTTCCATCTCTATGTCAAAGTACTCATCCTCATCCACAAAATATTTCACTTCAAACAAAGTCAATTTTAAATTATGCAGAAACTACCATGACTTACTAGATTATTACATGATTTAGAGGAATAAGGTAATGTGCTTTGAGACTAATTATTTTTGCTTGTGGCTTTCATAGTGTCCTGTACATCAATAGGCTGCATGTATGAAAAACAGTTCACTTTCAAATGGCTTCATGCTCTGTTATCCAAGATATTCCAAATTTGGTATAGGATGCAAGTAGATTTATGAAGTGGGTGAAAAATAGACCAAATTCCAAAGGTCAGAAGTGCAAAGTCCAGCTGCTGGTCAGCTAGTAGTGGTGTCTCTCAGAGTTCAATAATAGGGTCATTACCATTTAACAATTTTATTAACAGCTTCAGTGATGAGAAAGCAGGCACCCTCAAGAAATTTATTGAAAAATACAAGCTAGGAGCAGGTGTTGATGCACTGGGAGGTCAGGGCTGCTATTCAGGAGAAAAAGTCCTGAAGATCAAATGTAAATGCAAAGTGCTGCACAAGGCAAGGAAGAATCCCATGTGATAGTGTAAACTGAGGAGTGACTTGCTGGATAGCTGCTTTCCTGAAACAAAAAAATAGATGAGTCAAAAATGTGCTTTTGCAATAAAAAAGGCCAACCATGCCTTAATAAATAGCAAAGCAGTATCTAGCAGGTTGAAGGAAGCCATTATTCTAACATTCAGAAGACTGCATCTTGAGTGCTTAGTCTGCTTTTGGGCACTTCTCAAGTTGGGCATACATACATACATATATCAAAAATGCTGCTATTGTGAACAAGAGACAGTTTCTTTTGTGCTGAAAAAACATATTTGTGAACTGGCCCAGTGGGTCATAGCATATTTTGGTTATACTTAAATGTTATTTATGGATTTGACTGTGAAATTCACTTTATTTCTACATATATTATCATGCATTTTTAACAACTACTTCAGAGTGGTGAATTTTTATTATTTTTATTTATTATTATTATTATTGAAAATATTCTGAGAGCACTTCTGTCTTACCTGAAGCAGTACCATATCTACACACCTGATCTTCTGCTTGACATTCAAGTTTCATTAATAACTAGTCCATGCAAAAATCCAGATCCATGTAGCAAAACAGTTTCAAAGCAGTTGTACAACACATAGGATAGTCAGATATATTCTGAAGAATGTCATTAGTCTAGATGTCAGATGCTATGGAGCATGTATTCACCATATCTCTATATTTATTTTTTCTGATGTTAGGATCCTTCAAACAATTGTAAACAATCCAAATTTGGGTGACATTTCATGCAACACCGAAGAATATTTCTGGAAACTAGAGTGGGAATAATAATAATAGTAATAAAAAAAGCTGGTTGTGATTAATAAAATACTTTTACCCAGAACATGAGTTGAATAAACAGTTATGAAATCTGAGACCAAGATGGTTTACTCATTGTTTTGTAAATCCAATCCAGACAAAAGTCAACAATTTTTACTTTGAGGAAGTTTTCATTCATTTATTAAGGATTTGAAACAATGAAGATTCATTCAGTGTAATAGATTTTCTATTGTATTTTATTCAAAAGGAGGAAGAAAAAACACACTGAATGGATATACATATTTTTTAAGTATCAGAATCAGTTTATGCTTCCAAATTGTATATTTAAAAATTCAGAATACATCATGATGAGTAAATTCTTTGATGCATGTTCACTATGCATCTTTAATTGTAGATTACATATTTTTATTTCCTGGAACAGATTTATTTCCTCTCCTCCTCAGCCCTCATGAAAATCCTTCTAATGGAACTTTGAAAGAGGTCTTAGCTTTTCCATTATCTATTTCAGACACTGCAATTTTAATCAGATTTATATCTTTATTTGACATCAACTTACAGGAAAAATGTTTATTAGTGTGAATCATTTTAGCTTAAAATACACAAAAAGCATTTTTAAGTGGCCTTGTTACTATGGCAATGGACTTGCAGATTGCTAGTGAAATCAATGGCAGAATATAATAAAAAAAGTTAAAACTACCTTCATAGAGAACCTTTTTACTTTTCTTTTGCTATGCTGATCTGCATTTTATAAATTATTTTCTTGAGTAGTACATGTTTTTGCATTACTGCTGGGCCCAGCCATGCCCAGTAGTGGGGCCATATCTCTTCCAATTGGCACAGGGCAACCCCAACCTTTCCTTGCAGAGGCTTGCCCTGCAGTCAATACCTTGACATCTCTACCCAACACTTGCTGACAACTTCAGTCATTGTGCGCACAACAGAAGGTTTTAACGAGTCTGATTTATAGCCTGTGGATTTTTCTCCTAGATACTAACATCTTTCTTGCTGTTTGAGTTTTAGTCCATAAAATTCTATATTCCTAACAAGTGCCACCTCTCTTTGGGAACTGGTAAAGAAATTTCAAACACTAGCAGAATCCTAAATCACTAAAAATTTAGCGTCCTTGTTGGATCTACCACAGTCTTCAGGTTCTCCAGTGTACAGACAATGAAGTGACAGAATTTTTGGAAATCCTGACTGCCAGACATACTTGGGAAATAAGATTTCCAGGTTGCACTGCTACAAATATGCCCCAAATGAGGACACAGTAAGTCTCTAGATCTTCTATGGAAAACAGAAATATGTTTAGCATTCTCTAAATATCACAGAAAAGTACAAATGTTTTTTTTTTCTTTTTTCTCTGCCTTAGAAGTTCATTGTTAATTGTATGAAATGTTGTTTCAGTGCAATAAGTAGCTTCCTAAAGATTAAAGAATTTTATTGTCTCTTATTAAAGAACTTATTGTCTCTTTTGATTAAAGAACTTATTGTCTCTTTTGATTTTCAGAGCATATTGACAACATTTCTAAGGGCTTTTCTGTATAAATATTCACATCATTACCATGCAGTCTTTCTAGATGGCTATGGAACCGAGTCTCTATAAAACATATCTGTACATAGTCTGCCCTCCCCTCTGCCAATTTCACATTTGGACTGCCCTTTATGCTATCTACTTTTTGCCAGATTTTGCAATTTAACTTGCAAAACAAGCTACTCACCCCAAAATAACATCCCAGTGAGCACAGAAAATTGGAGCTGTAATTTTGGATGTGATTTCTTCACAAAGCTGTTTTTTTGTTGTTATTGTTTTGGTTTTTTTTATCAATAAATTTAATTTCTACACTTTCTCTAAGTACCAGCTATAATTTCTTCTTTTGAAAACTAGCTGACAAATTACCAGTAAAAGTGTCATATACTTCAGAGCACACATGCCATTTATTAAAATTCATAAGAACTTCACAGCGGTCACAGATCACATCTTTCATCTATGCAGTGCTCTGTACAGTTTTCATCAGACATTAAGAGAAGTGCTTCTTCTCTCCACTTGGTACATATGCTTTCTACAGAAATTCTGGGAAGTGATTTTGTATGAGTCGATGTGACATGTTATAAAGTTCAATGGGGATGTGAGCCACAAATTACACTCATGACATGCTCTGTGCTCCTAATGGGCTAACATGAACAGCCCATAGGCTTATCAAAGTGTGATGTTATCTTGTTCTAGCTTAACTTGTGTATGTATTATGCATGTGGCATTTGCCAGTTGCTTTCACCTTCCATGGCAATAATCTAACCTGGAAGTACAAATTATAAGAAACTGGTGAAAAACCTTATACAAATGGAACCCACAATATGATTTTGCACAAGGAAAAAATAAAATGAAGTAGCTGAGAAAGCATATTTCAAAATAACACATCAGTAAAAAACTAGCCTATTATCAACTCTGCAGTATTGTTGATATCTCCTTTGGTGGCTTTTATAAATCTGCTAACATAAGCTCTGCCTGGTGTCATGTAGACAGTAGATAAGTCATTTTTTCTAGTCTCACAAAACTTTTTCTAGCATTATAATTTTATCTCCAGAAGGAATACTTTATTATCTATGTCAACATAAATTTCAGTGCAGGGTCCATAGTGCTGCAGTTGTATTTTATTCAGCCAGAGCTTAACTTCTGAAAACATTTTCTCGATTGAAAGTTTTAGGAAATTGAGATTTCAGTATTTTCCATGTAGTTTTTTATTCCATTATTTGTAGAATATGACTGGTGACACTTTCATGGTTTTTTGCATGCTCAGGACAATTTGGGTGAGTATATTTAGTCAGCCAGGATATAGAACTATTTATTCCCACATATGCTCTTCCTCTTCTTTCTTTTCTTTTAGTAACATTTTGTGTCTAACTAGTAATGTTCTTGTTTGGTTTGGGGTAATTAGGATGTTTGTACTCATATTTTAAAACAAATCTTATACTTACTTTCATTAACTGTGGTTTCAAGTCCATCAGCATAGGGTTTCACTTGTTTTTGACAGAGAATCTATTTTCTCAATTGACATTTATTTTCCCTCCCAGTATTTTATTTTATTTCATTTATATTTTAATTGTTTGCTTCTCATCGTAATTGACCAATGAATGGATTTTAATGAAATCAGTATGATCTATCCCCTATCAAAATTTTTCAGCATGCCTTTCTTCTTCTGAAAGAGAAGAAATTAAAGCCTGTTGAAAGAGAGCTAAAGGCTGTCATTTAGACATCATTTTAATTTGTGTTTGTGAACAAAACAGTGAAAAAAATTCTATGGTGAATAACATCTCTTTTACTGACACAAAACTCAAAAAAACCTGTATTGGACTACTCTGTTACACAAGTGGGATAAATAATTAAGAAAGAAATTTAATTTATTTCATGAAAAGGGAACTTTGATTGGAAAATTAGTGAATTAATGAAATTAGAAATAGCTTTTCTTATTATCTATTAAATATTTTGTTTAAAGTTAAAAATAGTATTCTAAGTAACATATCTGTGTCTATGAATTTAACTAAGGCACAGAAAACACACTAACACCTGACAGTTAATGAGGAGAAGATGTGGGACATAAGAAAATCTGTTTTAATGTAAGAATTCAGAGAGAAAAAAAGGCATTCAGAGAAAAAAAAAAATGAAGACAGAATTTGAAATCAGTTGCTTTCTTTGAGGACAAAAATATCTGAAAAAAGGCCAATATGCTGTTTTGATATTTATTAATACACAAAATGCAATACAAAAGAAGATCAAATAATATCATTAATATAGTAACCTCCTTGACTTAAAGAGGATATCAAGTAACACCAAAACAATAGAAACTACAATTTACATTCAACCTAAATAACACAAATAATAAGGTTTCAGTCACTCTCTCATAGGAAATTATTCTAAAAGTCTGTGCTGTTGGTAACTCTGCATTTACCTTTTCAGTACTTCTAAACATAAAGAGCAATAAATGATCCTTGTTTCTTAAACTCAGCCTGAAAACCTTTCTAAAATTAATGTCCTTTTCAATGAAAGAAATAATACATTAACAGATAGAGGAAGTTGAAATGTAGTCCGTGAATTTTATGTCAGTAGTAAGAACCTTTGTGAATTTACTGCAGGTAATACTATTCTTAACTCATGTTAAGAATACTATTCTTAACACTTATTAGGAATCCAGTTTCTGGGGAACACTAATAATACAAGTAGCCAAACCAGTCTTTGATATATAGGCATTCAAATTCCTTACCTCACTGCACCCAGTTCAACAAGATTATATATAAACAAACTTTTTAGAAATTGGGTGTTTATTTCCTATTTTAAAGTAAAACATTTGATATTCTCAACTGTGTAGTTACTATCTATTAATCTTTAAACCTCTAAACAATGACAAACTAAATAGTGAATTTGTCCCATTCTTGTAACAGTAAAATACCAATCTTCATGTTGAATTGAAACAATATATTTAGCACAGAAGAAAATCAGCAATTTCAGTTACTAACATATTAAATATTTTCTTATATTTTAAACAAGATGCATAGAAAAAGAAAGAAAACAAAACAGAAGCAAAAAAGAAGGAATTCGGAAGGAAGGAAGGAATTCGGAAGGAAGGAATTCGGGAGGAAGGAATTCGGAAGGAAGGAATTCGGAAGGAAGGAAGGAATTTGGAAGGAATTCGGAAGGAAGGAAGGAATTCGGAAGGAATTCGGAAGGAAGGAAGGAATTCGGAAGGAAGGAAGGAATTCGGAAGGAATTCGGAAGGAAGGAAGGAATTCGGAAGGAAGAAAGGAATTCGGAAGGAATTCGGAAGGAAGGAAGGAAGGAAGGAAGGAAGGAAGGAAGGAAGGAAGGAAGGAAGGAAGGAAGGAAGGAAGGAAGGAAGGAAGGAAGGAAGGAAGGAAGGAAGGAAGGAAGGAAGGAAGGAAGGAAGGAAGGAAGGAAGGAAGGAAGGAAGGAAGGAAGAAAGGAATTCGGAAGGAATTCGGAAGGAAGGAAGGAAGGAAGGAAGGAAGGAAGGAAGGAAGGAAGGAAGGAAGGAAGGAAGGAAGGAAGGAAGGAAGGAAGGAAGGAAGGAAGGAAGGAAGGAAGGAAGGAAGGAAGGAAGGAAGGAAGGAAGGAAGGAAGGAAGGAAGGAAGGAAGGAAGGAAGGAAGGAAGGAAGGAAGGAATTCGGAAGGAAGGAAGGAAGGAATTCGGAAGGAAGGAAGGAAGGAAGGAAGGAATTCGGAAGGAAGGAAGGAAGGAATTCGGAAGGAATTCGGAAGGAAGGAAGGAATTCGGAAGGAAGGAAGGAATTCGGAAGGAATTCGGAAGGAAGGAATTCGGAAGGAAGGAATTCGGAAGGAAGGAAGGAAGGAAGGAAGGAAGGAAGGAAGGAAGGAAGGAAGGAAGGAAGGAAGGAAGGAAGGAAGGAAGGAAGGAAGGAAGGAAGGAAGGAAGGAAGGAAGGAAGGAAGGAAGGAAGGAAGGAAGGAAGGAAGGAAGGAAGGAAGGAAGGAAGGAAGGAAGGAAGGAAGGAAGGAAGGAAGGAAGGAATTCGGAAGGAAGGAAGGAAGGAAGGAAGGAAGGAAGGAAGGAATTCGGAAGGAAGGAAGGAAGGAAGGAAGGAAGGAAGGAAGGAAGGAAGGAAGGAAGGAAGGAAGGAAGGAAGGAAGGAAGGAAGGAAGGAAGGAAGGAAGGAATTCGGAAGGAAGGAAGGAAGGAAGGAAGGAATTCGGAAGGAAGGAATTCGGAAGGAAGGAATTCGGAAGGAAGGAAGGAAGGAAGGAAGGAAGGAAGGAAGGAAGGAAGGAAGGAAGGAAGGAAGGAAGGAAGGAAGGAAGGAAGGAAGGAAGGAAGGAAGGAAGGAAGGAAGGAAGGAAGGAAGGAAGGAAGGAAGGAAGGAAGGAATTCGGAAGGAAGGAATTCGGAAGGAAGGAATTCGGAAGGAAGGAAGGAATTCGGAAGGAAGGAATTCGGAAGGAAGGAATTCGGAAGGAAGGAAGGAAGGAAGGAATTCGGAAGGAAGGAAGGAAGGAAGGAAGGAAGGAAGGAAGGAAGGAAGGAAGGAAGGAAGGAAGGAAGGAAGGAAGGAAGGAAGGAAGGAAGGAAGGAAGGAAGGAAGGAAGGAAGGAAGGAAGGAAGGAAGGAAGGAAGGAAGGAAGGAAGGAAGGAAGGAAGGAAGGAAGGAAGGAAGGAAGGAAGGAAGGAAGGAAGGAAGGAAGGAAGGAAGGAATTCAGAAGGAAGGAAGGAAGGAAGGAATTCGGAAGGAAGGAAGGAATTCGGAAGGAAGGAAGGAATTCGGAAGGAAGGAAGGAATTCGGAAGGAAGGAATTCGGAAGGAAGGAATTCGGAAGGAAGGAATTCGGAAGGAAGGAATTCGGAAGGAAGGAAGGAAGGAAGGAAGGAATTCGGAAGGAAGGAAGGAATTCGGAAGGAAGGAAGGAAGGAAGGAAGGAAGGAAGGAAGGAAGGAAGGAAGGAAGGAAGGAAGGAAGGAAGGAAGGAAGGAAGGAAGGAAGGAAGGAAGGAAGGAAGGAAGGAAGGAAGGAAGGAAGGAAGGAAGGAAGGAAGGAAGGAAGGAAGGAAGGAAGGAAGGAAGGAAGGAAGGAAGGAAGGAAGGAATTCGGAAGGAAGGAATTCGGAAGGAATTCGGAAGGAAGGAAGGAAGGAAGGAAGGAAGGAAGGAAGGAAGGAAGGAAGGAAGGAAGGAAGGAAGGAAGGAAGGAAGGAAGGAAGGAAGGAAGGAAGGAAGGAAGGAAGGAAGGAAGGAAGGAAGGAAGGAAGGAAGGAAGGAAGGAAGGAAGGAAGGAAGGAAGGAAGGAAGGAAGGAAGGAATTCGGAAGGAAGGAAGGAATTCGGAAGGAATTCGGAAGGAAGGAAGGAAGGAATTCGGAAGGAAGGAAGGAAGGAAGGAAGGAAGGAAGGAAGGAAGGAAGGAAGGAAGGAAGGAAGGAAGGAAGGAAGGAAGGAAGGAAGGAAGGAAGGAAGGAAGGAAGGAAGGAAGGAAGGAAGGAAGGAAGGAAGGAAGGAAGGAAGGAAGGAAGGAAGGAAGGAAGGAAGGAAGGAAGGAAGGAAGGAAGGAAGGAAGGAAGGAAGGAAGGAAGGAAGGAAGGAAGGAAGGAAGGAAGGAAGGAAGGAAGGAAGGAAGGAAGGAAGGAAGGAAGGAAGGAAGGAAGGAAGGAAGGAAGGAAGGAATTCGGAAGGAAGGAAGGAAGGAAGGAAGGAAGGAAGGAAGGAAGGAAGGAGTTCGGAAGGAAGGAAGGAAGAAGCCAAAATAGTACAATAACACTTATTTCTGGTTCTTAATGCATAGGTGTCTCCACATTCACCCAATTTTAATTGATTTTTGGATTAGAATGTAGTTTTCCTAAGATCAAACAGTGATTTGTGAATCAAAAATACTGCAAAACATTGCTTGTAGTTGAGTTTTAATGACTGTCCAAACACACACATGATGATTTTCTTCTTTGAACGTCTACTGAAGTTGGTAAGTTGTAACTAGTTGATTTTTTAGAATCAGATAATATTTGCAGTGTCTTGTCTACCAACAAAGGAGATACGAATTCTAATAATTTAATAGTTGAAATTTGACTGAAAATGAAGAAATGGTCTTCCTTTTAGAGACATAAAAAATACCACACTATCCACATGCTTTTTCCACATTTTATTCTGAAGACAAAGTAGAATTGGATATTTTCATTTATATCTATTTACTTTCCTTGGTATCTTTTCAAGTATCAAGCAGGAGATTAAGGAGAACAGGAGAACATGCAGGAGAACAGCATCTATTATTTTTTTTTGAGCATCTACTGCACATCCACATTTCTGTACTGGTTAGTATCTTTGTGACTCCCTGATACTTATTTAGCAGATTAAGTAAATGCTCATTCTGAAGAACTATCTACCTCTCAGATTATATTAAAAAATCTGATAATGTCAATTTTTTCTTCTGTAGAATCTTCACAGAATTAGCATGTGAGAAATTTCCATATTATTCCATAGCTAGTATTTTCACCAAATTATAGAAGAAAATTTCTCAGCATTTAAAGTCTATTTGAAAATAGATTTTAAACTGACTTATTATTTCAGTAGGAAAATGAAAATCAAATATTTTTTAACCATAAAAAATATCATTTAGATGTGGGTGGAAAAAAACAAAAACTAACAAGAACAGCAACAACAGGCACCAAACAACTTTGACTAGTAACAAAGAAAATTTAGAATTATTGTATATATTTCTTTAGTTCGAGAGAGATAGAATGAGTCAAATCACATAAGAAAATCATCTTTTGACAGCAGAAAATTTGTAGCCCTATCTCTATAGAGAACATTGTCCCTTAATCCTATTTTCTATTCTGACTTAATAAAGGAGACACATAAACTGTTTCCATAGTGAGAAAATGTCTACATTCAAAATCACAATCACAACATGACCTAGTAGTATGACACAACCTCGTTATATTTGTAGAATCCTATATGATTACTTACTATTTTGATATTTCTACATGGAATTCCTTCCATTTTGAACGCCTATGAGATGAGAAGATTATAAAAAAAGAAAAGAAAAATAAGTTAGATGCAAGACTAACAGCTTTTTAAAATACTATAGGTTCATAGGTACATTAGGTTGGAAAGGACCTACAAGATCATCTAGTCCAACCATCCTTCTATCACCATCCCTACCCACTAAACTATGCTGTGACTAGCTAGGTAAAATTTGCCTATATGTAATTCTGTGGAATACTGAAAGTATACAATATCAGATCTTTTGGACTAAAATTTCAAAAGGGTAGCCTGTGGTACTCTTGCCCCCGAGCTTGCTTCATAAACTAAAGAAGGCTCCAATTATCTTTTATTGAGGATGTGTGAAGTTGTACCATTTTGCAGACCAGCAATATAATTTTCCAGCTTTCCTTTTAAATCTATAGTTTAAATTACAATCTATGTATAAAGAAAGAGAGTAGCTTTAGATCTTGAAATGTTAGTTGTATACTGAGAACTTGAAAAGTGTCAAAAAAGACAATTAAAAAATTCTCGTTGTTAAATCAATGCTGTATTTAAGTTACCTTCAATATTTTTAAAGGCATACACTCATACAGTCCATCTCCTCTCAAAACAGTGGGACTAAAAAAACAGTATTTTGAGGGAGCAAGAGGACTACCTTAAATATTTGTAAATAAAATCCTCTAAAAAAAGTTATTTCATAGTAAAGTTACTCAATTAATGTTGCATCTGAATCTGAAACTGAGTAAAATTCAGTATGTGCAAAGCGTATGTATTTTTAATAAACTGATCATTAATATTTCAAACTTGCTTCATTATGATACTGTACAGCTAACAGATACAATAAAAACCAAGTTTTGTTTAATTGATGATTTGCCAGTAATTGGACAAAACCAGTCTGGTTTCCTTCACTTTATTATTTAACTTAATACAGAAATGAAAAGACTTATACATAGGACTGAAATTGGCGCCCTAGCAAATGTCTTCCTCTTTTTATTAACTGTATGGAATTTTACTGTTAATGCTTTTTTTTCTATATATCCACTTAGATGCTTACATGTAGTCTAGTGCAGATCATATGAATACAACTCCCCAGAATGGATGCAGCCCTTCCAAAGACTAATTAACGTCACTCCCATCTGGGGATAATTGCACAGACTGCTTATAGGCTCAACAGTAACTTAGGGGAAAAAGCTCAAGTTTATTTGAAAGTTTTGACTTCTTCCATGTAACCCTGGGGCTATTTCTAGAACAAGTTTATTCTTTTTTTAGACTAAATTGCATGCATTTCTACTGTAGAAATATAAGATCAAACATTAATTTGGGGTGCTGTGGTATTAAGTGTGACTAAGCAAAGTGCTGCCAGAAATTCTTGCTGCGTAGTGATTGACTACTAATTACTGATAATCTTAAAACGAATTTGTACAGTTAGAATAAGCATTTTTAGGATGAGGACATTCGTCTACCTCCTAATTCCGTTTATTCTATTTTTTTGGTTAGCTTTTGCCACGACACATAATGCCAACCAATCTATAATCTCATTTGGACGTTATAATAGCCTTCATTGCATGATACAAATAATAAAAGATTAACATTCTGACTTAGTATATATCTCTCTAATTGTTTTCAAGTTACACAATGAACTATATCCAGATTTCCAATTTCTACTTCCAAGTCACTTTAATAGAATGAATAAATAATAGCAATTCAAAGCCTGACTTTCAGTTTTAGCTACTGCTACATTTCCTAGCCCTGATTATCTATAATAGTGTTAGTGCTCAAATTTTCTTCTGATGGTTAGCAGCCTAAACAGAAAAGACTGTCACTACTCATGGAGCCTTCTTTCACTGCTCTTTAAGTACTTTCTTGTGTAATCAGAAAACTTGGATAATTTATATAAGGTATAGATGAACACTGAGTTTTTGAAACCCTAAGGTAGTTCAACTACCAAAGTCTTTGAAGTCCACCCATCACTGCTGGGATGTAAGCAGTTTGCTTCACAGTCTGTCGATTGCTCATATTAATATAGCCAAGTCATTAGTTGCACTGTCTGTGTAAGGGTTTTCCAGTTTAATCCATACTATATTTTCTGCATGAATGGTGTTGACTTTGAAAACTGACTATTCAGCTAGGGGTTGAGAGAAGGGTTATTCTTCTGAATGGGATAATAGAAAACCAACTGACTGGATTTAACCTACTGCAGACAGATTTATATATTCCTTATTCACATTTTTCATGTCAACTTTCTTTTGAAGTGACTTTGACAGCAGAGGTAGAAAATCTGGTTGAGTTGAGCACTTTGATCCAAGATGTAGGAATTAAATGATCAAACTAGCAAATATTCAATATATATTTCTTCAACTTATTTATAATATTTCTAAAACTGCATTTGACAATATGAACAACTGAATTTCACTTGCCTTTTGTAGCCTTCAGATCTTTTCAGAAATTTCTAGAGTATACATCTGCATCTCTGAATTTCATAGTAATTATAGTGGCAATACAGATCTTATTTGTTAACTTGTATGTTGTCTTAATAGTATATTCTGATGGCCTAAATGAGAGCAGCAGAAATTATGAATAATACTTTCCAAACTAAGTATTTGTGAAAGGCTTTTAAATCATTTCTTTTAGATAACTACCATTCCAGTTCTAAACATTGCAAATATGCCTCTCTGCAAATACAGGGTGTAAAAACATTCCTTTCTTCTTTATATGGTATCTAAGTTTCTTCAGCTAGCCCATAACAAACATCTGTCATTTATATAATTAAATATGGGAATACAGTCACTGCAGAAGAGAAAAATCCTAGCAATACAGTAGAAATTTATCATCTCTCAGAGAACTTATAAAAAATGAAAGGTTAAATTTATTTCATACTGTTTGTTATTGCTGTTGTTTTGTTTTTGTTTATTTATTTGCTTTCTACTAAAGAGTGACCTTGTAAATACTTTTGGACTCCCTTAGATACCAAAGTAGAAAGAAGGTCACAAGGCACAGAACAAAATTTGTTATTCATTTACCCTTGCTCTTGTTTCCACCTCTCAAAATCTATCCAATGATTTTCACAGTCATTTTTCTGCTTTCTGTAAAGCTAACTAATGCCTGGAAATCCTGAAAATCAATGACAGATGAACAAGGGAAAACAGACACTTCTTCACTTCATGTTTTTTATTTTTATTATATTTTTTTACTTTGGAGAGAAAATATGGGAAAATAGGCAAGGGCAATAGGACCTGGGCATCTTCTTCCAGCTATGCATTAATTCAATGGGTCTAAAGATGTTTGATTGTCTTAGGGCATGTCTACAAAGAAGGATGCAGACAAACTAAAGGTCATCTACTCCAAATGTCATTTTCAGGTTGTAAATAAACTATTCGAAGACAGAAAATATATTGGTGTGGCTATTCAGTATTTTATCTTCTGTACCAATCAGTATTTGTGCTCTGACTAGCTTCATACACATGCAAATATCATGTGTTCGTACGCCTATTCATTTTTCATGAAGCTTTGGCTTCTCTATGTTACCCTAGAGGAAATGCTCTGCACCACCTCAAAAGTGACTTCAATTCCTCAACCAATTTTGAGCACAGATGCCTAAAAATTTTTTTTTTGAGTTGCTATAATAAAAAAAAATATATTTTTTCTCCAGGTACTAATATTTAATATATATATACATACGTATATTTAAAGCAAATCAGACTTTTCAAGATTCACACCTATCTGATTTCTTTTCTTTTATGTCAGAGAAATTTTGTTTGTTGGTTTATTTAATTGGAATTACTTATACTTGATATTACAATAGGAAAAATTAGAAGCCAGTCTGCTATTAAAGAATAGAAAAGTTTTTTTTCTTCAATTAACCTATTCCTTAAGAAAACTTAGCCTCTGCAGACCCAAACTAACATGATTTAAAGAGAATCAAAAGACAGCAAATGTTGCTTGTCTACGGGTATAATTTATAGAGTCATTTTCTAAAATGTTGGTGCAAGCTTAAACTTGCCTGTGAAGGAGTAAGTAGACTAATTTGTTATCTCTTTCTTTATAGGGCTTAGCATTATACTGTTCACTAAACAGGGTAATTACAACACCATTCTTAGCAATATGCATATGCTGTAGGTGTATTTTGAAAAATGATTTAATGTTAGTATTTTAAATAAATATTAATGATCTTCCATAAATAGAAAATCTTCTTTTCTTACAAATCTAGCCAGCCCTTTTCAACATATGTACCAAGAAGGGCTCCCTTGTACCTGTAATATTTCAAGGCCAGAAGAAATTGCAGAACTCACTAGTTTCTGCTTAAAATATAAAGCTATTAAGGATAAAAATTTAAAGATAGAAAATGAGCATTAATTGAGCATTTGTTTTATTCATGGTATAAAAGCTGACCAAAAACTTTGCCGTATTGCTTGTATGTGGTGTTCTGGTGCCTGATGCCTATTGTCAGGCATGTGAGCACTTAATGACCTTTAAGATCCCCACTAGTGCAAGCCATTCTATCATTCTATGATTTCATGATTTTATATGTTTCCTAAAAGGCCTGTTGGTTGGGTATCAGCCACTACATAACATTCTATATTGTCTGTGATCTTGCTAATGCTGTGCTCTATTCTATCAACTAGGTCATCAATGAATATGTTAAACAGTGTTTTACCCAGTACTGGCACCTGTGGTGCATCACCAGTAACTAGTGTCCAACTGGAGTTTAACCTGATGATTGTAATCCTCTGAGTCTAGCAGTTTGGACAGTTTTCAATCCACCTCAGTACCCATTTATCTCATGCACATTTTTCCAATTTGTCTATGAGGATTTTATGATACCAAGTATCAAAAGCCTTGCTCAAGCCAAGAATAACAACATCCAATGTTCCCTGTGTAGTATTCTGGCTGAGATGAAGATAATTTTCTTCAGAAGAGCTCACAAGGTACTACTGTGAATGAAAGTGCTGATAACACATCAGTTCTTGAGGTATTACTGAGCAATACTTGCAGATTGTCACAGCTTTCTCTTTCTTACTCTGACCATTATAGGGTGGGCTAGGAATGCTCAAGAGGATGGGGAGAGAACACAGTTGGGACAGGTGACCCAAAATGACCAAAGTAATGTTCTAGAATATATGACATCATGCTCAGTAATAAAACTTTGAGAGATGTAGAGAGCATTTCTGCAGTAGCTGTTGCTCAGGAACTGGATAAGTATTGGTCTGTTGATAATATTAAATATTTTTTGCGCTACTTGTTGGTTTGGTTTCTAATTTCTTTTTTTTTTCTTTGAAACACAAGTTTTCTCACTCTAATGCTTACAATTCTCTTTTCCAAAACCCATCCTACTGAGGAGGATAGGAATAAGTGAGAAAATTCTCCATAGTGCTTAAATGCCTACTGGGCTTAACTCATCACAGTCACTCATCCACTCAGCAAGTCATTTTGTTGTAGAAAGACACCAATTTGATCATGCATGACTTCTCTTTGTCAGTGCTGACTACTCCCAATTAGTGTCTTGCCCTTGATATGCTTGGAAACTTTCTCGGGAATATTTGCTTCACAGTGAGTCAAGTGGGACTGATCCTAGATCTTCTTTCTTAACTTTTAGCTTTGTCAGTAGCTGCTGATTTCTAATCAATATTAAATAAAAAAAAAAGGAAAAAAGGAAAAAAAAGAAAAAAGATAAAAAGGAAACACTGGAGTGATTCCAGCAATAAATTGACTCCAGCTGCTGCTCTGTCCTGCCTTATTAATTTGAGAATATGCTGTTTTAACAGTGAATCTGTACTGACTAGAAGATTGTTCATAAATCACACTTTTTTTAGCTTATTTGCATATCTTAAGGTTGGAATATTGCTTGATTCTTCTTGCTAAGTGGTAAGGTTTAGAGGATGAGGAGAAAAAAAAAGTGCTTTTCTTCTGGTTGTTATGGTTGGTTGGTTGGTTTAATTTTATTTTATCTCCTAAGCAGGTGGGGACTCTTCTCTGTATGCAGTAGAAAATTATTCTGAAATATCTGGGATGTCTTGACATATGACAACATACAACAGTTTTCAGACCAGTTTTAACTACATATGGAGGGGGCAGCTAGAAGTGAGAAGTGATGAGCATGTAATACTTAGAATTCAGAACTGTAAAGACTTGTGAGAGTGGAGGATGCAATTAGTGTAATCAGGTTTGAGAGATTATGACTGAGTATTCCCATGGCAAAAAGAATCCCAGAAAGATAAGACTGGAAGAATTTTAATGAACTCACTTATCTCAATAATGCACAAAATATTAGATATAGTCACGTTAATCTTAATGTTTTTGTCTTACCAATTTTAAAAGACCTTTACTGATACACATTTCACAGAAATAAACAGTAGCAGACATAGTCAGGAGTGGGATACAGTAGTTTACCTGATATATAGGCCTTATTAGCAAGAATTGTAGGAATGTTGTAGTGACTGTAATTTATCTCCTTGACTAAAAACACACTGTAGAAATGTCTTTTAAATATACAGTTTAAAGAACTACAAGAAATTCAGCTCATGTAAATCAATATTCTTCCATTGACTTCAACAGAACTAAGTCAATTTACCCTAGCTGAGATTCTAGCTCCAAATTTCATGGTTCAAACTCACCATAAACCAATGAGGAGAAGTTTAAGAAGGCAAACAGCCCACAAAATTAAATTGATCTGCAAATATGAAGTACTTCTTCCCATAAATTAATTTGTCAGTAGATACTGGTTTCTATCACATACTGTCAAGAATCTCATTTAGCAGCAAAGGAGCTGAAGTGACGGTTGTAGTTTGTACATTTTACCTTTTAACATCTGTACAAATGGCTGAAAATAGATTTTCTAATGGAAAGCCTGCAAAATCCCCATAACAACGGAAGTAAAAAGATATTCAACTGCAATAAAACAGCATAAAGCAAATTTACTAGAATAATATGTGAGCAATTCATCATCACTACTGTAACATTTTAAATAACGGGATGTCTGCTCCCTGGGCACACTGCAATTAGAATGAGTTTGCAATAAATGTGTTCATTAAGTTGAATCACTAGGTTGTAAAAAGAGTCATCAGACAGATGACTTCAATGTAGTTAGTTTGTTTCTTTGTTTCTCTTCTATTTTTTTTCCCTTATATTTGAAGGGAAAAGAATTTTCATTTATAGACAACCACTTGATATGCTAAGTCATGGTCATTTCATTGTTTTTTTCCTACATAACTTTTACATGGGAATCTGCATTTCTCCTATTAAAGTTCAGATTTCTTATTCACTGGACTAGATTATATAAAGAGCATAAGAGTTAAATCTAAGTATCTCATATTAGTTGTTTTATGCTAGTAACATTTTTACCAGATATGCATGCATGATGTTTTCTGCAAGATGTATGACAGAATTTCATTACTCTGAGGATGAAAAATGTATCACAGGCATTTCAAATCTGTTTAGAGGATTTGATTAATCTAACAAGGAAGCAAAGGAGATATCCCACCTTCCTTTCTTTCTCTCTCTCTTCCTCTGCTTTATACTCTCACTCGCTATTGGATTTTATTATGGTAATTTATCTAGATAGCAGAGCTGAAGGCAAATATGGAGGAAGTGCCTCTGTATAGTTAATAGTTACACTATCGTATGAATAGCTGTTTCATGTTACAGAAATACTGATGAAACTGATACAGTATGTAGTAAATGAACTCATTTGACCTGATTCTATTCTCACTGATAAATGATGCTAATCAGGAATACCTCTGAGTACACATATAAAACTAGTGAAGGTTTGCTGAAAATCAGAAGCATATGCTATGCAAATTATAAGGCATAAAATCAAGTGGCTTTTTTTTTTTTCACACTCACCAAAGGAATCTAGTCATTTGTTACAAGTCTGTGGAAGCTATAATTCTTTAATATTAGTTATTTTGGAGGTCCAACAACCATTAATAATGGAACAGACATTTGACAAGAAATATGAGGTACAAAGTTTCTGAAAGAATACAGATGGAAATTAATTTTCTACATCATAAGTTTTAAAAGTGACTGATAACATACTCATTTTTGGATACTTAAATTTTGAGGAATTTAGAGATACATTACACTTTCTCAATAGTTTGATCAAATGTATCTGGATACCTTCATTTGACTATCAAAGACATATCTGAGTGAATGTGCTCACAAATGTACTTCCTAGTCCTAATTTTCATTGCCAGGGAAGTAAAAAGCTAAAAGGCACAAAAAAAGCACTACAATAAGGTTAGTGCACTTTGATCAAATTTTAAGTGGAGTTGTTGTTTGGAATTCACAAATTAATATGTTACAGGGAAGAAAAGTACTTGTAGAGTGATATAAGGTCTCCCTACATCCTTCTTATCTCTAGGCTAAGTAACTCTAAGCTACCTAAATAACTTTCAGCTTCTCTTTATAGGAGAGTTGTTCCAGCCCTCTGATAATTTTAGTAGCTGATTTCAGTTGGGATAGAGTTAATTTTTTTCCTAGTAGCTAGTATGGTGTTGTGCTATGGATTTAGGATGACAACAATGTTGGTAATACACCAATGATACAGTTAATGTTATAGTTCTTGCTGAGCAGTGCTTACACACAGTCAAGAACTTTTCAGCTTCTTGTGCTGGAAGAAACAGAATGAGGACAGTTGACCCAAACTGGCCAAAGGGATATCCCATACCATATGGCATTATGATGATCAATAAAGCTGGGGGGCAGTTTGCAGGCAGGTGGGGGGGGTGGGGGGGGGGTTGTTGGGAGGGGAGGCGATGCCAGTGCTCTGGGATTGGCTGGGCATCAATTTTACTGTGCATCACTTGTACTGTATACTTTCTTAAACTGTCTGTATCTCAACCCATGAGTTTTGCCATTTTCTAGTCCTCTTGCCCATCCTACTGGGTATTGGAGAGTGGGTGAAACACTATGTAGTGCTTATCAGCCTGTCTGGTTAAACTACAAGAGTGGCCCTCCTCTGGACAGTTCCAGCAGACTGACCTTTTTCTGTCTTGAGTGTCTTGTCTCCAGACCTGGATATTCCAGGTGGGACCTCATGGGAACAGAATTATCTCCCTCACCCTGCTGGTCACCCTTATTTTGATCTAGCCTAGGGTAAAATCAGCCTTTATGATACCAAAGAACAGCTTATCACACTGCAGGCAGTTTAGACAATTTCAAGTAGTTTAGGATGCTTCATCATACTTTTGAGATGTGGCTATCCTTGGACTAGGCTTAATAGGATTTTCTCTCATCATCCAAGATGGATGTAAGCCTCTGCTTACAGCACTGAGTACATATTTTTATAAGTCCTTGTGTTTAGTGCTTTCTGATTACTGTAGGCTGGTTTCTTTCCCAGCACTTCAGTTTTTTAAATCATTACTCGGAAGAATCAATTCTATTCTACACTGTTAAAAACAAACAAACAAACAAACAAACAAAAAAACATGGTATTTAGGATTCCACTTTAGGGGCAATTTGCTTTGAAGGGAGAATTTGGTCTATGTAGCTTATGGGAAAACAGATCCTTAATTGGATAGATATGTTTAAGTAAATGTTCGACAATGCATAATGGAATACAAAGTCCACAGTAAGGTTACAGAGTCCTATTATTTCTGAATGCTAAAACCTAACATCTTTGAGTAACATTCAAATTAAACAGTGCACTGTACATATTGAAATAACAACAGCTCTCTTTGAAATATTAAAGTCTGTCCTTAGATATATCATGAGTTTTAGTGGAGAATATCTATCCATTTATGATTTATATGTGAGATCCTTTCACTGAAAACATGTAACATGCCTCTTCTTTACTTTCTTTCCCTCACAGAGTTAGATAAGAATTAGGATAAAGTTGTGAGAAATTCTGCTTTCTCTTTTGACAGACAGGCTTAATCAGAGCTTCCTCTGTGCTAAAGTATGCACAATCTCTAATTGAATGGTGTTTTTTTATGAGAAAGCATTTCTCTCCTATTGTGGAAGTTATCTCAACATGCAGAAAGAAACCTACTGTTTCTTGACTCTAGTCATCATAACACCTGTTCAGCAAGGCTGATTTCTGAGTTTTGACCTTCACTTCAAGAGCTGTTTCCCAATGTAAGACAATATATTCCACATTAGCTGTAGAAGCCATTGATGTAAAAAGCTCTTCAGCTTGTAACATAGATCTATCCATAAGTCTGAGCCTTATCTTCAGCCTTCTGAATGCAATGAAGTGAAACTTAGCGTTAAAAGATTATTTGTTTGCTGAGCTATAGATAGCATTATATAGCTATAGATAACATTTCATATAGATAACATTTCATATAGATAACATTTCAAATAAATAAATACATAGATCACCAGATGTGGTATAGAGTAGTTAAAACATATATACATATGTATACATATATATACGTGTGTGTGTGTGTGTGTACGTATGTATATTTTCAGAGAGGAAGAGATTTTTGATTTAGACTGGATCTCTGGTGACAGTTGAATATTAAATAGAAGTAGAATATTGAATATTAAATAGAACATTGTTAAGACAAAGCATAGTATATGGTGGTGCATGCAGCTGACAAGTTCATCTACTTCAGAATGCAAACTAGAATCATAAGAGTTATCTAGGTTGGAAAAGACCTTGAAGTTCATTAAGTTCAACCATCAGGATTTTATGACCTGAGTGCAGAACCAAATACTCACCTTTTTGAATGTAATTTGATTAAACTTGATCCACTGAGGCTATCCAAATTTGTCTGCAGAGCCCTCCCATCCTCAAGTATATTGGCAGTCCTGCCTAACTTGGTATCACTACTGAACTTACTGACGGGACATCAAGCTTGCTGAAAACAATTTTAAAATTTGGCTTCAGCAATGAGCCCTGGGAATTTCCACTGCTGAATAACAACCAGCTGTACTGAACTCCATTTGCCATGACCCTTTGACCACAGTCATACAGTCAGTTCTTCTCCCAGCAGATTAGATAAACAACTGACATATTCACTATTAAACATAGCTGACTAGAATGTCATATACCTTAGGAAACCTGATGAAAAATCTGTCCATGTGAAGTTGACCTTAATAGGTTAGAAGAAGAAATACTGGAGAATGCTGAGGTACTCAATAAGTTCTTTGCTAAGTCTCCACTGACAGTCAGGCTTCTCCCATCCCACATCCCTGAATGATTAGGTAGGTATTAGGAGAGGCAAGTCTCTCCCACTACATTAGAACAGCAAGTTGGAGACCGTTTCATGAGATGGAATATGTACAAATCTATGGAAATGGACAACATTAATACCAAGTGCCAGGTATGTCGTGTTGTCCACAACAACCCCAGTAAATGCTACAGACTTGGGGCAGAGATGCTGGAAGACTGTGTAGAAGAAATGGACCAGAGTTTGTTGGTCAGTGCTCAGCTGAACGTGAGCCAGAATTGAGCCCAGGTAGCCAAGAAGTCCAATAGCAACCTGGCTTGTATCAGAAATAATGTTTTTAGCAGGAACAGAGAAGTGATCATCCCTCTGTACTCAGCACTGGTGATGTCACACCTAGAGTACTGTGTTCACTTTTCCTTTTTCCTTTCCTTTCCCTTTCCTTTCCCTTCCCTTTCCCTTCCCTTTCATTTGCTATGTTTTTAATGTGAGCTAATAATTTCTTCCAGTGTATAAGTTTGATGTCAGTACTTTTCTTATTAACAAAATCCTAAGTACTGACATTTGTGGAAAAAGTCTAAAAATATTTTTCTCAAAAATATAAAATTTTCTTTTCATAAGTTGTTGATTTGCTGGATTACACCTGAAATAATATATATATCTTTTTAAGAGTTTCTCTCACTGTTATCTCTCCTCATGTCAAAGGATTTTTCTCCTTCCTCCTCTCCCTGCTAAGGAATTTGAAACATAATTGCCTCTACCAAACTAAAGAAATAAAAATATATACTATCTTCTTTGTATTCATGTGCTATTACAACTTTCTTGAGAATTTTAAAGAAATAGATGTGATATATAGTACCAATTATGCAACACCACAACTGTGCACTGCACAATAAAAAGGACTCAAAACAAAACTCAGAACAAAAGCCATTCTGTTGCTCTTCTTTTCTTAAATAATCTCCAATCACAAGACAAAATTTGTATACAAAGGTTCATTAATCCCTTGGTCATTTCCACTGTGTAGAAAAGCACCGTGAGGAGTTTGCAAGTATCCATGTTATTAGACTTTGTTTATAGCTCATGGAATTTTCTATGCAAATATGCATTTCATTTCAGATGGTCCAGATATTAAAATAAGGTATAATTTAAAACTACAGTCTATCTGAGACACTTCACATTGCCAGTATGCTTAACTATATTATTTTTGTATTAGAGATTCTTTTTTTACAGATTAAACATGACTACTGCCCAACCTGCAGCCAACAGGCAGTCTTAGCTCACCTAAAAGTGGAAGAAATTCCAAGCAAGTTTGTAATTACGTGATACACGTTAAGAAAAAAATTCATTAATTTGTTCAGAATCAAGGTTTGAAAAAGTATACTTTGGGTCTCTTTCCAATAACTGTTTGACAGATTAATAATTTTGCTTTGTTACTTTGACAGAATATCATGCTGAAAGTGATAATTATTAGTCCAGCTACTTCTCTCAAAATAAAGTTCCAATCCTTGTAATGAAGTCAATGAATTACAGTGGGAAGTCTATAGAAGTGTATAAGACACAGTAGTCCTGGGAGGTAATGTTCACTAAAACACAAATAATGAAATAATAAAAATAATGAAGAATATAGAGAATATTTTGAATTATGAAGAATATAGAGATCATTTTTAAGATTTAAGATGCTAGTTAAAAAAACAAACGAACAAACAAAACCATGAACAAATCAAACCCTTAATCTTGTCTGTTCCCAGTTAAAATATATTAATCAAATGTGAAGAATGTGAAGATGTACTTCCTCCTCACTATTCCCAATTCCTGACATGACCATAGTATATGACTAACAGTATACTTTGAATACTATTTGACTGTGGAAATAAAAACTTAAAGGAAAACTAGATCAGGCTTTTAGTCTGTAGTCATCACAGACTCACAGGGCTGCTATTGCCACCACAACATTAGAGCATCTTGAGATCTAAACAGGTAGTCCATCTTGGCTTACCATCATCACTGCATCAGGATATGAGTCTTCCTTAAAGGTCATCTGCCATACTTGTCAGTTCTGCTTAATGCCTGAAAATGTGCAAGAAGCCTTTACAGTCTTTGAAGGCAACTTCTAACTCCCCTCCTCTCCAACAAACATTTTTTAGACACTGTTAACATAGAATACCTTTATTCCTGAATGATATGTAGAGGAAGAACCCAATATGGCCTAAGTTATGTTTGGAGTGAAAGTAGTAGTGCCTTTCTGAAGAACACATTTATAATGCAAATGATTCACGCTCTTTATTTATTTATTTATTTTCAGCATAACTGTGAAAAGATACCACACTTCAATGTCTTTATTTGATCCTTAGGGAATTTATCTTCCCTTAAGAATATCACTTAGTCACTTACCTGATTTACTCTCTGTGGCAGGGAGACCATATGGATGCCAGGCTTCAGTCAAGGAGTTAAAGAATTTTTTTATTATTATTGTGAACAGGATCTCTTCTTATACCTTTGTGCTTACTGACACTACTTTTCCACTAGCAGTTTATTGATTAACTATCCTAAACAACAGCATTTTGTGAATTCTTACCAATATGCACATAGCAAAGCAGTGCCCGACCATGAGACACCCAATAATCCTTTACCACATCCCTTGTTTCTTCCTTACTTGGTCATTTCCCCCAGGGTTTCATGGTCAGGAGTCCAGTGTTTTCACCAGCCTCAGAACTTGCTGAGTCCCAAGGCAACATTCCCACAACTCCCTAATGTTGTGTACATTTCTTTAAGACTTTTAAAAAGAAGTTTCTTCTGATGGATAGAATTTATAAAAATTTAAACAACAGATTTACAACATAGTATGTTCATATTTAATTTCTGTAGAGGAGTAGCTGGAATACTTCAGATTTTCATCATACTAGATTTGTAGATTCTGTTTCATGGCCATACACATGCAATGTAATATATATACATATTGTGTACATGGTATATAAACTATCATGAAAAGCTAAAAATTTAAACTGGTTATGGGTTAAGTCTCTATTTCAGAATGACAAATATTTTGTAAATATTTTAGGATTTCTCCGCTAGAATAGCAGTTAACCCTGAATCAGGTAACTCTTAGTTAATTGTAATTAGTTAATTAGTAATTTGGATGCCTTGAAAAATTTTGGCCTTTGTACATTTTCTTTAGATTTATTTTAAGCAAATAGTAATTTAAAGTGAAACCAAAATAAAATAAATCTTTTTATGACTTTTTTTTTTTTACAAAGAAATATGTGTTTCTTTTTAGTATTTAAAAATGACTAAAAATGAATATATTAAAAAAAAATAGCACTCATCAAAGATAGGTCTAGTTTTTAATTAAGGATATGCATATCAGATTGTTTATTTCAGTCAGTCTTTATATTCTGTGCTTTAGGGCTTTACTGATTGAACTTTTTGACCTCTGCAGCACATAAACATTTGCTTCTTGAACTTGTGCATTTCACATCCATTTTTACATCCATTTATTAAGTTTTGAAGAGACTGTATGTCTGAAGGACAGGGAATACACTTTGATTGTTTGGCATTTGCAGCTCTTTGATCTGTGTCCTCTCTTTTAAGAGATCGAGTGCAGATAATATGTGACCTGTATTCCTGCAGGTTATTATATAACTAGTTATGATTTTTTAAGTCTGTATTAGCAACACAAAATTTTTCCTATCCATACCTTATTTATAATTTACTAGAGATTATTGTAATGGTTTTTTACCTTTCTGTTTGGATTTTCATTTTGAAGAAAGTAAATTGTGTTAAGTAGAAAACGAAGATTCTTATCCAATTGTGGGAAGCATGTATCTTTGCTAGAATGACGAAAATCGTCACCAAAAGCTCTGGTGCAAAGACTACTGAAGTTAATGAATATTAGAATCAAGGGAATCTATTCAAACAGCATAGACTTGTCAACAAACAAAAAATACTTCCAGTAACAGTGCAATGTTAACAACACAATGCTACACAATATTGGCTGTGTTCCAGTATTGCGTTTTCCCAATCCAACCCCACATACTTCAATATGATACTCATTTTCTTACAGAGTTGTATTGTAATTCTTAAAATCACTTTCTCCAGTGCCCACAGATAATAAAATGGCTAACATATGTCCATTATTTCTTTCACAGTCTTCAAGCCAGATTGCTCCTTTTGAACTATTATTGAAAAAAAATAAATGCTGAAATAGTTATGAAGTTTGCCTGGGTGCTGTTTGGATACATAGAAACTTTGTTATATCAACTTCTATTACAGCATTTTATTTTCTATATATTGTAAAAAAAATCAGAGAGAAAAGATCATTCAGCTAAATGTTTTATTTATGCTTTACTTATGTTTTTTTCCCAAAAGATAGTAGCTACCATTTTTGCTGCTGTGAAATTCTGCTTAATTACTTCTTATTAGGATTCGTATTTATTTACTCAATTAAAGCAGGTTATTTCCTCCTAAAAAGCTGCCATGATTAATACAAAATGTATCATATATACAGCATATCTTAATTTGTTCAAATTTCAGCCTGTAGTAGCGAAAAATAATTTAAGCATCTAGCAAAATTTCATCTGTCTCAGAGGTACGGTCTAAGACAGACATTTTAGTTTTCCTTACAGTCAGTAAAGACAGATATCACTAATGTTCAATTCATTTTTTAGATGTTATGAAGCACCATCTGGATGTGATTATATTCTACTATTGAAAGTTGACACTTCTGTACTGGAAGTATACACATTTCTGCTACTAAATGTATAAAATCACACCGGATGAATCCCATCCATAGAGATGTTTATAAAATACAAAAACTTGAAAAAATAACAGTATACAACCTTGATTACATTCTGATATTCCAGTCTCACTTCTTCACATTCTTCAGCTGTGCAGCTTTATTAAATTAAATTAAACAGATCATCTAATAAGTTAAATAATTTAGCAATTCTTATGCATAAGACATTATGCGTCTGACTTTGAATGAGTAACATGTATGCATATGTATGTTTAAATGTGAGTGCATAAGAGCATGTGTAAGTACATAAAATTACATGTATAAATTTAAATACAAAAATAAAATACTATCATAGAATCACAGAATTGTTGAACTAGAAATGGAATACTGTTGATAATTTAATTCAACCACACTGCTCAGAAAAGAGTCAGATGGGCAGGTTGCTCAGCACAGTATCCACTCAGGTTTATAATCTCTAAAGATGAAAAAGCCTAGGCAATCTGATCAACTGCTTGACCATGCATGAAGTAGTAAGGCTTTTCATGTTCAAGTGGTCCTTTCTGAATTTCAGTTTTTGCCCACTGCTTTTCATCTTGCAACTGTATACCACCGAAAAGAGTCTGGCTCCATCATCTTTATTGCTTACCAAAAGATGCATCTTTGGAGCCTGGTGTCATGGGTGGAAGTATACACTTGTGAGAAAAATACAGTAATATACTTAGTAACATAAAATATTGATTTAACAAATCTGAATCGTGAATAAGACAGCAACTTAACAAGTTAACAAGAAGACAAGGTACACTTGATCACTTACTACAGAGGACAGGAATAAACACATTCATCTGCGAGGCCTTCACATTGAATCACAAGATTCAATGGACCCCTTTGATGTCTGAACTCCTTGAACCACAGTGTTAAGGAGCCTATGTGTGGCTGAATCCACTCCTAATCCCAGACTTGGTCAATGGTTTATGTTGAAAGGATTATGTGTACAGTCAAACTAAGATATAAACTTAGTGAAGTTCCAAAAGTTTAACAAACTATTTGTCACTTACAGAGGATCTCCATTGGCATGGTGTCTTAACATCAAGGAGTAAGGAATTTCTGCAGCAGATGCAACCTAAGAGGCATCACTTCTTAAGGAGAGATCATACTGTATGGCCCACTGATGTACAGGAGAGCTCGAAGAGACTCAGGCTGCTTAATATTTATGGGGCAACATGATTTACTCATACTCATTAGGTGTTGATTGAGATTGTTACCTAAGTGTTAGCTCCTGAAAAATAATCTAGAGTGTTCAGCACTGTGGTTACTTTAGTGTGGACTCACCTAGCCCTCAGCTGTGAATCAAGATGCTGATTCTCTATCATCTAGCCTGGGCTGGAAAGTAACCATTATTTTGGTCACACCTGTCCTGAGAAAGGTCTTCTGAAAAACAGGCTGGAAAGAGGAGGGTAAAAGGGAAACATATAGTCACATCCAGCACTAGCAGCCCCAGTATGTCCATGTCTCTACACTGCTGTGGATCCCAGAAATACATACAGCACTTGAGACACTAGTGCTGAATAAAGAAAAAGGATCACCTTCCTCAGCTTACTACCAACACTCTACCTAAAAAAGAGCCCAGTAGGCTGTTGGTACTCTTCTCCATGAAAGTCCACTGGTAGATCATAGGAGATTTGGTGGATGCAGGAACTCAGGGTCTTTTTTCAGTAAATGAAAGCTCATTTCCATCCAGTTCATTTCTTGTACCACTGCATAGGGTTGTTCTTCTCCCCAGGCAGGACTCTGAATGTCAGCACACATGAGGTGTATCAACCCCTACTCTGAGTTTTGTTTCATTTGAGAACTTGCCAAGGATAAAGTTTGTCCTGTCATCCAGGTTACTAATGAAGATACTAAGTGACGCTGAATCCAGTACTGGTGCCTGGGACTAATCACTAGTGCCTGTTGTCCAGTGGACTTGATGCTGCTGATCATAATTCTCTAAGCTTAGCAGTTTGGGCAGTATATAGTCCATCTCATTGTTCATTTTTATATTGTCAAATCACTTGTGACTTCCTAGCTGGAATCATTTAACATTGGTTACAGTTAGGGACAACAGTACAGTTGCTAGAAACTGCTCCTGGCTTATTGAGAATACAATTCAATTGGAGCTAATATGCCTGGTGAAAAATATAAAGAAAATAGAAAGAAGATAAATATGTATCAGAAATGTTAAAATTATTTCTTTCTGGTCCTTTGCAAGGATGTTATCAAGATTTAAAAACTGTTGTCAGTTACTTAGACAGTAAGCTTTTAAGGCCATCTCGTGAATACTTTCCAGAGAAAAAAAATACTGATAAACACAGCTTTCTGACTTTTCTTCTTTTGAATGACATGAAAAGACTAAGCCAAGTAAAACTGTCTAACAGTAATTGCATCTAATTTTAAAATATTTGTGCATCAGCTTTTGTATGTGGCTCCCTGCCCATTTTGTTCTCATTAAAATGCCCCAGGGAATCAGTTTTGAATAACATTAACCAAATAACAAAGCCATACTTCAGATTAATCCTCTTTTTTTTTTTTTTTAAGAAACATTTAATAAGCCTGTATATATGAAATCTATTTAGTCTACCCACAATAATTGTGATCCTTGTTAAGAATAAGAGAACAGAAAGGTATGAAACTTAGTTTGCATTTTACATTCCATAAATTAGCCTGAAGTATATTGAGCTATGAAACTACCTCAAAGACAAGTTTGAGTACAGCTTCGCTGCTGGCACTAAAACAATTTGAAAGTTCATTCAGTACCTTCAGAAATTCTACACTTCCCCATTATTGTGGATTTGATTTCAGCCTCACAGGTATTCATTTGCTTCTTTCACTTTATTGATAATATAAAAACATTATTATTCTAATATTTGAGTGTTCTCGTATTAGTTTAAAAATATGTTTAAACACATAGTTTTATTCAAAAGTTGCATATATATATATATTCATAATGCATATACATATACACACATGTACAAACATGCACCCTTTTGATAAACCTGACTTGCCATCAACTATGGTGCTTGCACTGCATAGCCGTGCTGCTGAAATCTACGCTGCTGTTTGATCAGATCTAGTGGTAATGAACCAGTGGCAGACATAGCAAAGTAAGCCCTTGCCATGGTAGAAAATTAGTTGTATGGATGGAATTTCAGTCTGGACGATTAGTGAAATGTGGGATGTAATAAGGAAAAATTAGCACAAATGCACCAAAATTAATGGAATACCCTGATTTAATTTCTTACCACAGAATCACAGAATTGTTTGGGTTAATAGGGACATATAAGATCACCTAGATCCAGCCCTCCTGCTATGGAAGGGGCACCTCCCTCTAGATGAGGTTGCTTGAAGCCCCATCCAGCCTGGTTTTGAATGCTTCCAGGAGGGGGCATCCATAACCTTGCTGGACAACCTGTTCCAGTGTCTCACCACCATCACAGTAAAAAATTTCTTTCTAGTATCTAGTCTGAATCTACCCTCTTCCAATTTAAAACTATTTCCATTCATCCTGCTGCTACATGCCCTTGTAAAAAGACCCTCCTCAGCTTTTCTGTAAGCCTACTTGGTACTAGAAGCTACTAAGCTACTAAGGTACTAGAAGGCCTTTACAAGATCCTCCCAGAGCCTTCTCTTCTCCAGGTTGAAGAATTTCAGCTCTCTCAGTCTGTCCTTATAAGGGAGGTGCTCCAACCCTCTGATAATCTTCATGGCCCTCCTCTGGACATGCTCCAACATCTCCATGTCATTCTTGTATTTGAGGGCCCCAGAACTGGACACAGTACTCCAGGTGAGGTCTCAGGAGAACAAAGTAAATCACCTCCCACAATCTGCTAGCCACACTTCTTTTGATACAACCCAGGATCCAGTTGGCCTTCTGGGCTGCAAGCATGCATTGCTGGCTCAAGTTGAATCTTTCATCAGCTGACACTCCCAAATCCTTCTCCTCAGGGCTGCTCTCAAGCCATTCTCTGACCAGCCTGTATCTGTGCTTTGGACTGCCCCAATCCAGTTCATATAGATCTTGTAAACACATAGCATATACCTTTTAGGACTCCAGTGGCCTGTCTTCTGATAATTCTGATAATAAACTTGGACACAATAAACAGTTAAAGTGAAAATCTTGCCTCTTATGTTAAAATCTATAGTTAAATTTGCAGAAATCTTAAAGTACACTTAAGGTATCAAAGAGAGTTTGGGAAGGGGGGTTTATTTGCTGTAAAAATATATAGCGATTACACGATATTTCATTGTGGTTGTTTTGATAGGAGACAAATCTAGGCTGTACTGAACTCTTACTTGTGATATTTTCCTAGACAGGCAGACTAGACATCTAGTTATTGAACCAGCATGACTATGTTTTGAAACACACGTTCCTTTATATCATAGCTGGTTTCAACCTGACTTCTGTTGCAGAACAGAGATGCTTTACAATTCATTGCTCTTTCGAGAGAACCCAAAAGTTAAAAAAACAGGTTCAGCATTCATGCAGAATATTTTTAAGAGAAATGATAAATTAAGTTTGGCACTTTAATTCCAATTCCAAGTGAACCTTTTTATGAACAGAAACATTTAAGAATGTCTATTAAAAACAGAAAAAAAATAAAGAAAAAAAATTATTGTGTTCTGACTTTACCTCTTTGATGTATACAAGGATCTAAATTGCAAGGTGGATTTAAATAACATTCTTGCTCATTAGATCCTTACATTTAGGTAAAATTTAACCTGAAGACCCCAAACAGTATACCAGTTAGTAAAGATTCAGCATCACAGGACAGGTAATATTGCTAGACTGAGGATATTCTGACATTCACAGAAAGTCTTTGAACTGTGGGATTTTTGGTTGTTTTATGTGAGTGGGAGATGGGAGGAAGGAATGGGTGTTCATAACAAGTTATTTGTGAAAATTAAACTGAAACAATTATAAAGAAGGAAGTCATACAGAAGATACTATAGAATGGTGCAAAAGTTCTGCAGAAACCAGTGGACTGAAATGGAGGCATCTCTTTCTGTACAGCAATAATGCTCACACTGAGTTATCACTGATCAAATACTGACATAAATGTCATCAAGTCATTGAGGAGTTTTTATCAAAAAGTAAATCTGCAAGCCTTACCTGAAAACATAATTTTAGCTGTTTCTGAGATTGTTTCTTTACTACATAAATTTTACTTTGTCTTTTGTAATAGAGAGGTAATAGAGAGGTATTACATTGTCCAGCTAATACCTTTAAGCACATTTGGCATTTTAGTCAAGATCAAAATTCTGGAAAAACACACCAACAACAAGAGAGAAGCACAAATGAGGGCCAAGATCATTTCATCTTAGTCTCATACCCTTTAGTACTTGACATCTCTAAATCTGTGTGATTTTCCCCATCCACACACAAAGTGCCAACAATAGTAAGAAAAAATCCTTATTAGCTTTGTTTGCTCAGACACCTAAGCACCACTCTGTGAAGGTAAGCTTGTCTAAACACATTTTTACTTCATCCAAAACCACTGGATCTTGTCTGTGATCTCTTCAAAGTTGCATTCACGCTTGGTTTCCTCTAAAAACTGAGGCTTGCTGAGTGGTATCAATACAGTCTCTTGCTCATCTTATAGTTTGCTAGCCTAAGCTGAAGGATATCAGTGTGACAACTGCTGCTTAAAACTGATGTGATAGATTTGCAAATTTGTGAAAATGCTTAACAGGATAGTTACAGAGACTTGTGTGATCAGAACTTAAAATAGCAAGGGTAACTAAAGAGGGCCAAAAATTTCCAACAGTAATTACAGTCTTTCTCTCTCATTTTTTCTCCCCCCCTTCCAGCTCTTCCCCTCTCCTCAAATATAAAGGAAATCTGGATTGGTAAACTCAGACCCAGACATGTAATTACTATAAACTGAAAGGGTTTATTTTTTTGTTTTTAATAAGCTACTGAATCTCACCATTAATGAACTGACCCTCATATCTCTCTATGCCCATAGAATCACAGAACCATTGAAGTTGGATAAGAATACTAAGATCATCTAGTCCAACCATGAGCCCATCCCCTCCATGCACACTAACCATGACCCTCAGTGCCACATATTCACAATTCTTGTACTTCTCAAGGGACAGTGTCTCCCCAACCTCCCTGGGCAGCCTGTTCCAGTGCATTACCACAGTTTCTGAGAAGAAATTTTTCCTAATATCCAACCTGAATTACTCCTGGCACAACTTAAAGCCATTACTTCTAGTCCTATTATGTTCTATTGTCTTACTATTGAGAAATAAATGGACTTTATGGATTAAAAATTGTCTCTCCTCTTCCTCTACTCCAGGAGGCCTTGGATAACAGTAAGTTGTGACATTTGGGAAAAATACCTCCTTGTTCTCAAGCAGCATCAATGTCTGTAATCATTCTGACTACTACACACAGAACATGTATGGGGTCTCCAAATCTCCAAGTAACGTTTTGTGATTGCCCTATGTGTATTCAAAAATAAACTGTCTGAGAAGATCTAATTTCTCTGCTTTCTAGAAGAGTAATATCACCATATTGCACATAACAATATAAATGAAGTTTTATTATCTGTTTCATCACTTTTAACAGAATTTATTAATTATTTCAAAAAATAACTAGAAATAAAAACTACTGCCATCTCATAAAAGAGGGGAGGGAGAACTCCAGAGAAAATGTGTACTGAAGAGAGCCCATACTGCAGCCTGTGGAGAATACCTACTCTGGAGCAAGATAAAAGCATGAGGAGGAAGGAGCAGCAGAGCTGATCTGCTAGGCACTGCCCACAAACCCCCGTCCCCTGTCACCCCTGTGATGCTTAGGGGCCATGGAGAACAGGTGGAGAATGAAGGAGTAAAGCTGAGCCTGGGGAACTTAAACAAACAAACAAAAATGTGAAGTGGGGAAGATTACTTGGGGCTTTTTTGTGTGTGTGTATTTTTAAGTTTGTTCCTCACTTTCCAATTCTATTTTACTTGATAAATGAATGCTCCCCAAGTCAAGTCTGTTTTGTTGCTGATACTAAATAGTATATGATCTCCTTGCCTTTATTTGGACATACAATCACTTTTATCTGCTTTTTTAAGAGGAACTCCATATTCTGTTGAGGACAGAGAGTGACAGTTGTTGGGTGGGGTTCTGTAGCCAAGGTTAATCTATACACACCCTTATAATCAGAAGGTACTCAGTCTACCAAATATATTCCCAAGGATTTTTTTATTATTATTAACAAATAGGAAATAGTGACAATATTTATTTATACAGTTATTTATATTGCTGCTTACTGGTCTGGACATTGCACAAATTTAAAGTACTATGCTCTCAGTGAATTCTTTTTATAAGCATAAGTATTTATGTAGCAACCTCTGTGAATAAATTCATTTCAGAATTTATTTATAAGCAGTCTTAAATACAAAAGGAAATGATGGTTACTCCTCATAGTCACATACACTTTTTCATAAGTTATGACTGAATCAGAACTACTTTAATACTTGGTTCTAATACTTGTCAAGAGAGTATGTTTAGGGAAATCACTAGGAACAGAAAAAGAAAAATAATCTGCAAAGTCAGCTGAAATCTACATAATAACCTGGAGTGGAAAATAACATAAAATACTAGGATTTTGGATCAGTCCTTAAGAAGTGAAGAGCCATTACCTGAAATTCTTTTACAGTTTCCCTTATCTTTCAGCTCACACTCTCATACAATATTGAACAGCTAACACAGTGTGAGAACTGTCTGAGCTAGAAATTGCACAATGAATAAAGTCCAGGATGTTCCTCAGTGAATCAAACAGGACATATCCTTTGTGAAACCCAGACAGATTGTTCAGCAAGAAGAGAAAAATAAGCTAGGCAGTTCAAACTTCATTCATCCTGCCTTAACAAAAAAAGAGGTATCTCCAGGGAAACATTAGAATTTTAAATTTGAATCACTTTCTTAAAAAACAAACAAACAAACAAAAAAAAAAAACAACAAAGCTAGAGAGTATCACTATTGCTTACCTAGATATTTTGCATATATACTTAAGACTTTAAATTTTCTTTTTCTGAAATATCTTTGAAAGACTTAATGAGTATCTTATAAACACTAAAATTATCATTTTTTTTACAGTAAAAAAGTATAGACAAGTAACTTCTCTTATTTATATCTTGAATTAGTTCTCATTTTGTATCAAAACAATATATAAATAGAAACACAAAACTTATGTAATTTCAATACTTTCAGTATTCATACACATATGGTCTGCTCCTATTCTTGATCACACAGATATATTTATATGTCCTTGCACATGTATATTCATTTCTGGAGTTGGGTTATAAATACTTGTTAAGAAAAAAATGTTGCCACTCTCATAGAAAGTAGGTAGAGTGTTCATGTCCAACCCACAGCTTACATATTAGGAGTTCTGTAATTTATATATGTTAAAGATTTTATATATTTTATATGCAGCCCAAGACAGTTCCTTTGTACTCAGTACAGCCCAGGCAACCCTAAACATTGAACATCCAACATTTCATGTTGGGTTCAGTTTTGGCTCTATATTTACTAGTGCTGAGCAATGATTTGCATTATAATGTGCAACTCAAAAAAGTTACTATGAAATCCTACTAGGTTAAGTGCTTGCACACATAGAGCGTGAAATATATTGTAATTAATCTGCTAATGTATGTCTGTGAATCAATGATTATGTCAATAAAGTTATTATTTGCATTTTAGAATATAATTTATGTGCTTTGCTAAAACCATATTCTGCTTCATTTGCAACCTCAAGTTTCACTTGAACCCAGCTATTCATCAGCCATAGACATCCTGAAATGAAATATACACAGCTACTTCTCATGTTCTCTTCTCACTTTGTAGATTGCAGCAGGACGGCAGTGCCTCCTCTGACATTATCTTCTCAGGATGCAATTTGTACCAAGTGATAAGCCAACAAGGAAGTGAGAGTGTAACCCCAATATTCCTCCTAATACATATTTTACAATCACTCTCTTGATCGTGTAAAGGAAGTTAACATTGCTAAGGCTTGCTTTGAAGCTGAGTCCAAATTTATTTTCCTCTGCTGTTGGCGCTGCTGCATATTTGTAGTGGGAGTTGTGAAAATACGATTTAAAATAGGGAAGATAAACTTCCATAAAATATTCACTCAGATAACATCTAGACCAGTAATAAAAGATATAGTGTTTTCATATGGATGGGCAACTAAACTCCACCACAGCCACTTTCACTCCCCCTCAAAGGATCTGTGGGAGATAATACAATAAAAAAGGGCTCAAGAGTTGAGATAAGGACAGGGAGATCAATCTTCATTTACTGTCACAGGCAAAACAGACTAAATGCCAGGAGATTAATATAGTGTATTCCCTCTTTCTAGTGTGACACTAAAAGCAAATGAAAAATACCTCCTCCAAATTCACCTTCTTCTATGTTCTCTGAAGCCGCACAGGAGAATAGAGAGTGGGCACTGCAGTCAGTCCATAACACTTTGTCTCTGCCCTCCTTCGTGGTCTCGCTCTCTTCCTGCTCCAGCATAGGGCCCCTCCTGCAGGATGGAGTCATTCCCAAACTGATCCAAAATGGGCTTCCCACAGTGCTCTTCAAGAACTGCTCCAGTGTGGCTCTGTACCATGGGGCCAAACCTTCATGATGACTTCACTGTTCCACTACAGGCTCCTCTCTACAGGTTGCAGCTCCAGTCAAGAGAGGTCCTGTGGGGCTCTCCATGGGATGTGCCTCCTTCAGGCCTCATCCACTGCTGCCCCATGGGCTCCTCCATGACTTCACAGGGAGATCTGCTCTGTGTGGTGCCATGGGTTGCAGGGGGACAGCCAGCTCCTCCCTGGGCCTCTCTTGGGCTACAGGGAGCTTTTGCTCTGCACCTGGAACGCCTTCCGCCCTCTTTTGCACTGAGCTGGGTGTCTGTGGGGCTGTTTGGTTCACTCCTCTCCCAGATGCTCTTGCACAAGTTTTTTCTTTACTCACATTTACACTCAGATTTGATCTAAGCGTTGTTCACTGGTTTCTTACTTAGTCCATGCCTGCAGCTAACCCTGCTACAAAAATATTGGCACATAAACCCTGTAAAAATGAAGGTCTCTTCCAACCCCTACAGTTCTGTGATTCTTGTGCTACACTGCCAGCTAGGAGCTATGATCAAAGAGAACCAGGACAGCTGACCCAACTGTCCAAACAGATGTCCCGTAACATATGGTATCATAGTGAACAACAAAAATGGGGGAAGTTGGACAAGGGGATTATGCTACTACTAAGAAACTGGATGGGCATTAGTCAACAGGTGTCACGTAGTTACACTGTGTATCACCTGTTCCGTATATTTTATCATTATTACTATTTTCCCTTTCCTATCTTATTAAATTACTTTTTACTCAACACATATTTGCCCTTTTTTCCAATTATCCCCTGATCTAAATAGAAAATAGTGAGTGAATGGCTTTGTGGGGATGAGCTGCCTGCTCACTTGAACAAAAATATATTACTTGAAAATCTGGACATTTTCCAGTTCTGTCACTCTCATTGTAAAGAAGTTCTTCCTCATATTTGTCTGGAACTTCCTATGTTGCAGTTTCTTGACCACCGTTCTTTGTCCTATCACTACACTTCACTGAAAAGATTGAGGTTGCTCAGCCTTTCCTTGAGTGGCAGATGTTCCAGGCCTTTTATCCCTTTTGTCACGTTTCATTGGTCATTTTCTAAGAATCCCTGTCTTTTTTGAATTGAGGACCCCAGAACTGGACACAGTATTCCAGATGTAGCCTCATACGGGCAGAGTAGATGGGGAGTATCATCTCCCTTGACTTGCTGGCCACTCTATTTAATGCTTCCCAGGATACCGTTGGCCTTCTTGGTCACCATGGAACACTGCTTGTTCATGGCCAACCAACATATTATCCACCAGGACTACTATATTTTTCTCTGCAGAGCTCCTCTCTAGCATATCATCCTCTGAACTGTACTGATGCATGTGGTGGGCCACCATTCCTCAGCGCTGATGAGACACACGACCAGAAGTCCTCAATGTCCAGTGAGCAGTGACTGCTGTCCTTACAGACTGTGTGACAAGCTACCCAAAGATATTGCTTGTACACATATGGTGCACACTGGAGTTCAAACTGCTCTTGCAGATGGGACACTTGGGCTTGCTCTTAGCCTACTACTGGATACATCCAGTTCAGAAATTGGAGGCAAGACATCACATAGCTGGTGTCTCCAGAGTTGTCAAGACATTTAGCAGTGACTATGCAGTTTTATGGCCATATTGGTGACAGCAGGCTAGTAGAGTGTCCACCCTGGTGTTACAGCTGACCCTGGTGGTGGTAGGTTCACAAGACCTCCTTTCATATTCTCACTACCTTGGCCATATATGTAATAGTTTTGAGACAAATACATATCATGTATCAGGATGTGCAAGGTCAGTCACAGAAAGCAAAGACATTTAGTTATAGATGCAGAGTTGTTTTTCACAAGCAAGTTTCTTCTAGAGAAGGAAGCCAGAGAACTCTAGACAGAACCCAGAGGCAGTTGACTTGTGTTACAAAGCTAACACAATCCCTTTCTCACGAGCTACTTTCCTGTTCAGACTGCGATTTGTATTTTTCCACATAGATGTAGAGTGGTTGGGGCCACCACAAAGATTACCAGTGGAAGATGCAGGGAGCTCATCTGTGCTGGATCCTTTCTGCAGGGCTCTGGACCACCTACTGGTGTCAAGGCTTGTGCAAGGCTTGCACAACATGAGAATGCATGGAAATCATTTGTCTGCTGCATAAGGATGAAGAAAACAAAGCATCCGACTTCCAGAAATCCTTTCTCCTGTGTACTTGGAGGAGATAACCATGACTATGTAAATATGCAGTCATATTTGGAATGAATAGGGAAAAAGAGAAAACACCCTCAAAATGCAATCAATTCCACTGAATGACTGTTTTGCTAATAAATTATCATAATCCTCTCTAGAATGTGAGACAAGTGCACACTGAATTTATTTGTATGGACAAATTCTATGGTAACGAGATGTGGGCTTTTTTTTGTTTGTTTGTTTTTGGTTTTTTGTTTTTACTTTTTTGAATCCAGTTATGCAATACCTAGGCTCCCTTGGTATTTTACACCAGAAGGTCCATACCTGTTATGTTCCATTGATTTCCTGATCCTTTAGATTTGACAGTTTATAAGATAAATCACTCTTGCTGATCTGAGGGCTAATACTTTGATAATAGATTTAGGAATATTTAGCTGTGTGCTTAGTTAAGTATGAGTAATAGAATTGAACTACATATTTTATTTAATGTCTTTATCTTTAAAATATATATTATTAATATATAATATTGTAAATAAATCAGAAGACAAGTTTTTATGAAATTATTAGCCTAATTTAATTGATCATGCATATTTCAAGGTTTTTAAATATCATTTCAATTCTAAAAAAATGAGGATCCTTCATTGATGTATTTTTCCTGAACTTTACTATTGTTCTAAGAGTCTGTGGATATGTGTAGTTTTTTCATATCATCGAGGTGATGTAATCCATAGTAATGGTAAAACTAAGAAATGAAAGGGAAAAAGAAAACCAAGAAACAACCTCACAAAAACAAACGCATTTCATAAAACTGCAGCTGTTTGAACAGAAAAAAAAAGGTAGTGAAAGGAAACAAGAAGGAGATATATGTCTTCATACTATTATAAAATTTCCTCAATGTAACAGAAGACTTTTTTTCTTTAAAAGAATAATAATGAAAAAGCATACATCTATACAGTAAGAAATGGCATTTTCTAATAGCATGTTTGGCAGTGTCAGCATATAGAACAGGCTTCCTTGAGCACAGGCAGTATTCGCTTTATAGAGGATTTAATACATCACTGAAATGAGTAGCTGTGAACAAAGCTGCAATACAATGATTTTCAGTATATTCCAGTTTACAAGGCTATCCCAGTTAGATAACTGCTTGCAACTCTGACAGCACATTCTCCAGCCTCTTCTCTACATGGATCTACTTCTTCAACTAATATTCTGCTTTTGCAATCCAAAAATCGGTGCTCAGTTTGGATCTTATGATCTTCTAAGTGCCGTCAAAGCTCAGGGGTATTTCAAGTTATTGTTTGAGAATATCAAGCTGATTGGTATACAGTTTAGGAACCTCTGATAAACTACAGAGACTGTTTATAAAGGTTTTTAATGTGGAGTTAAAGTATAATTCTCCTGCAGATAGTTGCCAATGTATTTCTGTACTGTTGCTTATGGAAAATAGTGAACTTGGTACATACTAACATGAACAAACAATATGTCTGTAAGCAGACTGGACTTTCAGGACTTTAATTTATTTTTCTAAGCTCTATCTATTTTAAAGAAAAAATTGCAAATGCTTCAGAAGAATGACTGCAGTATTTAAGCTTCTCCATACTTGACACAGTGTTGGATATATGTCAGTGAATGCTTAACTTGCTTACAAATGATGTCTTAAATTGACTGAAAAGGTCTTGCCAATATCAAATTAAAAGTAGTATAACATTTTTCTAATAAGAATCAAAGAATAACCGAATCTGCATTATTTGGTTAAATTCACCGTTTTAATTCTGTTCTAAAAAGTAGATACTATGCTGACATATTCTGTGTGAGTTAAGCAATTTGTATTAGCCATTTCCTCACAGAACTGAGACCTAAGACATATTGGTGAGGACTTGCTGTAAAGAAAATGGATTATAAATTAGAAAAAAGAAAATAGCAATAATGATGTATTATGAAATTCACAGTCTGCATAATCCACTTATAATAATGCAATATCTTGCTATATAATTACTTTTCAATAATTAAGATCATTATTACGGTGATGCATATCGAATTCTAAGTTCAACAACTATATTTTATAGAGTGCAGATACATTATGCACTTCTGTCAATGGTTTACAGGCTGGTTCGTCTCAGTTCCATGATGATTAGGGTGGAGGACCCATGGACCCATGACCCATGGAAGGGGAAGTGGGAAAGTGAAAAAAGAGTAGGGGGATGGGCCTAAATATGAAACAGCAGCAGCGATCTGAGGAGGAAAGCTAAATTACTAAATAAGATTTTGGAATGCAAAATAACACAATATAATACAATATAATTGGAATTGAAGCTAATAAATCAAATAAAATGAGCAAGAGAGAATGTCTGATAAAACCAAAGGCCTTATGCTAAACACTGAAGGCGAGATGGCAGCGAGCACCCACTGCTGGGTCAATCCCAAAGGAAAGAGAGGTGTGTCACATAACACGCAAACAGTTTTTATCTTTCCCTCCGAGCAGAAAAATGAAGAGGTGTAAGAGACTAATATTTTATACCATTGCCTCTAGGTTTGCTGATGAACATGTCCAAACATGTCCAAGCTAGTCCTGAGCAAGGGTTGTGACATCCTTTGTCTAAGGGACAAGCAGATGGGCATGTCCTGGGGCAATGAAAGAGAGATAAGCTGCAGCTCAGTGGCCGCTGAACACTCATTTGTGTGGTACTCATCTCCGTGGGGAGATAGCCATCACAGAAGACGCTTGCCCGACACTCTAGCATGGGATTTGCCACATAGGCAAGAGAAATGGAGGATAAAAGAGGGATCGACCACCATGAGATTGTTGTTGGTGGTGTGGTTGTTTGTTGTTCTTCCATCGGAAACCTCATGAGCTGATCCCTGCTGCTGAACTCCCTCCTGGGCCTGCTGCCTGAGACATGCTGCTTTCTCCTGGACCTTGCCGCTCCTTCGAGGTGTTCTACCATCTGAACTCTCACGAGTTGATCACTGTTCGCTGCTTCTCCGGTGCTGGCTGACGCTGTTCCTGGACTTTCCCCACGCTGTTTCTCCTGTGCTGACCCGGTGCCGCTTCTCCAGGACAGCTGCTTGCTGCTCAGGGCTGCCCGTTGCTGCTGCTGTTCTCCCCGCTTCTGCCACCCCTGCTCTTCTGCCTCAGACCGTCGGAGCCGCTGGAATAATGGCTGGTGACTTTCCCTGTGTTGTACAAATCCTTGCTTCTTTCCTATCTTTCCTATTGCTCGCCTTCCCTTCCCCATCACCCTAACAGTGTCCGCCTTCCCCATCTCCCTGATCAATATTGGTAATAAACTGGTCGGACCAACATTTGAACCGTTGTTTCTTAATCTCACGCCGGGTATATACATAATCTAAAAACCTCGTCTCTTTCCTTTATATTGGAGCGTGACAAGAGCAACACGAAGTCCTCTGGGATACGTAGTTCTTCTCTTCTGAGACAGGTATATTCGGAACTATTGATGATCCATGGAGGTGGAGCATTAACTCTTTTACTCTCAATGCACTACATGATGTTATGATGTGGAATGCCAATAGCAAAAATCATAAATCATGACAACTTCAAAGAAGAAGGGCAACAAGGCTTGTGAAAGATTTGGAGATTATGCCCTATGAGGAGAGACTGAAGGAACTGGGTCTATTTAGTTTGGGGAAAAGGAGGCTGAGGGGAGACCTTATTGCTCTCTTTCAGTATCTGAAAGGTGCTTACAGTGAGAGCAAGGTTGGTCTCTTCTCACTGGTGTCAGGTGACAGGATGAGATGAAATGGCCTTAAGTTTAAGTTGGATATCAGGAAACATTCTTTACAGAAAGGGTTGTTAGGCACTGGAATAGGCTCCCCAGGGAGGTGGTTGACTCACCATCCCTTGATGTGTATAAAAACCATTTGGGTGTGGTGCTCAGGGACATGATTTACCAAAGGGTTGTTAGAGTTAGGGTAGTATGGGTAGATCGTGGTTGGACTAGATGATCCTTTAGCTCTTTTCCAATCTGAGTGATTCTATGATTCTATGATTAGTTTCTTATATTATGGAGCTTATTAACAGTAAGATTATCAACAAGAAAAAATGAATTCAAGAGTGCTTGAAACATTTTGTTCAGGGTGTGTTATAAATCACAATATAGTTCCTTTTTTTTGGTCAGAGGTGCAACAGCACTCTAAGAACATGTATCTGTTGTCTAGCAACAAGACACAATAGTCTCCTCTGACCATTTAACTGTTAAGCTCCTGTACGCTATCTTTGAAATTATTTTACTTCACTGTGGTGAGTATGCCTGGTCCTCACCAAAACTTTAGATTCACACTAAGTAATTTGTCAAGGCTGTTGAAGGCTGTGAAAATAAGAACTACTTTTGGCAGTAGATAGTCAAATTTTATTTCAGAGGATCACTACTACGTGATTTAAAAAAATTCTATCTTTAACTCTGATCATATTCACATCTTTATCTAGAATCAACCCATACATTTCCATTAACTCTCTTAAAACTTTTCAGGACAGTGACCAAGGAAAGCTGGAATAAAAACGGACAAATTTGGAAGACCTTGTGAAGAAAAAAATGAACAAACAAACAAACAAAGAACCCAAACCAACCAACCAAACAACAACAACAAAAGCAGAAACAAAAAACAGGAGTCACTGAACCAGGTGACAGTAGAACCTGCAGTAAATGAACTCGTGCAGTACCATGACCTTATTGTCAAAATATTTCCAGCCCATGTTGTTACTTGAGTCATATTTTTATTTCATTTTACGAGAGTAAAATGCCAAAACCTCATCATGTAGCAAGTAAACAGTTAAACATTGATGTGAACTGTGGGCACTTGCTTGAATTGTGCCAGAAATGACACAGCCCACCTGACATTTTTTTAGGTACCATGTTGTCAAGCATATGAGAGAGTCCCTTCTGAACACTAAATATGTTTGTGTTTTCATATTTGAGCCTCTTGTAGTCTTCACATTATTCCAAACTTTGCAAGGAACTCAGACTGTTCACCAAACTATGTCAGGCTCTCATGGTATCACACCTCTTTTTTATTCCTCTTCTTTAATCTGAAGGAACAAAGAGAATGTTCACTCTACCACTTCCTGAAGGGGGGTTGTGGTGAGGAGGGAGTGGGCCTCTTCTCCCTGATAAATAATGACAGGACGAGAGGGAATGGCCACAAGTTGCGCCGGGGAAGATTCAGATTAGACCTGAGGAAACATTTTTTCTCAGAAAGAGTGGTCAGGCACTGGAATGGCCTGCCTAGGGAGGTGGTTGAGGCACCATCCCTAGCGCTGTTCAAGAAGCATTTAGATGAGGTGCTAAGGGATTTGATTTAGTAGTTGGGTAGGGATAGTGATAGGAGGATGGTTGGACTAGATGATCTTGTAGGTCCTTTCCAACCTTATGAACCTATGAACCTATGAAGGTAGGTATAAAAGGATGTTAAAGGGCCGGTCACAAGTAAAACTGAGTTGGTTGGTACATTTGTGTGGCTGAGTCTTGATCAATATAACCTGTCCTAAAGTCTTATGCTTCCTCATTAACTCTTTCCTTAATTTTCTGTGTATTCACACTCTCTCTCCATTGTATATGTGTGCTGTAAGAACGGCATACTGGCTTCAGTAAAGGCCTGTGTATGTGGAGTCAGACCAAGGTTATAGGCCCATGGAGTGTGTTGCCAACTATTGGATCAAGTGAGAGGCCTACCGTCAGGGACTGGAGGGACTATACCTCTCTGGATCTGAATGTGTTCTACAGACTTTGGGCCCAGTGTTTCAGCTTCTGGAGCACCAAGCTTGGACACAGCATGTGAACAGGAGCAGTCCTGGGCCATTTTTTTAAGTGTGATTTCTCACCTAAAGCTAACTGGAATGTATTAATATTCATAGGATCTCTTCTGGAAATGTCGCTTCATATACTAAAATGCAGAATTATGATGGTGTGTGTCATGGTATTGTGGTTTTTGCTGTGTTGTTGATATTCCACATCATGACATCATGTGGTGTGTTGGGAGTTGAAGAATATATGTATGTTGAATGTGTTTGTATTTAATGCCTGTTAATCATTGTTTCTGTATATTGTGCTGCCCAGGAATCAAACCCGGGTCACAAGAACAGGAATCTTGCATGGTACCACCACTAGTTGAAGAGTTAATGCTCTTGGGCTAGTGGTTAGGAGCTGGTGTTCTCACCGCCGTGGCCTGGGTTTGATTCCCGGACGGGAATACCCAGAATGCAGCTGGAGGATTAACTCTTCAACTGCCAATACACCACATGATGTCATGATGTGGAATATCAACAACAACAAAAACCACAAAACCATGACATTGTGTTAGCATACTTTATGATATATAGTGTTGCTCTGAATGATTATAGTTTTGCACTTGGACAAATATAGATCTTTAGCTCCCCTATGTAAACTAGAAAATGATTATCCTCAAATAATGAACAGTCACTAATGTCTTGATGCTCTGGACAATTAGTTTCACTAGTATAGTAGAACATGGTCAAGGTCACGTTTAAAAACAGATTGATGAAACATTAATGTCAGCAACAGTCACTCTTCTGCTTAAGTGGGAAAATTCATTAATATATAGATCAAACAAAACAGTAGAGGCTGACAAGATTCAGTAACTTCTTTATCACCAATTTGGAAGGGATTAGAAATGAATAACACAAAATTACATAATTATTTAGAACTGCCTATTTGCATATGAATCATAGTTTGACAACAGAATAATGACTTCAATTATATTTATGTGTATATATAGGACTTTATGTAGTAAATGAGCATTTTGAAAAAACACTTGTTTTTACTTAAATTGAAATTTCTGTCCCTGTGTACTATAGCTATTTTTCAAATTCTCCCCTATTTATTTCAGTTACCTCCTCCTCATATTTGCTATATAAAGTATAAAATTTCCATGTTTCAACAACATACACTAATTAAGTTTGTATTACATCTTCCTTCAAATGCGTTGTGTTGGTGTTACTGAAAATATGCCTCCCTTTTTATGTAACACAATAGGAATATGAAGTGCTTTAAGAATAGAACTGGAAGTAATGTCCCTACTTAGAGAGTCTTACTACATAAGTTAGATAGCAAACATAATGAAAAATGGCAGCAGACCACAGAAGCAATGTAGAAACAAAACTGCAGGGAAAAAAATGAAAGGGTAAATTACCCTTGGGAGTTTTATTTATGAAATGTGAAGTAGTTCTTCATTTTTGCCCTGCATTTTAACATATTTTATATGTTATTATCTTTTTTTTGTTGTTGCATCTGATCTTGTAAACACGTGGATATAACAATTCAGGAGAAGAGAAGAAAGGTCTCATCCCATCACTATACTACTTCTCCCTCACCTTTAGTAATCTAAGCTTTTAGAGTGATGTATTACAAAAGTTTAGACTAATGCAGATAGAGCTACAGCATTCCATGAAAGAGAAAATATTACATATATTTGGACTTCAAGATAAAAATTGAAATAAGGCACAAGAAGAAGAAGGAAGCAAAATTTCCTTAATGCCTTAAGTAGAAATGTTTACATGTATGTATATATACACACCAAATAAAGCAGTTGAATTTTAAGACGAATTACTTCAGCCATTTTCAGTTAAAATGAAAAAAAATGAACTGAAAAAATAGATCAAAGAAAGTGTAGTTGATCTAGACATACATATCATAAGAAAAAAGGCATAAAATATGTTGTTTCTATATCCCATACAGTAAAAACAAACAAATAAACAAACAAACAAAAAAAGAACTAGTCACTTCAGGTTAGAGAAATGAAAGAAACCTTTCTATATGTACAATTGAAAATACATTTTACTAAGTGAAGTCAACAACTAACTTCCTGTGTTGTTGCTGTACTGTTTATACCTTTATAATCATAAAGTTCACTTTTATTTCCCTTTTTCTTTAATGCTGATCTGGATAGCTGTAGAATACTACATCACCAAAATAGATCCACTGAATTTAATATAGATGTATGCATCATTTCTACAATTTATAATTTCAAAGTAATTAATTGCTCACCTTAGTATGATATTCTCCATTAAACTAAAATTTTTGGTATGAGCAATAGGGGAAATACACTATTTATTCAGAATTTATTGTTAGTCCAATTAAAGTCTCAGCAGTGGAATCAGAATACATCAGTTATTATTGGTTAGTTTAAAATAATATTAATATTCCTGGTCAAAACTGACTACTAATTACATAGAAAAACTTTTCAACAATAATTTGAAATTACATATACACAGTCTTCCTAGTGTTATCTGCAGAGTTATCTTTGTGATGGTTTACCAAGGTGATTAGTGTTTTAGAATTTATTTGCATATAACATTAGCAATTCTGCTTCTAGCTGCATATTTCTTGAGCCAGCATGTAACTATGTCAGCAAGATAGGCCTGGGCACATGACTAATACTTCCCTTTTTCTTCTGGTACTCTCAAATCCAGCAGTGGTTGTCAGGTATTTCTGTTTGGCTTTTAGGCAGCCATAAAACCCATCATATCGTTTATAGTTTTTTCTTTTTTGTTTTTGTTGTTTTTAACACATTATTATGAAGCTGCTAGCACAACATAACTAGGACAAAAGCCTGGATTATAGGAAGAACACTGTTTAAGACCAACTTTTAAATCAAGCATAACAATATATATGTGTAATTTAATCTTCTTCATTACTTGAAGGAAAACTAATTCATCTGACTTCTCTTTTTCAGTGATTGACATTTAAGTGAAAATCACCTTTCAGTACATTATAATTTATTATCCTCAGATCATTTTGAATCATTAATTTGTGTACAGATATACTTACATATAGAAAGCAATGTACGTATGTACCCAAGAGTATTTCTCTGATATTAAATAATTAGCTGTCCAGTTTATCTCTGGGTTGTGGTTTTCTGTCACCTTCATTTTGAAAGAACAAATAAACAAACAAAAAATTGCAGCTTTTGATATTATCTTCTCCAGGAATTGTTCTCAAAATGCAAATTGAGTAGGACTGCACTGATTTCCTCAGTCCTACAGAGTTCCCCAACTCTTTCTGAAATCTTCCATTTCTGAACTGTTTCCTTTCTGAAATGGTTTGTTTTTTTTTTTAAATCAAAGATGAGAGAAACAATGCTTCAGGTGCTAAAGTGCTAATAAATGTTCTAATACCCTAGATTGCTCCAGAATAAACTCTTAGCGAGGAGCCATTAATCACAGGTTCATATGGGCCTCCTTCTCCAGCCTGTCCAGCTAACTAAGCTATTACAATACTTTTTAGGAAAAAAAATCATACTATTTCAGTTAAAAAATAAACAGGTCAGGTTGTCATTTGATGTAAACTGTCGAATGACTTCATTGTATTGAACTGAGGACTTGGTTTGATGTTTGATTTGTGGAATCAAGCTCTATAACCTGAGGTTAGGTTATAAAGCAGGTATGTTTATTCAGCGCTATGCACACGCACCAGGTGCAAAGGGAGTAGCCCCACCTAACTTACACGAAGTGAAGGGTGAAGTAGTTATATAGTTAGGGGCACAAAGCATACATATTGCCTTCAAAAAATGGGACAGCTTTTTTACAATCAGGTCCAGTAAATTATTTCCATAAATACTGCCTTTAATTCCTTTAAGTTGAGCATGCAAGAAGTCTCCTGTTGTGGTTGTGGGTGGGGGTCTTGAAGATGAAGGCTTATGTCTTCCTCACTGTGTTCTGACGCAGAGAAAAGTGTGTGCTTCCACTGCAGTCTTCTAGCGTAAGACCTCTTATTGTTCAGACTCTGTCTTGTCTCTCTCATTTTGTTTGATTTTGTTGGATTTAGTAAATTACTGTTCCTCCTCAGATCATTGCCATTGTTTGGGTTTTTTTAGATCCATATGCTATTTCCATACTCCTCCCCATCTCCTGGACCACATAGCTCTGCTCAGAGCCAGCTGCACTGCAAAAGGAGGGGCAGTTTTTCTTTCCCTGTCCTTCCCTTGTTTTTTAATATCTCTGTGTTTTTTGTTTATTTTTTTTTTTGTTTTGGTTCTTAGTGTCCCTGTCATGGACTCAGATCTAGAGATAATTCCATGACATTCTGTTAGCGTGAAAATAAATAAATAAATAAATAAACAAACAAATAAATAAATAAATAAATAAAGTAACATGCACGCTGCAATGAATAGCGAAAATATGGATGCATTCTAATTACTTATTACTCTGTTTTTACTATGCAATTGTGAATTATGTGTTCTTGTTTTTTTCATCATAATTATAGGACACAACAGATGGTAAACTTTTACTCTGTATTGAAACCTCAGCTGCCCACAGTCTAAACATTTTAAGCAAAAGGCATTTCATAATAACAGAGCTAATTGTTCAGCCAAATGTTTAAGATTTTCTATAGAGATTCATAGACTCAGAGAATCATAAAATGGTTTAGATTGGAAGGGACCTTAAAGATCATCTAATTCCATTACTCCTGCTATTGGTTGGGACACTATTTCCACTACGTCATACACTCCATTTAAAGTGTTCTTGAACATCTCCAGGGATGGATCATCCACAACTTCTCTGTGCCACTTGTTTCAGTCCCCCATAATCATAACATTTTAGTAAAAAATCTCATTGCAAGCTATGCAGCTTCTTTACCTCTAATTTAATCTCATTAGTACATTCAATATTTCACCCAGAGGGAAGAAAAAAAAAAAAGAAGAAAGAAAAGAAAAGAAAAGAAAAAAGAGAAGAGAAGAGAAGAGAAGAGAAGAGAAGAGAAGAGAAGAGAAGAGAAGAGAAGAGAAGAGAAGAGAAGAGAAGAGAAGAGAAGAGAAGAGAAGAGAAGAGAAGAGAAGAGAAGAGAAGAGAAGAGAAGAGATTACATTGAGTTCAAATAAAAAGGATAGAAGTTTTGTTTCTTGAGTAAATGTAAAAATGAGATAATCTTGCAAAGGAAACCTACCTTTTCTTTCAGAATCAGAAGGTGCTATGAGATTCCTCTGTTGTACACATACATTAATTCAACGAAAATTAAATACCTTACATTTTTGGCTGCTATAGAGCTGTACTTGAGCAGCAGAGAAAGAAATATATATCTCCTAACCACAGTTTCCTGAAAAATGTTTTATACTAAGACAATGTTTAATATTTCTTCCTCTGACTGCATGTTTCCTGAGAGAGTGAGAGGGGTATGTGGAATGCAGAACAGTAGAAAATAGCAATTAAAAAAATAAATAACTTACTATCACTTTAATGTTCTCTGTATTTTTCAGCATTTGCTTGCGTCTCCTGGATGTTTGAGATGACCATTTCATAGTTTCATATGTTCTCAGGCTGGAAGAACCCATCATGTTAATCTGGTGCAACAAAACAAGACTTAGACTATCCTCACAATCTGTAGGGTACAGTTTATTATTCTGTGCAGTGCACATTCATAATAATGTGCATTCACTCATGCAAAATCCATGACCTCATGCAAAAATTATCGGATGACAGTTTTCTTTCTGTGTTAGTGGATGTATTGGATGGCTTAGATATCAGGTTCAGATTTGAAAAAAAAAAAAAAGAATAAATCTATAAACCAAAAACTTTGGGGTAAAAAAAAAAAAAAGAGCAAACAAAACCAACCATCTAACCAATAAAATAACCAAACAGCCAATCAGCTATCACCATCACAAAACTAGCGGGAGGTCCACTGGAATACTAAGTAGAAACTGTCTGGTGCACCTGGATCAGGCTTGGAAAAGAGAGATGCGTTCTTGCTCCCAGATCTCAGTGAATCTATTAGGTGTGTCACAACTTTCAATAGGCAGTATATGAAACTGAATTGATAACATAGTGTAGTAGGTTTCATTTGGAAGAAAATCTTTATTTAGAGGAAATTGCAGTCTATTCTGATGTCCCAGTTCAGATGACTAAAAGATACACTATGGCACTCGCTCCCTTCAGCATTATGAGACTCGATTTTAAACCAATTTAAATGCATTTCACAACTGTTTTTCTAATATCTTAATGTCGTTATGATGCTTTATTTCAGCAACACCTGAATTATTCCTATGTGAAAGTAGTAACACAGTAGTTTGCACCAAAGACTTCTTTACTGTAATTGTTCACACCCACCATGAAATTGAACAAGCAAATAAGCCAGAACTTGTCTTTAACTTCTATATTCAACAATATGTTTTTCAGTATGGGATTATGTCTCATTAAAAGCTCCTCAAGCCTTAGGAGTGTGCTTATCAGGATAAAAACTATGTAGTAATTTTATTCACAAAATGGGTACAAATTAGCTGGTACAAGTAGAAAAATAACTGGTCCTTTAATGTAGTGATCACCCTCTCTTAAATTTATATTCCTTCTGTTGCATCTGGCTTTGTTTACCATTTTATTGTCTGTAACAAAATGACTCTAATAGTTATGTGGCTTTGAGTGATATAAAAATGCAGAAGTCAGTTATGAGAAAGAATGTCATCAGTGTTTTACAGGCTGGTTCAGCCCAGTTCTAAGACAATTGTGGTGGGGGGGGCGACAGACCCACACTGCAGGAAAGAGGAAGGGGGAAAGAGAAAAGGGAGATTGGCCTAAAAAACAAAACAGCTGCAATGACCTGAGGAGGAAATGTAAGTTACTAAATAAGATATCGGAATGCAAAATAACACAATATATTACAATATAATTGGAATTAAAGCTAATAAATAAAATAAAATGAGAGTGTCCAAAATCTGAAGGCCTTACGCTAATGCTGAAGGTGAGATGGCTAGCGAGCACCCACCCACAGCTGGGTCAATCTGAAAAGGAAAGAGCCTGTGTCTCATGACATCTGAACAGTTTTTATCTTTCACTCTGAGTGGAAAATGGAAAAAAATGCAAAACAAAGCAAAGTCCTCTGGTGTATGTAGTTCTTCTTTTCTGAGACAGATATAGCAAGAGCTATCAGTGATCCACTGAACTGGCGACATTAAGTCTTTAACTCCAAGTGCACTAAATGATGTTATGATGTGGAATACCAACAACAAAAATCATAAAACCACGACAAAAGATTTTTAAATCCTTTTTAAAAGTGTGAGTAGCAGTAACTATATATGACATCTGCATTGTCATTATTTTAACTGTATATGGTTGTGTGGTACTGCTGCTTAATCATCAATAAAATGTACACTGGAATACCACAGAAGATTAAAGTGCCTGTAGGCCATCATTTCAGACATCAGTACAGTGATAGAAATAGAGATTGTAAAGAGGAGAATAAAAATGTGATTTTATTTCTCCATCTTGAGAATTTCTGAGAGACAAATGTAAAAACTGTAAAAACGCTTTCAGTGGAACAACAGAGAAAATAGGTTGTGTTTGTTTGTCTGTTTTGAATACTAAATCGGTCTTGTCTTGTAAAATTGTCCAGGCTTCTGTTATTATAATGGTGTATACAATGAATCATTCAGCTCCATGGCTAAAGGAGGGGCTGAATCCTCTACTTTTCTCTTAAAAAATACAAGCACAGAATTTGTAGCTGAAGAGAGAAGTAGATAATGAAAGTCAATCAATAGAGATCAAGCCCTCAAACTCATAAGACTGTTATTCTTTATGTTAAGCAAGCAAAAGATATTGATGTGTTTTTCTGCACGCTTAGCATATACTAGAGCTTTTGGAGAGCTTGTTCTGATTTTCCTAACTGACAAATATCATTTTTCAAATATACTTTGGAGAACAATATTCCATGCTTTGTTTTCTGAAGAAAATGAGGTTGCAAATGCAAATTCAGAACAAAAACATCCATATACCAGCATTTGTCACTCAGCAGTTAGAATTGATTCAAATATGCTAATACACTCTAATATTTCCCTACAGAGCAGTAGAAAAATGCTTTTACAAATTACTTCCCCCCCCACACACACACCCTGCTTTTTCATATCGAAGCTAGAGACTATTTTCGCTACCATAATTTGCTTGTTTTCCTCATCTAGAGGAAGTGTTATTGCCCAGACTCTCTGAAAGTACAAAGAAATGTAACAATGTTGAACTCAGTGGGACACTGGAAAAAAAGCAGCAGTATTGAATATGCAAACCTCCTGAGATCTCATCTTAAACCAGCTGATTCATTATTCTTATCTTTACCTCATTAGCACCTAGTGATGTGTAGCACAACTGGTGTAGTGTGAGCAGTTAGCTGCAGGTGTGTACATCCAATTTGTGACAGCAGTTCCCCAGTGAGATAGGATTCCTGTTGTTTATAACTGTGATCATGAGCTAGAGAAATTAAATTACAGAAATAGGGATTATAACTGAAAAGAGCACATGAGTCTGTATGAAATCTAGAGAGCAGCACAAATGGTAAAATCTGATAATCACTGATATGCAGGGAAGATTATACTAGCTCAATGAAAAGAGCAGAGTGCTGTTTCACAGACACTTCTGAAAGAAAAGCTGATGCATTATCTGCTTTAAATATTGGCAAAGTTAAACATTTTGCTTGGGTGATTATTTAAAGCAGTGGTCTACATTCAGACAGGGCTGCTACTCTATGGATTGCTGACCATTTAGCCACTTTTTATATATGGAGTTACCAGCTTCTTAAATGATTATGCAAAGGGCCTCTCTGCAAGCCTATAATTGTCCCACCTTAAGCAAGCAACTGGTTCTCTAATGTAGAAATAGCACGGGTTTCTTGCAGAATCCAGTTTTCCATAGTTGCACTACAACAGAATATAACTGATGTCACTGATTACTGAGACTCATACAAAAAATAGCTAACAGCTCTGCCTCCTGCTAAGAATTAAAGTTTATCAAGAGACTATGCTCCTGAGGCATATACTGCTACATTAAAACAGAAAGCATCTAGACAGGACAAGGATGCGCTTTAATAGGAAGACAGCTGAGCTGTGATCCTAAATTCATTTTTGACATGTTGGTTAATAAGTAAAATTAGCATTCATAGAATTTAGGCACCGTGACCTTGTCAAAAACATTGCAAGTATTTGGTATACCACAGTTTATTACAAAGAGATGGTGATGAACAAACTGTAAATGCAGCTTTTGCTGCTTCTATATAAATAATTATAGTCTGCAGATCTCTAGACCAGAAACGTTCACAGCTTGGGTTTTTTTTTTCACATTTAGATGTGCTCTCAATTACAGAAGTTGGGGCCTATTTTTCAGCTATACTGTTTTCTTTTTGCAATGAAGATGCACATACAGTATAGCATTCAGGACCTAGTAGTCTGGAAACTATACTACCCTGTGTAAAAATCTTGGTATGTGGGTGGATGGGCAGAAAGACAGAGAGTGACAGAGACAGAAATAGAAATACACCTACAACTTTGTTAGTACTGGAGCAGTGTAAATTTTAGTCATGTTCCTGTCTGACGCCAGAGCTCTAAAACCATAACTGACTTACAATTTTCATTATAAGTATCTTATTATCATAGAATCATGGAATCATAGACTGGTTTGGGTTGGAAGGGATCTTGAAGATCATCTAGCTCCAGCCTCCCACGCTGCCATGAGCAGGGCTGCCACCCACTAAATCATGGTGCCCAGGGCCCATCCATCATGCCCTTCAACACCTCCAGGGATGAAGCATCTACAACTTTTCTGGGCAACTTGTAGTATTATATAATGTGTAAAATTATTGTATCTACTTACTCTTCTTACTATCTTTAAAATATTCAATTTCTGTAACTGAACCTGTATTCTCCTGTCTCCTTGAAGCATCTGCATTTCCTTCTCTTACCTTTGGGATTCTAGTTAAAAGACCATAAACATTCGTATAATAATTTGAAAGAATTCAAAAATATCTTTAATAGAAGGCAAACTTAAAATTTCTAGTCAAAAATCTGACATGACATAACTTCTCTCTAATATCTATCAAGTATTAGTGTAGTACTAACTCTTCAAACAAGTTTGCATACTTAGCTAGCTTTGCTCTTTCTCATTTGTACATTAGTTGTATATAACTGATTACAAAGATACATATAAAACCTCGGTGCAAAAGTGAATATTCTGCTGATATTTTGTAAAGAATTTTTTCTTATTTTGGCTGGAATGCAATCTTACCTGCCAGTGTATGGCTGTTGTATTGGAATATTGCATTTTATATAAAGATGGTTGGAATATAGAGCATGGCTTTTATAGAAGGAATAAGCCTAAATTAACAATAAATCATTCAGAGCAGATCCTCTGAATAAATAAGTAGGATAATTTCAGCAAAGTTGGGAAAGATTGTCTTTCTGACATTCCTATTTACTTCTGTTAATTGCAGTATGCATACTTGATCAGATTCAGTTAATGTATTGCAAAGGTTTCTATTGATTTCAAAAGAAACAAGGTAGTTTAATAGATTTTTTGTGCTAAGTGAAATTAAGCCTTTTGAGCAGAACATGAAAAAATCACAGAGCAGGATATTACAAATCATAGAGAAATAAATGTTACATCGATTTCAGTGGCGAATTGTGAGTATTTTTATGACAAGTGAACTACATTAATATAGACATGAGATTGTTTGTGCCACCAGATTCACATGAAAATAATCTACTTATTAAATATGAGGATGTCATAATCTAATATTACTGCCTAGATATATAATTTTAAAAAATATCTTTCCTATATTTGTAGAAAATTAATGAAAAATATATTTTTCTGTTAAAAGTAAGAAGAATGGGTTCAAAATAACAACAAAATACAATAAGGTATATATTTTTTCTTGCTAAAATACATTTCAATTATTTTGGTTGGTTGACCTGTTGTGAATCTGAATTTGGTAAGCATAGAAGCATTTATTTCTCTACATTTATATTTTCTATACTTTATTAACCCATAGCATCTATGATATTAGAATGTAAACTCAGTACTCCTTTAAGAGACATTTTAAAGTGCCTACTGTCTTAGGATGGGCTAATTTTCCTGGTTTCCTGATGTTGCTGTGGTATCTTTGCATACGAATTATTAATACTATTATAATTCTATTTGTGTCATTCAATTTAAGGCAAGAGTGTAGTATTTTTCAATTTCTATAAAATTTTCATTACCTGCTCTCCAAAACAGAAGAAAATCAATGATTAAACACTTTCCCTCAATTACCTCTTTATTTTATATCTACCATTTTTGTTCATCTAGTATATAATTAATGAAAAAGTAGTGATTGTAAAATCCTGTAATATTTTATGGTCTTCCTTTCTATGATTTTATTTAGGGCATAACAGTCCTGTTTGTGTCTTTCTGGCAGACCACTGTTCAGAAAGATTAGTCAGTACACAGAACTGCCAACTTTACTGTATAATATTTCATATTGTTCTCTAACCCACCTGCTATAGTCATTTATAATTCAACTCATAGCATCTGGACAGAGTCCTGTGTTCTATATTTTGTCTTTGTATCTCTTTTATTTTGTAATTTTTTCATATACCTCACATAAATGAGATTATCTTGATTCCATAAATTAGGGTTATTTTCTTCACAACCATTCCTAGACATAATACAGTTAAGTTACTACCATTTAGTGAATTAAAAAAATAAAATAAAAAAAAATACTTGTTTTGTGTTTTGGTTCTTTCACAGTTTGCTATCACCATCTGTCCACAGAATCCTCAAATTCTCAAAGCTCTTCTCTTTAATCCTGTCACTTCCTCCCTTGAAGACTTCCTGTTCATCTTTCTATGAGCATTTTTAATACAGTTTTCAACTGAAGCAAAATACTTGACAACAAAACAAGAAGAAAGAAGCTTATATTCCAAATACATTAGTTCAGTGAATTTTTTTAAGAGATATATTAAATTATTCAGTTTTAAGATCAGTTCTTTCCCTTACCATAGGCACTCTTGTCTCCTCTGTTCTAGTTAGCAACACCTTTGTCTTCTTTCAACAGTAAAGCTGTGAAAACCCACAAAGTAGCCAATGAGTTATGTCAGTCAGGTATTCCCTTTATTATTTTATTAATGCTGGGTGTGTGGGGGATCACTCCACCAAACATGCACCAAAGAGAGAAATGACTACATACTTAGAGGCATAGCATATATACATTCATTACATTCCAAGAAAACAAACCAGAATTCCAAGAAATAGTTAATATTGTCCCACCCTCCTGTGAATACATGGTGGGGATCTCTGGTGGTTGTAGGATGAAGGCTAGTACTCATTTTTGCTGTGAATTTCTGACCTTTTAAGGGGGGCAGCCCATACTAGTTCCTACTGATCTTATCTTCAACAACAGGACATCTGTTCTACTTTCTTATCTTTACTTGACAACAAGTTTCACAGCCTCAGCATTTTGTTTTTGATTTATGCAGTCCTTCTGTCCTTCAGCTTGTATCTGCCCAAGTTATGCAAAAGGCTGTTCTCACAATATGGAAAAGCTGTTCTCATGAGTCAACAGAATATATGAATATCTATATGTATAGTATGCAAGATTAGAAAAAGTTCTTCACTGTGAGAATTTTTAGGCACTAAAAGGGGCTCCTGAGGGTAGTGGTCACAGACAGTGGTCTCATTGTCAAGTCTGACAGAGTTCAAGAAGAGTTTGGACAATGCTCTTAGGTGTGTGATTTAATTTTTGGATGGTTTCATGAAAAGTTAGGATCCTTTTGGGTCTCTTCCAACTTGGGATGTTCTACAATTCTATACACATACATATAACCCTACCAGTTAAGGAATCAAAGATTTACCATCATGGGAATGTCTGATTCCTGAGCCTACCACGTCAAGGTAATTGCAAGTTAAAAAAATATTAGACTGACTTTCAGCATGGGCATTCTTTGTGCTAATGGTCATTTCTTACGTTGATATTACTACTATCTGTATAAAAGTGCTTGCCCATAACATTCATACTATATGTTAGCTGTGAGTATGCAATGCCATGGATCTGATGCCACGCAGTTAGCTAGAGCTCATGGTGACCCGTAGTCATTCAGGACAAGTTCCTCAGATCAGGTATTGCTGTAATAAGACAAGTCAGAACTAAAGCATCTTTGCTTTTACTTTCTTGCTTTTTTTTTTTTTGTCCTTTCATCCTTTTGTTTTCACAGAACAACTCACCTAATTGCAATTCTTCATGTTTATCTTGTTCATTGTTCTTCATCTTACAAATTCTGGGCCATTACTAGAGAGTTATTTACGTATTTTATCATGGATCCAAAGTACTTCAACAATGACTTTATTTGCCACTTTGGTTATCATTAAAATGCTTATATACCTATGCAAAATTGTCGGGTTTTTTAATTGATGGTCAACTAAACACCACAACCACGCTCTTACTCCACTTTCTCAGAGGAAAAGTGGGAAATAATATGATGAAAAAGGGCTCGAGGGTTGAGATAAGGACATGAAGATCAACTGTCAATAATTGTCACAAATAAAACAAACTCAGTGTAGGGAGATTAACATAGCATATTCCCTTCTACTAACAGACTGAAGCAGTGAGAAATTAAAAGCAAACTAAAGTAATCTTCCCATCTCATCCACTCACTTCTACATCCTCCCCTCAGGTGGTGCAAAGAAATGAGAAATGGGGGATGCAGTCAGTCCGTAATGGTTAATCTCTGCCACCTCTTCATGGTTACTCTGTCACTGCTTCAGCATGGTGTTCCCTTCCTTGGGGTGCTGTCCTTCTCAAACTGATCCTCTATATCCTTCCCCTAGGCTGAAACTCTTCAAGCACTGCTCCAACACAGCTCTGTACCATGGTACCCACCACTCAGGATCTGCTCCACACACGTCCCTGTGGGCAGCAGTTCCCTCAGCCTTCCTGCCCCACTGCAGTCTGCTCTTCACAGTCCGAAGCTCCAGCCCAAAGTGCCCCTATGGGAGCCCTCCATGGGCTGCCTCCTTCAGGCCTCATTCACTGCTGCCCCTGGCCTCCTTCATGGCTTCACAGGGAGATCTGCTCTGTGTGGTGTCATGGGCTGCAGGGGGAGAGCCTGCTCCTCCACGAGCCTCAGCTGCAGGAAGCTTCTGCTCCATGCCTAGAGCATCTCCTACCCTCCTTCTGCGCTGACCTGGGAGGAGGCAGGGCTGTTTCAATTACATTTCTCATTCCTTTTTCCCAGATGCTGCTGTGCACCAATTTTTTCCTTTCTTAAATCTGGTCTTCCAGAGTCATACCCAGTATTATTCACTTGCTCCGCTGCACTTTGGTTGATGCCTAACTTTTGCTGTAAAAATGAAAAAAAATGATGACATATGAACAGCACATCCAGTGATCAGTCACACAAATTCGTTTGATTGTCTTCAGTCAAGTAGATTAAAAGATTGAGAGATATACTACACCATTCCTTTTCATCTTTTTTTTCACACGTTCCTTTGAATGTTTCTGCATTGTTTCTGTTGTCATCTTTGTGACTGTATTGGGTTTGCATGGAAATTAGTAAAGAGGAATTTGTAAATGCAGTCTCAGTGTGATCAGGAGCTGACTCTATGACAGGCACAGACAAATCCAGCCAGACCCTAAATGGACCTAGTACTGGCCAGAGCTGAGCCAATCAACTACCCTGGTGGTGCCTCTGTGATAATGTATTCAGAAAGAATAAAGAAGGCTGCTAAAAATACATGCTGCAACAGCTGTGAGAGAAAGGAGTGAGAAAAATGTGTGAAAAACAACCCTGCAGACACCAAGGTCAAAGAAGAAAGAAGGAAGGGGAGGAGGCCCAGGTGCGGGAGTAGAAATTCTCCGGCAGCCTGTGGAGATCACTGTGAAGTGGGTTGAAACCCTGCAGCTCATAGAGAAATACATAATTACAGATATCTACAATATAGTCCATAGAGACACCGCACTGCAGTAAACTCATGGCAGGAATTGCAGCCCATGGAGAGACACTCACAATGGAATAGATTTCCTGACACAAACTGTGGTCTGTAGGGGATTGATGCTGAAGCATTCTTGTCCTGAGGTCTGCACCCCATGGAAAGGACCCCTCATAAAGGAGGTGCTCCATGCCCTTTATCATCTCTGTGGACCTCTACTGGACTCTTTCTCATAAATCCCTGTCTTCTTTGTACTGGGGAGACCAGAACTGGACACTGCTCTAATATACAATATACATATTGTGTATACATAAAAATATATTAAACATATGTATAATGTATATGTATAGATGTAAAATATATTAATAATAGTTATACATATGTTATGTATATGCAAGATATGCACATATAATATATGCATATGTATATAAAAACATATATATAATATATTCCAATAGACAGTGCTTTTTATTGTATTTTCTCCTCCTTTCTTGCTGAGCAGGGAGAATGAGTGAGGGGTTTAGTGGGAATAGGCAGTCAGCCAAGGTTAATGCACCACAGCCATGTAGTTTGTTCTGTATGTCAACAAAGGCAGCTTTAAAAGCGTTCCTAAAAGTTGCTACAATGCTTAGTATAGACCGAAATGCCTGACCTAATTATTAGTTTTGAAAGCATGTAGAACTGTGAAGCCTGTACCTGAGCACTTCTGTAGCACTGCCTTTCTGTCAAAATGACCTATTGTAGACACTGTAAACCCTTTTGGTTGGAGCTTAAACAATTTTCTCCTGTCTAGTTCCCTTTATGTTTTTAATAATTTTATCATGAGAATCATGAAGATAGACCTCAAATAGTCAAGTGAACTTGTTTTCATTCCAGCCACAGGTGACTTTGACTTCAATGATAGGCCATATCTCAGATATAGAGGGAGAGGAATAGAGGAATTAGTTTCAATATATGAAAAGTCCCATAAAATTTGTTTTTATTACAGTGAACAAAAAGAAAAGGATATAAAGGAGGGAAAAAGAAAGAGATGCATCTTATCTAAGACATGAATTTGCAAATGACACAAAACTGGAAGAAGTGGTTGGTGAACTAGATGATAGCTGTGCAATTCAGAGGTACTTTGACATTTCAAAACTGCACTGGCAGATATCTCCTAAAGTTCTTAAAAGGAAAATTCCAAATCATGCATCTAGAAATGCAGGAAATAACTTCATGCACCAGCACAAGCAGGAGGCCTACCTGCTGGAAAGCAACTTGACATAAAAGGCAATGAGATATGATTATGAGCCAGCAACGCACCCCTGCAATGAAAGAGGCCAATAGCTTCTTAGGTTGTGTTAAAAAGAGCGTTGCTAACTCTTCAAGGAAGGTGATTCTATTCTTTAGCTGCCTTTTATTTACCAGAATAGGTATTTCTCTCTCTCAAACCATAGCATTTTTTAGAAGCAGAACATATTTAAAGGTAAATAAAAAGTGTTTCTTTGCCCTTCTGTCATCAAAAAATGAAACAACAAATGCTGTTTAGGTAGATAATTTTTGTTATCATTTCCCCCTCTTCTCTAGCATCCCATATTTTCAGTATACAAAACTATATTTAACTCTTCATTAAGTGCATTGAGCCAATTGTTAAATTTCCCATGCACAGAGTTGTTTTTCACATTTGCTAATGTTAATTGTATTTTTGTGGGGGTCCTGGTATAAGTACTCTTTAGTTAAAAATTTGACTTTTCTTATATAGTCTATACTTTTATGTCCTATATTTACTATTCCTATTCTTATTCCATTGTATCACAACCCCTTGCATGCAGTCAGCCAACAAATTCTTAATCCACCAAACAGTCCATCCTTCAAATCCATACATCTCCAATTTAGAAAGAAGGATGTGGTGAGGGACCATGTCAAAGGCTTTGCAGAATTCCAGGTAGATGACATCCATCACCCTTCCCCTGTTCACCAATGTCATCAACTTCATCATAGAAGGCCACTAGATTGATCAGGCAAGATCTGCCCTTGGTGAAGCCATGTCTCAGATCACCTCCTTGTTTCATATATACCTTAACATGATAACCAGGAGGATCTGCTCTATGGTCTTCATAATATTCCAGAACAGTATGGATCAAAGTAAGAATTTATTGCTATAGATAAATATCTGAGTGCTTCTTCTTGGCTAATTATGCTGACAGAAGTTGGACTGAACAGAGTAGCAGCATGCCTTGCACCTTAGCCATTAGCAGTTGTAAAGAAGTATAAGAATATGTGCTATGCTTTTGCAACACTGAAGGTACTAACTTTTACCAAAGGAAAAAGACAAAAAAACAACACAGTGCTTTATTGAACAATTATTTATACACAAATCCTGTTGAATTTATTTAGTGTTTAATTTTACTACATTAATCTCAACATCTTTACCTTTCAAAATTTTCTGAATTATCAATTCGAAGCTTAGCACATTTTGTTGATAAATTGTATCATATGATTTTAAGAACTAAGTGGAACAATTTGGCAGGTTAGGATTTAAAATGTAATTCAAGAATTTTCCAAATGAAAAAGGTGCTAGTAACAAAGTAACTCACAAGGGCACATTTCATAAGAGAGAAATGATTATGGATGAGCATAAAACAGTACTTCTAGGCTTTCTATTCTAAATAGACTTTTGAGATTCTAACACATTTTGAATTTCTAGCTTGTTTTCAAGATTTTGGAGGGCTGAAGACAAGCATAACATGTAATATCTGGTTGCCTACCTGATGATCTTTTGTTGTTACTGATGTTGTTAAAAATGTTGGAAAAAAACCTCTTCCATTTTGAGTAAAGAATTTTACTATTTGAAATAACTGCCTACATGAAGACTCTCATATATAATATACAATCTGATCACTGCAGAGATGTAAAACAGACCCAGAAGTTTCACTGTCTTTGTTATTATATACATATATATATATATATATACACATATAGGTTAAATGCATCTAAGAAAATTATCTATACTTAATTCCTCTTTGAGCTTAAGCTCAAAATATCCTCCAACCCAGGAGAGTGTTATAATCATTGTATCTAGTTTCCTTTTTTTTTTTCCTGTACTGCCATGTTTGTTACCATTATGTGTATCAGAGGACCACAGGATAATTCAGGTGGGAAGAAAATATTTGAAGTCTCCAGTCCAACCTTCTGCTCAAAACAGGGGCAGCTTTGAGATCAGAACAAGTTGTTCAGGATTGTTTTGAACAGGATATTGAAAACCTCTAAGGACAGAGAGGAACAGTCTGTCTAGGTAACTTGATCATTTGTCCTCAAGCTTCTGTACATCAGCTTCTTCTCACAGTGCAAGCACCGTAGCCTTGATCATCCTGTTGACCTTCTGCTGAGCTTGCTCCAATTTGCAGGTGTCTTTCCTTTACTGGATAGCACTGAACTGTACTAATAAGTGTTGACCGTCCTTATTACAAAGCTTAGGAAGTGTGGAATAGTTGAGTGGATGGTGAGGTGAGTTGAGAACTGGATGACTGGCAGAGATCAGAGGGTTGTGATCAGTGGCACAGAGACCAGTTGTAGGCCTGTACTTAGCAGTGTTTCTTGGGGGTCAGTGCTGGGTCTGGTCCTGTGTAACATCTTCATCAATGACCTTGATGAGGGGATAGAGTCCACCCTCAACAAGTTTGTTGATGATATGAAGCTGGGAGGAATGGCTGATACATGGGAAGGCTGTGCTGCCATTCAGCGAGACCTGGACAGGCTGGAGAGTTGGGCAGAAAGAAACTAGATGAAGTTTAACAAGAGCAAGTGTAGAGTTTTTCACCTAGTGTGGAGTAAACACATGCACTGTTACAGGCTGGGGGATGACCTGCCGGAGAGTAACTCTGAGGTGAGCAACAGGTTAGCCATGAGCCAGGAGTGTGCCCTGGTGACCAAGAAGGCCAGTGGTATCCTGGGATGCATTAAAAAGAGCATGGCCGGCAGGTCAAGGGAGGTGATCCCCTCTACTCTGCCCTGGTGAGGCCTCACCTGGAGTGTTGCATCCAGTTCTGGGCTCCCCAGTACAAAAAAAGACAGGGATCCCCTGGAAAGATTGTAGCGAAGGGCTACAAAGATGATAAAGGGCCTGGAACACCTCCCTTATGAGGAAACTCTGAGAGACCTGGGTCTGTTCAGTCTTGAAAAAAGAAGACTCAGAGGGGATCTTATCCACATCTATAAATTTCTAAGGAGAGGGAAGTAAAGGGGCAAGGACAGACTCTTTTCAGCAATGTGTGGTGGTAGGACGAGGGGAAATGGGCAAAAACTGATGCATAAGAAGTTCTGCACAAATGTGTGTTGTAACTTCTACACAGTAAGAGTGATTGAGCACTGGCAAAGCTGCCCAGAAAGGTGGTGAAGTCTCCTTCTCTGGAGATTTTCAAGGCCCACCTGGACACCTATCTGTGCAACCTGGTCTAGGGAGCTGCTTTGGCATTGGGGTTGGACTAGATGATATCTAGAGGTCCTTTCCAACCCCTAAAATTCTGTGATTAAAAGGGAGGACAATAACTTCCCTGAACCTGCTTCTTGCAATCCTGTAACACATACTATGTTTGTATCAGGGCACACTGATATCTTGAGTTTGCTGTCCCCAGTGACTTCTCCCCAAAGCTGCTCACTAGCCTGTCAATTTATGTCACTCCTTGGGAGTCTTTGGCAAGACTTTGTATTTTACTTTGTTGTACATCCTGAGGTTAATAGTGGCTCATTCTACTGTTTGGCAGCCTTGTTCATGTACTGACTCTTTACCTCATTGTATTGCAATTTGCAAGTGTAATGGGAGTGAATTCTATTATTTTCTCCTGATCTTGAACAACAATTTAAAACAAGACACTGCAAATCTGTAATTCTGTGATATCTTTAGTAATCCTCTGCTGTAGTTAACTGTTAATTTTCTAAAATATTTAGTAAATAGGTGAATTGTATAGGTGAATTGTATAGGTGAATATTGTAAATAGGTGAAATGACTGAAATTTTTGAATATTCACATAAATTGTAAAAGAAAATTCATAATATTATTTCATGAATCATAGCATTTTGATTTGAAGAATGAAAATTTAAGTAGTTTCATTCAAACTAAGAAAGATATGGAAAATATACTGAGAATAGTTAATAGAAGTTCACAATGTAATGATGCATCATTCAGATAAGTCAGAATTAAAGCTGCTAAAATCTTTGAGACAGACATCTAGAAAAATACCTTTGGTAATTTTTAAATATTCTTCACACAATATACAGCTGTTGTTATTTCCAGGTCTTGTGGACAGTTAGCACTAATGAAATTGAGATTATTTTTAAGATCATTGAACAGAAGGAATAAAAATAAACCTAAATAAAATCGTGCTATAGTTTAATCCAAGAATTTACTTGTATTTCTCCTACTCACAACTCTCCAAACTCATTCTGGAACTGGCAGCCTGGCAGCCTGAGCTGCTCAGGTAGGTAAGTAATCATCTCTCACCATGAGAACTCAGTGGGTTGGTAATAGACCATTAAATCATAATGATTTTGAACGGTTGTTGCTTTTTTTTTTTTTTCAGTTGGAAATTATCCTTCATTGGATACTTTTTCTTTATTTATATCCGAAACTCGAGGAACTACACTTCAAGAAGCTGCACATGTTTTTATTGATGTAGCCAACGCCACTGACTGAAAAATATTATTACATCCTGATCTCCCTAAATACCAGAGATGTGAAAACTGTCTAAATAGATTTAAATTGGACACAAAGCTCCTAAATCATTGAATTTCAGACACAGAATAATGATTTTAAACATCTATCATACAAATTAGAAAGTACAAAGTATTTATATTTTCATATAGAAAAAAATGTTCCTTTATGTTAATGAGTGTTATAGAAATATTCATTGAGACTGTACAGATTTGCAAGAGTTTTTCAAAGTTATTTTGAATTTTTGAATGATTTTCATATTAAGAACAACAAAAAAATTACTTAATAAAGTTTTTTCTTCTCTAATAAAAATAAACTATTTTATCATTCTGAAAAGATAAATCAGTGACTACAGGACTCAAGCATTTGTTTAAAATTAAGGAATCACAGAATGGTGGAGGTTGGAATTGTTTTCTGGAGTTCATCTGGTCCATACCCCACTGGTCAATCAGGGGCACCCAACACAAGTTGCACAGAAACATGTCCAAGCTTATGAAGATCTGTAAGGAGAGAGACTCTACAACCTCTCAAGTCAATCTGTGTCAGTGCTACATCACCCACACAATAATGAAATTATTCTTGAGGTTTAGATGAAACTTCTTGTGTTACAGTTTGTGCCCATTGCCTCTTGTTCTTGCACTGTGAACCACTGAACTCACCTCTATTCTCTTTGCACTTTCTCTTTCCATATTCATTTATAGTGATGAGATCCTCCCTGAGCCTCTTTTCTATACTTAATAGTCTGAATTCTTGCAGACCTTCCTCATAGGATAGAGGATCTAATTCCTTAATCATCTTGGTAGCCCTAAAATGAACTCTGGAGAATCTCCATGTCTCTGTTGTACTGGAAAACTCAGAACTAGATACAGTACTGCAAGTGCAGCCTTACCAGTGCACAATAGTGAGGAAGGATCATCTCTCTTGACCTGCTGGCAATATTTTGCCTAATGAAGCCGATAATACTGTTAGTCATTTTAACAACAAGGACAGATTGGTTACTCATGTTCAACCCGAAGTCCTCCAGAACACCAAAGAGTACTTTTCTGCAAAGCTGCTTATCAGCTAAAATGTCAGTGACAGTTTTAATGTAGTTCTTGCTTCTGTCCTTTCGATCCTGCAATAGGAATTGCTAGTAATAAATTAGTTAAGAATTTAAGTAATTATAGTAACATAACTTACATTCAGTATTTGAAGGAAAAAAATATTTCCTACAGTATCTCCTGAAGCTTTCTGTAACAGGGCTGAAAAACTAGTGCTCATCATCACTTTCATTGTACAGTGCTCTTAGGTGTTAATCAGCAAGGAGTCAGACCTTGTAGCTATGACACACCTTTAGTGCAAGTGCAAATATTTCAGCAATGTAAAATAAAACTGAGTACATGGGAACATAATGCTCTTATGGGTCAGGCTACTGATATAAGCTTTTCATAGTGTATAGTAATTGGATCAACCCAGAAATTGATGCTTTTTCAAATGGGACAGTAGTCCTTGCATGCACTTCTCAGATTATCTGACTGCAGGTGTTATTTTTTTCTTAAATAGATAGGATTCTAAATCGTTATGATATCTTCTACCAAAATGAAACAAAAGGTTCAAAATATTGGATTAAATTATTTTATAGCAACTTTTGGAAACCAGTACTATCAGTTAATTAAAGTTTGTCTATATCTTCCATTGTATTTGAAGGCTTTACTCTATTTAATTCATATTCATGAATTGTCTATTTCACAAATAATTTAAAAATCAAAATGCTGTTCAAAATCAACAGACTTCAAAAGTGGAACTACTTAAATTAAGTCCTTCACTTTCATATCATTTATTCACATAGTAATATACAAATCCAAAAGATGTGGAAGAGAATTGGTATAAAAATTCTTCCACTTAATTATTTATTATCTAGATGTTAAATATTGGTAGTTTGTCACAGTAATTTCACAAATTATGCATACATAAAATATAACGGAAATATGAGAAAAAAATTCTAGTCTATATATAATGTGACCTAAGACTTGCCTTGATGATTGTAAGCAAATTGCATATAAAACTTTCCAGTTTCTTTTTACCTTGATATTTTCATCTGAAAGATGTAATAAAACAGTATATACTTAAGAAGGGCAAAACCTGTCATCTGCTAGGCAGCTAGGAACTAATTATTTTGGACTTTAAGCTACTAATATAAGACGCAGAGTTTTTAGAATGAATGTAGTCAGGCAAAAGTGTTCATAAACACCACAGAATAAATATATATATATTTATTATTGGATCACATGTAAAATTTTCCATTATATATTGTCAACAGTTATGGGCCAGAGTAGCTCAGCTCTGTGATGACTGGGGCAAGGGGACCCACGGACTCATGCTTTGGGAAAGGGGAATGGGAAAAGGAAAAAAGGAAAATGGAGATGGGCCTGAAAACAAAAGAGTGACAACGATCTGAGAAGGAAAGCTAGTTTACTAAATAAGATATTGGAACACAAAAAACACAATATAATACAATATAATTGAAATTGAAGCTAATAAATCAAATAAAATAAGCAAGAGAGAGTATCTGACATACCGAAGGTCTTACACTAAACATTGAAGGCGAGACAGGTAGGGAGCACCTGCTGCTGAGTTGATCCAATAGGGGAAGAGACTGTGTCTCATGACACGTGAAATGTTTTTATCTTTCTCTCTGAGTGGAAAACAGAAAAATGCAAAGCAATGTAAAGTCCTCTGGGATATGTAGTTCTCTTCTGAGACAGGCATACTCAGAACTATCAATGATCCACAGAGCTCAAGCATTCTTTAACTCCCAGTGCACTAAATGATGTTATGATGTGGAATACCAATACCAAGAATCATAAAACCAAGACATAGATGTATATTAATTATATGAATTCTGAATTTTATATTTCAAAGAAATAAAATTCTCTCCTACAAAGAGCTTTTAAAGATATTTCCAAGTATTCTATTCACATCTTAAATATAATTATATTAAAAAATGTTTTCCCATAGCCAGTGCTTAAAATATGCTTTATACTCTATTTATTTGGTTTAAAAGCTTACTGTAACACAGATAAAGAGAGCACATTGTGATCTAGAAGCTAGTGAACATCAGCTTAACTAAGTTATCTACAAAAAGACACAGTATTTAATGTGACTCTTTAGTGTGTACCTACTGCCTCCAGTTCCTCTTGCAGGAGAATATATGTACCCCAGTGGTCCTATGTCATATCTATCAGCCCCAAGCATACAGCAGAGATATGCTGAGGAGTTTTAGGTGACACTGGATGTCAGTATCAAGTCAGATAAATGTATCCCTAGTTATCTGAATTCCCATTTGTTGAGAGTAGCTAATTCTCAGATGGATCAGAAGTAGGTATGTAGTGAAATTTGGCACAGTATCCAAGATACCAGCCTAGGGCTGACCGATAAGATCTATACAAACTGGAACCTTTCAGAAGACAAAGTTGAATGTTAGGGCTTTTCTGATAACACTAAATAGCTGTGTCTAGGCAACTGAGTAAGCTCCTTACACCATATAAAACCCAATTTGTTTATATGAAATCCATGTTAAAACCTGTTATCTCCAGGATTAACTGTTGTAATTATGTTGTTTTGATGTATGCATATATAAATATAAAAGTTGTATAAATGAACAGTGATAATATTTTGTTGATGTTTCTAAATGTGAACTTACGAGCTATGCCCTTGATCTGATGGCTGCTAAAAGATACTAAGCAAAATGTCTCTAAAATCATTCTGTTAACTTTTTCTTTAATAATTTCTTAACAATCCCATTGCATCATATATACTGACACTGTAAATGCATTAGCTACGGAGTATGCCTGTATCCATCTTCTCTGCATATAGTTTATTTTATTTTTCTGATCAACTTTCAATCTCTGACAGGGAGAAAAATAGCTTTTTCTGCACAAGTATATTTGATCTATTTTTGATACAGGAAGTGAAGATGGACTGCCCAGGTGAGAAGATCAAGGTTCAGTGGGAGATTGAGTTTTCAAAAAGAGTAAACGTTATTTCCCTCTAGTGTGCAGAGAAGAGCAGAGAAATACAGCTAGTTTAGCTGTATCTGAAGTATTTCTCAGATAGCTAGGAAACCTTAATCTAATCTAAACCCAGCTGCTCCATTTAATCCAGACACTGGTTTCTTGCCATAAGTTTAACCAATCTCAATGTAGAGCAGGAAATTGATGCTCATTAATAGCACTAGTGCTATAAATCATGAGTTATTCTGCATTTATTACAAAATATTTTGAGGCCTTTTTCTTCCCCTAGAAAGCATCCTGATTTTAATTTGTATTACTTTTGTTCTCTTTATGAGTTGCTTTTTCCAATGATTTTCATGATTATTGCGATAATCTTTTCTGTTGCTTAGTCAAGGCCTGCTCAATATATTCACTTTAAACAGTGCTGTTAATGACAATACTATTTTAAATATGGCAAATCTGCGTGAAATGTAAGAAGCAGAACATGTTTTTACTGGATAAATATGTGTCAGGCTGCATTTCAATGGCACTTTTAAAAGGGTATGACTGTTTTGGAGTAAAAAATGTTGAGCATGTGTTTTTTTGTTTTGTTTTGTTTTTTCTTGTGAGAGATAGAACTCAAGTTGGTCATTTCATAATGTCTTTGTATAATTTTAGGATCACTATGACAAAGTCATCTTTTTTTTTTTTTTATGAGTCAGATATGATAAATAAAGTGCTTTAAGTGCTCTAATATTCACTGTCAATAGCAAAAGGAAATCTCAAGTGAGGTGTCAGGATGCTATAAATCTTTCTTTTTAAAAGGCATATATATTCTACAGGTTATATACTGTATATGATTTTAAACTTTTTTTATAAACTTTTGTTTCACAAAAAAAAAAAATACATATATATATATATTGATTTCTTCAGTTATGAAAGAGTTCTGTAAGAAATCGAAGAAGCTGTGTATCCCTCAATGCTTTTCTTTCATCCTTTTGTCATGAAGTGGGCAACTTTAATTTTGATCAGAGAGCAGCTCTGCCCTTCTGCAACCTGAATGTCATTTGTCAAACACAGCTGGTGGGCCCAGGGACCACCTGGGCACGGCACACCAGATCTGGAGACAAGACAGGCTTTGTGGCTCAGTGGGTATACTCAAGCCTCTGCCAGCTGTTGAGTTCATACTGCAACTCCACAGGGACAGAATGGTCTGATATGGAGTTGTGCCTCCTCATGGCTATAAGGAGCTGCACTGGCCTGTATTAGAAATAGTGTAGCCAGCAGGAGCAGGGAGGTGATCATCCCCCTGTACTCAGCTCTGGTGCGGCCGCACCTCGAGTACTGTGTTCAGTTTTGGGCCCCTCACTACAAGAAGGACATTGAGGCCCTGGAGCGTGTTCAGAGAAGGGCAACAAGACTGGTGAGGGGTCTGGAGCACAAGTCTTATGAGGAGCGGCTGAGGGAGCTGGGATTGTTTAGTCTGGAGAAGAGGAGGCTCAGAGGAGACCTTATTGCACTCTACCACTTCCTGAAGGGGGGTTGTGGTGAGGAGGGGGTGGGCCTCTTCTCCCTGATAAATAACGACAGGACGAGAGGGAATGGCCACAAGTTGCGCCGGGGAAGATTTAGATTAGACCTGAGGAAACATTTTTTCTCTGAAAGAGTGGTCAGGCACTGGAATGGCCTGCCTAGGGAGGTGGTTGAGGCACCATCCCTAGCGCTGTTCAAGAAGCGTTTAGATGAGGTGCTAAGGGATTTGATTTAGTAGTTGGGTAGGGATAGTGATAGAAGGATGGTTGGACTAGATGATCTTGTAGGTCTTTTCCAACCTTATGAACCTATGAACTTACACCACTGCATTTCACATCAAGACACAACCCACCAGTCAACTTTTCTGGCTGTATGGTAGATATAAGGGAAGATTAGAAGCAATGATTGTCACTACAGCAACTGTGCAAAGTGGAAAGAAGACCTAAGCCATTTTATAATTAAATGTTTGAAGTTAGCACGTAAAAATTGCTTGAGAGGAGCAGTATTGCCCTCAAAATGGAACTAAAGAAAATTTGCTTGCCATTACTCCAACTGCTTATTCCACTTCCACTTAATACATTTTAAATGCATTTAAAAAATCTAATGAAGTCTTCCTCTCAGCTCTCGAGATAAATATCCCTCAAACTGTAAGCTTTTCAGGACAGAGACTATGTCATTATAATGTATGTGATTGTGAATTTTTAAACATTATGAGCCCCCTTTGAAAATTATGACTTCAATAAGTAACGATAATGCTGTCCAAATGCTTAAAAATGAGCTTTACTGGAAAGGTATTTTTGCAAAGAAAATGACAGGTGAAACTTTCTCTGATGAATAACATCAACACAGAAAAGCATCAGAATAATTGTATTAGCTAAGTTCTGCTGGCGCCTGCGTTATGAAATGAAGTCAGTGCCTGCTATGGACAGATAAATCAACTATTGCTTCATAAAATGCAGCTGGACTTATTCAGTCATATTATCCATAAACGTGTTATTCCCATCATGGCCATTTTGAAGAGCGCACTCAATGAATAAATAAATACACAATATGCTAATGTAATTTTTGGATGATTTAGTAATGGCATGCAAAATATGCTCAGTTGCTGTTATACTAGGCAGAGGAACACTTTATGCTTGCCAGAAAGCTTTGATTTATCAATATTTATATTTCTCTTATACAAGGTCAAAAGAAGACATCAGAATTCTTTCTTCCTTGTCTACTTTTTGAGCTCCATACCCAGAGGTATAAAATCTTTGCCCATCATTTATCTGAATCAGTGTTGTAAGTGCAGTAGGATCACCTCTTATTTTAGGACACCTGAAGGCTTTGATGTCACATTCAGAATATGTGAACCTATACTAAACACTTCTCAGCTCATCGTTTTCACTAACCAAGGCAAATACCCTGATGTATGACAGACACAAACTTCACATCTACTTGTTATCATTTGGGTCTAGAATTCTTTTAGCATTACAACAGTATAACAGGTCCAATATGGTGTGAGGCAGTTATACTTAGCTAGAATGTAAAGATATTTTCTCTATTCATATTTAAAAATGTAAATTGAAGTCATATATTGATGGTAAAAGCCTAAAGTGAGATGTATAAATGTAGATGCCAGTACGAAAATTAGGGATCTATATTACTGTAATGGTAAGTGAAGGAACAACTCAATTGACATGAATTTTTAAGCATTAAGATAGTTGAGATCTTGAAGATATATGGATGAAGTTAACAGACGTGTAAAATGCCAAAACTCTTCTGTAATACTGGAGGCAGTGACATCCCAGGTGAAATAAAACATCCATGCTGAAGCAAGTGAAGCAGATTTATATTGATTATAACATTCTTATTTAAGGAAACATCTATATTTATAAATGTATTTAAATAGCTACATTTTAGAACTGGAAATTTTGGTTTTAAATACATGACATGCCCTTTTTTTCTTGAGTAACTGGCTGTGAGGTATGCTGATTTATACTTTCATCAGTTTGTATTTCCTCTTTGTTTCTTGGATGAATAACTAGATCATAAACAGAAAGCTTATACTCAGATTGAATCCTCTTAAGGAAAACATTTATTCAGTTTTTTAAGTAAATGTTCATTAGTAGATGTTTATTACTTTGTGCTTGTGTATATGCACGTACAAACACATTTTTATCTTTCTGTTGAATTTACTGAGATGGCCTGTTGATTTCCAATAAGTAATTTATTTTCTGGTAAATGCATATAGGTGTGAAAAGACCAGATAAAAAGCATTACATTTGGTATCTGTGGAAAAAAGTTTTCTTATTCAGAAAAAAAATAGTATTAAGTGATTCCCTCCATGGAGTTCAGAATTAGGATTAATTGTCTGACATCTAAAATGGCTTCAAATATATGGAAATCTCAAGGAAATCTCATATATATTCAGAAAAGAAAAAAAAAAAGACATCTGTCTCATCTGTCTGTCATTAATAGTAAGTAATTTAGTACAATTAAAGCCAGTAAAGTAGAATATTCTCAAAAAATACCCCCAAACAAACAAACAAAAAACTCAACACCCTCATTTAGATATGTATGGGAACTGTTGAGTCACAGCCTGAACCACTGATTGATCACCTGAGGTGAGCACTGAGTCAGCCACAGGAGCACAGGTGAAGGCAATGCACTGTGTGACTGGAAGGGGTGGAGCCTGGCCCCATTTAAGGGCTGGCCAACAGTGGGGAAGGGTCTCTTGTTGGAGATCCCTCCCCTGTGGAGTCCTGTGTGAATCTTTCTTTATTTACTGGTTGTCTGTATACCATCCAGATAAGCCATACAAAATGTACTACCCACCTCTATTATTTTCTGTGGGTACTGTTCTTTCGGGTTGTTCACCCTACAAGGTACAAACATCTAATTTAACAATTTCAGGTTTACAACTGAAAATCTTGCATGACTTTAATTCGATCCAATCTTAGTGTGTGTTTCTTTATACTGTTTATTCCTGGCTACTCTATATGCAGCAATATATGCTTACAAACCATTTATAACTACATATAAATAAACCATATAGTATGTACCTACATAATGACTTCAATGAGATGTGTGGAAGATTAATGGAAATTTGAAAATGAGCAAACTAAATGTTTGGTATTCAGGTAAACTTTAATTTGACAAAAGATGCATTGGTAGTTGAAACTGAACTTTGGATTTGAATTAGATTTAATTTTTAATTGCTTCAGGTAGAATTCAGCTATGTCTTACTTCTTGGCCTGGGACTTAGTTGCCTATGGTGTCTATGAGTACCTATCAGTAAGTCTTCTAGTGAAAAACTGAACTTGTCTAATGCTGCATCAATGGCCAGAAAAGAAACAAAAGGGCATCATAAAAAAACACTAAATGTCTTATTTCCAATATCAAAACTCTGTCCCCAGAACACACAACGAAAATACAATTAGCTAAATATCCTTTACTGTCTTTGAAATGTTGTAATACCTTAATCTTTTGAGAGGTTTTTTTTTTTTGGATGCAATTGTGTTTGGGTAGATTATTTTGTTAACAGTTAATAAGAAATCTTCCAGTTTATTTATTTTTGCTATATAACACAAATTGTCAACATAAATTTCTTTAGCATTACATAGTCAGTACAAGCATATAATTCCAGACAATCAAAAACTCATATGCCTATTAACCATAAAGTAAGTGTTTCACTTGAAGGATTAAGTTATAAAGAAAATAATTTAAGGAGTTATTAATATCGCAGTACATGCTTGCTGTTTCATTTTTTTGATGGAAGATTTTCTTCTATGTAAAAATTATCAGTGAAACTGTCTAACTTTAGAAAAAGTATTTATAACTCAGGGTGAAAAGTCTCACAGTTGATGTTTGTCATAGCTGACAGTGCAAAGAGCACTTTCAATACTCATATGTTGTTTATACACCCATGTGAAAAAACTGAAGTGTTTCTGACACAGCTGTAAGGAAAGGTTCATAATTTTTCAGTACTGGTTAGGTCAGCTTATAGTGCCTGATTCTCACAGCCAAGACTTGACATATTGCATGTCATGATGACCAATCTGAGAGGAGAGGATTTAGATATTTCCAAATTCCTTTGTATGTACAGAAAAATACAACATGGATAAGGTTTATAAAAGTGTCTAGAAAAACATCAACAAATAAATTTCTACAAATATAACCTGAAGGCATTGTTTTTGGTGTTGATCACATATGACACAGAAAAGAGAAAATAATAGTTACAAAGATTAATACAGCTATTAGGTGTGAGGCAGCTATAAATATATAATATATATATATACAGCTATAAATATATAATATATATATATTTATATATATATTTGAATAAATATATATAAATAAAGCTATATGAAAATGATGATTTATATATATAATCGGATAACAATCCTATTGACATTCAATGTCATTATGAAAGAAAATTGATTATTTATAAAACAATGTAGAAAAAAAGATGTTATAAGATCTCCAAATCACTAAAAGTCACACACAAGAGAAAGGGCAGTGCAATTAAAGGATGAGATTAATGTTGCTTTAACCAGTATGATATCTAATCTATAAAAAAAGATAGATACTAATTTTATATCTTTTTTTTTTTTTTTTTCAAAATGACAGATACTTCTTCAAATGAGCTTACTGGAAAATTTAAAATGAATGAAATAAATGTAATTATATTCTGCATGGTATTTGCTTTCAAAATATATTTTTTAAAGAAAAAAAGAAAAATCTTTCTGCGAAAATGAAACTACTGCAATTTCTAGACAAACATAAAACACCATTTTATGCCGCTATAGCAAAAGTTATATAAGTAATCTAAGTTTTTTGTTTTTTTTTTTTATAAACAGTGTATTGAAAAGAGACTTACTGCATCAGTTTATAGAACAATGATCTATTTAAGCCAAGATTTGGAGATAAATAGCAAATGCGTTGTATGGGAACTACTGAACCACTGAATGAACATCTGAAGGAAAGATCTGGTCAGCCCTGGGAACACAGGTGAAGGTGATTCACCTGCATGACCAGAAGGGGTGGAGCCTGGCTCCGCCCCTCTTATACCTCATTTAAGGTCTGACTGCCACTGAGGATGAATTTCTTATTGGAGATTCTTCTTTTGTGGAGTTCCTTCCTGGAAAACTTGGTTCTTCAGAGATGGGTGAGCACTTATTTTCATTCTTTTGTATTATCTCTTTGTTTGTGCTGGTTTCATTGTTTTTAGAACCTTTACATGCCTTTAGACCACATACTTTAAAAAATGTAAATAAGATTTCATAGTGAAGAAAGTATTTATTCATCAAAGCTGTAAAAAGTGTATTTCATAATGTTTCTTTTTAATATCCTTCAAAACACCTTCACACTTTCATAAAACAAACACTTCCTCTCTGTTGCATTCACATCTGTAATTGGCCTTCTTTTGATTTTAATAGGCTGGCTGTAGTTCGGGTAGTTACTACTTGAGTTACTGCCTTTTGTGGGTACAAGGTCTGCTTTTTATTTGCTTAGGTGTAGCCTGTGTTTACAGTGGAAAAAGCTGATGGACAGTGTAATTTCATAAGCCTTGTATATCCGTGAATAGCCCATCAGCCAATTGCTGCTGAGATTTAACAAGATATCTGTAAGCCTAAAAAATATGTAATTCCTATGAATTTGTTGACACCGATAGCTAAAAGTTCGTGCCTTCAGTGCATCCAATAAAAAGGTTCTTCTGACTAATCTTAACAGAGAAGTAGCATTCAATGCTTACTTCTGTCTTTTAGGCTGGTACCCATACCAAATATTGTTTGAAAAGGGAATGTGAAAAAAGAATATTTTTTTCTATGTGAGGGAAAGCAAAATGAGAATTGCTTGTACGAGAAGAAAAATATATATTTATTGGTAACACTGGTATTTGTTTTGCTACTACTCAGTTTTGTTAAAAGTGGGTTATATCTTGGCATCTAAGAAGGAATCAGTGTTTCTTTATTCCTCCCAGGCTAATTCTCCTTTCTTCTCACTGTATGCTTTCTTTTTGGGTTGAGTTTGGCCTGGAGCAACTTATTCATCCATGCTGGACTCTCATCCATGCTGGACTCTTGACATTTTTGCCTGACTTCCTATTGGTTAAGAAGGACCACTCTAGACCTTGGAGGAAGTGATCCTTGGATATTAACCAGCTGCATGGACTGCTGCATCTGTTAGCTGATTGTTAGTTGTGCTCTCAGAAGTTTTCTTTCACCTCAGTATTTCTTTTTCCTAGTTTACCTTCACAGCTCCAGGATCTTTATTTTAATGCTTTTCTCTTACAGTTAACAGAGTAGTCATATAAAGCTTTGAAAACATCTAGAACATATTAATTAATTCCTTAGGTACCCTTAATAGACCATACTTGCAGGGGCTGTGTCTGTATGAAAATAATGAATAGTTTGATGGGAATACAAGAAGAGAGCATTGAATAGAAAAATCTAGCCAAGGATGTGCTTGTGCAGATAAGTCTGCTACTTGCTGTGGCTGATAAATCATTCTGAGAGGGAAGCTTTTCTTTCTCAGTTTGACTCTAGTTTAGTATCTGCAAAATGCTGATATACATGAATACCCCTTGCTGATTTGTATGAGGTACTTTTCTCAGTGCAGTCTTGAACTGCTGCTACATTTCACAGTATGCTTTTTGTCTGCAAGATTGCTTATGCATCACCAGAAGATTCATTTCCCTCTATGCTTGTCAGGTTTAGGGCTGACTTCCATGTGCCTCAATTGGACATAGTGCACCTCAGTAGAAGTATCATATCAGTAGAGTTCATTCAGGTCTGTCATTTACCTGTGAATTTTTGTTATCAAGGGTTCAATATTGAATGTGGATTATATTTTGGCAGGATCAGGCTAATCTTTTCAAGGCTGAAGATAGGTCAGTTCAGTGGTACAAGTTGTCAAAAGCTGAGAAGTGGCAGAAAAATGTAGATAAACAAATACTACACCATGAAGAAGGTGGCAAGGACCTTTATTAGTTGGTGAAAGAAGTAGAGTGTACTCTGAATCAAGCAACATTCTCTGACTAGACAGTACCTGAATTTTTATTGAACAAGTGCTTCTCTCAAATCCTAAAAAGAAGAGAAATGTTAAGGCTCAGAGTCCATTGTCCTAGCTTTCCAGAAGTCAGTTTTATGTGGTGTCAAGTTTCTTTGGAAATAATTTTTCCGAGTAGTACAAAAAGTACTGCTTTCTGTAGTGAATTCAAGGTACTCTTCTTTGACTTTGTCCCTACAATTTACTTTGCATCTCCATTACATAAAGCAATAAACAGTCAACTAAGTGCATATGTGCCTATAAACCTCTGAAAATAATAGCTCTGAACAAATGTGTTTCAAATATATCTGCAATGAAGGACAGAACTCTCACAGCGTGTTACTCCTGCCTTTAAAACACTGTTGCTTAGATGCAACTACAATAAGCATCATGTAGAACTCTGTGTGGGATGGAATTGGAGTATTCTCAGGTGTGGAAGTGTAAAAGAAGAAAACATGCTCCACTTACCTTCCAGTAACACCCTTGGAATGCAGATGAAATTGAGTTTGAATGATGTATAAAGAACTGTATAGGGGCTCTCTGGTAGACTTAATTTCACCCATGGTAATTCACTTCCTTCATAGGTAAGTAACTCATAAATTATTCATAGCTTTTCCATTTCTAAATTGAAGTGCCTCTAACTCGGAACTAGCAAATTATAGTCAAGTCATGTGCTTCCAGACAAAAAGCAAACACTTTTACTCAGCTATTTTCCACTTATGGCTGTAAAGGAAAGCTATCATAAGAATATACAATATTGCTACAAATATTTAATATATTTTCATTTATTCCAATGTTGATTTCCAACAACAGAAGAAAAACAAGGAAATCTCAAGTTTTGGTTTAAAAACTTGACAAATGGTATAAAATATTACGATGATATAAAGTATATTGAACTGTCATGCTGAAGTTTGCATAAGGAATGAAATTTAACAGAGGATGGGACTATTCATTCATGAAACAAAATTAAGGTTTACACACAAAAATGAGTATTTAAAATATTTTCTCAGTGATTTATGCATGACTAAACTCTACTTAATTTTCTCATTCTTACTCTTTTTAGTTCTAGCTAATGGAAGTGTTTATAAACAGAAACAGGAACATGTAAAAGACCAACTGGACCTTAAGTTATTATACTGTTTTCAATATCATAATCAGATTGAAAAATTGTAATAGATTGATCTGCAATTGTTGAAGCACTACTCATATACATCATCATCTTGAATATTTTCATATGGTCACAGAATCATCTAGGCTGAAGAAGACTTTCAGGATTATTGAGTCCAAACTTCAACCTGACCTACCAATTCCCATCACTAAACTCTTAGCACCACATCTATCTCTCTTAAATACCTCCTGGGATGGTGATTCTGTCAGATCCCTGAGAATCTCATTCCAGTACTTAACTGCTCCCTCTATGAAGTTCCTCCTAATATTAAATCTAAACCTCTCTGGTACAACTTGAACATTTTATCTTGTCTTACAAGTTATCACCTGAGGAAAAGAGACTGATATTCTCCTTGCTGCCTTTTCCTTTTTGATAGTGATAGAGAGCAATGAGATGTTCGCTTGAACTTGTGTTTTCCAGACTAAAAACTACCATTCCTTCAGCTGTTCCTCATAATATTTTCTTTTTTTTGTCTTTTCTAGTCACTTCATTGGCATTGTTAGTCTTTACTGCACATGCTTAAGAAACTGAATATCCTCCTTGTAGTGAGGGGCACAAAACCAGATGCAATATATGAGGTGTGGTTACACCAGTGCTGAGTACAAGGAAACAATCACCTCCCTAAACCTGCTGGCCACCTTGTTAAATTGTTGGCTAAGGTTCATATATATTCCTCATTTGAAACATAAAATAAACATAACAGGTGCCCTTACAACTGTAGTGATATCAAAATCCTGGTACAGTTGGAGAGGGGTTTGTTTTTAACCAAGCACTGTATAAGGTTTTTATGGGAAGTTTACCTATAGTATGATTTACCTCAGTGGCAGCTGTGACTGCCTTCCATCTTGTGCTCTTTTCAAAGATATGTAGAGTTATTCTTCATATTCATCTTTGCTTGGATCTTTTTGGAATTTTCTTCTATTTCCATTTTTCTTTTATTATTCTTTTTTTTTACAAATATTTCTGTTCTTACCATTAAAAATAGTCAAAAAGATGTATGTCCTACTCAGACTGCTCAGACTTATTTGTAATCTTACAGAAGATATTCACCATTTAGTGACCTTCCAGAGAGCTACCTACTGTTATTTTAGACTCTCATGGTGCAAGTTTTGCCCCACATCATTTCTGGAATATTAAATAAGAACAGGCTCCTATGTTTAGGTAATAAAAGCCCACCTTTAAATGTGCACGAGTGGAACCCTACTCAAGATGTTGGTATAAGTTGGCCTTCAACAGCACCTTAAAGGAAAAAACAAACATTTTTCACCATCTGTGGAAAGTGATGGGGAATGTCCAGAGAGAAGTAAGGCCCTCTACTGCCTTTTAAATATTTTTCTCCTATTATTTTTTAGCACTAAGCCAAAGTAGGAACTTTGTAGGAAAGTGTAAACCAAACAATAATTTAAACACTCTTCTGTCTTTTCAGTTTCCAATATCATTTAGCATTCATCAACTCTCTTCGTATAAAGTTACTTCTCCAATGTTTTTTGCGTACTATTATATAAAAAATGCAGATAAAAATATATTTAAAACTCATCAACAACTGATTACTTTTGCTGGTGTAATAAAAGGCACTTCGAATAACTCATGATTATTTCAGGATGTTATAGGCTAATGAGTATATTTGCTTTTCTAAAGTAACTGTGTTATATTAGAATGAGCCAATAGATGAAAAAATGCTATTAAGAAATGAATATATTACTAAAATTTGAAGTGGAGACACAAATGCAATTACTATGTCCTAAGGAAGCATATAATAATGAAAATTACAATTTTGTGTAGAAGTGAGGACTTGAAATTAAACTGTAATCTTAGAATGAAAAGTAATTTTGTTGCAATTTCAACAGAAACGAGTAATCTTTTAAACTCAAACCACTTTAAAGCATACATTCAATGGCCTTTGATTTTCTTTCAGTATTAGTTTTCCTTAAAGTGCTTCAAGGAAACCTTGTAATTTATTTTTTTGAATATATGGTATATATCATCTTTACATTTCTTCTATTCCCCAGACATTCATATAAAGAATGCACTAATGTTTCTAACTATGTATTTAACTTTCTGTGCATGAACTAATGTCTTCATACAGTCCAGTTCAGAAGGCAATCTTTAACCTGCAAGATTTTTGAATACCATGAATTGCTATAAGAAGTGGAGACAGTTTCCTTCTTTCCTTTTGCTCTACTCTAGTTTATGCTTGCTTCTGAAGATTTATTTACTTCACAATTTGAAAAACAAAATATATTAAAAATAAATACATTGAAAAAAGAGCTTCAGTAGACCTGGCCCTCTTCATCTGCTTGACATTGCTCATGAGATTGTTCATTGAGGCTTAATTTTATGGGTAAAAATATAAATAATATATACATTACTTATGCTAATGAAGATAAATGTAAGAATTGTCAGTAATATTAGTTTCTTAGAAACAAGAATTAATGTCTTTGCTGGTAGGGTATCTGGTGAAATAATCAATTTTGTGACCAATACAATTGAATACAAAATAGCACTAAGAAACGAACAATGCAAAACAAAACAAAATCTTTAACATCACTTTTTTGTTAGTGTAGGAATACAACTACTGCTACAATTATTAAAATAAATACTGCCAAGTGCATTGCTTGCACTTCTTACAAGAAGGCAGGCAGTTAAAAAGAACAATGATTGATATTCTTCCATTTCAATGATATGCTTTTTTTTTTGCGTTTGTTCAATATCCGTTATGTCCCAGGTTGTTACTGAAACAGTCACTGTCTGATTACATATTATTTACTTCTGACATGAATTTAAATATGCATTTTCGAATAATTTTTTTCTAACTTTTTGATAATTTATTTATAATGGTTTTAAGAGCAACATATTCTAAATATTCTTTAACATGTCAGAGTTCTTCTATCTCTTCATGAAAATGCTTACCTTCTTTGGCTAATATCTTTGTGAGATCTCATCTGGAGGATTGTGTTCAGCTCTAGGGACATTAACATAAGAAAGACATGGAGCTGTTGGAGTGGGTCCACAGGAGTGCTATAAAGGTGATCAGAGGGCTGGAGCATCTCTCCTACAAAGATAAGGTGAGAAAGTTGGGCTTGTTCAGCCTGGAGGAGGCTCCTGGGGGGCGTTGTTTGAGGTCTTCCAGTACATAAAGGGAGCTATAAGCAGGAAAGAGACCTACTTTTTTTGCACAGTCTGATAGTGATAGGGAAAGGCAGGATGGTTTTATACTAAAACAGGAGATCTACATAGATTGCTCTGAAAATAGTTTATTCTATTATTTCCATGGAAACTAGAACAGCTACAGAGAGTACAATCTCTTTTTGATAGAGCAAATGAGCCATTTCTCAATTACAAAATACAACTGTTTTTTTAACATAGTCCCCACCATTAGGTATGTATTTTTGTCAGTGATGAACAGGAGTCGGTATGCCGTCCTTATGAAAATCTACACCAGTGGAGGTAACCCATTGTCACCACTGGCTCTAATACTGTGGAAGATTTTTTTTTCCCCCAATTATTTCTCTTTCCTTCTCTTCCTCCTCCGTAATATTTAATATTAATGGAAATTATCTTAGTATATGTGACAAATACATATAGAGAGATCTTTTACATTTCAAAAAAGTAGCCAATCATTACTCATAGGTTAGCTCAGGAGTGTATAAATCTGCTTCTTATTGGAGTTTTATTGAACGTAATTTCATAATTTAGGGATAGCTCCAAGAATGGCCTGGAAGACATTAAATTTGGCCCTCCTGAAATCCAGGGTAGCAATGCTACTTTTAGCTTTGTTTCTTCCATTCAAGATCTTGAACTTCACCATCTTGTGATCACGACATCCCAATCTGCCCCCAACCTTCACTTCCCTAACAAGCCCACCTTTATTAGTAAGAACTAGGTCCAGTAACACCCCACTCCTTGTTAGCTCCTCCACCACCTGCATCTTCAGCACATTCCAGGAACCATCTGGAGAACATGTGTGTGGCTTTCCCAACAAGTATGTAGATAACTGAAGTCCCCCATAAGAACTAGCACCTGAGATCGTGAGGCTACTTCCAGCTGCTTGTAGAAGGCCCCCTCAACTTTCTCCTTCCGATCAGAGGGCCAATAATACAGCTCCACAACAGCATCACCCACACTATCCTGTCCTTTAATTCTCACCCTCAAGCTCTCCACTACTACATCATCCTCTCCTGGGTGAAGTTTGATACATTCCAGCTGCTCTCTCACATAAAGAGCAACTCCACCATCCTGTATTTCCTAAAAAACACATGGCCATCCATGACAGCGTTCCAGTCATGTGAGCCATTCCACCATGTCTCTATGATCAGTATGAGGTCATGTCCTTGTGACTGCATGCAGTCTTCTAACTCTTCCTGCTTTCCCTTGCTGTGCACTTTAGTATACAGACACTTCAGTGAAGCAGCAGGTGCAGGAATACCTAAAGGACTGCAAGGAAATTTTAGGCAGGGAATTCTCAGTGGTAACTCCTCTGAGGAGTCCTCACAAGATCTGGCCAGGATGATCCAGAGATATTTCCCGAGATCCCGAGATATCCAGAGATATGCAGTCTCCTACAATGATAACATCCCCAAGCCCTTCTCTGTCCTGTTGACCTCCACCCTCTTCCTCCATCAGATCTAGCTGAAAACTCTGAACTACTCTCTACCCTAGCGACCAACATTTTCTCCCCCATGATCAGAGAACCTGAAGTTCCTATGGCAGCACCAGCTATTCAGAGCTATTCAGAGCCTGAGTCTTCCTAGACTGTTCCGTATCTCTCACCTCCCCAAAAAGCAGAGAGGTAAACACCACTCGGGCTCCCACTTCTGCTTTGCTCTTTTGAGGCTCCATCTGCAGTACTGTGTTCAAGCCCTTACTGCATTAAGGATGCAGAGCTGATGTAGCAAGTCCAGAGGACAGCCATGAAAATGATCAATGGGCTGGAAAATCTCTCCTATGAAGAAAAGTTGAGGGAGTTAGGCTCCTTCAGCCTGGAGAAGGCACTGGGAAGACCTCATGACAGCCTTCCAGTACCTGTAGTGAGCTTATAATCATGAGGGAGACTGATTTTTTTATATGGTCTGATAGTGACAGGACAAGTGGGAATGGCTTGAAACTAAAAGAGAGTAGATTTAAATTTCATTTTAGGAAGAAATCTTTTACTCAAAGAGTGGTGAGGCAGAAGGACATATTGCTCAGGGAAGTTCTGGTTGCCTGATCTCTGGAGGCATTCAAGGCCTGGTTGGTGGGAGCTTGGATAGCCTGATCTAGTGGTTGGCAATCCTGCCATGTCATAGGAGGTTGGAGCTCAAGATCTCCAAGCTAAGTCCAAGTCCCCTCCAAGCTAAGCCATTTGATGATCCTATGGTGCTGTGATTGTTGTTGTCTAAAAGTGTACTAAAATAGTTCAAATTACAGTTCTATAGAAGTTGATACAGAACTGAACTCAAAACTCTTTCACTGTGTAATGTCACATTGTGTTATGTCAGCAGTGTCACATTACATTACATCATGTTTTTGATGTGATCATAATCAATACAGCATGAAATAATGTGCACGTCTGGCAAGAGGGTTTTCAAATTCCAATCCTACTTCACTAATAATATAATCTCCACACAGATAAGTTTTATCTGTTCAAATACTGTTTGAGGACTTTGGAAAATTTATTATTATGTTTCTCTACTGTAAGATAGACTGACTTATTGGAATCACTGATGGAAGGTTTTTTTTTTTTTTTTTTTTTTTTTTTTTTTAGAAAGGTTGGTATTGGAGTCCTCTGCCTGGGTCTGAGTGTCCTAAAATCCTTACTGGATTCTGAAGTTAAAAGTTCAGTGCATTGTTGTAGTAGGACTATCAACTCTTTATTGTAGCTTGGATTGTTACTATGAAAAGAAGGTAAAAAAAAAAAGTATCAGCTCAGTCCAGAACCTGCCTTCTTCTAAATGAGAGACGTAGAGAAAAAAAAAAGTAACAATAAGAACCACAAATACATTTCGTGTCTGTATATAATACTTGAAAAGCTGACCTTTGAAAGAAGCAATAATAGTTTTGTAGAAAAAATGTTGATGTTTCTAGGATATTTCTTGCTTCTATAATAGTTTTTGATGAAAAGCAAATTACAGTGATGATTTCATTCTGGATGAAGTCAGTCATCCTATTGACTTGTAATTGTCAAGGCTTCATTTAACAAAATATTCAGGGCATCTTTCATATTCTGAATGTATCAGTTTAAGTGATTGATTTTTTTAATTAATTTCTATTGGGGTGGCGTGGAAGGGTTCTAATACTGAAAAGAAGCTGAATAAGTAATACATTCTCCTCAAAATTTCATCCTGATCTTTTCTTTATCCTCTGTGTACTTTAATAAGGCAAGTAACATGAGTTGATGATGGGAGTTACTTTCCTGGCAACTCTGAGAGAAGTGTATGTGGTTTCAATAAATCATTTCATGTGCAGATCACTCAGAAATGAATATTCTTAATGCAACCTTGTGAGAAGTAAAGCAGAACAATGCACAAAGAGTGCACAGTACAGTTTTGATTGAAAACAAACAAACAAATGATATAACAGAATTTATGATACTTGTGCATGAAATTTGTATAACAGCATAATGCTTACATACTACTCATTTCAGTCTGAAATGACTCTTAAAAGTTTGCTCTGTTTTATAGCTAAAATTTAATATTTTAGATTCAAGTCCAAATAGACATAGATTAATTGTTTTTTTTTTGTTTGTTTGTTTTCAGTTAGGAAAAATAATTAAAAGAATAATTTCCAAATGCAGGGAAAATGCATGCTTTCCTGACAGATGTATCAACATTGTTAGCAGATTAATAGAATTGAGGAGAGGAGCTGGTTGTTCTTATGACAGAGGAGATAGACAAAGGAAATATTCTGTAAACACCTGAAGATAACAGTATAAAATTGATACTTTGAATAAATGCTCTATGTCAGCTATTGGCAGAGCTACTTGTCCTCAGACAATAGATATTTGAAGAACAGAAAGATTGGAATCTTTATGTTAAAAAAGTAGATCTCTAGAGTCCTGAACTTGTATAAAATTTCTCTGCCAGTATTCATTGAAGGACTTCCTATTTTTGGAACCAAGAAAATGACAAAAATAGTCATGCTTGAGAGAGTAGAAGAGCATATCACTAATAGATGAAATGCAAAGAAAATTGATAGATAGGTATTATAAGTGAAATCACTTTCACAACATTCAAAACAACTTTAAAAGAATTAATGGGATGTGCAACATAACATTTAATATCATTACAATATCTAAATTATACTATTTCTAGATTTTTTATAGAATGTACATTATTGCTTTTACTGACACTTCTAGTTTCATAATATATTCTAGATACCCTAAATATAAGAGATCATTTCATTCCTCAGAAGACTTTGCACTTATGAAGAAGATATAGATTTTCTAAGTTCAGCCTTCAGTCCTCTATTACTTTTATATAAAATATGAAATTTGAAGTACTGGAGTAAACATAATAAGCTGGAACACTACTGAAAACAGGTAATATGTATTTTTAAAGTATTTTTATTTCTTAGAGTTGTATCAGTAACGTAATTATTGCACACAGAATGGCTGTGTTTTTCTTCTTCACATATAATAATGAACAATCGTGTTTGTTATGATTGAATACAGCTATGGTTTGTGATGTACATTTCAATATACCACTGTAGGCATTAGCTTGCACGTGATTTTTACATTGCTAATTGAAGAGTCGGTCTTTGGAAAGAAGATTCTGAACTTATTTTTTTAATGAGTGATTGTAACTAAGAGTAAAATGTTGCCATTGTTTCCACAGGAATTTAAACGTGTACTTTAGAAGTAATGTATGTTTAAAATACAGAAGAGTTCCTGAGGTTAATGGTCTAAGTATCAGCGTGTCCCAGATGATCATGCATTTTTACCATTCCTATCACTGTCATAAAGCTCTATACATATTCAGTCCAAACCTACTTTTCTGGAGATATATGTCAAGGTTAGCTAAAATGACTACTAAACAGTTACTTTAAGTGTCCTTCAAATGTTTTTTCCTAGTTTCTCTGCATTGTAATAAACTCTCATGTCTTTTTTTACAGTTTACTTTTACTTTATAGGAAATGCGTGATCTGAAAAAGGCAAATGTTCATATTAAACTGTTCCTTCCTGCTGTAATCTATGAAATTACTTTTATCTGAACTATCTTTTAAAATTATATTTTAATTAGTGACTTTTTAGTTTATTTCTTTACATAAATTTTTGAATAAACTGCTCCAAAACTGTACTTTCATCTTTAAGATTTTTCTTACAAATGTAATTTTAATAAGGCAGTTATATAACAGCAATGCTGTAAAAATAGACACTGTAGAAATGGGCAAAGCGTATCAGACAGCAAAATGACTTTTTCCTTATGCTACTTTCTCTTCATTAATTATAACAGAAGAGACAACAAAGTTGGTTGGTGGTTAATAAGCCACTCTCAAAAGTCTTTAGTGAAATGAGAAGTGAGAGTAACTTATGATAATGCTCTCTGCAGACAGCACTGCCAACTAAAAATCCACTAAAAGGAGACACAACCAGTTTCGTATTTTATGATCTTACAAAGAAAGTTGAAAGTTTTGTTTTATCATTAAGCAAAATTATGAATTTTTATTGCAACTCCTTCATTTATGCAGTAAAAATTTAGTTTGATTTGTGGATATTGTTTGAATGCAGCTTCATCTGTGAAATTTTTTTTAAATCTTTTGATTATGTAAGATATCCTAATTTCCACAATACAGCAGCAAGGACTTGGAATTTTTTTGTCTTTTTCTAAAAGCTGAAATCATTCTTACTTCTTGAAATTCATATTGATAGTTCAAAACAAATCATGTGTTTAATGTAAATTTCTGACATACTGTATGAAGTCATGTTGCTTTTTGGTCAGAATATGTCGCATTCTGTTATGTCACAAACTGTCCTAAATACTGTTATGGTAACATGCCATGACAAACCAATGAGACATACTAAAAGAAATGAAATATTTTTAAGACTATTTCCCAATTGCTGGAATAATGAGTATCCAGTCTGAATATTGTATATGAAATGGATGAATGTGGCTTCAGCTGTGTTTGTGCCTTGCTGTCAAATTAAATCTCCTTTTACACAGAATTGTTTTTTTTACATTTTATGTAGGTATAGGGATTTAACCACACACACGTCTAGATCATTTAGCACCCTATGCACGATTTCACATAATGAATCTAAAGTTGGCAGCATGGTGTTCTGACTTTAACAGTTTATTTGCATGAAAAAAACACAAATCCATGCAAACATACAGCTGATTAGTTTATACTAGTGCATGCATCAATATCTGTAGCAGATCACCTATGTGAAGGTTTCTTTAAAACAAAGTTTGAAGTACCCATTCTTGTCTTTTGATGCAAGATGGATAAAAGATGGATAAAAGAACCTGTTTAAAAGCTTCAGTTCAAATGCAAGTTACTACTGTTGCACTGTACTTCCCTGAAGGAAATACATTAAAAGGAGTGCATGTCACACTGAGAAGAACTTATCTAAAAAGACTGGACAAGTGATCCTGCTCACCCTATCACCAGAGTTTCTATGGACATAAGCAGAAATGACATGAAAATGTATATATACCTATTTATATATATGTATGAATATAATTCTTAAGATAAGCTTTAATGGCTGTCCAAATATTTAATTTTTTCCCTTCAGAAGTAATAATAAAAATTCTGAAAGACAAAAATTTGAACTTCTCTAGAGGGCATTACATCAGAAAAGGGAGTTTTTAAATTGCCTTCTTTCAGTTAACATGGTACCACATTCTAAAGGGAAGCAAACAATTACTTGCATCTTTTTCAGAAGCAAGCACACTAGCTATGTCCAGTACAAATATTTCTCTCCTAGAGAAATCTGCTGTAGAAGGAGCTATCTAGAAGCCTTTGAGACATTAACATCAACAGTCTTTCATACCTTTAGTGGAGTAGACATACCCACTGGAGTCCTGTGGTTATTTTGGATTATTTATCATTTTCCAGAGATAAATCTGCTGTCAACTGATTCCTTTTTAATTCCCTGTTGTCAACAGTTTACAGGCTGGTTTGGCTTGGTTCCATGACTAATGGGGTGGGAGGGCCATAGACCCACAACCTAGGAATGAGGAAAAAGGGGAAAGGGTAGGAGATGGGACTAAAAACAAAACAGCACCAATGATCTGAGGAAAGCTAATTTATTAAATAAGATATAGGAATGCAAGATAATATAATACAATATGATTGGAACTGAAGCTAATAAATCACATCAAATAAAATGAGAGAGTGTCCAAAAAATGAAGGCTTTGCTCTAATGTTGAAGGTGGCTAGAGAGCTCACACGTGGCCGAGACAAGCAAAAAGGGAAAAGAGAGGTGTCTTGTGATCTGCAAACAGTTTGATTTTCCCTCTGAATGGAAAACAGAAACAGAACACTGAACGGTCCTCTGTGATATGTAGTTCTCTTCTAAGACAGGCATACCCAGAATTAACGATGATCCACAGAACTGAAGCGTTAACTCTTTAACTCTCAGTGAACTACCTGATGTTATGATGAGGAATACTAATTAAAAAAAATTAAAAGATATTTTCTGTAAAGATATTTTCACAGAAAAGAGCAGAATTTCAAAAAATTCAGTACTAATATTTATACAAATAACAGTAAATCAACAGATGTTGAAATATACTGTAGTGGGTTTGATTCTGAAAATTGTTAATTACATTTGATTAATTTAAAAGTTATATTTCATACAAATATACAACATGTGAAATCAAGAATATTTAGTCTAGATTTAGGGGTATATACTTTCTGCAGACATGGAACCAGATCTCTGGAAATCTTGACTTTAGCCAGTCTAGAACATCGTTCAGTCCTTAAATACAAAAAGTCCCACCAAATGTATGTTGCACCACCACTGGGCAAACACCTTTTTGTAGATAAACACTGACTAATATAATGCATAGAACCTCAGGAATATTGATATTTGAATCAGAAGTTCATAACATAACCAGGTTCATAACATAACCAACATCATTTATTCTCTTCAGCGCCTATGTAAGGACATTGAGGAATCACTGACTTTAATGGAAGAAGATTTTTTTAACTTATTACCTATTCTAGAGGGCTTTTTTCTGCTTCCTGTAAAATTTAATTGATAATAGAACTGCTATAAAATTCTACAGGACATGTAAAACCTTATAGAAGAAAAGCAACTCTCATTCAGTTTCATAAATATTGCTTCCACAAAATTCAACTCAAATACTATTATCCTACATGTTGAGGTATAGTTTATATTAATATATATTTTTACTTTAGGAAATTAAAATGAATATGCTTGTATTTTAAATATCTTCACATATACTGACAGTTATATAATCAAATTATCACACTACTCGATGTGTAATTTCCAGCTCATTTATATTTTCAGTTTTATGATTTAAATAATTTGCTTATAATACAGCTGAGATATAAAGAATATCTTACATTTTATTCACATATAAAAATAACAATTACCATATGGACATCTTAATACACTTTTATTGGCATCGTTGTTTAAGAACTATGAAAATGTAGATAAGCCACATTCCATAGACTAGGAATAGAGTTTCAATTCATGGACAAAAGAGCTATCAACAGAACTATATATATATTTTTTTTGCATTTCCCTTATATATATCTACTACAGTGAATTTTATTATATCCTGTTAAAAATTTAGCTCACTACCATGTTTGCACATCAACTTCTAAAAGTTTTAATAAAAAATTATGCTGCCCCAGCTAGTACCTGTGAAGATGTGCTCCTCTCTGTCCCCAGTTTCTTCCTTTGTCTTGGTCATTATGCCCAAGGTCTTGCTCAGGCAGACAACAAGACACCCAAGGCATTGTTCAAGATTGATAGCACTGTCTTGCTAAGACTGATAATTACCATAAATCTATGTCAAAATGGAGGGCTGAAAGAACTGGTAGCAGACACCAGTTTCAGAAACGGAGGACCAATTGAGCATATGCTAAATACTCTGACTACAAATCAATCATTTTACCCCAGAAATACTGAGCAGCCCAAGAGCCCCTTGGGCTCTCCTGTGTGACAGCTGGTTGTACAAAAGGATCTCCCCTCAAGTAGGAACACCTCTGGAGATTATGCCTACTGCAGAGATTCTTAACGTGTAGACATCAAGATGCTTTGCCAATACAGACCCTCAAGAACTGACTAATAAACTTTGTTAGTTTCACTAGGATTGTATCTTAGATTGACTGTGCACGTGTAATCCCTCAGATGTAAATTGTTGACCAAATGTGGGATTAGGAGTGGATTGAGACACATTGACAGTCCTCTGAGAAGGTATTTAGAAGGCAAGACGGATCACTCTGCACCTCATGACTCAATAGGAGTGTCTCTTGGAAGAGGGTGATTAACCCTACCCTCTCTGCTCTAAATAATAAAGTGTACATTGCTTCAATGCAGTATTTATAAGCTGATTATACTCTGATTAGGACAGTGTTTTATTAAACAAACAAAAAAAAAAAACTAGTGGGTGGTTGTTCTAATGCATTATTTAACGATTTAATCAATTTACATTGCAGTAAATTGAATGTAATTTGTCAAGTACAGTCATCAAAATTCGCACATGAATCACTTGTTGTCTCATACACACCAGTGGAAAGTGTTTGTTTTCTAACAAATTCATGAAAAGTAGGAAGCCGAGGGGAAGATAGAAATATCCATTACAAATGCTTATTATAAGTGAATGTATTCAAATGCTACCAATAAACAGATTATTTCTAAAATGTTTATGAAGCCTAAAACTGAAGTCTGGGTACTGAAAAAAGGCCAAAGGTAAAAATTAACAGTATTAAAATATTATTAAAACAGATTAAAATATGAGATGCTGCAAACTAATCTTGTCAAAGCCATTCCAAATAGAAGTTAGAGGAAGGAATTTCAGTACTTGCTGTGGGCATCTACTGATCTGCGCAGTTCATAAGTTCTGGTTCTGTGTGAAAATCCTTGGATCATGACCATATAACCTGATAAAGTATGAATGACATTATCCTATATAATTTAATTTCTTTTTAGGATACATACCAACATAAGAAATAAAAACATTTGGAAATAATGTACGCATCTTTGAGAAAAGCATAGAATCAAATAGAATCATAGACATTATCTCTCATAGCATCATTATGGACAAAATGTCAAACATGCAGCTAGATGAATACGCAGACGAACAACTGGCTGATGGGTTGGGTTCAAAGGGTTGAAGTAATTAGAGTCACACCAGTCTTGTGACCAGTCACTAGTGGGGTTCACCAGGGTTTTATTTTAAGGCCAATTCTCTTCAGTGCTTTTACAAACTACCTACAAACTAATTTAATGTGCAAGTGATGCTACATTAGGAGGAGCTGTTGACTTCCTTGAGAGTGCAGAGGTCTTGCAGAGAGATCATGACAAGTTAGAAAGCTGGGAAATCACCAGCCATATAATGTTCAGCAAGAGCAAGTGTCGGAGTCTGCACATGAGATGGAGCAATCCTGAATATATGTACAGCCTCTGGAAAGAGAGGCTGGAGAGCAGTTCAGTGGAAAAGAATCTATCATGGGGTTCTGATTTATAACAAGTGGAATCTGAGCCAGCAGTGTGCCTTGGCATCCAAAAGGGTCAATTGTATCCTGGGGTACACCAGACCCAGTACTGCTACTGGGCAAGGGAAGGGACTGTACTGCTGTGCTCTGCATGGCCTCACTTCCAACACTTTGTTTAGTTTTAGGTGCTGCAATATAAGAAGGGTGTAGAACTATAAAAGAGGATCCAAAAGAGAGCAACTAAGGTGGTGAAGGGTCTTGAGGGCAAGATGTATTAGGATTGGCTGATGTCCATTAGGTTGAGCCTAGAGAAGAGGAGACTGAGGGGAGTCTCCAGATTCCTCATTAGAAGAGTGGAGAGGCAGGCACTGATCTCTCCTCTCTGGTGACAGGACAGGACTCAAGAGAATGTCATGGAGCTATATCAGGAGAGGTTCAGATTAGATATTAGGAAAAAGTTCTTCACTGAGGTGGTAGTTGAGCACAGAACATATAGCAGTCACAGCCCCAAGTCTGCCAGAATTCAAGAAATACTTGGACAACACTCTTAAGCATTTAATTTTTAGGTATTCCTGTGTGGAGCCAAGAGTTGTACTCAATTATCCTTGTGGGTTTCTTCCAACTTGAGATATTCTAGATTTCTATGATTCTGCTTTCTTTCTATTTTAGAATGAAAATGTATGCCTAAAAGACTAGTATGTGGATGTGATTATTAGGGAATGACAGAAAAGTGCTTAAAGATTCTAAACTGAAATATTCTACAAACAAAGTTCTGTAAATAATGTAATGTGCTTTTATAGGTTCTTATCCTCTTGATAAGGCTCTACATACTACATAGTATATGTATAACCTTGATATTTTTGCTGCTGGTTTACAGAGGTGCATAGATGGAAACATGGAATAGTTTTACAGTCCACAACACTACTAAGCAAAAGTTACCAGTTTCAGCTAATATGAGTTGAAGTTACTATCACATTCTATTTTGTCAATTGTTCTGCTCCTCAAGAAAAATGGAAGTTTCATTACAAAAGTAATGTTGAAACATATTAAGATAACAAGTATTTAACATATATAACAAGAAACAAGCAAACACAAACCTTGCATATGGAATAATGAATTTCCTTTGAATATTTCCTTATATATTGTATAGAAAATGCAAAACAGCAAAATTTTCAGCATTAAAATAATAAATTATTTTAATTATTATTTTATTTTCCTCAAGGGAGTTTGCTGTTCTGGAAACTTAATTGTCATTCCTACAAAAACTGAGATTTTGTATGTAGAATTCATTTCTTTATGTACCTTATAAATCTTTTTATCCCATGGGTAAAATCATTGCTGAAAAAAAAGAATTATATATAATCCAACCCATCCCCATCAAATAGAAAATACCATTCTCCCAAAATATAGTGTTCTGCAAACAGAATTATAAAGAGTAGTAATCAGTAAGGCAGAGTGTGAAAGCACAAAAGACTACACAGTTTTGTAGTTGTTTAAATGACACTATAATTTCATGATCCGATTCTGCGGAGTCATTAAGTTGGAATCGAGTCAAAAAGAACCACTTAATTGCATACATGAGACAGGAAGAGAAATCTCTATGAGCACAAAGGCTAGCAGAAAATTTTCTTCAGGGAAAACATATCCACTTCTCATATCTCCCATTTTAGAATTTAGATTAATGTACATCATGTATTTGGCTTCTCACTATGCTTTTCTTTCCCAGTATAATTTTTGCAACAGATTTGCCCTGCAGCATTTACTACCCTTGATAGTTTTCTCTCTTACTGTCTGATTACTTGCTTAGCATAATGACTTCTCTGCTTTTTTAAATTAGTGTGGTGTCACAGGAATTACTGACTAGAAAGTTGACTTAAACACAGTATGATAACATCAGTAATGGGAAAAACATACACAAAGTTAATGTAATTATATTTCAGATGTCCTTAGTAACCTTTCAGAATCTTCATGGTATTTTTTGGATGATTAAAGTTTAAAAAGACAGTTAAAGTATCCAGAACTGTGATATGAAAATAACAAAACACATTTGAACAAAATTTCCCAGCAGAACTTGTTTTCAAATTAGGAATGGAATGAAAAAAGTCACTGACTCATTAAAAATTTATTATCTTTGTTCTGCTGTTACTAGCTTGACTTACCATGGTAAGACATCGAGTTACAATCATATAAACCATACACTTATGTAGATTTTTAGTAACGTAAGTTCTTCTGTAATCTTCATTATATTCTATTTGAATGAATTGCAAATTATGCATGTTTATTTTACATATTTTCAAAATAAAATCAAAGAAATTTATTTTTTTCCAATAAATACCTGTATGGAGTTTACAACCTACATTTAATTGTAAACTTAGTATGTTATATATTTCAATCAAATAGATGTATTTTTTTTTAATTGGAATGTGCAGTGAACACAATTCAAATTTCAGATCCTGTCTGTGATTTAGTCAGCCAGTAATGTTGAACACTATTCAATCACTGTTCCATCTGTTTTTATTCAAATGTTAAAAATAACAACAACAACAAAGAATTGTCACATACAGATCATTTCTAATTCAACAACCACCACTGACAGTGAAGGATTTTTACTGTCAGGTTTTTACTGCTGCTGTCAGTGGTAAGTTTAAGCAACATTAGAGTAAAAACAAACCAACATAACACCTCCAGGAGAGTAAAGTTTTCTTTTTTTCCAGATTTATGTGAAAAATAGTACTATGAGAACTTCTGAAGGGTATAAAATGTAGTTTATTTTTAAGACATTAGACGGTTAAATTTTACAACTCCACTCATTATTTTGCAGGAATCTTCACATCAAAATGGGGATTAACTGTTGAGGAGGAACCTATGAGTATTTTTGTTTTTTTTTCTATTTTGAGAAGAAAAAATCTCCTATACCATATGCTATACAAGAAGAGAAATAAGTATTTCCCATATATAAGCCATGGAAATTCTGTTTTTAGGCATACTAAAACTAGATTAGTTCTGTTCTGCTTAGTCTCAGCCCTGGGAAATGCAGATACATATGTAGAGGATTTGGTAATAAGCAGAATTTTATTGAAGAGGTCAAATAAATGTTACATTAAAAAAATCATCACTTTTCACAATTTGAATGTTACATTGGGCATATAAATACTGATACACTCACATAAACGTTTACCTAATGTAAGAAAATGCAAATGTTTATATATAATAGTCAACAACATTTCTGTATAAATGTAGCTAAGGTAGTACATCTGCAAAGAAATTATCATTAACTTTCAACACAGTAATTTTAAAGATCTTTAAATAAACAGCTTGAAGAAAATTAAAATGCACTCTTAAAATAGCTAACCTGAACAAGCTTTTAACTACTAGTAAGAATAACATAGTTCTCAGTGTATTTACTATCTGCTCTACTAATTACTTTAATGATTTCTTTCAAAATCCCACTATACTGTGAGGTAATAAAAAATATAATAATAGAAAACAAATATTAATCCTCCTGGAATAATGAGATTAATAATGCTGGTATAATTTAACTATTATGTGAGATATATTGTTGCATTTATCCCATATAGTTTTGCCACTGGTCTTCAGTTTCTGAATTAAGTCTGCTTCAGTTAGCTAGTAAGCAGTATAATCGTTTGAACAGATCAAATACATTTTAATTAAAGGAATTAAGCAAATTTTATCAAACATCAAAATTTAGTGGAAGACTTGATCCAGGAATTTTGAAGTAATGACATAGGGCCTAGATGGGCTGCTCACTCCACCCCGTATCGACCAGTTCATGGCCAGTAATTATCTTATCTTTTGGTCTGGATGATACAGACAACTACATTCCTATATTTTCCACATCTTCCTTTCTGTCAGTTTGAATATTTTTCTTTTCTGTTTCTGTATATGGATCTTAGTGTTGAAATATTGGTGCTTTAAGGCTTTTCTACACTTTGTAAAAATTCTTCAATTATTTTTCACACTGTAACATCCAAAAATTTCAAGCACACCCTGAGGCTCAAACTATATTTCAGTACATCTTACTGTAGGCAGATTGCATTTGCTGGCCTCATTTCATTTGCAAAGATAAGCTTTATCTTCATGAAGAGGCCTGCTAGAATGTATCTTTGTTTCCTCCCTCTGAAAGCAAATATGCATGCACGTTAGAGTGTTGAGCTAAACACAGCTCCTCACAATGTACAGATGAGACAGAAGCAGACTATACTTCGTGCTAGAATTTAAGGATGTACTGGAAGGGACACTCCCCTCACAGGAGCAGCCTTTAACTATAGAATATGTACTGGATAGCTACATGGAACCATCTTGCCACTTTTATCTTGTGTGTTACACCATCAGTAAATAATTGAGTTTGGTAAACAGACACAAAATGTTAAAAATCATATAATCCCCAAACCAGTAGGAACAATTGTTCTAAATCATGGAAATATCTAGCATGAATCAAATCTCATCAGCGGTAATGCTCAAACAATCCTTGGGAAATTTCTGGGATTAAACTAAATAGCACAGGCTGAACTCTGCCAGAGATCATTACGACATTGATAACAGCATGGCTGATTGAATTGCAATGTCTGGGACCTTGCTCTTTTTAGGTATACTTTTCTAACTGAGTCATAGGCGATAAATGTTTTCATTATTATCATTTTTAAGGTGAATTCTGAATTTGCATTAAAATTTTATGATTTAGGATTTGTCCAAATTTTCTCCTTAGGCTTCCCTGTGGCATGTCCAAGAAATGTTTTTAGGAGTCAGGCAATGATTCTGAAATTGCAAGTTCAGCAAGTACTGGAAAATGACTCATAAATCAAAATGATGCTATGTTTTCAGTATGTCAGGCAGATCATTTAACTCACCATCCAAGACATACTGCTGAGAAGCTGTCCACAGAAGACAGGTGGAGGGACACAGAGTGGAGACAGAGCACAAGTGAACAATAATTATACATCAGGAGGACTCTTCTCATGTTCAGTATCTCTTTCTGAGCACTGAACGGTCTATAGACAGCAGTTTTACTTCCCATTTTGTTAAAACATGGAAAAGTAAGCAGTTCTTAGGATCTCTCCAAATTCTTCATGGAGATTTAAGTGAAATAAAGATTTATTTACAAAATTAAAATTATTTATCTAATGAATCACACAAGTACAGATAGGGTCTTCCATTTATGAATATTTCAAGTAGCACTTTTCCTATTGAATAAGGAAGTCATGTCATTTCTAAAACTCAATCTGATCTAGTGAAGGGATGTCTCTGCCTTTGGCAGGTGGGGGATGGAACTAGATCATCCTTAAGATACCTTAAACAACTCTATAATTACCTTCATTGTTAAGTGCTTTTTGTATTGTTTTTTCTCTCTCTATGAGCTGTCACAGACTCATTTGTTTCAACCTCCACCAGTTCTTGGACCTTTGCTGTGCAGTGTGTAAAAAAAAACAACTCCACTTTCTACATAAGCGGCCACTTGAGCCCAGAATGATAGAATTAGTTATCTCCCTAGATTTCTAACCTGTAAGATCCTCTACTCTAGGATAAATTAACTTCAGCCTTCCAGGTTCTCCTCCACATAATGTTTTCTGTCCTGCATTCAGTCAGCAGCTATTACCTAAACTTACACATAAACAGAAACAATTAAATGAACAACTGGAAGAACTGTGGAATCCTTCATCCAGTCTGGGGCAGAATGTTTTGAAGTTAAATTTAATTCTTGATTTTTATTTACATTTAGAAAAAGTAAAATACAGTCTCTGTATTGGACTATGCATTAACATCTGGCTTTTTTAATCTGAAATGCTGCCATTTCAATCAGGAAGAAGCATTTCATTCTCACTATGATAGTGGCTTTGCAAAAAGGAGAAAAGGATGAGATGATAAATGTGAAGCTCCAGGCACTAAATGTTGTTTAAGTTAGATATGACTACATAATTACTGCAATAAATCCCTAGTCATTGTAGAGAAAAAGAAGAAAACTCTTTAGGTTCCTTTTGGATTAACGTGGTGCAACAGCCTGTTTGTCCCCTCATCTGGACTGTGATTGCTTTTATTAGCCTCACCTATCCTAAGATACATAACTAAGCATCATAAATTAGAAATGTAGTGAAATTAGGATCCCTGTACAAGAAATGAAAATGAGTACTCATAGAGTATGACTAAAGTCTCAGTTGAGATGATCTGGCCATAACTATACTGAATCATGTCAACTCCCATCACAATATCCCAGATAAATAAGCTAATTTAGTTACCTTTATTACCTGTAGTATTCTTAAAAACAAAAACAAAAACAAACAGAAGCTGTTTATCATAGAAAAATATTATATTCCTACAACTTTTTAAAATACATATTCAAAAAACTATGACAGTTCTCTTTTGCAATGGGATTGCTTGGAAATTCCTATGTATTTGATCAGATACAATAATCTCCATATCAAATAACATTTTAAACAATAAACCTATCGCCAGAAAGCTTTTAAATTTATTAAAAGCATGTGTTTAAAGGTAGTACTTATCAGAAATTACTCCCTCTCTAAGAAGCAAATTCAACTTTTATCAAGAGATAAAAATAACCTAAAATAAATGTAATATTTTTTTTAAGTACTCAGTAGTTACAGTATACAACTGAGTATTTGAAAATCAGTCTGATTGAATTGTTTTGTGTCTAGCTGTGTAACATCTGAGATATAGGTCTTTGTAATGGAACTTATAGATGGATTACATTTTAACAGTATCATCACTGTTAATTTGTCCAACTCAGACAAACTGCTGATCTTCACTTTGTCAATGTAAGAATGATTCAAAAATGCATTTTAAAATTTACTGAAAAAAATATCTAAGGGCTTCTCAATCTAACCCACCTACCCTAATTTTGGAAGTTAGACTTGGCATCTTAATCCCTCACATACTCTGTGTGGAAAGATCTGAAATGACTTCTCAATTTTATTTCATTTTTTCGAGAGAAGGGGAAAATGAGAAAAGAGTGATTCCATGGCAATACTCTGTAACAGGGAGTCAGGGATTATGCCCATTTTTGTAACCTAACGTGAAAAGATGATATGCTGTTCCATTATTCTGAATAATGGAGATAATTTGAAGTAATGCTCTAAAAGTATTTTGAAATTGTACAAAGAAATAAACTATCTGTAGATTACATTAAAGATTTGCGGAGAAAAGAAAATGGTGTGCAGTATGATAAGAAGTGATATCCAATCCAGTGAGCCTTAACTCTCTTGTAAAGGAACCTAATCTGGTCACTGAAAATTATATACATAATTACATTGCTTCGCTTGATAGCAAAGCCAGCTCATAGGAGAATTTGGATAATCTGCTCTCCTTTCTCAAAGACTTCCTCTGCTGTATTGCCCCATACAACAATGTCATCAATGTATTGCAGATGCTCAGGAGCACCGCCCTGTTCTAATGCAGTTTAGACCAACCCATGACAAATGGTTGGGCTATGTTTCCACCCCTGGGGCAAATGGTTCCAAGTGTACTGAACGCCCCTCCAGGTGAAGGCAAACTGTGGCCTGCGTTCTGTAGCCAGAGGAATTGAAAAGAAGGCATTGGCAATGTCAATGGTGGCATACCACTTGGCTGCTTTTGACTCCAGTTCGTACTGGAGTTGTAACATGTCTGGCACAGCAGCACTCAGTGGGGGTGTGACTTCATTCAGGCCACGGTAATCTACTGTCAACCTCCATTCTCCACTGGCTTTATGCACCGGCCATATGGGGCTGTTAAAAGGTGACTGAGTTTTGCTGATCACTCCCTGGCTCTCTAGCTGACGGATCAAGTTATGAACGGGGAGCAAGGAATCCCTGTTGGTGCGGTACTGCCGTCTGTGGACCATTTCTGTAACAATTGGTACCTGTTGCTCCTCAGACCCCCTGTACACCCGATTCCAGAATCCAAGGGGTCGGCCTCTGGTCTCTCCAGGAGCTCTTTGCCACAGACTCCAAGTGGGACCTTCCTTTCCAGCAGCAGTGTAGAGGATGTTCTTTACATCCTGTCCCGTCCGCACTGTCCCCAGGGCCACGGCACGGGCTATCTCCTGCTTAATTTGCTCAAAAACCTGCTGCTGCTCAAGGCCCCACACAAAATCATTCTTCTTCCGTGTCACTTGAAAGACAGGGCTCACAATGAAACTGTAGCTTGGAACATACATTCTCCAAAAGCCCACTACACCCAGAAAATCTTGGGTTTCTGTCTTACTGGTGGGTGGAGACATGGCAGTAATTTTATCAATCACATCTGTAGGGATGTGACGACATCCATCTTGCCACTTTATACCTAGGAACTGAATTTCTTGTGCAGGCCCTTTCACTTTTCAGTCCTTGTTGAGGCACTGAGTGGAGTCAGCCACCTTGGACTTCCGGAGGGCAGATTTTGGTGTCTTTTGGACCATGGTTGAAAGAGTCCCTTGGGAAGTAGTTCAGGTGGGCATGGGAGCCCAGGAAGGCCTGGAATATTTTAAGGAAGTTATTCTAAAGGTGCAGGAGCACCTTCCATCCCGAAGTCTTGGAAGATGATGGGGAAGGAGACCAGTCTGGCTGAACCGAGATCTTTGGCTGGAACTGAGGCACAAAAGGGAAGTCTATAATCTTTTGAAGAGGGGGTAAGCTATGTATGAGGAAAACAGATATGTAGTGAAGCTCTGTAAGAAGAAAATTAGAAAGGTCAAAGCCCAGCTAAAACTGAACTTCGCCACTAAGGTGAAAGACAACAATAAATATTTCTATAAATGCACCAGCAGTAAGAGGAAGGCTAGGGAGAATCTCCATGCCTTGTTAGATGCAGAAGGGAACACAGTAACCAAGGATCAGGACAAATGCATTCTTTGCCTTGGTCTTTAATACTAAGAGTAGTTGCTCCTGGGCACACAGCTCCTTGCACTGGAAGATAGGGATGCGGAACAGAATAGTCCCTGAATAATCCATGACGGGATGGTTTTGGATCTGCTCTGAAAGCTGGGTGCTCAAAAGTCTATGGGATCTGATGGATTGCATCCACAAATGTGGTTGCCAAGCCACTCTCCATCAAAAAGTAAGACTGTGTTCCTTACTCTATTTTGAAGTTAACAATAGCATTTTATGAATAATCCCAATGCTATCTCTAAGATTTTCACAGTTTAATGAACTTTTTGCCTCTTTCCAGGGAACAATTAGTGCACAGCAAACAGTTAATATTTTTATCAATTTCTTTCTCATTTCAATGATTCCATGTTAAACAGTAGCATCAAATTCTTTTGCTTGTTGAATATCCTCTACTTTTAGAACGTTCTAGTAATAGCCAGAAGTTTTAGGGAAGTATTAAACTGCTATTAATAAATGTAGCCAATTTCAATAGTTCAGGTGGCCAGCTCTACCATTAACTTGAATAAGTACTAAGTTTTATCTCACAGTTGTATAGATATTTACACTATTTATAAATATTGAAGTATACTTATTTTTTTGTTAATTTTTAATTTTATTTTTAGAAAGAAAGTAATACCTATAAATTACAAACTATATGCGTGGGCAGATAGGATGCATCATCTCCTTGTTTTGTTTTGTTTTACAAGGTGATTTTACTAAGTATGCTAATGAATTCTTCTGTTTGGCTCCCCTTGGGCTTGGAGTGGAACTATTCTACCCCACAGAGGTGACACTGTGATGCAGAATTGAAACGAAGTGATGAATTCTTATAACAGGGAGTAGATGGGAATAGATGATAACATGCCTTCTGTATTTTTTGGGCAATGTTCTGTGCACAGCACTTTGTTCAGGATACAGAAATGACCTGCACTCATAATTTGCATCCTTTAAATCCTTCTTGGACTAAAAAAGACACAGTCATTATTCTATGATTAGGTCTATCAGAGATCCACCTAGTTCTTCAGAACAACCTTCAACACTGTTCTCAGTGCAAAGCACACTTGAAAGTAGATGTTTTTGGGCTAATTTTCTTAACAGTCTTTAAAACTGAAAATTTTGTTACCTACTTGTTTTCTCCACTAGTTTATATATATATATATATATATATATATATATATATTTAATGAGAAGAGTTTACATTTCCAATTTCTTAAACAAGCATCTTCTTTTTCAGTGTTTAATTAAGCATTCTCTTTAATTAAACAAGCTATTTTTTTTCTCAAGAAAAAAAAGGTTATAAAGGATATTGACAAGATGTTTTAATAAGTGGTTCTATTTGCATATCAACTAGGAAAAATAACTGGGTCAAGGAGAATGAGATTATTCAAAGACATAGAAAAAGAAGTTTGCTGATCACAGTCAGGAAAAACATCCTTGAAAAACTTTTATTCTTAAAACACATATGCTGTAGGTTGTCATACGTATCCATCTAAGGCCACTAAAAGCAGAAAGACATATAAAATTTAATCAATCTTATTGATTTTAGGGACACACTCTAATCTTTTCTTTCCCTGTGTGAACACTGTCCATTTTTCAAATTAAATTCATTACATTTTGTCCTTGTTAATATTGGCAACAGTATTTAATTCCTGTTTTTTATAAATTCTGCAATCAATATGTTTATCCTCACACAGACATCTAATTATAGGTTATCTGATACCTTGCATGTGTTTTTGTGCATCCATATGTGTATATTCAATTGTGGATTAAGTAAACATACTAAGAGCATACAGAGAGAATTGGTAAGTGAGTTGATAGGACCAGTTTAATAGGAAAGGGAAAAAAATAAAAGGAAAGAAAGAAGAGGAAAAAAAAAACCAGAACTGATGACAAAAAACCCTAAAGCAAATGGTGTACAATGCAATTGCCCACTAGGTGGCCAATACCCCATCAGTACTCAAGTAGTGGCACCCTCCACTTGGCTTACTCCTTCCAGTTTTATTGTTCAGCACAATGATGCATGGTATGGGATATATTTTTGTACTCATTCTGTTCCATCACAGTTTCTTGTGCACATCCATCCTCCTCGCTGGCAGAGTGGAGTGAGACAGCTGAACAGTCCTTGACTTACAGTGTAAGCACTGCTCATCAACAGCTAAAACACTGGCTTGTTAACAACACTATTTTTATCCTAGATCCATAACACAGCAACATACCTGCTACTAGGAAGAAAACCGCTTATATCTCAGATTAAAGGAGGATGTGCATGTGACTTGAAAATCTTCTATAAACCTGGAAATCACCAATGTTTATTTCATGCAGAACAAAAGTGAAAAAAACCAATCAACCACTAACAACAAAAAACAGCAAGCTGATAGCTTTGCCTTTGCCACTGGATTACTCGTGTAAATTAAACACATTTGTAAAGGCAAATTTTCATGTCTTGGACTCTAGGCTACCATTTGTGTTGTCTGATTTGCAATAAAATTATTTTCTTCATGGTGCCAAATACTTTCTGAACCACTTCAATTGCTTCCAAATAGATCATTAGCCAAATAACAATTACCTTGGGCAAAGAATACCTCTTAACAATGCCCAAAGTGTTTGGCTAATGGAAGCATTGATACTTGTTAACTGAAATTGCAGATTAGAGAGAGATTTTTAACAAGAGACTTGCAATGTAAAATGTAATTTCACATATATTTTTTTCAAGTGTAATTTTTAGTTCCATGTATGTTACTATTTCTGTATTACTGAAATGAGATTAGCATTAGTACTGAATCATTTGTTTTGTAATATTTGATATCCCGTAAACTGAATACCTTAGGTACTTGTTACCTGCAGTTTTATTTTAAGATCATTCATTTTTATATAAGGACAGTAATTATAAGCCTAGGCAAATGCTAAAACCCCACAATCTTAAATAGAAAAAGAAGTCTATTGACCTATTATTTGTAAATATTTTACCATTTGATTATAGGCAGTTATTATATGCAATAACACTACTAAAGATTCAGTGGATTCATGTTTAACAAACCAGATGTAGTAACAAGCAGTTGGAACTTAAGACTCTGTTTCTGTGTCTGTTATTGGGTATATATATAAAATGTTTGGTTTTTTGGTTTTCCATAAACAGGATTCTAAGTGTGACAGTAGTAAAAATAAAACTTTCATAAATACAAGACCTGGAAAAAAATATAAATAATAGAGTAATAATTCCTTTGTAATCTATACTAATTTCTTCTATCTTACATTTTTAAATAATCCACTTTTTAAACAATATAGAGACAATATACTAAAAGTTAAATAGGAATAGGGCCTGAGACTTTGTAATTCCTATGAGTTTTAGCACTCTTCTTACCTTATTTTAGACATAGTTACTCCATATCCACTTCCATTTCCATTTTGTCTGAGAAAAGAGGCAAATCAGCTTGCCATCTACCATATTACAATTAAGAAGGAAAAGTCACGCACTGATCTACACATCACTCTCCTGAGTGCATTGAAAGGGAATCCAGAAAAGATGACCCTGAATTCTTTATTTTGCCTAGATATTCTGGAAGCCAGGGGAAAAATTCTTCCCAAAATTATTACTGGCCTATGTAGCTCCTGGCTCTCCTGCTGTACAGATTATACTGTAATATTATGGTACCTCACTATGGAGTTCCACCCTTAAGCAAGGAAAGAAAAGCATATGTATTCCACTGCTGAGGACCTGGTGACCTTCAGTTCTTTCAGTGTAATGCATTAGCAGAAATATCTACCCATCCCCTCATTTAGGGCATAGGTGGGGTCACAGAGACAGCTCTTTGTTGACTCTGTTTATGAAGTCCACAGTTTCTGGGGAAAAAAAGCTGCTCAATCTAGCTGGAGCACTTTAAGATTCAGATTTCTTTTATTCATATCATGGGAGAAACTGAGACACTTTGGCATTACTGTAATGCTACTTTGAATATGTTTGGATCTTTTAAAATTTGCCTAATTACCAGATGTAATATTAAAAATTCAGATAGAAACTGGGTCCAAAAAATGGATTTAGAAAAGAGTTTCTAAGTTCTTCTTTGCTGTTCCCATTAATTTCCAGGCCAAGCCTTGAAATTTATTGATTAAGAAATGTCAGCCAGTGATTTATTTTTAGAGTATAATATAATACAGTATAATATTAAGATAGCATAATATAGTATAATATAAAGAATTATAACTAATAAACTCTTCTGGCATAAAGCACATGATGATATCACTGAGAAAACTTAGTATGTTGCCAATAGATTAATGGTGAATGCTATAATCTACAATGGAAATTGGATGGAAAAATCTAAATATAACACTTCAAATATGTCTTTGTATTCAGTTTAGCCCAATCTGGTAAGTTTAGTGTAGTTGCATCTGAATAATTGCCTTTCAAGCAATGCTGTTTGATCCTTTGTCAGTGTTTTTCAAAGTTTGCTGGAACTTCTTTCTACATATTACTAGAATTACTACATGTATATCTAAAAAATATGGTAGACTGAATGACACAATTTTGTGTCAACAAACTGCTGTAAAAATTTTATAAAAAGAACAGCAGTAAAAGAATATTCTGTAATTAATTAGAGATGCACAGAAGAAACATTCCTCTCATAGGATACAATTACATATATATTACGTTTTGTCTCTTCTTCAAGTCTTTGATTTTAATTTCTGTCTAAGGTTTCAAATAATAATTAAAGATGCAAAGAATAAAATGCAAGAATTTGAAGTCACATAGATGCCACTTTGATGGTTAAATTTAATTTTTTAGGTGCTTCCACTCTTGGTTCAATAAGCTCATGAACACACAACACAAAGCAACTGAGATAACATTTTTTATGAAATATATATTTTTACAGTAATTCAAAGGTTTGTTGAACTTACAGAGAAGATATTAAATCTATTAGAAATTCAGGCATCTGTGAGTATTATTTGTGTAATAATTGGATAAAAGTATTATCTCCAAGACAGATAATTTCAAAATAAAGTGGTAAGTTAGAAGGTTAGTACAAGCTTTTCCAGGTCGTTTTCAGAATATTAAGATAGCATACTTATTTCTACACACATAAATATTATATAGCATATTATATATTAATATATTATTGTCTAATATAGTCATAATATATATAAAATATGTATTTTTAATAAATGTTTGCTATGTGACTTACACCATTAAATGTAATGATATATATTGATATAATGATATATTTATAATATATATTACATAATTACCAAATATATGTGCTGACAGCCAGGCTTTTTTCAGAGAAGCTGTCTGATTTTGAAAAGTAAGGGAAATAAATCCATTATAAATTGATAGTTATTTATAACAGAACTGCAATATTTAAGGAATAAGTTAAAAGGAGGTTTGTCACACACATTAGTTCTTCTAATATCTTATACTTCTTTGAGTAAAAAAATAAAACAAAGTACCTTTATACATCGTGAGATTTTTCAGTTTTTCAATTTGTCAAATAGTTATAAGAGAAAAATGATAAATATTATATCTTTTTGTTCACTTCCCCCTCAAGAACAGTTGTCATCTACATTCTCATTTTCCTTGTTTCTGTTCCACCTCAGTGGAGTCAGTCTGTATCACAGCATGCTTTTGTTCGTAGTCTTATTCTACCTACTCACCCACTCACATCAGTCTGACTTTGGATTTCACCCTTAGGCAGAACAGCATCACTGCTGAAAACACAGGAATGCTTTTGTAAATGGATAGATTAAAATAAATATTGCAATCAATAATGAGGACAGAACTGTTATAGATATCTCAATCTCTATGCCTAACTGCCAGCATTTTCCTATCTGCAGCTTAAGGCAAAACTTAATATCTTGGTATAAAACCTAAATACATTGGACTTTCAAGGCCGCTATCTCATTCTCCTAAGAATGTTAGAAGAAAATATGAACTTTAAAAAATGTGAAAATTGTTAAAAAAGTCCAAATAAGTCTCAGAATTCTCCGTAGTTGTTTCCAGAAGCAGAAAGGAAGATTTGCCATCACAAGGCACCTACAAAAATACAAGGAAATGTCTTTAAATGAAAGCAACTGAATACAGCACTAACATTTTCTCCTTAAATTTAACAAAACTTCTTAAGATGTTCCCATCAGCAAAAGTATAAGTAATTGTGTAACATGTAGGATATATGTGCATAATGTTAGACAAGCTTCTCTGCAGAACCAGTCAGTGGGAATGTCATCAAGTCTAACTGCTACTACAACCATTTTAGTTTATGGAACCAGCTAGTCAGTCCTGTCAGACTTTAAACATAAGCATTACTGACATAAGTTATGAGACATTTATTAGGCAAGGTAATAAGGAACAGTCCAAGAAGTGACTCACAGAAAGAGCCGTAAGCAAACAGATGAAATTTAGTCAAGTTTCATAGTAATTTAAAGGTTGATTCAGCTCATCCTACAGTAGACATCTACCTCCAATTGACCTTGAATTTATTTTGAGATTCTATTAAAATTGTTTGCAACACTCTGGAAAGTTTCAGGTGCATATTAGGTTTTTATTATCAGTTTTTATGAGAAATTTTGCCTGTGCTTTACCATGTCAAAAGGCAGTGTGAAATATTTGTGAAAGTGCCAGAATTAGACAAATTTTCTTGCTACCCTAATCCCTGATCACTGAAAAACACTAGAAAACATCTATTGATCAGGTAGGTGGTATCTTGAAATAAATATTCAAATTAGTATGTGTTTTATTCTAAGCTGTGAAATCTCATATAAAGACTAGTAATGGAAAAACATTAATTTTTTTTTTCTAAAAATATACCTACAAAAATAAAATCAAACATTGATATGTTAACAGATTATGATATTATCTTTCAGTGATTGTATCAATAAACCACATTTATAATTATTTTAAATTATTTAGAATTGATTTAACAATCTGAGACAGAGATACGATATAATAGTTTTAAGATATTTTATTCTATTTACATCTTTCTGATTCTTGTTACCCTTAGAATTCCATGCATAAAAGCTGTGTAGTACTTCTTGGACCATGTTTCTGTCATTTTCTTTCTGAACTGTAGTTTGATTGCTGTCTTAGCACATTGGGTAATGATGGACTTCTCGCTACGTTTCTGATCTTTTTTTTTTTTTTTTTGTCTCTGTCTTTCTGAGGCATTTAACAAGGTCTTCTTTGCCTTTCAGGTTCAACGAGCCTGTGAAAGTTGCAGCAATGTCAGTTTCCAATCTTATGTCTTGAGAAGCAGAGGAAATTGAGGTGGTTAGGGGCTGCTGGGCAGCAGAGAGCTATTACAGTAAAAAAAGTAATGATAACCTTGGCTCTCTAAAGAAGGTAGCAAGAGAATATAGAACTCAGCTCACAGTTGAGCAAATATTGACTTTGAAAAGTAAATAGTACATGCAAAATACAGAAGCTTTTCCAAAGTAGTTCAGAGGCTGAATCAGACTTACAAACTTACTAGGTGCCAACTAAATTAATGATATGAGATTACTTTGTTACTGTAACATTACAGGATTTCATACTGCAGAAAGACAGCCTAATAGAACAGTTTTCTTTGTCACTCTTCCTCTATGTCACCTTTGAATCTTGCACAATGCTATTTAAAAAGCTAAATGATACGATGCATGAAGTGAGACATCAGTTGAGAGATTGCATGTAATTAGTGATTGTAATTTTAAGAATATCAGAGACCAATACCATCAGTGAAGCATTTGGTAACTGAATTAAACATGTAATCATTGGGAGAGGATCAGAAAATGTAAGAAAAATGTGTATATATTTGTAGACTGTGCAGTACTCTTTATCAAAAAATGAAATAGGTGTGGTTGCCTATGCTATCAGCTGTTAGAAATCACCACAGCATCAAAATTTGGACAGATCACTTATTATAAATTCTTGCAATAATACAGTGCAGAGTAGTAGTTTCATCCTGTAGAAATATGACACAGCTCTACACTTCAATGTTGTTTTTCTACTGGCAAAAATGATTGTGACTGTTATGAAGAACAATGTTACTCAGTAACTTAGAATGAAAGCTGATAATATTACTGTAACATTGAAAAGATTTCAGTTGTAATGACAAAAAAGACTGTTTATGATGGACATGGCGCAAGTAGATCACTGCATACTATACTCCATTGTTTCATACAGAGAAACCCTTTAATGTGACACAGTGTACTGCAGAGGTCAGGATTCCAATTTCTATCTTGTGACATCACTTTATTTCCAAGATTGTAGAACAGCTACTAAACGTGACTGTAATCAAATAAACAAAGGAAAACAGAAAACTATATTTTAAATCTGAGATAAATCGAAAGATCTGGAGTCTGTTTCAGATTGTAAGAGCATTGTTTATTCCTAACATTTTTAGTATAGAATAACTATTTCATTAAAGGATTAAGGCACTGAAAAACAAACTGTTTTGTGCCATTCCTCACACACTAAGAATTCTATGACTGATGTTTTCTTAACATCATACGTCTTATTTAATGTGTGTTTGACATTTGGGTAAATTTTGCCAGGGGAATTTTTGGTTGACAGTGCCTTTAGCCATTCAGCGCTGGCTTTCCAGTTCACACATTTCACAAGAAATACCAAAGGACAAAAAAGGACATTTTGACTGCTGTAAATGGGACTCTAAATGACCTACTAAGTAAATATATGTCCTTATAGGAGCATGGCTTATTTCTGAGTTTGGAGGCAATGTTTCCATCGCCACATACTGAATGCTTGTGGTAATACTTCTTTTGTGGTAATGCTATAATGGTGTATTTGATTTAATTTGTTACGAATGTTGAAGTAAAAAAGATTTATTCTTTTGATTCTGAGGTGAATCATGAGAATATTGCCTCTGAATAGGAAAGTAGTAATTTTAAAGCTAGTGATTTATTTATTTATTCTAAAGTTTTAAACTTCCAAATAATAATGATTTTGTCACCTATCTTTAAATTTACTTGGCCCAGATCTTTGACATAGGAAGACTCTAGACATAAAGTTCAAGAAACTTATACAAAAGTTGATTTTCCTTCCTTAGAAAAAATGAGTAACTGTATCTTCTTCTCAAGTAACTTAAGTTGAATATATCAGTTTTATTTTATTGTTGTAGGTTTCCAATGATGAAATCTCACACTTAACAAATATTAAGGCTAAGCATGTGTATTGGTGAGATTTTTCCATATATATACTTCCACTGACTTTCTTTTTCTTACATGCCCACTCTTGCCATGCATTTTTTTGCCTTTGTCTTTAAACAGCTAATCTGCAAAATCTGTATTACACAGAAAACCTTATTCCTTTAACACACTTCTGTTGTGTACAGCATGCTATCTTAACTATCTGAATGCTTCCTCTCACTGAAATTATTGTGATGCTGAACACTGTTGAGTAAACCCTAGACGAATGTGAATTTCTTCAGTGAATGTTTTGCTCAAAGTTAAATGTACAGGAATAAAGGCTATCCTAGTTCCATACATACAACCTGAGCAGTCATGGTATCTTCATAATCGTATATGCTTGTTTTGTGTTCTTTTTTATTTTACTTCTTTTTTCAGATAATTGGTATATCCTGTAGTTATGTAATTGTTAAAAATTATTTGTTGTTATCATTATTTTCATTTCTTATTCAGTGATTTATGATGAGTAATCTATTCACTTTTAAGTTTTCATGTTATATCACTGGATTAAAAAAAAAACAAAAACATACCGTATGTTGCAACCATTAAGAAGAAAACAGAGATCCAACATGATGCTGATAAATATCGAGGGAAATGTTATCTAAACTACAAAGCATGTAGCTTTCTCTGAAGGGATAAGACAACACAGTGAGTTATTTTTTGCTTCCAAATGCACTTTCTGCCCTTTTTCTGAGTTATACTGAATTTGTTCTGCCTATCTAACAAGTTCAGTTAACCAAATTTTGGATGCCTAGTCACAGTTTATCTAAGCTTCTTGATTTGGAAATCTGACATAAATTGCATGTGTCTTGCTTTCCTCGTTAACATTTTGTTTTGGGGAAAGACAGTTTTTTGTTTTTTGTTTGTTTGTTTTTTGTCATGCTGTGTTTTTGTTGTTCTTGGTTTTTTTTGTTTTAATGTTGAGTAAATACTTAGTACAAAAATATATTAAAAGAACACTTGAAAAACACAAGTGCTTCTGATCTTATTTATATTTAAGGGAAAAGAATAAGAATTTGTCTTCAGAAGCTCTAATATAAGATCAAATGAAGATAAGATATTGAGTTTAATGAGAACACTGTAGGATCTTAAGAAAACGACTTCATTTCCACAGTGATTTTTATTCCATATTATTGTTTTGGGACATTTACCTGTTTTGTTTGTTTGTTTGTTTGCTTCTTTTTAATATATCATCTTCTGCTCTCATGTATCCTAATACAGGACAAGAGGGAACGGACAGAAACTGCAGCACAGGAGGTTCCGCACGAATGTACGCAGGAACTTCTTTACGGTGAGGGTGACGGAGCACTGGCACAGCTGCACAGGGGGGTTGTGGAGTCTCCTTCTCTGGAGATATTCAAGACCCGCCTGGACGTCTACCTGTGTGACCTGCTGTAGAGAACCTGCTTTGGCAGGGGGGTTGGACTCAATGATCTCTTGAGGTCTCTTCCACCCCTTATGATTCTATGATTCTAATGTTTCTTTATATGCTTAGAATTTGACATGTGAGGTAAACAGATTTCATTCTTAATACGTAACTGTATGCTGCAATTAGGTATGGCATATATATGAAAGATAGCATTCTTTCAGATTCAACTCACTCCTCCTTCCCACTGCTGCTTCAAAATTTCAAATCTTGAAGCTATTTGGTTGTTTCTCCACCTCCCTCCATATGGTTATCAAACTGAGATTTGAAGAGGAAATAACTTCAACTTGTGACAAATTAATCTGCATTTTTTGCTTCTTTATTGGAATATCATTAAATAAATGTTATTACTACTGTTAAATTCGTCAAGCATTTAATATGACTGGAAGTTTCTTCATCCTAAACTCACAGTCACTATAACTGATAAATGACTTAGACATTACATGAATAAAGTAGTATTCTCTGTACATGCATTGTTTCTTCCAAAAATGTGTCTGCTCTGTAGAGTAAAAAAAGAAAGCACATGAAAGGTGATATTTACAACATTCAGTGTATCATTATAAATTAATCTAAGTCATTAGGGTAAGCTCACTAGATCACTCTGCTTGAACAAAACTCTCTATTTCTATATTATAAACTAATCCAGTACCAGGTAGCATGTAGAGCAGTCAGGACTGTGCAGTGGTGCTTTTCCATGGCATCAGGGTAGTCACAATTCATTTTTTCAAATCATCAATCAACACGAAACTATGAGAAAAAGAAAGTGGAAATAATATATATACATATATATATATTTTCAAATAACCAAACATGAAGAGGAAGAGTAAATTAATAACAAATTGATCACATTTTTATTTTTAATTAATTTTTTTCCTCATCTTTCAAATATGAAAGGTTTAACTTTGCATGATACCAGCTAAGTTTATATTTCCATGTGAAGTGATGATCCTGTTTTTACAACAATATTTGCATTTGTTTATACTTGAGATGCCAGATATGTCTTTGCTACTAGTATATAAAAAAAGAAAAACACTGTAAGAAATTTTCAGGTGAAAGGTTATATATATCGGTGGTTTGTTGTGCTGTTTTAGTGGTACAGCAAAACTCACAGAGAAGGAGAAAATGCAGAAGAAAGAAAAGAAACAATTATTCTACTCCACAAAATAAAAATTAACAGGTCCTTTATATGATTTTTGGCTTTCTGAATGTTTTTTCTTAATCTTAAACATGTTTAATGCTTTTTCTTTCTTCTCCTTTTTCTTTCTTTTTTGATGTTTATACTTCTGTATAATGCATAAATAATACACATTTTAAACAACATTTATGCATCTGTATGATAGAATGACAAACGATATCATCTATGAATTAAAGACAAGTCATAATAATTGGTGAGCATATAATGTTTTTATAAAATATTCATAATTAGAAGAATTGTCATAGTTTTTTCTTTATCTTTTTAAGATAGCACATTTAGATTTTGCTTTTAGCTCCTCACTGATCAGCTTCTAAACAGAATGCTCCTGAGTATATTGTCTTTTCTCATACTATACAGTGTGCTCTCTTTTACTCTTTCATTATTATTTTTTTAATATTTTTCTTTTTTTTACAGCATGTCAAAATTTATTTTCTGTTATCATTGCATTTGTGCTTTAGTCTATTTTGTTCTAACTTATGTCCTCCTGTCCTATCATCTTTTCTTTCTTTTTTTATACAATATGTCTTGACTGCTGCTTTCCTACCCTATTATCCATCTCCTGTCACCTCAGGTTTTTGTTTCATCGTTTATTTTTCTACTCCTCATATTTCTAGTTTTATTTCTCATTTTCCCTTTCTAAAGAAATATCTTTCCACTTGGTAATGTTGCCTGCATTTTTCCTCAAATAAATATCCTTTATTCTGGCTATACATTCATCAGAGCTTTGTCACTTGTATTTCTCTTCTACTGCTGAATGTCAGTTGTTTTTTTTAATTAATATTTGTAAATCTATGATGATTTACTTTCTGCACTTTGAAAAGCGAGGACATTCATGAACATCCATTCATTTCACCTATTTTGCAATGTAAAAGATTACAATTTTTTTATCACTTCATTCTCCTTTTATAGATAAAATGAACAAATATATGGTAGACAATTCAGATGCAAATATCCACAATGAGTTTTCCCTCTTTATAGGTGGGATTCCTTGATTTCAGAGATTTCTGCTTTCAGAAATGTGCACTTTGAATGATGAGAAATATCCAACATTTGTGCCTGTCAAGGGAGGTTTCTGCATAGGAGTACTCACTACTAAAACAGTATTCGTAAAATATTTCTCATGAAATTAAGTAGTACCAGCGAAGATCTCTACACAGCATAACAGATCCTTAGACTCATGTTTTATGTCTGCTTTCTTGTTCCAGTTTGCACAGAGTAGACTTGATCCTCTGTGTTTGGGATATGACTGGTGAGGCCACTACATTTCTGTAGACTGCTGAAGTTTTCTTTCTCTCTACAAGGATGTTAAAAGAGATTATGAGCTGGTATGTTTCTGTATGTTGTAGTTGTATCCTCAAAAAAAAAAAAAAAAAGATCAAGTCGTGGTCACATATTCTGGAAATTTAGAAGCTCTCTCAAGTCTGTTAATGTAGGCATTGTTCATATAGAGTGCAAAGTTTGATCTAAAGTTTTGTATACATTTCTAGAACTTTAAGATAAGAAACACTTTAATTTCTTCTTGGACCCGGTTTACAATGGATCGTAGTCTGCAACTAGTTACACCAGAATTATGTATGATTAAGGCAATGTTACTCAAATCGTGAATTAAGTTTTCAGAATCTCTTTCATACACCTATATCCTCCTTCACTCTTTTCATAGATGCCAAACTGTAAGAATAGTGCTGCAGTGGTTCAAGGAGCCATCTTAATTTCTGTTTATGAAGAGTTTACCTCAATGTGCCTAGATGCTGGCTCAAATTGAACTTGCATTTCTCTACAATTATACATGCTTGATAACTATGGATTTATGCAAAAAGGATCAGGAGATATCTCACTTGGTGCATAGTTGCAAGGATATATTTTCTGGCTTATTATTTATATATAACTCTATTTAAAAGAAAAATAGTCCTTCCTCTGTAGGACTGAGGCAGTTCTTTTACATTTTCTTGAGCTAATCAGAAAATTATGTTTGGACATTTGTGTGTAAATGTCATGTGTATGAATACATAAGCATGAATTAATAACATGCAACCTCAGACTTTTACCTGAAGTGTCTAACTTACAAAGCAAGCAGGCTCATTTATCTTATAGTACTATGGTTCAGGAAAGAAGTACATAAATATTTAAAGTAAGTTTGAACAATAGAAGATTAGTATTTTCTGTTTTCTAATGTATTGCTGGGAATGAGTTGCAGTAAATGACTATCTGAATACAACCAATAGATTGTAATTAATTAGTTATTTAAATCGTTTTAGTTTTGTAATAGTCAGTTACCATATCTTCCTTAAACCAATGTGAAGAAAAAGTGTTTTATGACTGAAGTCACACTGCAAGCAGAACTCAGACAATCTAGTAATCACTCGGTTCTATTATCCCTGTTGGTAAACCACACTGGATCCTAATTATGACAGACAGGAAAACAGACAGGAAATAATATTTAGTTGTGTTTTTATGCATCCAAAGTTGAAATGTATCTCAGCATTTGTAATAAAATCAAGAAGACCATTAGGAATACTTCGACTTAATATTAGTCAACAGGTCTGGCTTATAGTTTAAAATTATAAAGATGCTTGAGTTTTGGGTTATAATGACACACAGAATAACTCAAACCTGCTAATTGCTCCAGAAAGTCAAAATGAAAACAAAAACAGACAAACAAAATTCCTTTAAAATTAGAAGCTGACAGAAATCTTGGTTCACATAAACCTTTACTTCTACCAGTTCATGACTCATTCAGGAAATTCAGTCACTGGAGTCGATACATTATGCAAAACACATTTTGCTCAGTACCAACAGAAACTTGCTTTGTACTAGGCAAAGCAGTGATGAAAATAAATAACATCCACTGTCCACGCTGTGTGGTACTTTCTGACAGTTTTTCAAGATTGTGTAACTTCTCTTGTCATTTATTTGAAAGCTTAAGGAACTGTTGTTGAATAAGCTGCCAGTCTGTTCCATGTCACAAGGAGCCCTAAATTTACATATCTGAAAGGAAGAAATTCAGATAGCACTGAAGGCTGAAATTAATGGTTACACAGTGAACGTGTAGGGAATATACAATAGAGAAGAAAGTGTTTTATTTCTTGCTGGTAAATTAAACCAGTTCTTTAAGAAGTCATTTAAAAATATTATTTCTTATCACTCTGAGATTCTGCGAGTTTTTACAGAACAATGGTACTAGTTGTAGCTTCTTTGCACAAGTTCTCAGATCTAGCTATTTGGATGAGTTATAACCTCTTTGGACTAGTACACAGTCATTAATATACAAATACAAGCTGGTTAGAGAATGGCTTGAGAGCAGCCCTCAGGAAAAGAATTTGAGGGTGTCAGTCAATGAAAGTCTCAACGTTAGATGGTAATGTGCACTCACACCCAAGAAGGCCAACTCTATCTTGGGTTGCGTGAAGAAAAGTATGATCAGCGAGTTGAGGGAGGTGATTTTGCTGTTCTACTCTATTCCAATGAGAACCCATCTAGAGTACTGCATCCAGTTCTGAAGCTCCCAACAGAAGCAGGACCTCAAGCTGTTGGAGAGAATCCAGAGGAGGGCCAGGAAGATAACAGAGGGCCGGAGCACCACCCTCATGAGGACAGGCAAAGAGAAGGCCCCGCTGGAATCATGCAGTGACCAAACAATATCTGAAGAGGGCCTACAGGAAAGCTGAAAAGGGACTTTTTATAAGGGCATGTAGAGACAGGAAAAGGGGAAATGGCTTTAAAATAGAAGAGGGTAGATTGAGACTAGATATTAGGAAGAAATAATATATTGTGAGGGTGGTGAGACACTGAAATACTTTGCCCAGTGAGGTTGTGGATGCCTCCTCCCTGGAAGAGTTCAAAGCCAGGCTAGATGGGATTGTGAGCAAGCTGGTGTACTGTGAGGTATCCCTGCCTATAGCAGGGGGGATAATCGTAAAAGTCCCTTTAAAACCAATCAATTATATAACTCTGTGATTACTGAAATACATTTTAATCAGATTTTTCAAAATTATTAAACAAGATTTTGAATTGAACATTATAGAAATCTTATTTTCATTAAAGAACCTACTTTTGGTTCCTCTGTCAACCTGTGCTGAACCTGTTATTGTTAATAACATTCAGAAGTTATATTTTCAGAATATAGCTTGAAGGATGATTTCAACAGAAAAACTAGGACATGCAGCACTAACTTGCAATATAACCTATCATTGAATACCTTTCTATTATAATAACTCATAAGTTATTCAGTTAAAAATTTAAGTACTTGCTAAAGTGTCAGTAAAAATTTTGATACAGTTATAAAAGGATCCCCACACAATAAGTGACTTTTAATGGCTTCAAACAAGGGAAAGTGATAAAGCCAAGCTTGTCAGGTTTCAGTTAACTAGTGAGACTATCTGACCTGATTTCATCTTCAGTTATGCTTAAATAAACGTGTTAACATATATGTAGGAAATATAATTGTATTTTAAAATGATAAGTTATTTATTTTCATGTTAGAGACCCTTTACTCTGACAAATCTCAGCACTGTATTATGATACACAATATCAATTATACTGGTTATAACTATACCAAGGAACAGAACTACAGTAACAGAGTGACAAGAGCTGAATTAAGCAGTCTTAAAAGAAAAGTTTTCAGGAAAAAAAAAATTATCCTGATGATATCTTGTAACTCTTATTTGTAACTTGAAATGAACAGAGAAAACTCACATATTCTTAACTAGCAAATTGGCAGGTGTGCTGCTTTACAACCTTTTTATGACACACCAATATGTTAGTACTACTGTCAAAGACAGATGGATGAAAATGCCAAGCATATGTAAAGAAGGTCAACAGCAAAGATTTCTTAGAGAAAGAAAATGCAGTGTTCTTGCTAACATTTCTCTAGCACTCTGTACTGTACAAGAATTTTGCTTCTTAAGATGGCTTGGAAGAAAAACCTGAATACATTTTAAGTGCTGTTATGCAGCATAAAGAAAACTTGAGTGTATATTAGCTTTTCTGCTTTTGCATTGTTTCAATTTCTTTTCCTGCTTCTCTGAGTTATTCTGAACAAATCTACAGGAGGAAGTTTCTTTATTACTCTCCATTTTACAAGTGCCAAATGATACTATTAACATACATTTCTGAAATAAGTAATATAGAATTTTAAGTTCTGTCTATTGGTGGAATTTTAATAGCTAAATTGAAGTACTGTTATGAGGAGACATCTTACTACAGTTTGCTTTTATTTTCCATTTTACCAACCACATTTACGCATGTACATTTTGGAGAAGTGTTTATGTTCTATAAAAATAAAATTTTAATATACACACATGCATATCAATATATGTTTAATTCAAATACTTACACTGTACTTTGTAAAGATTTCTGCACAGTAGAAATCTTATTGCTTGATTATTTTATTTTCTCAATAGGAAGGTTCTGGGTAAGGATTGCCTATCCTGTCTCTTATCAGCATCTAGAGATTGAAAATCATCTAAGCATTTCAAGAGCAGAGACTTAATGTTATTTAGGTAGATTTACAGATTTCTCTTCCTCTCTCTCTTTTTTGTTTCCTTGATTTTAGCCACAAAAAGTGTTTTTTTTTTGTTTTTTTTTTTCTGATAGATCCATGAAGAGGACATTTGGTCAAATCTGATGTTGAAGTATTTGAATGGTGGAAGTTATGAGATGAAAGACTAAGATGCCAGAAAATCTAGTGAATTTTATATTCCGAGTTTCCCTAATAGCTAGCATAATCAATTGCTGTTGTACAACAGCAGTGATCTGCAACACCAGCAAGTTAATGTACTACATGGCATGTAGTGTGGCCTGCTACATACATAAAAAAAATTTTCAATAAGCTCTTCCAGTTCCTATTCAGCTCCATTATTCAGATTTCTTTACAGTGAGCCAGTGTGTGGGGCACACTTTTGGGGTAAGGCACACATTCTCCTGTTGCTTTTTTTTTTTTGCTATTTATTCTGATGATAATACCTAAACCAGTTAGACATTATTTACTCTACCTAAACCAGGGATCTCAGGAGCGTTTCAAGTTTGTCAACTATCACTCTTTTGCCCAGATCCCCAAAATTTCTTGTTCTAGTCATATGAATAGCCTTGATATGTGAATAGGTTTGAGAAATACTTCAATGGCATGAGTGTGTTGTGACCATGAAGGGTTATATCTTACTGGCTGGTTCTAGCTTATTTGATAGATGAGTTAGATTGAGACAAAGAGTAGACTGGCAGTTATTTGAGGGAACTACAACCAGTTTGAATTACAAAGGCCCACCTGGAATTAAGTCTGCTGAGGGAGGTATACGGGAACAAGAAAAACTTAGTATGTCAACAGAAAAAGGAAGACCATAGAAAAAGTGAGCATGCTGCTGAATGAGGTGGATGCCTTGGCAATAGGGACACTGAGAATGCAGAATTACTGAAAGCATTCTTTGCTGCAGTCTTTGCTTCTTAGGTGTCCAAGACCTTGGAGGTAGCAGAGAGAGTATGGAGAAAGGAATACTTCCCCTTGATTGAGGAGGATCTGGTCAGAGATCATCTAGGCAAAGTGGAAATCCACTGGCCTCAATGTGATGCATGCAAGAGTTCTGAAGGATTAGAAGTGATCGCCAAACTGTTCCCTGTCATCTTTGAGAGGTTACAGAGAATGGGGGAGGTGCCTGTGGGAAGCATGTCACTCAAGTCTTCAAAAAATTGAGGGGAGCCTGGGAAACCACATGCCAGTCAGCCTCAACTCCATCCCTGGGGAGGTGATGGAATAACTTACTCTGGATCTCATCTCCAAGCAAGTGGAAGAGAGAAGGTTAACAGGAATAGTCAACATGGATTCACCAATGGGAAATTATGATCAACAAACCTAATAGCCTTCTATGATGTCAACAGTGGCTGAGTAGGTGAGAAGACAGTAATGGATATCGTGTAATGTAATAATGGATATTGTGTAGTGTGACTTCAGCAAGGCTTCTGACACTGTCTTCCATGACATTCTCGCAGGTAAGCATAGGAAATATGGGATAGATGAATGGATAGTGAGGTGGATTGAGAACTGGCTGGCTGGTAGAGCCCAGAGGGTTGTGGTCAGTGGTGCAGAGTCTATTTGGAGGCCTATAGCTAGCAGTATTCCCCAGGACCTGGTAAGGGGGTCTGGTCTTGTTCAGTATTTTTATCAGTAACCTCTAAGAAAGGATAGAATGCACTTCCAGCAAGTTCGCTGATGATACAAGCTGGAAGGAATGTCTGACCCACCTGGAGGCTGGACAGGTTGGAAACGTGGGTGGAAAGGAGCACTGTAAGGTTCAACAAGGGCAACTGTAGAGCCCTGATTCTGGGAAAGAATAATCATATACAGCATTACAGGTTAAGGACTAGTCTTCTGGAAAGGTTCTCTGAGGAGAAAGACTTGGGGTGTCCTGGTGGATAAGAGGTTGGCCATGAGCCAGCAGATTGCCCTTGTGGCCAAGAATGCCAAAGATATCTTAGGGTGCACTAAAAAGAGCATGGCCAGCAGGTTGAGGGAAATTCTTCTCCCCATATACTTTGACCTGGTCAGGCCACAACTGGACTACTGGTCCAGTTCTGGGCTCTTCAGTTTAAGAAATACACGGAACTTTTTACAGAGTCCATTGGAGTGCTACAAAGATTATTATGGGCCTGGAGCCCAGCATTTTATTATGAGGAATGGATGGGAGAGCAGGATCTCGTCAGTCAGGAGAAGACTGAGAGGGGATATTATGAATGATTATCATAACTGAATGAATATCTTATCAATACTTGTAAATCTCTAATGGGTAGTAGTCATGAGGATGAGGCCAGGCTGTTTTCATTGGTGCCCAAAAGCAGAACAAAAAGCAATGGGAAGTAACTGGTACACAGGAATTTCCATATGATCATAAGGAAAAACTTTTTTGAGGGTTATAGAGCACTGAACAAGCTGCCCTGAGAGGTTGTGGAGTCTTCTTCTCTGGAGATAGTCAAAACCTTTCTGGATGCTTTCATGTGTAACCTAATATGGGGAACCCGCTTTAGCAGAAGGGATGGACTAGGTGATCTCAAGAGGTCCATTCCAACCCCTACGATTCTGTCATTCTAAGATCCCCCAGATGAACTGGGAACTAATCTCTAAAACTTAACTGTGGATTTTGTAGAGTTATGGAATCATTAAGGTTTGAAAAGACCTATAAGATCATCGAATTCAACCATAACACAATTTCAAACATAATTTGAACAAAATTACAATCTATTATACAATGGTTAGCACTGTTTGTCCATTCTTGCTGTCAATGAAGAACATGAAAATTCCAATCACATATTTAAGATATTTCTTTAAGATTTTTTAAAACAGTATGAAGTACTATATGTTGTATGCAGAGTAAAGAAGCAGCACTAATAATTGGCTAAAATTCATAATCACTGGATAATTCATCTACTAAATAACTGGATGATGCATTCTAATCTCAACAACTGAGAATTTATAAGACCTTATGCTAATGTAATTTTCTCTAAAATTTTGAGGTAAAAGAAGGTGATGAATTCTGCCTAATAATTTTTTGGTTGTTAATATAGTTTTATTATTCATTACAGTGCTTCATAATAAATTTATATAGTGCCCTAAAGGAGTCTTTGTGTCAGTTCAAGCAAATAAGTACCTCTCACCAAACCTTTATAAGTTATCTTATAAAATGAAGTTCCTTGAGGCACCAATTTATAGAAGTAGTTCCTAATGCTAAAAATACTATAAAGTAGAACATTTTCTGTAATATGCTGGAGTACTTTTTTTTAGTCCAGAACAGTTCTTATAAAATATGTTCTGTCAATGACCATCTGTTCTTAATAAAAACATTCCTATAAAATAATCCTTTTGAAGTATTACTTCAGGCTCAGAACTCATTAGCTTTCACAGTTACATAGAGACATTTACGTAGGAGATCACTAAGCCAGCATTCTGGAGTTTGTCGTACTGGTCATTCAGTGAACACAACTTCTTTATATCACTAACAAACTTTTTTTGCATAGATACACCTAATTCTATCTTTTGTTTCTCAATTTTTCTCAATATACAGTTACAAAAATCTCATGCATACGTGTGCACTTTTTTATAGTTTAATAGTGTCCACCAGATATCAAGCTTTTAATTACCTATTTTATATTTTCTTTCCTCCTTTCTGAATATCCTTCAATTTCCCACAGGTTGTCTAGAATTAATTCTCAGTTACAGTTCAAAATCATTTGAATGTGTAAAAGTAAAAATACTAAGGATCTGTGTACCTTCAGTTCTCAGCTACAGACTTTCTGTTACCAGTCTATGAAAAAGCAAGTACTTCTCTATGGCTCTTATTTCCCTTTCTAATATGGGCCTTATAGCATAGCCTAGTCAGCTAATAGTGTGAAATTCATCTGATCTACTATAGATAACAGAATCACAGAAATGTAGAATGTTTGAGGTTGAAGGGAACCTCAAGACATCATGTGGTCATCTGCTGAAAGCAGGGAAACCTACATCAGTTTTCCTGTGACCATGTTTATATTGCTTTTAAGGGTCACCAGAGAGGAAGACTCCACAACTTTCCTGGACAACCTTTGCCAGTACTTCCTGATATTCACATGAAACCTCCTGTATTCCAGCTTGTGCTTATTGCATTGTGCCCTGTCACTGTGCACCACTGAAATGGTTGGTTCCATCTTCAGTGCAACTTCCCTTAACATATTCATTCACATAGATTAGACTCCTCTTCACCTTCTCTTTTCTAGACTACACAGCCTCAACATTCTCAGCTTTTCCCCATATGAGTCATAGGAGAGGTGATCCAGTCACTTATCTTGGTAGCCCTTTGTTGGACAGTTTCCAGTGTGTTCCTACCTCTATTGTGCTGGCAGGGGCAAAATTGGACACACTACTCCAAGTGTGATCTCATCAGTGCTGACTGGAAGTATCCCTTGAACTGCTGGCAATATTTATGCTTTACAGAGCCCAGGATATCTATGGTCTTCCTTGCATCAAAACCTCTGTATTAAGGGCTGAATTCATAGAATCATAGAACCACATAATCATAGAATATTCTGAATTGGAACACCTCTGATTGGTAGGCTAACTTAATCCCAATGGGATTTAAGAAATAAGAAGAGTAAAATTTAAACTTGAGAATATTAAGAATACACTGAAGGTGAAGACTTTTAGAATAAACCTGCAACAGGCAAGATTCATTAAAGAATAAATGTATCTTATATATCTATGTCGGGTGATTCCCTGAAAAGGGAGGGATAAGGAATGAGGATCTCTTGATAATTTATATCTAGAGAAAATCTGGATAATTTAAATTATCTAGAGAAAATTTGTCTAAAATCTCTAGAGTGAGGATCTAGATAACTCAAATATTCAAGAAAAACAACAAGGAAACACAAATTTTATTTATAATTTTAAAATTATATTATTACACTGAAATATTATTACACTGAAAGCAAGTATATTTTACTCTTTATGAAGTGTCTATGAATTATTTAAACCTCTGATTCTACAATTCTTCTTTTCTAGAAATCAACAGATTTTATAAGCAGAAACTGTCTCAAGTGAAATATCGTGTTAGTGTCGACACACAGGTTCTTCACTCAGCCTTACTCAAATTTAGCAAATGAACTAAGAGATATTGCACATTTGCATTCTTCTGTACATAAATATATTTGACAACTTTGTAGCCTTTCCTGGATCTTACAAGTACAACTAATATTGAAGGTAATAGAAAATAATTTGGTACTTATATATCAGGCTATGTTTAATATATTTGCATGGAAATATTTGATTGTATACATTAGTTTATATATCAGGCTATGTTTAATATATTTGCATGGAAATATTTGATTGTATACATTAGTTAATGCATCTGAGAGATCTCTGTTTCAATAATAATTAGAAAACTCATTTTTTTCCTATTTTTTTAATTCTGTAATGTAAATAATTTATGCTACTTGCTTATGCTTACTTGGTTAAAGTAGTACTTTAAGCAAAAATTAAAATCTAGACCCAATTTTATTTCATTTGAAGTTCATTTGGAGGTATTTATATCTCGTGTTTCCAATTTGCTTTCTTTAATTCAACAACAATTATACCAATAGAGCTCATTTGAAATGCTTTTGTCCTGGTATTGTCTTTTACTTGTCCAAGTAAGGAACTTGATCCACAAATAACTGTACAATTTTTAATCCAAGAAAATGAAATTTTCCTGAAATTATTTTGTCGGTATGTATTCAGTATTTTAGACATTTTCCTCCAATAGTACCTCCAACGTATTCCTGAAGACCATGCTCCACAGAAAATTTAAAGAAAGTTATATCTTTCTTTCCAGTCTTGCAGATGCTGTCATGAGGTTTATTTTTTCAAAGTCTGTCTATTCCCAGTGGTGAGAAGTTAATAGCTACTTGTTTCCAAGTGTATTTGTGGGTAAAACCTAATTTCATATCTAGAGAATGAAAAATATCCAATAAGGCATTCAAAATTGGATCCCTCATAGAAAGAAAGTTAAACTACCTGAAGAGAGTGAAAGGGATGTTTGAAATCTCTCCGTGAATTAGCTAATTAGTTTCTGATCAAATTTTAATGGGCTGAAACTTCTACCTGGATACAGTGCTCAGTAATATAAAGTTCACATAATTGCCCTTCACTTTCCCCTGCTTCAGCAATTGCCAAAGAAAAGAATGAAGTTATGAAGTCTTGTCCTACATACTATATATAAATTTTAACTATTAAATAGAAAATATAACACAAAGAGAATATAAATGTGGGAACTAGACAATAAGAGATTGCAGGTGAAGGGATGAGACCCTTCTTTTGTTTGTTTGTTGTGGTTTTTTGGTTTTTTTTTCTGTTGTTAGAAATAATTGTTGTTTTTTGGGGCACTGCATCTCCAGTGAAGCACCTCTGAGTAAATTACATACATGAAGAGAACTGAAGGAAAATTTCTATCATCCACTCTCCCCACTTGCTAGCTTTGGACAGCATCACAATGCCGATTGCTGTTGTTATATCCCAACAAATATTCTGCTGGTCCTGGATGTAATTTCAAAGCCTGTTGGGGATGAAGTATAAAGGGAATGCTTCTCTCTATGCTTTCTATCAGTAATGTAAACTTCTGGTTATAGATCTCACTCTAGGGAGAACAATAACGCATGGTTCATCAATCCTTATAAGTTTTTAATTCCCATTACATAAATAAAAAACAGATTTGTAGGTGGAGTTGAATATCTCACCTAATATTCATTAGGTTTGTGCATTCAACATACTGAAGCTATGGTGCAATGCCTTCATATGGTTTTTCTACATATTTCATGTTCCTGCAATGATATCCTTAAAAACTCCCCAAATATGGCAAAGGGAGACATACCTTATTTAGTACTTCTGGAAATAATTGGTAGTCTAATTACAATTTTAACACTAATTAAAATTCAGTCAATTTTTACAAGTCTAGTTAAAATGATACTGACAATCTGAATTGTCTCTTTAGTACAGAAACATGTTAGTTAAACTGCTAAACTTGTTGAAAAATTTCTTAGTAATTACCCCTTCTCTCTGGTGATGCGTTCATCCTCACATTACTCCTCTAAGTCCGAAGTATTTCAGTCCTGCTCAAGAGGAACGGATAAGGGACACTGGTTAGAATGAGCTAAAATGTGAAATCCTCTGCAGTGTAAATCAACTGAAAAGAACACATTTGTTTTGACAGTGCAATTCAACTCTTTACCTTCTATAAGATATTCTTCTGTCTTCTATGCTGTAAGTGGATAAAAAAAGACAGAACTTTTGTTGCCTGGTTGAACTACGTACACAATGGAATGGTGAACAAGTAATTGCTGCTGCTGTTGTCGATTTTTTTTTTTTAGTAATAAATAGATAAATAAATCTACAAAGGTTCGATTAGGGAATGAAAAATTAACGGCAAAAAATGTAAATACTTCGAAGTACATTACCCTTAGATTACCTTTCTGGACAGGAACAGATATTAAGAAAACACTCTGCTGGTTTTGGATGCCCAGAAGAGGGAGCTCGTGAACTACATCACAATGCTTCTGGTAGATTCTAAAGACTACGTCCTTATTCTTTCCATTATTATAATTAAACTGTGGAATACTTAAAATATCTGAAAGTAGTCTACTCAGTCAAAATGCTGTGTACAAGGTGTTAACACTGAATTTTAAATACATGTAAACAAGACTGTAACAAAAAGGCAAGAATTGCAAAACCTGAAAGCAACAATTAAAGCAGAAATTGCTTTTCTCTGCTATTAAATACAAATCAAATATTGCATGTAATCTAGGAGAAGTATTAATATACTTAATTAAGACTCTTAAGACATAGGTGAGAAAGAGTATTTTACTTACTTAATAATTAATAATACTTTAAAAGGTTGGGTTTTTTTTTTGCCATTTTTCTTAATTAAATAAAGAAATAGACACATAACATAGATCTCAGTACCAAAACTCAGAATGTGAATGCACCCATAACTCGCATTGAATCTGATATCTTATTCTCAGTTCTCAAGATTTTTCAAGCCAATCGATGGAAAGTAAATTAATACTACTGACACATGTAGCATTTATTACACTTAAAATGGATTTATTTTATCTTCGTTAGATATTTTGTAGTTGGGTATGTAGTTGTCAAAGCCCTTCCTATTGGCAGTGCAATGAAAGAGAAAGGAATGTTTGAATTGTTCTGATACAGGTATCCCAGATACTGGGAATGAATCATTCTCTTTTTGAACTCATTTCTTTTACTTGTCCAGATAGCTCAAAAAGCTTCAGCTTCACACTGCTAAATAGGCTGTATACAATGCCTTCTTGTTATTGATTAGACAGTAAATCATCCTTAGGTTATCCAGGTAATGTAAACAGAACAGTAATACATTGTTAAGAGGTATTCAAGGCATCTTTCTGGTAGTTGGAGCTAGTCCTCTGGTCTAGGGTGCATGAATTGGGGGTTGGACTCGATGATCTCTAGAGGTCCCTTCCAACACTTATGATTCTGTGATTCTGTGAATAGCAGATGCTGATATCTTTTGGTTGTATGTTTTTATATAGAATTTGATTGTTGATTCTGAATCCATCAGGAAACTCATGGTGTATATAAAAGTGGCTGGATTCTCTACTTTTTACTAGTATAAACAGGAGAGAATGGAGTAAGCATCTGTGCTCTATGTATAAGAACTTGTAGTTGAGAGCATGTGAAACACATGTATTTGCTTATTTGTGTCCATGCACTTACGAATAAGTGGGCAAGTATGAAAGCAACTTATGATAACAGCTAATTATTTCTCACTCAGTTCAAGTCACAGTGCCATACTTCTGCAGGATCTATTTACATTGCAGCTTTTTTTTGTCTGTGTCAGGGAGAGAATCAGAAACAGGCACACCTGTACCTCTTCAAGTCTGTCAGTAAAAGATTTAAATTGTTACTGGATGTGCATCAGTCATGGGTTTTCCTGGAGCAGTGAATGTAAAAGAAATCTCCCAAATGAAGAAAAATATAACATGAAAGGAATCAGACAAACATTACAATGGCTGGTCAAGTGGGTGAGTAATGGGTAGCCATCCTCCTGAACTATCATGTCATTTGTGTTACTATGAAATCTTAAAACATGATCTATCAATCTATCTATCTAACAATCTATCTATCTCTATATGAAAACTTGATCAATCAAGAAATAAAACCTAAGGAGGAAATCTTTTGCTATGGATAAGAAAGATATCCAAAGAATAAGTGTGCTTAATGAAGAAATGTGACGTGAATTATACACAAAGTTAGAAAATATAAGTGAAGTTACCAGAAGGAAAATTATCAGTGGGTTTGGTGCCTTGGTGGCTTGTTAAAAAAATATTAAAAAATATTTTATAAATATGAATATATCTGTCCAATCAATATTCTGTCAAATTTCCTGAGATTAAAAAGCCGCTAACAGCTTTTGTACCAAGAGCTACAAAATTTTGCACCAGATGGCTTTCCGCCATTCATATGTGCTAAAATGACATTTATATAATTCATTATGATATGACATCTCTGGATTAATTACAGGCGCTGCTTAGTGGTAAAACATTTTTTTAGCAATTAAAGCAATCTAGGAAAACTGAAGAGGCAAGCTAGCAAATCTGATCTGCAGTGTCTCCAGTGATTATGAAGCACAGCATGAGAACCACTATGCTAAACTGCATTAACATTTTTTTCTGACCTTTTTGGTTATTTTCTGCAATATAAATATATATATACACTAACAACCTTTTGATGTTAGAAGGATGAGTAACTTCTAGCATTTATCAAATAAAACTTATCTATCTCAGAAATGTCTACTAGTCTCTTGAAAAGTTCAAGGATGCCTTATAGTACACTGTATGAAATTTAGTGTCAAGGTCAAATTGTTATTTTTTTCTTCTTCCTTAAGTAGTTACATCCTGACAGGTATGAATTTAACCAGTTATGAAATCTAAAAAAAAACTTTTTTTAAATACATACAGTGTCTGGATAAATTATTCTGAAAAGAACTAAATTTGTCATGTTCTTAGCTATTTTTATTGCTTTTTTTTTTTTAATGAAACAAAATAAAACGAATCAAAATCACATAATCTTTTCCAAAAGTAGTTCATATGCTCTTCCAAAACATTTACAGTATGGTAGCCCAGACATTTCAAAACATGCCAATATTTGAGGATATTGCTTCATGTGATTACCTCCTAATTGTATATTCATCTGAATTTATCTGCTGAGAGCTATTACTCTAGATACTATAATTTCTGTAAATCACAAATAATTTTTTTAAAAAAGTAGTTTATGTTTACACAAGTTAGGTCATACAACACGAGTGTTTCAATATCTGAAAATCTGAAAGCTTTCAGCAAACATGGAATTATGAACTGAAAATACAAGAATAGGAAATGATCTATTGAGCTACATATGAGTTTAACATTTAACTCAGAATAAGACTTCTTTTCAATTTTTCTTCAAATGTAGCTGATTAGTAGTTCCTAATAAAATAACATAAACTACTACAATGATCTTCATAGTATCTTAATAGATTTGATGATTTTATATATATATTTTTAAACGTGTATAAATAGAAATGCATGTTATCAAAATTTGTATTTCAATTGTAGTGGGATTGCCTGGTCACAGCCTGAACCAGTGAATAAACATCTGAGTGACCTGAGACCTCCTTCCCCTTATCTCTAATATCTCTTTCTGTAGCACCTCTACCTCAAATAAAGGCTCTGTCACCACCTTTGCTTGCTTTACATCAGTTGTGCTTTTTCAGTTCCTTTCTGTCCATAGATATAGGAAAGTTTTAGGAATTCATAGTAGGAAAAAAACAGAAATGCGGCCAATTCACAGAGCTAGATATTTCAACAAGTATAGTGCTATTATTTGTGAAGTGAAAGTCTTCAGGAGTGTCAGAACTTTTTCTCACATGTAGTACGTGTGAACTTTGAAAGATAGAGCGTCTTCGAATGAAGTGACTAAAAATATTGACAGTGCATTTTCCATGAGCAGGCAACTACAGCAGAAATATCAGGAACATTTCTTAATTTAATGAGCACGTTTAAAATGTCTTCTTAAAAAATATTCCCCAAAATAGCCCTTCAAGTAATAAATTTAAAGATCAAACTGAAAACTCGTTTAAAAAAAAGTACATTGTCACAACTGTTAACTGTTTTAGATGGTGACACTTGGAATTTTACAGGAAAAAAATAATGAATGCATATAGAAAATTGGAAAAATTATCAATAATAGGTATAAAAATATGCAATCATTTTCATTCAGTAAGTTTTGACTGAGTGGTTTTGGTAAGATTTGTCTTTTTAGACTAATATTACACAACCACTGTGTGACTAACTGCAAGATTATTCCCCTTGACGCTGGCCATTGTAAATAAGGTGAGAACTGGTTGCAGATACTTAAGTCAACCAGACATTCTTTGTTGTACAAGATTTTGGAATTATTCATGAGGATTACAAAAAAAAAAAAAAAAAAAACCGGGCAAAATCATTTTAAAATTTAAACTGAGCGTCACTGGAGTTGTATTTTTAGGTGATTAGATTAAGTGTATATGGTGCATTATTCTTTTGAAATAATAGGAGGAATAAATAAAACACTCCTAACATAAATCAAATAAGGTAGTCTTGAAAAATAGGAGACCAGAATGTAATAACAGAATAAAGACACCTTTCTTTATCTAGCAGGCAATTCCCTGTGGTAAAAATGTTTTTGGAAGGAAATTTGAATAATGATAAAACTACTCTTGCAGCAAGATTTTCAGCTTAATGGTTGACATCAGTCATTTAGATGTTTTACTTAATCTTGCAAAAAGTATGCTTCAAGAGGTACTCTGGCAGCCAACCTAATATTTTTCTTCTTCAGCGGAAGGAAAAAAGCAAAATAGCAAACCAAACTAAAACGCAAAGGAAAACTTGCCAGAACTAACAATAAAAATTGCTCTATATAGTAAGGATTTACACCATGGTAAGGTTTACTAGACTGGGATTATGAGCTTTAGGTGTCCTCTGCTGGGAATATCCAAATCCTTAAAGATAGCATGCAGCTGTAAATGTATTCTCCCTTTGACGTGACCAACATTTTTATTTACCTTGCATTAAACATTTATTCAAGCTTTTGGAAAGGCATGTTAGTAACTGAATTTAGGAATCATGGAAATAACCATCTGTTTAGTTCTGTTCTTGTCATTGTTTGCTTACGTGCTTCACTGAGTAGTGTATGACAATACAGTCCCTCTAACTTTGTGGGTTTGAGTGCAACATCAAATATTAGCAAGTTTCTGTAGACATAAATGGCAAAGAGCATAACAAAGTAAAGGCAGAAGCAACTTAGAAGAAAACTGAGGGAGGCTGGTGACTTTTAATAAAACCGATTAGAATACATACACAAATTTAGAGGAATTGCTTTATTATGACAAAGTGTAAACAGCCATAAATAATAAATTAGAAGTAACTGGAAATAAAAATTCTTGTTGGGTTTTCTTTCTTGGTGGTTTGTAAAACAATTTGACTAGGTTTGTACTATAGTGCTGGGCACAGGAGAGCTTCCTGGTCTTTAAATTTCTTCCCACCTTTTGTGTTTGTTTCCTGTGATGATCAGAGGATGGAAGAAGGCATTGCTGTTCTTACCCAGAGCACGGTAGTTTTTGGTACAGATGCAGACTCATCTTAGAAAGAGTTTGCTTTCAAGTATTTAAACTGAAACTTGACAATGTAACCCATTTCAGCTTTGTCTTAAGTCCAGTGCTTGCATAATTATTACATTTCACAAGGATAAAGAAGATGTATTATCTGGCCTGGTAATGATACTTGAAGTAAGGCAAATGGGTTTTGGATCACTGTGAACTCTGATTATTTCTGTTTGGTCAGCACTGATCAAAGGAGATTGCTTTGTATCTTTGTATATTTCTCCTTATATGATGAAATTAATCATACTAAAAGAATATTTATGTGAAAATACTTTCAAATGAGGCAGCCATAGCCTTTAGAAAAGAACTGAAATTTAAATTTTTATTCTTAATTATGTGTACCACCACTATTTCAAGTTATTTTTGTAGAGTAGTATTTCACAAAAATATGGAATATTTCTCAGGCATCTTTTCACTATTGCGTTTATATGCTAATTAGAACATTATTTGATTTATAGATTATATCCACTGAGTTTTAGTGACAAGTACTAATTGTTTTAATTAAAGGGACAGTTGTTCTTTTCAGGATTCTCTCCTGCTTGTCTGTACTATGTTACTGTTTCAAGCTGGTCATCATTTGTTGCATACATGAAGCACGATCAAGGCTTGTTTTGGAATTAGGTACAAGAATTATGTAGAAAATCTTGATTAACACAGGAAATTATATCAATACTTGTTAATCAAATAAACTGATCTCTTCTCTTAAACTGAACAGTACTTTGGAATAATGCAGGAATTTGCAATGACATAGATACAATTTTTTCAGGTGATATAACTGCTTCTTATCTCTACAGACACTTCAACATTTTCTACTTCGCTAATCACAGAATCATAGAATCATAGGGGTTGGAAGGGACCTCAAGAGATCATCGAGTCCAACCCCCCTGCCAAAGCAGGTTCCCTACACCAGGTCACACAGGTATCATCCAGGCGGGTCTTGAATATCTCCAGAGAAGGAGACTCCACAACCCCCCTGTGCAGCTGTGCCAGTGCTCCGTCACCCTCACCGTAAAGAAATTCTAATGCATACCTTGTGGCTAGACTGAGAATATACTTGTACCACAGTTCTTTAGCACTTCAATAGCCAGAGGCCATTTCTTCTGTGGTTTGTGTGTGTGTGTGTATTGTGTTAATAAGAAGACTATTTATGAAGTATTTTGAAACATTTTAAATAGCTTTAAGAAAAGGATAGTGTAATCCCACACTTTAGATTCCCCTTATCGTCCTTTAAAATAAATAAATAAATAAATTTCTAGCCCATTTCTATCCTATTCTGCCTGCCTATCTTCTTTCCTTTGCGTATATGTACATATATATATAAAGCTCACCACAGTTGCTGTTCTGAGTAGATGAATAGGTTTGGAAGAATGGTTGTATGTGAAAATCAAGGTTTAAATCCAAATTTTCTCTAAATATTAGATAAAAATCTAACTGCTCTGATTTTATCATGTTTGGTAAAGCTTATTTAAAAGTAGAAATTAAAGCAGTTGAAACAGAGAGAAATGTAGGCATAAATAATTTTATAGGGTTACATGTCAGTCAAAAGTTAAGTGCATTGATACATACATGTATCTCTCTACGTGAGAGATAATAAAGGATCATTCTATGAATCTGTTCTTCAGTTAACGTCTTGATTGAAATGTGTAAAGTAGATGTTTAAAATCATAAAATGTCTAAAATATTCCCACTGATAGAATCAGTTAACACACCTGTTATTATTGATGTGATTATTATTTCATTACATTTCACTAAAAAGTTGTTCAACTAAAAGTACTTTCCATCACATCTTTTCTAAGCACAGCCTGTGAAAGGTTCTCCTAGTTATGCACCTTAATGTACTTACATACATTTCGCCTTACACTGTATTTTGTTTGTCAGCAATATTGTCAGCATATTTACACTTCTTTTTCCATGAGAATTCTTTTTTTAGATTTTGAAATAAAACTATGTTTTAAAATAAATGTATCTAACCTTTCAATTTATCTGATATTGCAGTAAACATTTTTTTCCTTTTTGCTTAGATTATCATGATAGCATTACAATTATTACATACCTTGATATGAAATTGTAGAATTATAGACCAAGGCTAGAAAAGTAAATGAAAAGTATGTGCAAGACTGAGTTAAACAGAAATATTCAAATGTACTAACTGCTAAGAAGAAAAAAATCATTCTAAATCCAAAACTGAACTCAAGGACAGTTGTGGGACATTGAGAAGACAGGGCAGAGGGAGCTGACATAGCCAAATAGCTGAACTTCAGATGTACTTAACTGCAAGAACTAGATTACCTTCTGATAACATGCATTCACATATAACTTAGGATACTTGAATCCAAAGCAATAACATTTTCTTTCCAATAACTTCCAACAATCAAAAATTCATTTGCTGGTGGATTGTGAGAGGTTCTTCTTGTTGTTTGTATTAATTTTGCATTTTTATCGAGGATATAATAATGGCATAGGTGGCATGTTCTAGTGTTTCTTACAGATGTATCTCACTGTTGGTACCCAATCCTGTAAATACTTATCATGCTGGCTATTTTTCTCCCACTGAGGGATGAGTCATAAATCTAGTCTTCCAGTATCTAACTCAAATAATCTAATGTGAGAATATTTGACATAACATTAATATAGAAAAATGACAAAATTTTGATTCCTTTGACATGGTCTGAAACTACTTGTACCCTTAATACCATAAATTTCATTTACTTTATTTAGAAACATCACAAACATATTTACTCATTTAAATTATTACAGAGAAAGATGTGAGCAAAGTAACACGGTGACCTTGAAGTCACTGATATGGAGGTACAACTAAAACCAACCAATCAAGCAAATCAAATACAGTCTAAAAAGTCTTCCTACAGTCTTGTCTGCTAACTGAAAAAATAATATATATATTTTTTTTACATATTTGGTTCAAAAACATTTGGTATGTAGTATACAGTTTATTTAAAATGGTCTATTTAAAAATATTAAATGGGAGAAAATAAAAGGTTCTTCTGAAAAGATATACTGGAATGATGGTAACCAGAATAAAATGTTTAAAGTAGAAAGATGTGACATAAATTTTACAGAGCAAAAGGTGAATGTTTTATTTACCTGTAATGTTGAGGAATAGATATTAAATGAATCTACCTGTTCATTAATTATGTTTATTAAGAGATTATGCATGCAGCTGAAGAAATGACCAGCTATAATTGGTCAGTACCTCAAGGGAGCCAGGGATGATTCTCATTAGACTGGAATGACATAAATTTGAATCAAGACCAGCTGGAGCAGATTTCCTTTTCCAATATGTCCATATTTTCCTGCTGAGAACCCTTCTGCCAGAACTGGCTCCTGTCAAAGTTCTCAGTGTGTCTTGTCCATCACCATGATGAATCAGCATTTTATTCTGTAACAGGTTTGTAATGAGAATTAGTTATTTAGCTGTTTCCATCTTTAATGAATAATTATGTGCATAATTATTCAAAAGCAAGTTAAATTCTAATTAGTTTACTTAAGGAATTTCTAAACAAAATTCTATGTGTCTTTCTCTCCTGTGTACATCACACATTTACCTTAAGGAGAAACCTCAAACCAGATTCTGAAATAGGTTGACTGTATATTTGTTATGCATAATATATATATATATATATATATATATGTCAACAGAAAACTGTTATTTAAATATCAGAAGAAAACAATAATACAATAACCAGTAAACGCATAAACTAAACGTTATCAATCACAACAAAGAACCTAACTTGTAACTCCGTAATTTTGAATGTGTGTATCTTTGAAATCACAACTTCCCATTTAAGCATTTTTTTTTTACAATAACTCATTTACATTTTCATTTGCCCTGTATCTGTGGCTAGACTCTTGTGATTAATTTATCATTAGCTTCTGTTATGATTGATCTACATCAAATGACAATTATAAAATAATTTCTCCCCTATTTTTATTTAGAAAAATATGTAAAACATACAGAGCTAGTGAACATTGTCATCCTTCATTAGACACCAAGAAGTTCTAATTAAATTCTATGATTTTATTTTTTTTTTGTCAGAACTTAATTTCTCTTCCCATATTAAAAATAACTTCGTGTTTTTTCCTCATTCATTCTTTCAAAACTGTTTAGATGTGATGGATATTGCAGTTCCCAATGCTGTACATGGTTTGCCTATTTTGACATCAGGAAATTAATTTCTTCTTTCATTTATTTTCTCCCTCAGTTTGGACTGTTCCTTTAAATAATCAGTTGGTGGATGTGATTTTTTTTTTTTTTCAATTTTCCCCCAGAATTGAACTTAATTACTTAGGAGAGTGAAATAAACTGCCTGATCAAGGATCTTGCCTCTGTAATAATTTATGGAAAATGAATATCTCTTTAAAGATATATTTTTATAAGATATTAAGATATTTTCCTCTTCTTAAGCTTTATATATATACATATGCTATGACGCAGTGTTGCAGTCATTGTATACCATCTGAGAACTCCAGCTGATCTAGGTTGGAACTGCACCATTAATCCAAGGGACTCTCAAGATGGATTCTACTCTATAAGGAGTTCTTGTCTTCAATTTTTTTCAGTCATGGCTTTCTCCATGACAGAGTTTATTTTCTTCTTAAAGAATTGTATGATGACATGTTTTGGAATTTTTATGAAAATAATGGTGATAGCAAGCATTTTAACTGTTGCAGAGCAGTACTTAAAGAGAAGCAAGTACTTTTCTATTTCTTGTGTTGGCCTGCTAGCTGGGGTGAATAACATTTGGTTTCTGATTTATATCAGCGTGATTTTGAGAAGTTGCAAAGTTCTAGGCCAACTTCTTTGTTTTTTTCCCACACCTAAGATCAATTAAGGGTTCTTACAGAAATTCCTGTTACTATTTGATTTCTAAATGTTCAACAAGGGTGTGAAAATGAGTTAAATAACAAAGTTCATTCATGCTTCTCTGTTTGAGATCAGATGCTGGATTAATCTAGTCAGTTAGATCTGGGCAGATTTCCAGTTACCATTTGCCCCAGTTGTGTTTTCAGGTATGCATCACCCCAGGATACCTAAGTGTTAAATTTTTTCCTTATTCTACTTGACAGATCCTTCTTAATTTCTCAGCTTTCCTCCACTGCAACATATAGGCCTCTGCTAGACAAAGGGATAAAATGTGCATACATATCATCTGATTGAAGCTGTTTCTGTTCTAAAAGATCTCCCATCCATTGTTTTGAATAATCCTACACAGAGATATATCTTCCATCATATTGTGAATTTCACATTATAAATATGCTTTGATTATAAATATTCAATTTTCATTTTTAATGGCCTTGCATCCTCTTCTCATTCTTACTGACAAATATTTATGAAAGATATTGTTTTTTCACCTGAGATATCAGATAAATACCAAACTTATAGCTGGGATTCATTCAATTGAACTCAAACATTTCAGATTGAAAAATGTATTAAATTACACAGCTGGAAGATCTGCTCTTGTATATTGAAGAGAAGCAGTTGGCTAGCAATCTATTTGGATTACTAATTTTGTGTTTTGATTTGTTCTTTCACATAAAGCATTTGTGTGGTAAAGACAAACATATTTTAAAACAATAGCTTCAAAGCAGAAAGAGAAATTCTGCCAGTAGAAATGAAAATTTTAAAAAGTGATTGTATGCAAGATTTTTTTTCCTAGATGAATCTATTACCTAATGATACTGAGTTGAAGAACAGATTAAAATTATAAGCCTAAGTAAATAAATATTTAAGATGCCCTCATATTAAAAAAATCTTTTACTTTCTTGTATAGTTATTTGTCTATTTTTAAATAACATTAGAGAATTAAAGAGAAATCATAGATTTATCTGCAAGTAAGATTTTTGAAAATTCAGGAGAGCATCAAAAATGCAACAGGATGGTAGAGAGGTTTAAAAAAATCAAATAACTTTGTAACTCTCTATCCTTTTTCTTCTGAAAGAAAAAGAAGAAAACAAAAATAATAAGAAACAAACAAAAAAAAACAAATACCTTTTATTAAAAAAAATATATTTATTTCAGTAGATTATTTCAGTTGCTGTAACATTGTTAGAGAATAGATTAATTGGGGTTCAAAAAAATAACAATGGTGATGAAAAATGTTTTAGAAGTTTATAAATCATAAAATTCCTCAGATTCAAAGGGAACCTAGGAGATATCTGTAGTAAAATCGCCTCTCAAACATGGTGACCCTGAATTGAAATGATTCACTCAGGGCTTTGTTCACCACTCTTACTTCAATGAACAACCAAAGGCCTGCAATATATGTAACTTCACAAGCTTAGGAAGTTTCTCTAAATGTTTACATCTTTTTCTTTATATATAAATTAAGTTCCAAATATTTATTGTTAAACATTGCCAAATATAGTCCATTTTGAATAAAAATTCCTCTGTTTTTTCAAGGAGAGGTTGAAGATATATCAGTGAATATATCAGTGAATATATCCTGTAAAGTTCTAAGAAGTAAAACAGTGTGGTCACAAGGAATGATCAGTATCTGTGACAGTATAAAAATTAATGAAGGATGATATAAATACTTCAAATTATGCAGAGTAATATGAACACAGTAAGACAATTATTCTGTGCCCATCTTTACCACTGGCCTGTAGTTGGATGCTCTTGTGTATGTATCCTTTATTACATTCAGATATTTTGCTGTGTGTGCATTTCTTTTAGTGAGATTTATTTAGTATTTTGATGTGACAAGTGGTTGACTAAGCTTTTAGGAAGATGTAGAAATCAAAAATATTCACAGGCTGAAGACAAATACCTTACTTAAAGGAAACAAATTTGATGATAGAGTAAGGATTTTTTGAGTGTGTGTCTTAAATTGTACATTAAATCTTAAAGACAAATCCTGCTGTTTCTCATTTGCACAGTGTAAAGCACAAGGCAAATACCTTCTGCTGTGCATTAAAGAGCCAACATCCTACTGTTTTCATCTGTACCTGTTAAAAGTGCAGGTGCTAAAAATTTGTATACCTGTAAGGCTCGCATGATACCTTCAGTCTGAATGTATGAATTGATAGCAACTCTTCTGAGTTGCTAACAGCTTTTAGTTGAATATATTTTGTTAGAGTACTAGCATTTTTTGTCACGTAGCTGTCATATCCTATTGCACTATACAATATAATATCATAGAAAAAACAAAAACAAAAGCAAAAACAAAAACAAACAAAAATGCTCACATGAAATTCTACTTTCCTTCTGAAATGAGCTAATAATAAAAGTGAAATCTGAGCACTGGACCCTCAACACATCAGATCTCCCAGGTTCTTATAGGTGTATGTTCAAAGCTTCTTGACACATTACATTCAGATGATAAAGACAAGAGCTGTAGAAGAAACAGCTGCAGGAAACCTTTCTGGTACCTTCTCTGCTTTGCGTAGTAGCAGCGTTTCCTTTACATACAGCTACTCAACTGGGGTTATGGTGAGAATAATTCTCACAAATGCTGATTCTAGGGTACTGGCACAACTCCCTGCATACTTGCAGGGTTCTCACGCCACTGAAGACTTGCCTAGGCATCAGGTAACCTGGTCATCATCTCCATGCTGTTCCTGACTATTTCTTGTCAAGTCACCACCCTGCAAGCCATCCCATCATCAACTTCTGTCTTCCTCTCCTTGCAGGTAGTTCAGCCTAAGATAATTACTATTATCTTATCACTAAGGACCTGGGGGTGTTGACTGATGCTCGGCTCAACATGAGCCAGCAGTGTGCCCAGGTGGCCAAGAAGGCCAACAGCATCCTGGCCTGTATTAGAAATAGTGTAGCCAGCAGGAGCAGGGAGGTGATCATCCCCCTGTACTCAGCTCTGGTACGGCCGCACCTCGAGTACTGTGTTCAGTTTTGGGCCCCTCACTACAAGAAGGACATTGAGGCCCTGGAGCGTGTTCAGAGAAGGGCAACAAAACTGGTGAGGGGTCTGGAGCACAAGTCTTATGAGGAGCGGCTGAGGGAGCTGGGATTGTTTAGTCTGGAGAAGAGGAGGCTCAGAGGAGACCTTATTGCACTCTACCACTTCCTGAAGGGGGGTTGTGGTGAGGAGGGGGTGGGCCTCTTCTCCCTGATAAATAATGACAGGACGAGAGGGAGTGGCCACAAGTTGCGCCAGGGAAGATTTAGATTAGACCTGAGGAAACATTTTTTCTCTGAAAGAGTGGTCAGGCACTGGAATGGCCTGCCTAGGGAGGTGGTTGAGGCACCATCCCTAGCGCTGTTCAAGAAGCGTTTAGATGAGGTGCTAAGGGATTTGATTTAGTAGTAGTTGGGTAGGGATAGTGATAGGAGGAAGGTTGGACTAGATGATCTTGTAGGTCCTTTCCAACCTTATGAACATATGAACCTATGAACCTAAGAATTTCAAGGTTTCATCTCTAAAGATGAAAAAAATAATATTTCTAACATTTTTGGGCTGTGCTTTAATTTCAAAGTTGAAGAAGAGAATTGACAAATAGGGTAATGATTTTGAATTTCCATGGGACAGAAATCTCTAGTAATAATATCATTTTTAACTTATGAGAAAAGTACTTTTATAATTAGAAAATACTGATGCAGAACCATTCAACTAATATCCCAAAATAACTTTATCTTGCTACATTAAGTAAGCCAAGTTTGCTCACTGAATAATGAAGAACAAAGAAGACTGAAAATTATGTGCTGGGTCTTAGTCCTATGGAGACACATTTTTATAGTTAACTTAAATTGGTCCATTGGGTACAAAGGGCATATGTGACACTAAGGAGGTTTGTAAAGGAAAAGTCATCAGTAACACTTGCATTTTTTATCTCTGAAAAATGCTTCATTATGTATCAGAAGTTCATCCATTATAATAATATAGATGAATAGCCTATTAGGCGATAATAAAGTTAGATTTTCTTTTGAAGTTATCAGCTCAAGAGGAAAAAATATAAAAGAAGTAATGCACCATATTCTCTGGATTCTGAATGATGACTGTTTAATTATTTGTAAAACATTTGGCAAGTTCACAAGTTAAGGAAGGTAAAGTAATCTAGATACACAGTAGAAAATCCTTTTCCACTGATAAAGTGTAAGTAAGATAGTTCAAGTAATTAAGTTTTTGAAATTAGTATTGATTCCAGGAAAGAAAGAAAGCAACAAGCATATATAGAGTTCCAATACTGAACTCATCAATAACAAAAATAAAATATAACTACTGGATGTATATCTAGTGACAATCAATAGGACCTATGATAAATTAGACCAATATAGAGGCCTTCTGTTGTTGAATGACTACATCAGTGGACAAGGGGATATCAGCTACCTGAACTAGCATAAGACTTTTGACAAAGGCCTGTACAATATCCTTGTTTCTAAATTAAAAAAAATACATATATATATATATATAATATATTTATATATATATATATATATATAATGGATTCAGTGAATAAGAAATTGTATAGATAGCTGTATCCAGAGAGTTGCAGTCAATGGCTCAGTGTCCAGATGGAGATCAGTGATGAGGGGTATCCTTTAGAACCCTGTATTTCAACTGATGATGTTTAATAGCTTTATTAGTGACATGGACAGCGGAGCCCTCAGTAACTCTGCAAATGACGCCAAAGCTTCTCATTACACTGTCTATACAAACATCCAGGATTGCTTTGTCCCATGCATATAGCCTGGTACTTGCTCTTGTTAAATATCACGTGGTTTGTATTGCTTAGATATCTAATTTAACAAGGTCTCTCTTCAGGGCCTCTCCATCCACAGTGGAGTCAACTGCACCTTCCAATTTAGTGTCATCTACAAACTTACTTGTTTTACATTTGAGTCCTTCATCCAAGCAATTTATCAAAACATTAAAGAGAACTGATCCTGAATGGATCCCTGTTGAACCCCACTAGTGACTGTTCACCACCCTGATGTAACCCTGTTTTCTATAATGCTTTGAGCCCAACCCATTAGTTAATTCCTTAATGCGTTTTTCTAGCTATATGCTAGGCATTTCATCCAGAGGGGTACTGTGAGAAACAGTTCCTAATGTGTGGAAGTTTTCAAGGTCATTCATGTCCTGTCACTGAAAGTGTTCAAAGTCAGATTGGACATGACCCTGGGTGATAAGATCTACAGAAAAATATCTCTGCCCATGGTGAGTTGGATGGACTAGATGATTCTTAAGAGTCTCATCCAACCCAAAATGTTCTATCATTCTGTAAACAGCTCTTATTACACTAACCTAATGTCATTTTCTCATTAGACTAACAATGCAATTAATAAAAATAATGATAATGGTTTAACAAACTTCTTCAGAATACTAGAAACATTTATTTATATAGATTTAACTTAAAAAAGAAAAAACAGTACTTTAAACCAATACAGTACATACTGTATAAATTAAAATATTGAATAGAATAGCCCAGACTCCAAAAAGCTCTGCCAGAAAAATAAATAAATAAATAAAAATTAATTTATTCTATACAATTACTTTTTAATATATAGCTATAGAGATATCATTAATTTCTGGTTTTAAAAAAGCATATCTGATGATAGGAATATTGAATAGATGGTTCATAGTGAAAACATCCTATCAATTCAGAACACACTATCTTGGTTTGATACACTGTCCACATGATTGTGACCTTCCAAGAACACAGAACATAGGACAAATAAAGGATGCTGGATACTTCTGTAAGAAGTCTCTGAAAATCTCACAGTTATAGTAGTAAACTTAAAATGAGTGCAGTCACTAGTGAAAGCAAAGATAATCCAACCCTTTTGACTTGATGAGCACATGGTATTATACAACTAATAGTTTTGGAATTCTTACTAACATAATTTTTGTATTATTTCAGTTTTTTACATCACAGATATAATACTGGGAGTTGAAAATATACCTCAGAAAATACCTAAGGAAGAGTTTTTTCTCTCTCTTTCTTTTTGCAGCATTTTGTATTATATATCATCACATATTTCACAGTGACTTTTTCCATATTCCACCACCAATAAACAATACAATTATGGAGATAAACAACAGCAGACAAAGAGAAATATTTGGAGGCACCTTAATAGAAAAATGCATTCTACCAGGATCTGAAATGAATTGGAAATTCACTGAGGTAGAAAGATACAGAGAAAGTGTTCCAGAAAATCAGAGTGGCAGAAAGCGTTCCTTTTGTGCTAACCACATCAATATTGTATGGAGAAAAATAAAGGAAACTAGGGGTTGATGAACAAGGTATGCAAAATCATCTATGTAGCTCCTCTGGCACACTAAAATTTTGCTTCTGTTTGTGACATTCAGGGGAATGTAAAGTCTTATCATAGCATCACTTATGTTGGAACTTCATGTTCTTCTGCAAACAGAAGAAAACTGTTATTACTAACTTCACAGAATTTCTAATGAAAGCTGAAAGATTATGAATAAAATACAACTGATCTGAAAATTAAACATATTAGGGTGGGTTGTGTAAACTGTCAAGTAGCTAACACTGAGTCCGTTTGCAACTTTGGAGATAGCTGGGAGCATGATTTATTGCAGTAGGCTGATGGCCCCTTCTCCATTCGTGGGCCTGCAAAATACAGGTTTTGTGACTTTGTGCTACAGACACTGTCCCCTGATGTTCTGACAAGGAGAGGCACCACAGCAAACCAAGCCTGAACTGTTCATCTGTGGTTGGAAGAAATGGTGGGTGATAATTATGAGAGACTCCCAAAGACAGTGGAGAGTGCTGAAACCTTCCAATCTGACTTCTTGTCTGAAGATTGTTCCTTTCTTGAGACTCTAATCAGAGATTTTGTGGAGAGACCGTTGAGGCTTGTCCAGCCCTTAAACTGTTCCACTGTGCTGCATGTCCATATAGCCACCATTTAAACAGTCAGCATTTAATAGTGCTGCTGTTCCGATTCACGGTCAGCGAGAACAGAGAAGGGACCAACATCTCCTGGAAGTCCACCGGCAATGTTATCCCATTTGGCACGATTTCCAACCCTGAAAAAAACTGTACAATTTCTTCTTTACTACAGCCAAATGGAAGTCCTCTAAGACGTACAAAACCATCATTAGCCGTAATGATCATGAGAACTGGGACCCAGATGGTGTTTTGCTAATCCTGCAAGTGAAAGGGTGAAATTATATGGAAAAACAAAAAACAAAAACAAAAACAAAAACAGAAGAAGCATAGTTAGACTAACAGCATTCATAGTAGTAACTTGCAAATACTCAGGAACATAGACTCTCGAAAATTTGGAATAAGTGAATTCCTGCGCCATGCAGTTTGTCACTATTGTGACAGGTCAATGAATAATATAACTGTAATATCTATCATGAGGCCAGGGAGAGAAACAGGCCTTTAAAGTCACTAAATCATCTTTTGCAGTTCCTTAATTGACTAAATGTTCTTAAAAAAGTCTACTGGGATTGTTGCTGCTTTGAGGATAATCTCAACCAAGGGAAGGTTTATTTCATAAGGTAGGTAATTTACATACCTGTTTATATTTTATGTCAGCACTTCTATTTCATCTTGATTGCCTCTTTCTATCTTTCACATTAACTACTGGATTTACAAAAAACATATTATGGCACTTTATTTTTTATAACATACCATATTACATTCTTCTCTTTAGCCACTTCTTGAATTATTCACATGGACTGAAAGTGTATAATCCATTATCACTTTGTGTGAAATATTTGACAGAAAACATATGCTACTAAATTTCTTTCCAGGAAAAAACAAAATAAAAATTTCATCTATGTCAAGCTGTGGATTTCTGCCACTGAACATTAAGAAAAAAAAAAAGTACAAACAAATAAAAACTAAAAAAAACTCTCACACAAAAATTATTTATTTATTTATTTATTCAGGAATATGTAATGAAATACCTAGGAATGAAGATGTGATGTACCTTCTTTTTTGAAATCTGTGGTTTGATAGTTGTTCTGGTTTTGGTTAGGATAGCCTTGATTTCTTTCATAGTGGATTGTGTAGAGCAATTTACTATAAATAGATCTTGCCACAGTAAGCCAGTGCCATTATTCATTGGATTCACAATGCAACTAATAAAAGTCATAGTGCAGGTATAATAAACCATTTTATTTGGCTGTGAAAATTCAGACAAATAAAATGTCAAATTTTAAATTGTATTTACAGTCATATAAGCCAAGACTGTAGTATATAAATGACAGACTATCATTTATCTATGTTTGAATAGATTGGAATATATTAAATATTCATGTAAACCAATGTTGTTTTTGGTGTTGTAAAATAAAAAGACCGTGTTCACTATCTTTTTTTATCTCTTCCATACCATAGGTGACTTCTTTCCTTCAGTATGATATTTCAGACACAAGAGCTCTGCAGATGGCAAAAGGAAAAATATTCTAGTGAATACAGATCATCCATTATTTCTTTTTTTCCAGTGGGAGGATGGGGAGTTGTTTTATGACAAAAATAATAATCAATGAAACTGTTTCTAAAAGAATCTTATAAATGAATTTTTAGACAGTCATAAAAAAATAAAAAATAGAAAGTTTTCCCTAAACTAGTCAAAACCTTCCAAGAACAGAAAGAAAAAAATGAAATAAATATAAATATATGTATTTAATCATTAATTACAGATTATTTATTGAGAGAGTCATTCAGTGAAAAGAGACTATCAATAATCATCATGTCCAACTGCCTGACCATTTCAGGGCTAATGAAAATAATTCAATTTTACAGAGGTATAGCACTGTAAGAGTTGGAAGACACTTCTAGAGATCATCAATTTCAGCTCTCCTGCTAAAGCTGGTTTCTTACAGTAGGTTGCAGAATTTATCCTCTTGAACATTGAGTGGTATGCAGAAGCAAGCAAATGCTAGGAAGCCTCTTCCAATGTTTGAACACCCTTAAGGTAAAATTTTTTTTCCTAATGTCAATCTCCTCTGCTTTGTGCTGTTCCTGTGAATCCTAGCATCAGTTATCAGGTATAGGAGACCAGCACATCCCTCTTCATTTCCCCTCCTTGGTAAGCTGTAGAGAAACAATGAGATTTCATCTTAGCTTACTTTGGACATGGTTTAGTGGGCATAGTGGTGATGGACTGACAGTTGGAAAGGATGATATTTGTGGTCTTTCCCAAACTTAATAATTCTATGATTTTCTCTCCACAGGACATGCCTCTCATCCCTTTTACCATCTTTATTCCCCTTCTTCATATTCTTGTAAGCATCTTAGCATCTTTTTGACAGTGTAGAACTGCACACAGTATTCAAGGAGGTTGTGCCAATACTATAGCATGAATTAATCCTTTCAACCAGCTGGCTATGCAGCGTTTAATACACCCCAAAACGTGGTATGCCCTCTTGTCTGCTAGGGCACACTACTAACTAGTGCTGAGCCTGTTGCCAACCAGCACCCCCAGATCCATTTCTGCTGAGCTGCTCTCTGGCCATTCCCAGTCTGTACCTTTGTCTAGCATTACTCCATCCCAGGTGCAGCGCGTGGTATTTTAGTGTTAGGTATGTTCAAATAGGAGCAGTATATTAAGTTATTATGGAAAGCACCATAACTCTAAATGTTTTTCAGTCTGAAATTCACAATGTATTAAAAATATACATAGAGAGATTCCTTTTTGAAAGAACCTAAATATATCTACTCATACCAATGCTTCCTTTTGTAAATAATATAAAATATTATATAAAAGGGAATATGCAATATGTCTAAGATTCTCCAATAGATTTAGTTTTAAACTTGCTGTAAATAATTCGTTGTTTCAATTTTATATCATAATTTCCACATATTTAAACTTGTTTTTAGTAACTTCATGGGATAAGAAAACTTAATTGATATTACATATACATGTATATATCCTATATTTTCAGGTAACTACCTTATCCAGACAAAACAACAACAACAACAAAAATCCACCGTTTTTCATTAAATTTTATGGGTAGCGTTCCTTTCTGAGAAAACTAAAAAGAGCATTAGAAGCATGAATTTCAGTTGAAGATATATCACTAAATATAATTACTTTTTTTTAATATTTGTTATTAGCTTGTATAGACTCTTAGTTACATTTATACTCATGCCTCTGATTTCGTTAAGTTAGGAATGGCTATTTTTCTTTTATTCCATGTATATATTGTATGCTATGTATTGACCATGTGATACCAAGTACTGGCTCAAAGAAAAGCAAATTACTACATTCCTTCAGTACTGTATTTTGTGCTGTGTGCATTTACCCTGTGTTCTGAGAGAAGGGAAAAAGAGCTAGTGTTTAAATATTATTTTATTGTCTTTAAATTCCCTTGCCAGGTTAGAGAAAAAGGGACTAATCCCTTTATCTACAGCTGCCTTATATTTATTTATTTATTTATTTTCAGGGATATTCTTCCTTTCCCTTTGAAAGTCTTTGTTTTTGAATATAACATAATAACATAGAGGTATATAAAGCTAGTCTGTTTCTTTTTGACTATTTTCTTTATAAATTAGTAGCAGTGTCTCAAAGCAATCATGTTTATTTTCTGCCACTCTTCTTCAGTAAACTACATTATTCTTTTAATTGTATGAAATGCTGAAAAAAATCCTATAACAAATGCAAAAACAAATCCAGGTTCAGAAACAAGGAATAGAACTCCTCTCAGAACATTTTGTGATGCAGCATTTTGTGCATTTTTTTAAATGAAATGTACTCTTTAAACATTTGTATACTGTGACTCGTAAGATTGTTTGTCTGTGAGAAGGACTAGGAAAAAGGGGAAAATTACACAAATGGAGAAAAAGTAGAAAAATATAACAATCACATCCTATGAGAGATACTATTTCCCGCTGAAACAAGCATACAAACACAAGATACCACAGACAAATGTAAGTTCATTTTGTGCTTAAAATCTAATTAAAGCCTTTTATTTCCAATGAGAAATATGCTTCATAAACATAACATTTGATGAGAATTATCTGTTCTGAAAGAGTACAAAAATACAGTAATTTTTCAGCATAAAACAGTATTTTGCATCCTAGCTCAAGGGCTTGGAATCAGTCTTCAATCACATACACACAGGTCTCAGATAGTGAGAATACTCAGACAGTTAAGGATTTAATAAGATGTAAAAGGTGGGAAAGCTACTGGTGATTTTGTGCAGGGCTCACAAAGACAGACTCACCATCCCAGTTTAACATGCACTTAGCCCCTTATGTGTCCATTTCTGTCTACTCTCTTAGATCCTGTTGCTACTAGCTCCCTTTTCTCCTGCACACTGCTTCATCAGCGGGTATGGTTCCTCCCCCACTCCCCACATCATCCTAGATCCTCAGGTTTGCATCATTATCAGCTGCAAAGTCCTGTTTTACCTGTAAGTTCTTGAGAGCCCATAAATTAGCATTACTGACCAGGCTTGCTTCAGGTTGTTGTGCTTGTTAAGGCTAATTGGCCAGGTTTTATGAGTCTGTGTATTTGTCTCCTTCACTTTCCTTTTTCTCCTAGCTAACAAAATAAACATTTTCACACTGTGTGTGGTTTGGTGCCAATTAGTACCACTGACCAAGGCTGTCTCTGAATGTTTTGGTTTATGGCTCATTTGACCAGCTACCTTTAGAGAAGCAAACATTCTCCTTCTACATACCCTTACAACCTTTATTAAATTATATGTAAAACAACTAGAGATACTGTTCCATAGAAGTTTGTGCTCTTTCATCCGACAAAACAACTATACCATTTTTTTTCACATATACTTTGCATTTCCATGGCATACTAGTTATTCCCTTGTTGTTCCATCTTCATTGTTCTGAGGTACATACTTATGAAATACATCCCTTACATTGTATACTGTACAGATCAAAATTTATTAATAAAATACATATATTTAAATTTTCATGTCACTATTTATTGAGAAAAAAAAACATTAACATACATGAAGAGTTCATTGTAAATAATGAAATTATGATCTTAATGGATGCATTGGGACAGCAGATATAGTGATATAAGAAGGTATTGCTCTATTAGCATTAATACTGTAGGTTGTTAGATCTAGGTCTTGTTCCCTGGTTATATATCCTTGTCTTGCTTTATTGTCTTTGAAATTTGATAAGGTGAATTAATACAACAGTTATGCCCAAGAAGTGTTCAGTTTTCTGTGCTTGTATTGAAAAGAAGTGATTCATTTTGAAGTGGACTGATAGCATCAAATGAAGAGGTATTTCTATCAGTGCTTTATTACTTTGGTGATTAATTTTTTTAATAAAAATTTATTCACAGCAATAAATGCTCTGAATAAACATAAAACATTAGTATTTTTTATATTCTATAACATTTTAATGGTTTAAAAAAGATGATAACCTTTTATAGTTACCAAAATACCTTTTAATTTTTCATTTTATTATTATTTTTAGAGGAAATATACATTTCCTAGTTTCTTTTGTGTTTTTTTTTCTTTTGTAATTTATTTTTTATTTTATCTTGAAGATGAAGGCCATGTGTCTTCCTTGCTGTGTACTTTTCACCCCACTGCAGTTCAAGGAAGTAATCCAGTTCTATCTGGTTCTCAGATAATCATGGTTTAGCAGTTTATTGTCTTTGTTCAACAACCACTCGACCGCTATATTGTTTTTACTCAACCTTCATTAGTTTTGTCCTCCCTATCCCAGATGGTACCTTCATCAATTTTGCCTTCATTAATCTCTTTTTTCTTACCCTGAACCATCCTTAAATCCCTTAACCTACTCTTACCCCGAATCATATTTTACAAATTAACTTTGAAATAGCAAGTTTAAAAGAATATTGAAATCAAGCAGCATAAAAGAACTTGAACTTTCAGGATAGCATAACTGAATTTCATATGAACAAGACTAAGTTTTTCATAGGTTTCTATATATCAAGGAAAGCCTGCCATGTACCAACTCTTCGAGACTCTTTTTCATATTCTGGGGGGAAGTTAATAATTATGACTCGGTAGTCTGACTGAGATCAAATAACAGCACTATCAATATCCAAAATCAAAATTCAGACTCCCAGCACACATGCAACAGTGATCCTGGAGGTACTGCCTAGCTCCTTTCTACTCCCACCTTTTACTGAGACTTTGAAGAATTTATAGCTCTGACAGCCTAATATAGAACCCCTTATGAGATCTAAAAGGTGAAATAGTTTTAATTAGTGAAATTCTTTTTCTATCTCTAGGTAAATCTAATGAGGAGTATGATCTGAGTCTCTGTAGATTTCATAGCCCCTTAAAATTTTACTAAGAAGTACTTGAAAGCACTTCTTTCTTCATAAGTTCTATTATATCATATTAACCCTGCCACCTTGCTAGTCCTTATTTTTGACTGCATTTTTTATGTTTTGTGTGAGCTTAAATAGGAAGAATTTATATCTCTAACAGCATTCTTGCCATTTGGATTTCTTAGAGACACGGGGATCTAACAAAATGTCAATGGCAATGACTCAGTTTACCTATAGCCTGACAGATGAATGAGCCCTTGGCAAAGGTCTTCTCATTTCTTCCCTCTCATTCCCTTTTTTGCTCTGTCACGATCATCTTCCAAACAGCCCATCCCTAATTATTTTTGCTCCACAAAAGACAAGTTTAGTATTTCTGCTGTTAGATTTTTTCTACATTCCCACTTATTGCCAGTGTAGTTGCCAAGGCACTGCTCGCCTATGCTCTTCAGAGATCCCTCAGTAATCCCTTTTGAATGACTATAGTATTTGACTGTTTATAGCATGATTTCCCTCTGCCTACTCTAAATTCTTCATGATGTGATTGGTGGTTTTATCAGCTCCTCACATTGTTAAGATCACTGACATCTTTTTCTGTCACAGTGCACGATATTCTTCGTACCATATGCTGGGATGACAACATGGCACAGATACATGAATGAAAAGTAGCAGGTGAAGCCACAAACATGCTGAACAGGTTTGTTTCACTTGATCATATGTAGAAAGTGTACCTTGTACTGTAGCTCTCTTCAGGCTCATAGAAAGTTGTATAGTGCTGGATTGCATCAGAGCCCCTCCAACTTTTTTTTTTTGTTTAAATAAAACATCAAAGGATTCATCTGCTTTGCCAGCTGATGAATGTATTTTTGTATGAGGTATTCCAAATTATGTTCTTTTGTGCACTGTTGTATTTTAGATGTGGTAGATATATCACACTGCTTTAAAATAAAATGAAGCACAGGAGGTTTCCTCCAAACACCAAAAAACTATTTTTTACATTGTGGATTGCAGAGCACTGGAATGGATTGCACAGAGAAGTTGTGAGGTCTTTGCCCTTAAAAGCCATCTAGATGCAGTCCTGACAGGTGGCATGCTCTTTGTGAGCAGGGAAATTGAACCAGATACCTGCAGAAATCCCTTCCAACCTCAAGTCATTCTGTGATTCTTGAAGAATTTACAGTGCTTGTAATCAAATTGTTTACCTAAGTACCTTTACTGCTCCTCCTTCTTCCTGACTGTATCTCTACCCTACCTTTGAATTTCACTGCATTCAGTAGTGAATATCTTAGGATTGCTTACTGACTACAACAAATAAGTTCATAAGTTCATAAGTTCATAAGTTCATAAGGTTGGAAAGGACCTATAAGATCATCTAGTCCAACCATCCTCCTATCACTATCTCTACCCAACTACTAAATTAAGTCCTTTAGCACCTCATCTAAACGCTTCTTGAACAGCGCTAGGGATGGTGCCTCAACCACCTCCCTAGGCAGGCCATTCCAGTGCCTGACCACTCTTTCAGAAAAGAAATGTTTCCTCAGGTCTAATCTAAATCTTCCCTGGCGCAACTTGTGGCCATTCCCTCTCGTCCTGTCATTACTTATCAGGGAGAAGCGGCCCACCCCCTCCTCACCACAACCCCCCTTCAGGAAGTGGTAGAGTGCAATAAGGTCTCCTCTGAGCCTCCTCTTCTCCAGACTAAACAATCCCAGCTCCCTCAGCCGCTCCTCATAAGACTTGTGCTCCAGGCCCCTCACCAGTTTTGTTGCCCTTCTCTGAACATGCTCCAGGGCCTCAATGTCCTTCTTGTAGTGAGGGGCCCAAAACTGAACCTTGTAGCTATTACAGAAACATGGTGGGACCTCTCCCATGACTGGAATACTGGGATTGATGGCTACAATGATCCCTTCCCTTCAGAAGGGATAGACAGGGAAGAAAGGGTGGTGGCATAGCTCTCTATATCAAAGAGTGTTTTGATGTTGAAGAACTAGTGGTTGGAAATGACAAAGTAGAGTGTCTATGGATAAGGATCAGGGGGATAGTCCTTAGGAGTGACATCGTGGTGGGGGTCTGTCAGGAAAAATATTTTCCTTGCTTCTACATGGATAGATTAGAAATTATATTACACTTTCAAATCTCTTAGAAAAGCTACACATATAACTGGAATTTCTGGCCTACATAGTTACCGTGTGTACAAGCTACAACTTTGAGAACAGGAAACAAACAACCTGCAGCTTTTCTGGCTTTTGGACTACTGCCTTTTTATCTGTGAATCACTGTAACATCAGGTCAGAATACTGCTCTAAAATTGCCTGTATCTCCTCACTGCCTAAAAAAACCCAACAACTGTGTTGACAAGGTCAGATATAGACTTATGCATTTGAGCTATCTACAGTTTGGTTAGATGAACTCCACACACAGTTTCTCTACAGCACACCGAGTCTTACAATAGGACATAATCAAACCATGACAATATGAATCAAAATATTATATGCCTCTTACTGTGAATACAAAACCTGTGTTACCTTTGAGTAACAATAGAGTCTAGAAAGTCAAAACATAATTTCCTAATCTTTGAAATTTTTATCTTTCTATTTTCTGCTTCAATACAGCAGATAATTTTAAATTAAGCAAATCAAAACTATCGGTAGTGAATGTGCAGTTGTAATGAACTCCACAAATGTTGTTTTCAGATAACTTTTAAATGGTATAAGGGAAGGAAAGAATAAGCTAAATAGCTGGATGAAAGGGCATTATTATTACTATTTTCCATAAAAATTATCTGTCAGTTTAGCCAAATAACCATTTCCAGTATGTGTAATATTTATGATAGTCATGAGTCATACTTGAATGAGATTATATAGATTCAAAATTTCACTGATAATTTCAATCTTCTAACATTTTATATAAGCACTCATGCACAGCCACTGAATAATTGCTAGTATTTCTGAGGGCTGTAATATACATGAAGATTTATTAATTCTTATCAGAATTCTGACTCACCTTCTTTTATTCTCTGTGCTCCTTACAGATATATTTATACAGGATTTTATAAACATTCCCATCCACTGCTGTATATAAAAATAGTAGGTAGGAATCAAAGACTTAAAAATCAATGACCCATTCCATTATTAACATTGGTAAGATTTTTTTTAGTGTCTAGCAAATGTAGGTAGAATGAAACCTGGTTTTATGAGATGAACTATTATGGAGATAATTTCACACTTTTCATTAAAATTTATGAACATACTTTGATTCACTTTGATGCATATACATGAAATTAGGATATGAATTATTAAAATGTATTGGAACATAGATACATTTTAGAAGTCAGTAATTGTATCCCAGGTTAAAAAACACATGGCAAAGGGACAAATATTTTGTCCCTCTAAGATATCTGAATTATTTCTGAAAAAGTGGAGTTTATTCCTATTAGATTAATTATTGTGCAAATAATATCATTTGCTCTTACATTAATGAAGGAATAATGATTGATAAACTAATAAGAAAACTCCCTTCTGTATACCAGCTCAGCACACCATTAATGTCATTTGTTTTTTCTCTTGGAATTCATAAACATTTCAAATTCATTCCTGCAATATATTTTCTTTTCCGTCTGTCTCCCTCTGTCTCCCGCTGTCCAACAAACATTAGCAACCAATAAACCTAATTTATTATATCAAATCTTAAGTGAAATTTAGTTATTTTTCATTTTTTCTTCATTAAATGAATGTAATTCACTTTACTGTTGTAAAAACAACTTGAATTTTAAATTTATTCAAAATAACAATAGAAATTCTTATTTCCTTATGCTATATTGTTTTACTTCCTTATTTGAGAAAAATAATAAGTTTAAAGATGAATTCTTTTTTTTAATTAAAAAGATCAAACATTTAATAAGAATTTAATGTACATCCTCTAATTTTCAAATAATTCTGTCCTATACTCTATGTTTGGTTTGAAAATAATTGTATCTATAACAAAAAAAACATTCATAAAACTTAATAAATACTATTTTTTACTGCCTCTTCAGAATTGTACAGTTGCTATGTGTTTAAAGCAGTTACTGTCTGTACATAAAATGTACTAATTAAGTATTTGTGTTAAATATAATATTAAATGAACAGAATCATAGTATCATAGAATGGCTTTGGTTGGAAGGGACCCTAAGGATCGTCAAGTTCAAACCCTCCTCCCACAGGTGTAGCCACAATACTCTAGATCTTGTACTAGACTAGGTTGCCAAGAGCCCCATCCAACCTGCTCTCTAACACTTCCAGGAATGGAATATCCACACCATCTCTGGGCAGCCTTTTCCAGCATTTCACCACTCTCTCTGTGAAGAACTTCCTCCTGACATATAATCTAAACTTTCCCTCATAGGTTCATAGGTTCATAAGGTTGGAAAGGACCTACCAGATCATCTAGTCCAACCATCCTCCTATCACTATCCCTACCCAACTACTAAATCAAATCCCTTAGCACCTCATCTAAACGCTTCTTGAGCAGCGCTAGGGATGGTGCCTCAACCACCTCCCTAGGCAGGCCATTCCAGTGCCTGACCACTCTTTCTGAGAAAAAATGTTTCCTCAGGTCTAATCTAAATCTTCCCCGGCACAACTTGTGGCCATTCCCTCTTGTCCTGTCATTATTTATCAGGGAGAAGAGGCCCACCCCCTCCTCACCACAACCCCCCTTCAGGAAGTGCAATAAGGTCTCCTCCTGCATAAACACAGATACACAAACATGAAAGAATGCAACAGGATCTGTCTTCCACTGCAATAGTCTCTACCTTATTTAAAATATACACTATTAACTCTTTTTCAAATCAATGTTTCTCCTTTACAATATGAAAAATTAAGTGACAGTAATGAATTTTTGGCAAACAAATATTACTTGTTTTGATTAATTAAAAAAGAAAGAAAAGCAGAACAAACAAAAATATTGAGTCAAATACTGAAATCTGAACATTAGCTATGATAATATTTTGTTTCACCCACACTTGTCCTTAGAGGGATTTTTTTTTTTTAATCTTCTGTGTGGTTGAAAATGAGATACCATATTAGATGATGGACTAATGGATAGATCCATTTCTAACTTCAAAACTATTTAGTGATAAGACAGTTGCTAAAACTGGATAGTGAGAATCAACATTCTTTGTAAAAACTGTAACTTGCACTCTGATTGTAAAAATGTTTTTTATCATCACAAAGTTAGAATTTAAGTTCATTTTTCTTCAAACTAAATAAATACACAAACTCTCAGAGTCTTCAATTTTGTCTATGAATGTAGACAAAAAAGATAGGAAGCTGAAAATTTTCATTTTCCCTCAATTTCATGAAAAAAAAAATACTGAAACCAGATGTATGTGTCATTACAGTGAAAAAAAAATCTACCACCATCAGACAATTTTTATTAACAGCAATTTCTGGCTTTGAAAAATATGGTTTTGAAAAGCTCGTTGTGAGTTGCTACAGTCTCCATCTTACTCAGCTTTCTAGTTTAGCAAATCTGGAGATCTGTTTTTTTGTCTGACTTTACCAAAGGTTCTAATGCAGTCCTCACATCACAATAGCTATGTCTAGATCTTTGATTTGTTTCCTGCATAAAGAAAAATGTCTAATTACAGAACAAGATTCTTGCAGAAATACTTCTTTATGGTCTGCAATCAAAGCCTATACATAAACATAGAGTAACATAAACATAAATAACACTCACATTTCCTACCTTACAACTTTTCCACTTCTTATTTTACCTTTGACTGTTTCTTTTGAGTAAGCTAAATTGCCCTAATCAGAGAAGTAAATTTACTGTGTATCCAAATCTCTATATTATTTCACTTTTCACTCTTCTTTTTTCTTGTATATCTATCTTTTTACTAGGTTGATCTTTCTCTCTTTCTTTCTTTCTTTCTTTCTTTCTTTCTTTCTTTCTTTCTTTCTTTCTTTCTTTCTTTCTTTCTTTCTTTCTTTCTTTCTTTCTTTCTTTCTTTCTTTCTTTCTTTCTTTCTTTCTTTCTTTCTTTCTTTCTTTCTTTCTTTCTCTCTTTCTCTCTTTCTCTCTTTCTCTCTCTTTCTCTCTTTCTCTCTTTCTCTCTTTCTCTCTTTCTCTCTTTCTCTCTTTCTCTCTTTCTCTCTTTCTCTCTTTCTCTCTTTCTCTTTCAATCATATTCTTTAATATTTGTCATGAAAATTCATGGCTTGACTTCAAAATAGTCTGGAAATGTGAATATCATCACTGTTACACAACTATGAACTGCAAGAATTTTTTTATTACCACTTTTCTTTGGTTGTAGGCCACATTTCTTGTATTTCCTATTCACTATTGATGTTTAATAAAAATAGTACAGCACAGTATTAAAAATTACAAAGCTGTTACAACTATGTGTCATGAAACTATTGGGACCCAAGGAAATGACGTGTATCTGCATCAGGAGAAGTTCAGATTGCACATTAGGAAAAGGTTCTTCAATGAGAGGGTGTTTGGACAATGCCACAGGCTCCCCAGGGAAGGGATCATGGTACTAAGGTCTGTTGGAGTTCAAGAAGCTTTTGGACAAAGCTCTCAGACACAGGGCTTGATTTTTTGTTTCTCCTGTGTGGAGACAGGAGTTGGACTCAATGATTCTTGTGGAAGGCTTTACCCACTGAAAGTCCTTTCACTCCTCCAGAAAGTCAACAGCAATTCCCAGCTTAGTGTCCTCAGGAAGTTTGCTGAGGAAAAGATGAACTCCACTGCTGCATGAAGATCACTGACAAAAATATTGAACGAGACTGGATCTAGAATGGAGCCCTGGTGATGAGCACACCAGACAAACTTGCTGTAACTCTTTGAGCTCTGCGACTGATCCAGTTCATCATTCAGTATAGTGTGAGCCTCTATATCTCACAGTTAGAAAGCTTGTCCAGAAGGGTGCTGTGAGGGACAGCATCAAACACCTTACTAAGATTCAGAAAGATTATGTCTATTTCTTTCATACATTAAACAAGTAACTTGTCACAGACAGTGATTAAATTACTAAATTACTACTTCCCCTTAATGAACTACGCCTGATCATTGCTCATTAAATGCCTTTCAATACCCCCTAGGTCTAAATTCTCCTTAACTTTTCCTAAGACTAAGGTTAAACTAATAGATTTGCAGTTTTCTGGGCTTCTCTCATGCCCTTTTAGTAGATGGCCATTGGGTAGCTTCCAGTCAGTGGAGCACTCTGAGGACTGTAAATATATTTGGTAAATTGTTTAGAGGAGACCAGCTTTAACACCTGCTAATTTCTTCAGTAATCTGGGATGAAGTTGAAGTCTTCCATAAGGATGCGGGTGAGTGATCCAGATTTTCCCATAACTGTCTATAAAATAGCTCATCCATGCCATCATTCTGATGTGGCTATCAATAGCAGACACTGACAATATCTGCTTTGCTTCCCATTCCTTTAGTCCTCACCCAGAGGCTCTCTACCATATTATTTTAATGGCAAGGTCTGTACAGTCTAATCTCTCTGCTACATACAACACAAAATTTCCACCTCACTTGTCTTCCTTATACCCCCTGACCCGCTATCCCTGCTGCATTCTAGCACTTATCCTACCAAGTCTGACTAGTAACAAGAACATAACTATGGGAAATGATCAAAGCATCCAGTTCATTCTGTTCTTCATACTGTTTGTGTAGGTAGACAAACATTTCATATGTGCCCCTGAACACTCAACACTCCCTAGAGCATCATGGATGCTCCCATTAACCTTTGATCTTTTCTGTCACTGAGCACCACTAAAATCACCTTGGCTCTATCCACTCTGTACTTTCTCTACAAGCATTTATATGCATTTATGAGATTGACCCTGAGCTCTCTCCAAGCTGAATAGGCACAGATCTCTAGTCTCTTTGTAGGAGAGGTGCTATTGTTTCCTAAACATCTTAGTCTCCCTCCACTGGTACAGAGTATGTCCATGTTCCCCTTGTACTGGGAGGAACAAAACTGGAGCAGTTATGCATTCCTTCTCAAATTAATCAAAGAATCAGACTGTCATTGTAATTTTTTCATTTCTGTTTTCCTTGTTGTTGTTATTAATTGTTATATAGGAGAGGAAGATGGTTATGAAGAATGTAGACTTTATAGATGTAATAGAAATTATTTAACTAAAATGAACACATGCATCATTTTCTCTCTCCCAATAAAATCCTGTTTGGAGGACTTTTGCTGGAAACAGTAATGTGGGCCATGATCATCTGAGGCATTTTTAATTACCAAAACCTGTGCCAATTATTTTCTTTATTTATTTTCTTTGGTATCATTTTAATAAATTTCTTTTCTTTTGACATAGGTTGTTATGAATTTAACAGTGAAAAACTTCATGCCTTTGGAGATGGCTAGGTCTTGGATATGGGAAAGTCTCAAGCTGTCCCCCACCTCACTTTCTCCTTTTTTCTTCTGTTTGTTCATTCTGAAAGTTTGCAAAGGATTATCTTGAGCTTGCATGCAGCACAAGCTCTCATGAGATTTCAAAAAACGTAATTCTTCCTGTTCAGAAAGCATACAATACCATTAAGGATGTTGCTGAAGTGGTTTGGTGTTGTATGAAATGCAGTTCATCATGTGTTGATGACAGCCAATTCAGTATGTGCATCTTATCTAAGCCGTTTAGTGTAACAGTGAAGTTATTAAAAGAGACAGGGCATGCAAGACAGCTGTTATGAATAACTTTAAACTTGGATAGATCTGAAAGGAATATATCTCAGTTGTTCCAGACCTCTTTTGGCATCAAGGATTTTCATTTTTCTTTTCCACAAAATCTTGAATATATGCAGAACTCTGTTCTTATTGAGGAGAGCACAGTAATTTTTTTTTTTTTTTTCTGTACTATTGCCAGGCAGACTTTCTTCCTTGGGAATTACTTTGCTTTTTGCTTTGTTGAGCTTACTGAAGTTTCTGTCAGTCAATTTCTATGGCCTCTGGATGGCAGCCTTGACCTCGACTGTGTTGGTGGGTTCCATCTTCTATTAAAGCTAGTGTCACCTCCAGAAAATTGAATCAAAGTTGTTATTTTTCATTGTTCCTTTTCTGTGTGTGTGTGTGCGCATGTGTGTGTGCACTCAACTAATAGTCTTTATTAAACATAGGGGCTGCTCTGAAAGTAATGCCTCCTATTTTATTACGTCAGTTCATGATATCAGAGGCAGATGTTGGTGGTATGGAAGTAGAGGTTGAACCTTTAAACCGGTATTGTACTCAATTTTCTTGCCATGTGACAGACGGGAGTCTGACAAAATGATGCCTGACATGTAAGTGAATATGAAGCAAAGGCATGTCACTGAATTCCACCATGCAGAAAAAAATTGCACCCATCAACATTCATCAGCACTGGCTGAACATTTATGGAAATCAAATTGTAAATGTGAGCACAGTGAAATGGTGTGTGGTGTGTTTCAATAGTGGTGTGGTGACTGCCACAGTAGAATCACAGAATCACAGAAATGTAGGGGTTGGAAGGGACCTCCAGATATCGAGTCCAACCGCCCTGACAAAGCAGGCTCCCTAGACCGGGTTGCACAGGTGGGCATCCAGGCAGGCTTTGAACGTCTCCAGAGAAGGAGACTCCACCACCTCTTTGGGCAACCTGTGCCAGTGCTTCACTGCCCTTACCATGAATTAGTTCTTACACACATTTGTGCAGAACATCCTATGATTCAGTTGGTGGCCATTTCCCCTCGTCCTATCAATACATGCTGCTGAGAAGAGTCCAGCCTCATCCCTTTGCCTCCCACTGCTTAGATATTTATAGATGTGGATCAGATCCTCCCTGAGTTTCCTTTTCTTAAGGCTGACCAGACCCAGGTCTCTCAGCCTTTCCTTATAAGAGAGGTGTTCCACACCCTTTATCATCTTTGTGGCCTTCTGCTGGACTCTTTCAAAGAAGATCCTGGCCTTTTTTGTACCAGGGAGCCCAGAACTGGACACAGTACTCCAGGTGAGGCCTCACCAGGGCAGAGTAGAGGGGGAGGATCACCCCGCTCTACCTGTTGACCACACTCTTCTTAATGCACCCCAGGATCCCATTGTCCTTCGTGGCCACCAGGGCACACTGCTGGCTCATGGCCAACCTGTCATCCAACAGTTCCCCATCCTCAGAGCTCATCACCAGCAGGTCATCCCCCAGCCTGTACCAGTGCATGCAGTTATTCCTTCCCAGGTGCAAGACTCTATACTTGCTCTTGTTAAACCTCATCTGGTTTCTTTCTGGCCAGCTCTCCAGCCTGTCCAAGACTTGCTGAATGGCAGCACAGCCTTCTAGCATGTCAGCCATTCTTCCCAGCTTTGCATCATCAGCAAACTTGGTGAGGATGTACTCTATCTCCTCATTGAGGTCATTGATAAAGATGCACCACTGATCACAACCCTCTGAGCTCTGTCAGTCATTCAGTTCTCAACCTATCTCACTGTCCACTCATGTATTCCACACCACCTCAACTTTGTTATAAGCATGCTGTGGGAGACAGTGTCAAATGCCTTGCTGAAATCAAGGTAGACTACATCCACTCCTCTCCCCCCTTCCACCCAGCCAGTAATGACATCATAGAGAGCTACCAGGTTGGTTGACCATGACCTCCCCCTGGTGAACACATGCTGACTACTCCTGATAACCTTCTTCTCTTCCTTACCTGGAGACAGAATCCAGAACGAGCTGTTCCATCACCTTCCAGGGACTAGGTGAAGTTGACTGGCCTGTAGTTACCCAGATTCTCCTTGCCCTTTTTGAAGGCTAGAGTGACATTGGCTATCTTCCAGTCTTCAGACATCTCTGCCATTATCTAAGACCTCTCAAAAATGATAGAGAGCAGTTCAGCAATCACCTCTGCCAACTGCCTCAGCACAAGTGGACACATCTCACTGGGGCCTACATACTGATGGTGCACAGATATTCTTGAACCATCTCTTGTCTCACCAAAGGGAAGCCTTCCAGTCTTCAGCCCCTCTCACTTACCCTCATGGTCCGGAAGTCCCAGGGAAAAGTTCATATAGTTAAGAAGAAGCTAATAAGGTATTCAGTACCTCCACCTTCTCTGTATCCCCCATTACCAGAACAACTCCTCCCCTCCTGCCCACCCTCCCCATTTAGTAGGGGATTCACATTTTCCCTAGTCTTCCCTTTACTGTTGACATACTTAAAAAAACCTTTCTTATTATCCTTTATCTCCTTAGCCAGATCCAATTCCAGGTTGGATTTGGCCTTCCTCATCACATCCCTACAGGCCTGACAACGTTCCCATATTCTTTCTAAGTGGTCAGATGCTTTTTCCACATTTCATGGACCTTTTCTTTCTCTTCCCTTTGAATTTATGCATGAGCTCCTTGCTCATCCACACAGGTCTCCTGCCACCTTTGCCTAATTTCTTACTCATGGGAATGTGCTGATCCTGGAAAAAGCACCATTTAAATGCTGCCCTGCTCTCACAGGTCCCTTTAGCTTTTAACTCCCTAAGAAGGTCCTGGAAGAGATCAAAGTTGGCTCTCCTGAAGTCCAGGGTAGCAATCCTACTTTTAGCTTTGCTGCTTCCACTCAAGATCTTGAGCTGCACTATCTTGTGATCACCCAATCTGCTCCCAACCTTCACTTCATTTACAAGCCGACTCATTAATGAGAACAAGGTCCAGTAACACCTCACTCCTTGTTAGTTCCTCCACCACCTGCATGAGAAAGTTGTCTTCAACACATTACAGGAACCATAATGTGTCCATTACAGGTACCTGGCCACGTTGCTTTCCCAACAAGTATCTGGATAACTGAAGATCCTATAAGAACCAATACCTGAGATCATGAGTCTACTTCCAACTGCTTGTAGAAGGCCTCATCAACTTCCTCCTCCCAGTCAGGGGGCCAATAATACACTTTCACAAAAGTGTCACCCACACCAGCCTGCCCCTTAATTCTCACCCACAAGCTCTCCACTGGTAACTTACTCTACACCAGATGAAGTTTGATACATTCTAACTGCTCTCTCACATAAAGAGCAACTCCACCACCCCACCTCACCATACTGTCTTTCCTAAACAGCAGGTAGCCATCCATGACAACATTTCAGTCATGCGACCCATCCCATCATCTCTGTGACTGCTATGAGACTGTGGCCTTGTGACTGCATGCAGACCTCTAACTCTTCCTGTTTATATCCCATGCTGCACGCATTAGTATAGAGACACTTTAGGGAAGCAGCAGGTGCAGGTATCCCTAAAGGAATACAAGAAGATTTCAGGTGGGGAATTCACAATTGTAACTCTGAGGAGTCCTGACAGAATCCGACAAGATGATCCAGAGGCATTTCCCTGCAATGTCCTACAGCAACAACATCCCCAAGCCCTTTTCTGTCCAATTGACCTCCACCCCTTTCCCCCATCAGATCTAGTTGGCAAGTGTGAACTACTCGCTCCACCCTAGTGAGCAACATATTCTCTTCTTCCCCTCCCTTCATACCTAATTTAAAGGTTTCTCAATGAGCCCTGCCAACTCCTGGCCTAGCTTTCCCCTCAGAGACAGGCAATACCTGTCCACAGCCATCAGGCCAAGTGTTGACTAAACTGCCCCATGTTCAAAGAACCGAAATTCCTGTGGTGTCACCAGCCTTTCAGCCACTTATACAAAGCCCAAGTTTTCCTAGACTGCTCCATATCCCTCACCATCCCAGAATGCAGAGAGGAAAACACCACTCCCTCAACTAACCCCCTAATTTCAGGGTTTACCCCTGAAATACCTTCTGATAGTTTGCAGGCTTCCCTGAGAGATCTCATCACTACCTGCCTTAACTATCAATAATGGATAAATGGATGATAATCAGAAGGCCAAACCAGACCTGGGAGTTTTTTTGCTGATGTCCCTGACCTGGGCCATAGGGAGGCAGATCACATCCCTACAGGTCAGGTCTGCGTATGGGGCCCTCCATTTCCCTGAGAAGGGAATCACTTATCACAATTACCCTTCTGTCTTTCTTGTCAGAGGTAGTCTCAAGGTGACCTCTATGACCACCTCACCCTAGTCTTAGGTCACATCTGCCGTTACAGATTTTTATGTGTGGCATAAGGTACTCATTCACTACTGGTGAAAATGCATAATGGTGGTGATGGTGTAAAGTACTTATGATTTATAGCTGACAACTTGCTCTACTAAACACTATAATCATGCTTTTCATATCTGTTGTACTTTCCATGAAAATAAATAAGAGGCATTACTTTCAGAGCAATCTATTTAATACTCTTTCCTGGAAATGTTCAGGAAAAAAAAAAAAAAAAAAAACAACAAAAAACCCAAACACGTTAGAAATATAATTAATATTTATATCCCAAGTACTATTGTTTTGCATTCTGCATAAGTTATTGCATTATCTATAGTGACTGATACATTAATTTTAAATGAAATGTAAGAAATATGATTTGGAACAGCATAGAAAATCCTGCACATTATATGCACCAGATTTCTTTACAAATTCATTTCTTAAAATCGGCCTTCTGGTAGTTGGAGCTGATAATCTTCCTATTAGCATTCTGCCATAAGCATAGAGACAGGAGGGAGATTCATGTATACCCTGCTGTGAAACACAAAGTCCTTAATATGACACAATCTTCCATAACATAGTTTTCTATACACAGAAAAAATACAACCAACGGAGTCTAGATCAGTAAAGTTCTATCTACTACTTTAGTAATGATAAAGGGTATGTCTTGCATTTTTAAGTTAATAGCATATTAGTTTCTATGAAAAACTGAATATTATAATAGCAAGGTATTTGCAGTAAACATGGGAGAAGAACACTTCATTAAAATTTCAAATTTCATCAGACATATTATAGACATTTAGCACTGGGAGGATTTACAGTTATTTGCATAGAAAAAGGACTTTTTGTATACAAAGTACCACAACACCCAGAAGTTCAAAGGAAAAAAAAAAAAGCAAATACAAAAATTACTTCCATTCATTAGATCGCACTTCAGTTATTGCAGTTCTGGATTTTGGGATCAGCAATGAAAGTACATTTCTCCCTCCACCAATATCTAATGCCCTTGAAAAGGCTTGACTTCCTCACTGAGCCCCTAAAGAAGATTATCACACACAGAGTGCTTAAGCTGCCATTAATCTCCAAGAAAACCAACTATGCTTTGCCAGGAAAAGAGTGAAGAGCAAATGGCATTTTTTCAATGGCTAACTTTGTTAAGGAAATTTGCACATTCCACAATTTCTACTACTCTATAATATTCTCTTATAAGAAAAAAATACAAAAATATAGCTACTGTACTAGTGCCTTTACATGTGCCTCATGTCTTCTCATTTGGTCAGTGATAAAGATATTGATGGCAAGAAGGAAATGTGGCCACTGCTTATGCTCAGGCCACCACCAAGTTTTAAATTAGTTTTTAGTAGGGTGTGAATTAGTGCTCATCAGGATATGAGTATCCTTCCATCTAATAGAGAGCTTATTAAGTCATTATGCGTTAAATTTTAATCAATAAACATTCCAAATTGGGTTTGAAAGAAATGTCAATAAAAAAAACTTATTCACTGGTGCTTGCAGAATGACCTTTGCAGCTCATAAAACCAACAGTATCCCATCAAAAGAATTGTGGCCAACAAGTCAAGGGAGGTGATCCTACCACTCTACTCTGCTTTGGTGAGGGCTCACTTGGAGTACTGCATGTAGAGGTCTCAGTACAGGAGAGACACAGACCTGTTGGACTGCATTCAGAGGAGGGCCACATAAATGATCCAAGGGGTGGAACGCCTCTCCTACAAGGACAAGCTGAAAGAGTTGGAACTGTTCAGCCTGGAGAACACTGTGAGGTCACCTGATAGCTGCCTCTCAGTATCTAAAGAGATGCTTCAGGAAAGAAGGATACAGACTCTTTAGCAGTGTCTGTGGTGATAGAAAAATGGGAAATGGTTTCAAACGTAAGAAGCGGAGATTTAAGTTGGATATAAGGAAAAAATTATTTACAGAGAGGTTGGTAAAGCACTGGAACAGTTTGCTCAATTTCACTTTCTCTTGGTCTGCTGAACTAGACTCCCTTGCTAAGGAAAGGGGACTGAGAGACAGGGCTGCAACACTAAAAGCTGAGAGCAAAGCAGAGCTTAAAGCCGTTCCAGGACTGGTAATACAAGCATAGTATGTTCATTTCACAAGCCACTTCAAGACTTACAGATGTCGAAAGGGTCTGGGCTCTTGCTATGACGGGAAGGAAAACTTTTGCAAGGCCGAAGTACCTTTTCATAGGACCACAGAATAATCGGACATGAAAGGGACCCATAAGGACCATTGAGTACAACTCCCAGCTCCACACAGGACCACCCAAAAAACACATTATACATACGATAAGAGTTGTACAGATGCTTCTTGAACTCTGACAAGCCTGGTGACATGACCACTGCCCTGGGGAGCCTGCTCCAATGTTTGAGACAGGACCTGAAGTACTGATTTAATCAGAGTGTCTACTACTTACTTCCACCTTTTATTCCAGAGAGTATAATGATGGTTCTGGAATAATATTAGCAACCAACGCAGGACTTGTTTTTAATTCTGTTTTAATTCTGTTTTTATTATCTACTTGATAGAACATCAATCACAGCAGTTTTATTTACTATTACTGCCTTTTTATGCATGCTACAATCCTTTTACATCTTACACTTTTTACCAAACTGTCCCAAAAGTAAGATTATTTTGTAAAAGTAATCACTGAATGGAAATAAAAATTGTACTAGTGGTGTAACAACAAACTTCTTTGAAATGTGTGGACATGAACAAAATGCATAATTTTCAAAGGGATTTTAAATTAAGGATGTCTGGGGGATTCAAATAATAGAGCTTATTCTCTTCAAGGTTCACATCCACATTACATGTAGTGAGTACTTGAGAATAGTCTGCCTGCAACTGTGACCTTAGCCTCAAAAAAGAACTTGTGTCTCAATGAAATAAACATACACCAGTGCTGAATTATTTAAGGAAAGTTTGTTTTTTTCTTTCCTATTTCAAGGACAAAATATTTTTTCATAAGACATAATACTTTTCTTATTCTGCCCTGTAAGCTGTTTATGCCTTTCTCTTTATAAAATGTGTGGGTAAAATGCATAAGTAGTCCCAGGAGAAAGCACCTAAAAGCCTTCTCTGCAAATCTCTTTTTCTAGGCTATGCAGAACAAAGCTCTAACCCTGTGCCTGGCCACCTGGGTTTTGTACATGGGTACCTCAAAATAGCATTCCTCTGGTCTAAATTCTCCTCTATCCAGACAATTGCAGTATTCTGTTAGAAACTAAAGCCTGTGGCTTGGAAACCACCATGCTATAAAAGACTAAATCCCCAGGTTTCCTGGTTTGAAACACTGGCAGTTCACAAGAGCGAGGAGACAGGTGTATGTTATACTGAAATTTTCAGTAATCAAGAGCTCAGAAATAGAAAAGATCACTTAGAGGTGCCGTGATTCTTGAATTCCTATCCAAGCAGTGAATCTGCTAATTGATGGATTGGCTAATCTTTAATTAAGCACTGTAGGAGGTTTTATATTCCTCTGACTTCTGCTCAGAGATGCCATAACTACACCTGTACTGTGAATATAACCTAATACAGACTTCACCTAAGTCAATGTGAGTGAATGGCTAAATGATATGAAAATTTAGGCTCATAAAATCCTCACAGGGCAATCCTAAAACATGATTTATTTATTTATTTATTAATAATATATATGAACTCAGGCTTAGCAAAGGCAAGGTTTTTCTGCTTCAGTGAATGAGACCATGAATTGTAGCCACGCTGAGCTGTGTGGATTTATCACCCTCACTTGCACTACCATAGAGATCTTTGCTCAAAAATCCATACAGAAGATATAGGGTAGATCAATATTAAAACCAGATCTCAGTCCCCCATTCCCCTTGAGCAGAAATGTACCCCCATAAATGCATATACTCTTTGTTCCAAAGTTGTGAGACCTATGATAATCTGAGCAAAGACATTCTGAAGATTTGGGACAGTGAAGAAGGGTTGGTAAATCATAATAAAAAGTTCATTTAAACAAATGAACAAAAGAGTAAAAATATGACATATCAAAATATCAAAAACTTTATTATAGAGTCATTTAATGGATCGTTTCATACTTGTCAAAAGTGGTTTTGATTGATATTCTCAAAGCAGATACAATTAAATAACATTCTGAACAGTGGTGACATAAATTACTGGTCCTTAACTAGACACACTTAACTGTTTTTGTTTTTAATTTGATATTGTTTACTTTGAAATCTGTAAACAAAATGGCAGAATCTCTGCAGTAAGGAAAGGGATATGGTTTACAACACCTACAAAGCTGAGAAAATTATTTTTAATCCATGGTACAGAAGGCTTTCTGCTTTGGTCTATAAAAGTGCAAGATAATTGCTCTTCTATCAAGAGCCTGAAAAAGCTTACAGCTTTTTTAATCTTCCTGTGAAGAAGTATAATATTTAAATATTTTTACACAGCAGCTCTCTCAGCTCTCATCATGGCACCTTGCTAGTTAGGGAACCAATAACATTCTGCATATTCTGATAGAAAAAAATGAGAAGGCCTTATATTTTTTTACTCAGTTCTTCCATTTCCCCCACTGAGTTCTGCTGAATTTGTTGAAGATGAGTCCTTAAAATGTCAGGAGTAGGTTCTAAACATTATTTTTAGGAGTGTCCTTGATAAAATATTGCAATTCATGTATATTCAAGATGTTAAGTATACTCCAGTGCTATAATCTTGATTTACATTTGTAACAGATGATAATTAGTGTGCCTGGGGGAAAATAAAAAGGAGAGATGATGATGTGGTGAAGAACTTGATTAGTGACATCTTTGAAGAGGCAGAGACATGAGAGCTAATAAACTCATCAGCTTAAACTTTCTTTTCCCCTTTCCTTCTTTGCCCTCCTCTGCCCTGCCTTTTTCCACTTCATTTTCCGTTACTCATTCCTTTTCCTTTCTTTAGCGTATTTGAAATGTATCTGACTATTTCCAGGTCAACAAAAAATATATATTTTTATATCTATATGACATTTTTGTAGTTATTTATTGTAAGTGTTGAAACCAAAATGTCAGAAGGTTAAATAATGTTTGCAAAGTGGAAGAGGGATCACATAAAATCCCTGTGCTGTGAAGACCTCACGAATCCCCACACCTGACAGACCTCTGCAGTTCGAAATGATTATTGAAGCCCTTGTTTAGGATAGATATATTTTTTGAGTTCTGTGGAACCACATTCCTCTGATTAGTTTTGAAACTACATGTCCAAAAGGATGTACAAAGAAGAAAATCTAAACATGAAATACCATGGAAACCATGGCAAGATTCATACAGGAACATTAAAATATTAAACAAAAGGTATAAGCTTTCGTGTGCAAGTCAATATTTACATGTTCTTTTTGCTTATAGGGGTCTGGAAGATAGATCATTAAATAATGATGAAAATTGCCAGAGGCACAGCCACAAAAGCAAAATAAAAATAAAACGGTTGATTGTGAGAATAAGCACCAATATTCTGCTCTTGTGAGAACCTACCTTGAGTTCTGTTTTCAGCTCTGAGACCCTCAGCATAATAAATACAGGGGCTTGGAGTGGGCTCAGAGGAGGACCATGAAAATAACCAGAAAGCTGGGGAACTTCTATGAAGGTAGGTTGAGGGAGCTGGGCTAACTCACATTGATGAAGACTCTGAGACCTTATAATGGTGATCTAGCATTTAAAGAAGTCCTGCAGGAAACTGAGGAAGGGTTATTTGTCAAGAAATATAGTAACAGGGCAATGGATAATAGATACAAACAAGAAATTCTTCACTATGAGGGCAGTGAGGCACTAGAACACATTGCTCAGAGAAGTTGCCAATACCTCTTCCCTGAAAACGTTCAGACCAGGTTGAATGGGGCTTTAGGCAATCTAATGCAGTGGAGGACGAACCTCTCTATGGCAAGGAGGCCGGAACTAGGAGAACTAGATTTTACTGGGTAATCCTGGTGAACTGCTTTGACTTTGGCTTCTGTGAAGTTGATAGCTCAGTGCTACTTGTCTAAATGCTAAGTAATTTCTTGCACCTACAGTAGAAAATAATGCTTCTGCATAATTTCTATTTTTTTTTAATACAAAGTAGTCTTTGAAATTTTCTTCTAAATACAGAGTTTCTAAAAGAAATATCTTTTTTTCTTTTCTCTCACTTCCTGTAGAGCTTATTAGAAGTAATTTGATGCTTCACAGATCCTTCTTTTTCTAAATCTTCTTTTATCTCATAAAAAAAAATTCAAAGCACTTTATTAATTTATCTCTATACATCAAGCAGTCAGTGCCTTTTATTTATTTAATTTTATTTTGCATAAACTTTTTTATTAGAAAAACATTTCCAAAGATAAAGAGAGAACTAAGATATCTCAGAGAGAGCTAAGATAGTGTTAATTTCTATAACATTTGAAAAACATAGGAATGATGTTCTGAACTAGCATCAACACTCCCATATCTATTAATTCTTATATTGCTTCTGAGTTAAAATATTTTTGGCATTCTACATGCAACCTACTAATCTCCCATACATTAATTATGATGTAATTCCCTCTGTAGAGGTTATAACATGTCTTCATGGATTCTTAATACTGTATCCACAATTCTTCGTAGTTAATTTAAAAGTGGTGGGTTTTTGTTTGTTTGTTTGTTTTGTTTTGTTTGTTTGTTTTGTGTAGTAACCAGAAAGACAATAAAAATAAAAATCATAAATAACAGTACAAACTATTTATCTCTCCTTCTCTGCTCATTAATCAAAGAATATTGCTGCTCACAAAATGCTTCACTCAAACAATAAATTATTTAGCATCTTCTACTACAGGGAGAAAGAAACTGTCCTAAATAAATTAGCCTAGAAGTCATCATGACACTTAAGCCATGTAATGTACTCCCAAATCTTTAAATTATTCTTTAACTACTACAACTTTTATTTTGGTCCTTTCCCTTCTGCCTGTTTTCTTCCTCGTCCTCTCCACCCTTGCACCAGGAAAATGTCATGACTATGAGCTTTGAATTCTACTCATGTATCTGTTTTTAACACTTTATTATAAACACTGTTAATTTTGTCACTGCCTTTTTTTTCTTTTTTGCACATTTGTGTCCATTTTATTCCCAATAAAAGGCTAATTACACTAAGCAAAGGCCAGGGTCAGAGGTATAATAACAGGCAGAAGAATACCAGTGACATAACCACTGAACTGGGGACACTGAGATAGCCATCTGAGGCCATCCAAGCACAATGACCAGGCCATAGCTATTATCTCTCTATTTGTTTACTGCCTGTGAGGGTCATGGGGGCAAGAGTTACCTCAGTCAGAGTCAAGAATGGGGCAGAAGGATTCCTGGGTCCTAAAGCTGTCTGAAAATGACAATTTCCATCAACTTTGTTATACAAGAATTCAATTTATTCTGAGATAATCACAATGATAACTATAGAAAACCTCTAAGAAACCAACTATCATCTTACATGTTTGTTTGTTTGTTTGTTTGTTTTACATTGTAAAGGTTTACAGGCTATGACCTAAAAAGAATTTACTTCTGTGAAATACTTTACACTTTTTTTACCCTGTGTATAGAACCTTAGATGTAGTGTCATTCTCTCTCCCTCCCACTGCTTTTTTTTGTGTTTGTTCTCACGTTTATTTGCTTGTTTGTTTGTTTGTTTTTATTTGTTTGTTTTTATTTTCCATACTCAGTGAAATACATCAGAATAATGTCAGATGCATCATAAAAAATGCCCAGGTCTCTGCTACTTCATAATAGGAAACCTAAAAGGTCTGTAGATTAAATATCAAGGCCTTTCTCATGTGCATGCTACCAAGATTATCTCTCTTTTCAGTGAAGTGGATGTGTTCATCATGCACAGTTCTTCAAGTTCATGGTGATGCTCCTGATGACTTAAATTTTGTGGATATTGAGGCTTAATTTGTCTTTTTTATTTTTTATGTTGTTAATAAGTTTTGAGTGATCTTTGCAATATTTTTTTTCACTCATGGTATTTTAAATTGATACTACTACTACAACAAGAATCATAGCTGAAGACTGCCTAGGTTCTTCACAGGCTACTGGAGGAGAAGAAAGAGCTTCTGAGTTCTTGAGGGGTAAATTAATCTTCACACACTGATTAAAAATATCTCTGAATTTTATCTGACTCATCATTCCATAAAGTTCATGCAAACACTATCTTGTAATGGACAAAATGATACGCTTTTACTAAAACTTTTATTTCCCCCCAAGATAAGTATCTAAAATAGATAACATCAAATCTAAAATTACCAATATATAAAATTCGCCATGAAGAGGCTTGACGGCCTTATATACAGACGTGTACTGTAGTCTTCTGTGTGAAGTATGATAGAATCATCCCTCACTGTCTGTATTCAAATTGAATGAGTTTATCTTGAGCTTCTCCTTGTTACAACTGGGATGTGCTAATCTCTGCTCTCTGGTGACAGCAACAGAACCCAAGGGAACAGCATGGAACTGTGTCAGAGGAGGGTCAGGTTGTGTGTCAGGAAAAGTTTCTTCAGCAGGGGCTGGTCATACACTGGAACAGGTTCCCAGTGCAGTAGTCATGGCACTGAGCTGCCGGAGTTCATGAAGTGTTTTGACAAAGCTCTCAGAAACCTGATCTGACTTTTGAATATTCCTGAGTGGAGTAAGGAGTTGGATTCATCAGTCACTGTAGTTTCCTATCAGCTCAATATCCCAATTATTCTATGATTTCACGGTTCTATGAACTGTTTTTAATTAGTTCATGACAAAACCAGTTAAAATTTTGCACTTATACTATAAATGTTTTTGTTTGTTTGAAACAGAAAGCAAAAGTTATACTTTTACAGATGCTGAGGAATCTTCGGAGGCCTGTGTCTTAGAGCTGTTTATCTCCCTTAAAATGTGTTGATACCAATCAGCCATATTTTACGTCAAAAAGGCCTGCAATCTTCAAACCAGTAATGGCAAGTAGATCAACATTCTGGTTGTCTGCAGCAATTAATTTGCTTCTGTGCTACAGAAGCTGCTTTTGCTTCTGTGCTGCAAGAAGTTTACAATTTCTTCCTTTTTATGCATGTAAATGGATGATCTGAATGCAGGGAAAAATGATTTTACTAATGTCTACTTAATTGTGGAAGAAGAAACATACATACATACCTAATATTTAATATCAAGAGTCTGACAAGTAAACCATTTCTCACCAATAGTGTTGTTCTTCAAATTAACTATCAAATCTATCTATGGCATAGTGCTGTGTATGTTTTATTCTCTTTCTTCCTTCTCTACCTTCTAATTTTATCCATTGCCAACTCTGACTAATTCTGTGGTCTGAACTAAAATGCCTGTAAAATTTTTAAGAAAATAGGCACTTTTTTCTTTCCAGTTTTGTAAATCTTTTCTTCCTATTTTCCCTCCATCTTAGCTTTATTATTTTTGATTAACGAGATTATTTAATAAAAATTGTAAATATGTATGTGCAACCAACAGGTTATCGTATTAATAACATTAAAAGTCCCTGTTTGAAGTGATGTACAGTTTCAAAATACCTTTGTGAGTTAAGTAAATATAAAAACAGGATGTAGTCTACAAATAGATATGGAATAAGACAAAGATTATATTTATTTTGACAGAAAACTCGTGACTGAATGCATATTAGAATTTATTTTGCTTCATATCCAGTATTAATGTAACCTTAAGAAAAATCCAATTAGAATATGTAAAATAAGATTTCATATCCAATTTGTTATTGCTGGACAGAGCTAAAAATTTCAAATGTTTTAAGTAATTACTTGCAAAACATTCCTACTGAACATTTCAGTGCTGACTGCCAAATGAGACTATTATGTATGTAACCCAGAAGCTAGCTCACACAAAAACATGAGAGAGATTGAATCATTAAAAGTAAATTTTCTCTTCATGCAAAAGAATACCCTTTGAAGACTGCGTAAAGAGCCTTAGAATCTGACCCTTCAAAAACTACTTGCTGCAAAGATACCAGATGAATAGTGCAGGATGAAAACCACATGGCCAAAAAGTCTAATTAAATATCCTGTCCCTTTCCTTCCCACAAACTTCCTACACCCTTCTTTTCTCCCCTTCTTTATCCTCCTTCCTTCAAGTTTGTTCCTCTCTTGTGTTTTCCCTTCCTCTTCACTAAGCTGTTCGGAAGCAACAGTTACTCATTTCTGAATGGGTTGCTTTCATGTTTTTTAAGTCATTATGTCTTCTTTTTTTTTCTTTTTTTTTTTTTGTAAATTAATCCTAATTTGCATTTTTATTTCACAGTCATCATGATTATAAACAGAATACAGGAATTGCACCTGTGTTCCTAGTTCTAGTGGCTTTTAACATTATTTAATATATTTAAATTAATTATGGAAATCTTGCAAGATGTGTAAAATAAATTGATGTTTCACACAGCGTGGAATATAGTGTATCCAAAATACAAAATCTAATTTTTATTTTGAAAATCTTCACAGCAGTTTTAGACATGGCTTTATATATTGCACTGTTTGTTACTATAATAGTGAAAAGAAGAACAATAGAGACAGTCTGTGCTTTCTTTCCATAATGTCTAACATTAGATACTATAAAACATTTGACAATTCAAGAAAAAATAAAAAGGACAGAAAACCCCATTGTGATAAGAAAAATTAAAACATATGCAATATAATTCACATGCATTTGCTTTTACTTCCATTTTATTTTTTCATTACCTTGCCCCAAAAACGCAAAGACATAGTCAAAATACTCAAAGCTAGTTATTTACTGATTTGTATCCATTAACTTATTTGACTCACTTAAGAATACATTTCCTGTTCTAATAGTATTGTTCCATTTTTTTTCCACATTGTTAAAAGCCAAATACTGTAAACAGCAATTAAAAATAATATAAAGAAAACAAAATGTGCCCCAAACCCCACAATTATGACCTTACTATGATTAACCTTTCACTAAGGGACATATGAACATGATCTCTGTTTTTGTTTTCCCTCAGTTTTTAAAGAATTTTTTTTATCTTCATAGTTATTAGTGCTAATGATTGCAATCTGCTATAGGGTGAATCAATAATTAAAATAATAACAATAGGGAGAAAACAATTACAACTAATTAGAAAGAAAAAAAAAAAACTTTCACTGATTTCCTGTTAATGATGAGTGCTTTAATATCTGAAAGCATGTTAATTATATCTGATTAACCAAACTGATTTGTCATCACGGTATTTTTATACTTTTCTTCACAAAGGTTTTAATATAATGCTTGTGTTGATAAAAATTCCACAGTAACATTGCCCTATTGCAAAAGATAGTTGGAGAAATTATAACAGTCATATCCTGTACACAGTTATTTGTTTTGTTTTGTTTTTATAGAAAGAAATATGAAGACCATATTAAATGTTAAAATGCTCACATTATTGTGTGATTAATAACAGACAAAGAAATTATCTCCAGATGATTTCAGATTACAAACTCAGTGAGCATAAGTATAAATGTAAGAAAGAATACGGAACAGATGATAAGAAGAATCTTTTCAGAAGCAGAATAGCAAATACACAGTCTATCTAGCAGATACTAGGATGATAAATTACAAACAAAAGGATCAGTCAATGAACAATTAGAAGTCATCCAAGAAACAGAAAAGTATACAAATGTGCTGTGAAGACTTGCAGCTACTTTTTCTCCTGATATTTCTTCTCGTTTCAGTATATTTCCTACACCCCACTGTTTCCAGCCCTGGTGGCACTTTTTATTTAAACAGTTAAATTCAGTTATGGGTTGATTTTGTTCTCAGTGGAAAAAAATGAAAAAGTAAAAAGCAGAAGGAAAAAGAAGTACATTCACAATAAGAATTTGCAATCTAATGAGTTCTTTTATATAGAAGCCAGGAACACACCTATTTAGAATTAATGAGTATGAAATCTGCTCTACTGTGAAATTTATTCCTGTCAAAAGAAGACTAGAAGGTTTAAAATCTGGAATTTAGTAATGAGAATATTATATCTATGATGAATTTAATAACCATATGTAGACCTATTAAATGCCTGAACTGTTTAATTTCCTAACTGTTCTCCTTGTTACATATAGATAAAATAAGATAGATAAAAAATCCAGTAAAGATTTTTACAAACAGAGTGAACAAAGTAACTAACAAAAAAGATTAAGTAGCTAGTGTCGTACTGAATATTGCCAGATGGATTTAGAACAATTTCTGCTGAACACCTTTTTTATGATTCCATATTTTGTAGTTTTACATGGCTTGATACTTCAGGAAAAATAAAAATATGAGTAACATGTTGGAGTGGGAGGCAAAGCTGAAGCTGAATAAACATGAGCTTCTATTTGATTTTCAAATTACAAGCTGTATTTTTTTTTCAATTATTTTTGTTCTCTTTCTGTTCTATTAATATCATTCCCATATTAGTTCAAGCAGAAGGTGTTTTGCACTGGGGTGAGGAAATCCCAGATAAATGTACTCAGGGGCCCTGGTGTAAGAAAACTTGGACATGAGCCAGCAGAGTCCACTTGCAGCCTTGAAGACCAAGAGTATTCTGGGCTACACAAGGGGAGGAGTGTTCAGGAGGAAGAGGGATGTGATTTCCCCCTACACTCTGCCCTCTTGAGGCCTCGTCTGGAGTACTGCATCCAGATTTGGGGCCCCCAGCGCAGGGAAGAGATCAAGCTGCTAGAGCTGGTCCAGAGGAGGTCCATGAAGACAATCAAAGGACTGGAGCACTTCTATGAAGAAAGACTAAGGTGCTGGGCTTGTTCAGCCTGGAGAAGAGAACGTACTGGAAAAAGCTCATTGTAGCCTTATAATATTTAAAAGGAGTTCATTAGCAGGAGGGAGGATGACCTTTTACACAGTCTGACAGTGAAAGGATGAGAGGAATGGCTTTAAACTAAAAGATGGGAAATTTTTGGATTAGGTCTTAGGTGGAAATAATTTACTTAGACACTGGTGAGGCACTGGCACAGGCTGCTCAGAGAGGTTCTTGGTGCCCCATCCCTGGAGCCATTCAATGCCATATTGGATGTGGCACTGGACAAACTGATCTAGTGGATGGCAACTCTGTCCATGAGAGTGTTTGACACTAAATAATCTTTCAGGTCTCTTCCAAATCAAGCCATTCTATGACATAAATAAAGAGTGGTTGAATTTCATTATAAATTTAACTGGGGATTTCAGTTGAAACAACATGGAATGGGGAATGTGGAATCTGTACAGAAAATGATCTTCACTGAGATTTTAAATTTCAGAAGTGGCTTTGACAGTATGTGCTTTAAAGAGCATACATAAGTGATGTTTCTATATTTACTCAATTTGCATTGAAATCAAGTAAAAAACTAATCATGCATGTATTCTGAATTAAGATAACTGTGAAAATTTTTAGTGTTACAAACTACTACAAATATTTACTCAGCTTCCTAAACATAAGCATCCAGTGCCATTTCAGACACTTAAGCATAGTATATCTTTAAAATTTTCATTATTTAATTTGATTTGTATTAAAAGCACGATCAGCTTACCTCTAATAAAGTAAGGAAAAAAAAACATGCAGCTATGTAACTACATTAATTACAGGAAACATAAAGACTATTTTTATCAGCTACTAAGATTAAAACAAAACAAAACAAAAACATCCTAGTAAAAAAATATCCCCCTCCAATTCATTGGAGGGCGAGGAGATTCTTTTGATACATGTGTACTCGACAGTGATATTAAGACACAATGGTACAAATGTTAGCCTGACCAATTTATTACAAATTCTAGTTGCTTAGGGAGATGGGGAAGGGAAGATGGCAGATAGAAAAGAGGTGGGAAATAAAAACAAGTTTTTGTAGAGTGTGAGAGAGATAGTTAACACCGGGATTCCAAAGTAGCTCGTCAGACACTAATCTCCAGTAGTGACTGGGTTGTTGGGTTGCTGGAGGTTGTGTTGTTCAGTCGATGAGGACTTCTTCCTTCCATCTTCTTAGTGAACAAATTTATAAGTCCAAAGTGGTGGAGTCATCTCTTTTTTGGAGTGACAGCTCCTGGTTTTTAGATCTCAGCAGGAATTTCTTTGTTCCCACCTTCCAGACCTTGCCAGCAGATAAGAGGGAGCCAAATTGTATCTTGCCTTCACAGGATACAGTGGTCCATCATTCTCCAACATCCTGTACCAGTTATTTGGTCACAGGACACATCTTCCACCAGTAAACACTCCTGAGTACTCCCTTTTTAAGGCAAACTCCTCCAAAGAAATGCTTTCAAATGTAAAAGTGTCCACAAAGTGGTGCCCGCCACCACATGGTGACACCAACCACTCGTTTCCTAGACAAGACAGTCTGATAACAAATGCCTCAGAAAGAAAGTTTCGAGCCATGAGAAAAAAACAATTGTTGTCTTTCACAAAAAAGAAATCATGTTATGCAGTTGAAGAAAATTATTGCCGTTTCAGCTTTCTGAAAAATGAGTAGGTCCCATAAATATCTAGCCGTGTTCTGTAAAATTTAGAACATAGAATTATTAACATTGGTAGCAGTTTAGATATATACCTATTTGTGGCAAGAAAATAATATTGCATGTAATCACTGATTAAAGGAGGACCAAACTTTCATAGTATCAAGGAAAAGAGCAGATCTCTGCTGGTAAGAAGATATCTGAGTAAGAAGCCCTTCCAGTGATTTTTCTTTATTCATGTTTCCATTCTGTGTTAATTTTTGGATACACCATTAACCATGAATGTTTGCCAACAAATTGCTTATGTTGAATCAAGGAGACTTGTATAGACTTGTTAAAACTAGGCCACATAGTTTGCACAAACAGGTAACTTTAGGAAAGAACACAGGAACGGTAGAAATGCGTGGTCCACTGAAGTGAAGTAGAGCTGCTGTTTGCAACTCAGTGCGGGAGTGGTCCTGTGAAGAGAAGGATGACACAATGGTGGGTAGCGTTGCTGTTTGCAAAACAGTGAAGGGTCCAGCAAAGTTAATTGGAGTTCCTGTTTGCAACTCTATGGGGAAGCCCTGTGAAGATGAGGCAGATTTGCTGCTGCGACACAATACAATCCCCAAAAGATTTTGAAAGGACACCACCAGACTGGCCCAGAGATCTTCCCCACAATTCTGGGATATGACCTATTTCTAGGAGATGTAATGAATATATTATAGACTATGCCTCTAAATGTGTAGTTGCCTCCTTCCCTGGTGTGCATGTGTGGTGAGTGATCCCCATGCACCCAGCACTGTAATAAAGAGAATATCTGTTTGACATAACTCATTGGCATGTTGAGTTACTTTGTCGTATTTCTCAGCTTCAACACTTTTCCTGTTACTCTATTTCACATGTCAGACCCAGGGTGTGAGTATAGCCTCCCTGCATGACAGGGTGACACAGAAAGAGTTTCTTCCTCCATTCTCATTTATAAGGATGGTGGTTGGCTTTGGATGACAATGACAAAGCAAAGAAAAATTTTAATTCTAACTGACTGGGTGGGAAGAAAATAAACATATGCCCTCATAAAGCCAAAAGAGTATACATACAGTAATCTGCTTTCTGATGAGGCTGATTCTGACAGTGGAGCTAACCTTAGGAATAAGCATGCTGAAGAAATATTCCTGCATAGCAACAGGGCTGCCGTTCAGTTTACAGGATGGTATAGAACTGGCAAGGATAGTGGACTGAGTCATCATGCCAGTGCCTTTCGAAATATCCAGTTGCAGTCACACGGTCTTACTAATTCACAGTAATTGTTTGCTGTTCATCCATTTAACTATATGTTCACTGAAAAAACTCAAGGCTGTTCTAGCAGGAGCACATAGATTCAACACTGCTATTTATTGTATGACTGCCTGAAGACACATTCCTATTTATTCCTATTTCTTTTTCATCTCTTTACTGAATATTTTATTTCCTTTTAGAATTTGAATTTGTGCCTTCAGGCAAGAAAAAATGGGAAGTGAAAGCTGAATAATTTTGTATAGTAAAATGAATAATTTTGTATAGTTGTATTTAAACCATTTTCCTTTTTCCTTATTTTCCTTCATCTAATTTCTTGTGAAGAAATATAGCTGGTTAAAATTAAAAAATACATATTGCTCATTAAAATTAAATTTCCAAATTTCCTTTTCTGCATTTTTCATTTTGTCTTATTCTTAGCTATGTCAGAAACATCTGTGGAATAGAATTCACTATTACGCTTTTTCTTATGTTTTTCCTTTTTTTTTCCTCTGGATAAAATTTCATAACTACTTTGATTCATCGTAATCTAAACTTGTTCATAAGATCATTTTCAGTTTTAGCTCTAATTGAGTACTGAAACTACCACTAGCAGAAATGAAAATGTGAGGAAAAAAATCTCTACAGATTTTCACAGGAAAGTACATTACAAATGATTTATTTCTATTTATTTACAGGAAGTAAGTCAACACAGATTAACTGAAAAGTCTTATGGAATGTAATATTTAACATTTCAACGTAACTGTAGGTTGCTGTTCCAGTGACAGTACAGAGATAGAGAAATCCCTGGAAGCCCATATTGATCTTATATAAATATTCATCTTATATTAAAAAAAAAAAAGGGGGGGAGAGGGGAGAAACAGTACATCTTATATTACCTTTCTAAAAAGATGTTAAAAACTATGATCATAAATGCTGAAATGCATAATTAGATATTTTGCACAGTTCTTAGTGAAGAAAAATCTTTATATATAGTGACCTTAATTTCGACACACACTTCTAGGAAACAAACAATGGAAATCTCCACTATATGCTCTGCCTACACCTTGCATAAGATATAAAAAATGTCTTTTTTTATCAAATCAGATTAAAGAATCTCAATGTCTCATTTTGGGAACTGTGTAACCAGTGCACCCAATTCTGTTTGAATAGTGTGGACAAAAAATTATCTAACCTGTTAAAAAAATGAGGAGAATTGAAAATATTATCATCTGTGTTTTCTTTCTAAATCCATTGTCTCTTAGAAAAGATTTACACATTTTAAGCAGTTATGTTTAGAAAGCGAAAGTGAGGATACTCCTACCATCTAATTCCTAATATTTTTAAATGTCTGTTACTGTGTGTAAATCCATAAAAACTGGTTTAAAATTTAGGTAAAGCAATGGACATTAAAAATTCAATCAATTTAGGACATTTTATCTATAAGAATATAAAAAATAATGAAATACTGAATGAAAAATAACAAAATACTGATGAAAAATAAAGACTTAAATTTGACTAATGAGACTTAAGTAAAAACAGTTTTCTGCTCCTTTCCATAAGATGAAAGACAATGAAATTAATCTTCTGCTTAAATTATAATTGAAGTATTCTGAATTTTTCTTTTCTTAATCGTGGCTCTTTGTAAGTGGAACAAGATTTCATTCTGCAGTGTGAGGGTGGCTCTGAAAGTAACACCTCCAGTTTTTATAGTTGGCTCCGAGTATCATCACTGCTGTTCAATGTCAGCAAACGTGCATAGCTAACATAGTGGTGACAGTGTTGAAAAAAAATGTTCTCTAGCTGAGAATTTGCTTTATCAACTAGAGATGCTGTACTCTTTGTAAGTGTTGCAGTTTCCATTAAAATAAACAGGAGGCATTACTTTTGGAACAGCTTATGTACATTGCTGTAGAAGAAAGTCTAACCTCCTGAGTGCTATCCATCTTCAGTCTTTTCAGATTTCATAAATTAAAAAGCTGTTAGTACTTTCAAGATGTATTTATCTACAATCTTGTCTATTTACTCCTCTGAGCTTCTATTTTAAGTATAGCCTATCATTCCTTACAATCAGTTAATTTTTGTCACCGGTTTGTGGGACAGTTTGACCCGGTACCGTGACAATTGAGGCAGGGGACCCACAGGCCCAAACCCCGGGGAAGGGGAAGGGGAAAAAGGAAAAAGGAAAAGGGAGATGGTCCTAAAAACTACTGATATTTTGTAGGAAATAAATCATTTTTATTTTAGAAGAAAACATCACAGACTCCTAGCTAAATAACTCTAAATTGTACTACTAACACAAAGACTAAGCCTGGAGTCCAGATAGGTAGTGGATCACTCATTTTCTGTAACCAGAATTAGATCATTCTCTGCTTCCATATTGAGCCAGATAACCCTATACCTGGTCTAGTACAGGCATATCTGCTTGTCTGTTTGTGCCAGAGGAAGGCGGCCATAAGCAGTCTGAATACCAGATGCTCACATTGCTTAGACTGAGAATTGCATTTACAGCCTGAGACTATGATCATCAGGTCAGGCATTTGAGAAACCAAATGAGTTCTTGAGTACAACCAGTTTAAATTTCTTCTACTTTAAAAAAACAAAATTAAAATATTCTCAGGTTGTCGTGGTATCTGATTTTTTCCTTGGACTGAATATATACTGAAGTCAACAATAAAATTCTGTATTTCTTTTTTTTTTTCTCTAAGACAAAACATAAGAATTTATGTCTGTAAAATGAGTTGAGTATGGTATTGGTATTTCTACTCATTAAATCCACAGAAGAGAGTAAATTAGTCTCTCAGGCAGTCTACTTCAGATACATGGCAAGTTTCTCTAAGGTACTGGTTAAAATACTCAGTGTTGTTTCAGCTGAGAGGTGCAATTAGGATAAAAAGAGTTATTCAGCTTCTATTTTTGACCTTTAAATGTGCACTCATTCATGGAAGTCTGTGTCCTGGAAAAGAAGGAAATTGATGATAACTATACCTTATTTCACAAAATGTTGCCTATTACAAGATAAGCACTGAGGCTTGAAAAGTTTATAGGAGATAAACTGAAGCAATTCTGAGGAAAAGAAACTTTGTTGTAGTAGCTCTTGGTACTACCTTTTCATTCTCTCAAGACCTGTATTTAAATATTGCTTGATATGTCAAATTGAGTGAAGATATTTTCTTTCTTTAATAATAGAAAATACTTTACTGATGCTATATATATAATGATGTACAACCCATTTTTATTCCACCTCATGTAATACATTACCTACATTTCCATGTTTCTCATAGAGAAGTTTCGTAGACAATACTTTGATAACAAAATGCGCATGTAGCTTTAAGTACTGGGAATGCCAAGCTTGCATATAGCATTTTGAGTCACTATTAAAAGTGAACTAATTGTTTAAAGCTACTTATGACCTCATTAAGCATGCAAATATACGGCATTGTGTTGATCTAAGATAAATACAGAGCTATTATTCCTTTATGATAATGGAATTGAAATAAAATGATCCTGGGCTTCATCCTAATTTTACTATATTTCTCATCTTATATGGCAAAAGAATAGGCACATTATTTTACCTTAGACTTATTACAAAGATCACATATTTTTCCCCATGGTTTTTTGTGTCTTATTTATTATTGTACAGTAATTTACAAAAAGATTTTTCTGTTTTTCTGTTTAGGTGTACTGTCAAGTTGAAACCCTTAAGTTTGATGGTATGCATAAGAACCCTAATGAAAAGTCAGCGGTTTAGTCTTGAATCAGGGTTTTGTTAGATATGAAGAAGCTGAACTTTTCTTATCTAGTTTAACAGAAGTGAACAACTGTTTTCCAGTACTGTGTTGAATTATTTACAACTGGGTGAAAATATAGATGTTATTTCACCATGCATTTTTAGATCACTGTTATAAATAACAATAATAATAATAAATTCTAGTCTGTTCATACTCCAAAACTGAGGCAGATTTTGGTGTTGGTGGTGGGTTTTCTTGGTTGTTTTTTTTTCTTTAAGGTTGCAATATTCGGCAAGTTTGAGATTACACTGAATATTTGCAAGAAAAAAATAAGGAGGGAGAGATTGCTACATAGTCTTTGAATAAAGACTCCATAGGTATATGTCATTATTCTGAGTATCAATTAGGGGACTGGACAGAGCTGGTAAAATTTTATAATATGTATGGGAATAGAAGAGAGAGTTAAGCTGACGCTGTTATTAAACTTGTTCTTAAAACCTCAGGTTTTGTTTAGCACTCAACTCTGCCCAGATTTTGCTGAAAATTCCTATTGAATTATCACACATCAAGTTGAAAAGAACAAGGAAATCATCTGTACAGATGCAAATAACAGTTGGCATGATCACATTCTAGATATCCTCCTTTTGTCTTAAATGTTTAGCTTGTGATAGGTGAATCTTTACTTTAATTGCACAGTAAAAACTTAAAAATTGGAAACATTTATTTAATAATCTGTGCTATTTTTATAATATAAATAACACTACCAGAGTCTTAATAGGTGACAAGATAATATATGTACTATGTATAAAATTTACAAACAGTCTTTTCTTAGTTCTTCAGTGAGACATTATAAAACTCAATTTTTAATTAGTGCTTACCTTGAGAAGTGATATTTGCTAATTAATTAATGTCGAGATATAACACTGATATTATGAAGTCTGGCTTTGTATAGATTTCACTGCAGTATGTTCTTTTTTATTTTTAAAATCATGTTAGAAGCTTAGTAATATTCAAGTTTTATAGCTACATCAGAATGATAAACTGTTCATTCATCTATTAAATAATTTGAAATCCTAGGGACATTAAAAAATTGGGAATTCCTAAGGTAAGAAGATATGTGTGACCAGAATGTATTAGAATTATTTTGAACCATATATAGGAAAACATTGGTGATAGACCATGTCTTCAAAGAATGGTTGTATTCATCGTAATAAAAATAAATAAATAAATAAATAAATAAATGAAATAAAATGAAATAAAATGAAATAAAATGAAATAATAAAATAAAATAAAATAAAATAAAATAAAATAAAATAAAATAAATAAAATGAAATAATAAATTCCTGTTGGATTCAAATTTGACTGTATTTTCTGAGATAAAATGTCTCAAAAAAGTCAGAAGTTGTCTACAGAATAGATATAGATCTTTGTCAGAAGTTAAAGTACCATCACATTACAGAAAACAGAAGTCTTAGGGAAATCCTGTTAGCACTTACTAGGGGCATAAGAAGGATCTGGACTTGAGAGACTTCATTCCTGTTAAATTTTCAGTTGTTAAATTTCTGGGGCCCGCCATGCAGCTTCACCAGTAGTTATTGCTTTCTTCCTTTCCTTATGCAGTAATGATAGAAAGTCCAAATTAATAGACTTTATCCTCCTCAAGATTCACCTTCTGAAGTTTGGCATGGTAGAATGTCCTCATAATTACTTTGTGACCCTAGTCTATTAAAGCAGTACACAGGCATCTGTCTCTTTCTCACACTTCTGTCTGCTATGAAAATTTCATTCATGAACACCTATTTATAACCTGTCTCAAATTCCTCTTGATTTAGGCACTTTTTTTTTTTTAGCAGATAATCTTTACTTTTCAACACACCCAACATATGGCCTTTCAGACCTTCACAAAGTTAATAAGATTCATGTCTACATGCTAGGCTCTGACTATTTCGTGGCAGATGCAGCTTCCGCTCTCTATAAACTGATAACACCTCATTGTAGTTAACAGTGGTTGTAAAATACCTCCACATCTTAGTTTTCAACATCTTTGTTAAAACACTTTGTAATAGAGGCTTTTATTTTATTAGTAACAAAATGGTGAAGATTATGTTGTTTCAGCAGCTTGTTTAGAGCCTCTTTTTTTTGTTTGTTTTTCCCAATAAGCGTGTAATCTCTTATGTGTGTTTCCCTGCTAAAAATGGTATTAAAAACCTTGGCATTTTGAGAACCTGTTCTCATTTTCAGACCAAAGGCCCAGGCATTGTTTGTTGATATACAGTGGCGTACATTATATGATGAATTGTGAATCCAACTCTACTGAAATCACCTTATTTCTTCTCAGCTGTTTTCTTGCCACCTTGTCTAAGCTGAATATGTCCTTGTTTGCCAACCAAGTTGCCATCAAGCTCCTATTCAGACTGGCAATTCTCCTTTCAGGATTTCCAAAAAGGGAATTTACACCCTAACAGTCTCACAACTCTCCAGGAGTGTAGTAATGTCTATGTAGACGCTGCAGATGCAGATGTAGATGTCCATGTCTATATGTAAGAGAGGTGATAGTGTACAGGGGGGATTGGATGTGGTGGTGTGTAAATGAGTGCACACGAGTGTGTGTGTGGTGTTAGGCAACTGAATCCTAGCTCAAATTCAGACAGCTGACAGCATCGCGAATGTTACTATATATGAATCACACCCCTTGCTCATATTTATAAATGTACCTCTCATTACCAAAGTGCAGAGATCATAATCTGTTAGTTTTGAAATATTCCCATGTATATATTTTGAAAACAGATACCCAGCTAAAGATAATGAGGTTCTTAAATATAGAAATTCAGTAGACATAATAATTACCTTTAAATGTAATATGGATTAGAGTAAAGGCTGATTACTATTATTATTTTTACTAAGAAAACACATTTTTGGTTATAAAAAAAAGCAAATTAAATTTAACAATCAAGAACGAACAAATGTGTTTCAAGTTACTGTAAATCACTATGACTTTAGCACGTATTTAGTCTTTAAGACTGTTATTCTATCCAGATCTAATTAACAACTTGCTGAATTATATTAAAACTGAAGTAGCTGCTTTGATTTGCAAAAAGAGTACGTTACTGCTAAATTTATAGAGGGAGGGATGTGAGCTTAAAGGACTGAACTTTCAGAACAATCTTTAGTGCCCTCAACAATTTTTAGTTCAAATATTTATGAACTTAAGCCTCATCAGCACTTAAATCATGAAATCTTAAACGCCAGCTAAATAAATGAATTGGAGAAATAACAAAAACAACAACATCAACAACCACAATAATAATAACAATAACAATAAATAATTTCCAAGCCAGAAAAAGCATCAGAATTAAGAAAAAACTGCTGTAATTTGATATAGAATAAAATGAGGCAGTAATAAAATACAAACATCAGGAAAAGATTTTAATCATAATATAGATGTTCAGAATCTCATAGTTTTTGGCTGGCACATAAGGTTACTTTTGCATAGCAGACATATTTCATCATTTGTAATTATTTATCTGTGTTCTTGATATAAAAATGAAAAAGTAATATAAAGACTGAGGCCATAGTTATGCTTACAGAAACTGGATGTCTCTTACTGTGTTATTGCTATTGCAGCTATAGGTTATGTTTTCCTAGAGGAAATAATTGTACTAATACAGAATGAGGCAGACTGCTCAGGAGATGTCAATCAGAGCACGTAAGACTTTTGATTAAATGGGAATGAAGGACATTTAAGCCAGTGAAAATACGCACCTGTATTCTTAATGCATTTAAGTGCTTTATTCTATGTGTAATTAGGCTTCCAGTCTTATTTCATTTCCCAAGAATATCTGGCTGTTACAACAGCCTTTGAGATGCTGCTGCCTGGGCTATTTGGACTTTTGGAAACCCATACTCCTCCTGGACCAGAACTGGAGGCTGGATTAGGAAACTTCAGAGGGCACAAGATCACTATGTGCAAGCAACATAATAAAGCTTCAGCTATTACTATAATTCACATTAAAATGCAGATATTTACAAACAGCTATAAAGCATGAATTTTCTGTTGGCTGCTAAATGGCCACAATCATACATGATGATCCCCTTAGTTACACCTCATGTTGCTGTGAACTACTGTGTATTAAATTTTTTTTGTCTTTCTGTAGTTAAAGAGTCGCACCCATGGGACACTTTTGACAGTAGATCAGAAGGTTCTCTCAAAGTAAATTAAACAAAATCCTTTATAAAAGAGGAATGAAGCTCACCTGTTACCATCTAAAAGTTAATGGCCTTGTTTTAGTCATCCAGTTTCTTTCCATGGTTAACAGAGAAACAAAGATTCCTTCAAAGGGCCAATGTAAATGCAAAATTAAGCAACTATTTTAAGATAGAAAGAACAACCGCATGGACATACTTGTCTCTTATTGCCATATTATTATAGGCTAGGATTAATTTCTTATATGTTATTACCCTCATCTTTAATTACACCAGAGACAAAAAAAAATTGCAAAATTAAGTCTTTGTTATGGCAGAAATGTAAAGACATCTTTTCTATTGTTGTGCTCAATCCTCAGTACGAATAATTTGTTTGTTTTGTTATTTTCACTAACTGTAATTAATTATTGAATTGGTGACTAAGTTATAGTTCCACTTTTTTCTTTCTCTAAGAGTGGGTGATTGCTTCTCAACATCGAAATAATAATCTTCTGGCTTTATTGATTCATTCAATTCCCATATGTATGCAAACTGCTGAGTCATGTCCTGATCCATTGATTAAGCACCTGAAGAAAAGACCTGATCAGCCCTGGGTGCACTTGTGAGGGCAATTCAGCTGTGTGACTGGAAGAGGTGGAGACTGGCTCCTCTTAGACCTCATTTGAGGGCTGACTGTCACTGAGGAGGGATCTCTTGATGGAGATTCATCCTCTTGGAGTTATCCTCCTGTGAGCATAGATCCTTAGAGATGGGTGAGAGTCCTTTCCTTACTTTTTGTAACATCTCATTTGTGTTGGTTCCTTTGCACCAGATGTCTACAAGACTGTGATGATTCAGATCAGCATTTGATTTTAGGATTTTTGTAAGATCTTATGATCTTTGTAGCAAGTTAAACTGAAATCTCAGTTTTGCAGAAGGATTTTATAAAAATCTTGAATATTGCCTATATGGTTGCTCTTTCTCCAGCTGTCTCCCATATCACCCTGATAAATTATTTTATTGTCAAGATAAAGAAAGTAGAGATTCAAATAAGCTTGCACATTGTCCAAACTTTCTCGTATGAAAGAAGGAGAATTGAGAGCTACAGAGAGAGCCAGAGGATGCACTCCTGTCAAAGATAACAAAAATTCTGTATATTTTGGCAAGCACAGTGACCTATTTGAATAGCCTGAATTCATTGCTAAGTTTTTGTAGAGAGTGATTTTTTTAGTCTCAACATTAAACATGCTGAGATTCAATTGATCAGTAATGCAGCAACTACTGAAAATACCTACGTTCATATGTCATTTCATTATTTTAAAATGAGTACTTATGTGTTACTTACTCCCAGAAAAGACCTGAGATGTTTTATGGACCATGTTAATTGGGAATCATGTGATGCTCCTGAGAGTCTGTAAAATTAAATACAACGGGTTTATGACAGCAATCATCTGGACCTCTGCACAATAAATGATTCTTCCTTGTAAAGGACATTAGGACATTTCTGTAGTTCCTATCAGATTAGCATTTGCCATAGGGTAAAGTATTTGAGTACCAAAGACAATTCAACAGTTGAATACAGATAGCAAATGAACTATTTTGAAGGAGAAAAAGCAAGATAATCAGGCAGAACTAACTAGTCCGTGGACCAGGTACAGTTAACACAGGTACACAGGGGTAGAGAGTTTCTTAAAAAAGATAAGTGGATGGGAACTTTGCATGGGCTGTCTAAAATGGGATGTTCAACAGCATTCTGGTTAGTAACAGAAGTCAGGGGCCAGTGTCATTTCCGGCTGCTTGAAGGAAGATTACCAAACCTGTTGTTCTGCTGAATTTCCATATGCAGGTGGTCTATGCTCCTGAGTGAACAGAATGCTTCATGTGAACAGAAGTTGCATCACTCCTGTTGCTACATACAAGACATCTCCTAAATGTGATATGTACAGAAGATTGTCATATGTGGCAGCTTCTGCATCTGGTGACTATTTACATGTGTCTTATCTATGTAAAATTTGGTCTATTTTATGAGTGGCCACTGATTGTGCTTCTGATATAGGTCTATGAGAGCAAGATTTGTTTCCCATGATGCTTCTCTGCAGCTTAGTAACAGTAAAATTATGAGCATTTATTGCTCCAAGCCCGAGTCAGGAGCAGGACATTCCTGATTGTCAGGTACCCATGTTTTAAACTCTCTAGTGAAGCCAAGGCACTAAACATGCAGCGCACTTGAGGGTTAAGGTACAGTTCTAGGGTGTCTCCCTTACTATGAAATGGGAAAGTGAAGGACTTCTTTCAGTGGCTGAGAGAATTGGAGAATGATATCAAGAGGGAAGCAGTGATTCTATATTTCCATATGGGGCAAAGCAAGCGAGATCCTCTTCTTGGCCAGCGCTGATAAAAGGAAGAGTTGAAGCAGTAGGTATAAAAAGTGAGTGACTGACAGCCCTTACCTGTACAGCTCCCAAAACTGGGAGACTTTACAGTCACAGTGTGTCAAAGAGATGTCATGGGGTATCCCTCATGATTTCAAGATCCCACTGATCTCCTATAGATCCACTGTCAACAGTGCTAGGTGTATGCAGATACCTCAAGAATTCACCTGAAATGACACTAATATCTATATTGAGTTAGTCAAATTGCTTTCCTGTATTTAGACATCTGTATTTATTTGTACGTTCTCTGATTCTGACAAATACCACAAGGTATTCAACTCTGTGCTCTAGTGGTTTCAATTCATTTTTGAACTCTCTGTCAGGATGAAATTAATCTAGTTCTAAAAACTCTAGTTTTCCTTAGTACTTTGTTGCTAGAGATGACCCTGAATTTTGACAAACAGCATCTCGTATACCAGATTGTATTACATGAAAAGCTGTCGAATTGCTGATGGCAGTGTACATATCCTTTACAGATCCTAGAAAATGTAAAACTATTTCCGGACTGCCCTGAAGAAAATAGTGTTACAACACTGTAGCTGCAATGTAGCTCAGCACATTGCTGAGCCTCATGGGAAGGAAAGATGAATGTATTTTAAAATGTGTGTGATTTCAGTCTCTCACACTCTTAGAACCATGAGATTCAAGGTGTGGCTAGCCAGTTTCCAGGCTTTAAGATGTCTGTGTTGGTCTATGCAAGACTGATTGCAATTAGATGGAGGTCAATTCAGGTGTAGAACCCCTCCTGCCATGTTTTGGCTTCCGCTTAAGAGCATGTTGCTTTTGGATGTGTCTCATCGTACCATTTAAAAGCTGATAGTCCTTAATTTCTCTAGGCTGCTCCACCTCTGTGAGTCCTCAAGATTTACTCACAGTCTCTCACTGTTTCAGAGCTGTTTGTCCTGAGCAGTCACATGTAGTGGTGTGCTAGGATCTTGACCTGCTGTTGTAGTCATCAGCAAAATGTGATAATATTAGAACCCTTCTTCCACTAATATTTTACCCTTTTGTGTTCACACTAACTCTTCAGTTATACTAGTATAAAACATTTTTATTGGGATTTTCCACAGTTCTAGAAGATTCTTGAGAACTGATTTTTCTGATGTAGGCACTTCGATACCTGCTAGCATGAAAATGCCCCAAAACATAACAAAGGGAAAAAAAAAAAAAAACCCAACAAACAAAATAAAGAAAAAAGCAAAATAAATTACAAAAAAAAAAAAAAGTTTTATCATTCATAGGTTTGATACCTTTAATCAAACAAAGGGAAATTTGCAGCTGATATAGTGTTTGCCTTATACAATTGTTTTCTGCATGTAAATTGCATTGCTTAAGCAATTAATTCAGTGTCTTCTTATTTTCTGTCTAGGGAATGTAGTTTTTCTTTGATAAGAAGGACATCTGGATCCTAAAAGCAGAATATCAACATTTTACAAGCTGTGGGAAGGTACACTGTACCCTGCTCAAGTTGATAATACAGACACTATAACAAGGTCAATGTGATAATTAGAAACTTAGTAAGCAGTAGATTATTTTTGTAAACAATTTCTTGACCATATATGGGACCTGACCTACTCAGCACACAAACTTTTGACCATAGCAGCTCTCAGTGGGACCTTATGACCACCAAAGACCTTCACAAGAGCCCTATATTACTTCAGTGCGTTATGTGAGAAAAAGGAAAATGAAGGTTGCTCTTCTATGTTATGTAAGTGTGAGGATGAGTATTTTATGTAGAAGATTTTTTTTCAAATAACATTGTGTTGTAAGAAAGTGCAAGATCAAAACTGGGTCATTCACCTAAAAAAAAAAATAAAACCCGTCCTTCAGACACTTCAACATTATACATGTCATGCTTGGCTGATTGCTTCTTTTAAGTCTTCTGTCACAGAACAAATGGAAATAGATTCTTTCTGTAACACAGAACAAATGTTGCCTCTGGGTACAATCCTGTGACATTTTGTGAACAGATATATATTTTTTTTCATGATGTCAAATTCTTAGTGATTTATTATCTGAAGATTTTATTCCCATATTCCTTTTTGTATGTAGGTTTGGTTATTGTATGTTTATATATGCTTACTTTCAGCACTGTTTCATTTCCTTAAGACAGAGGAACATATGTTTAATAATGGTATCAGGCACTGCAGCACTCTTAAAATGACAAGGACCTCAATGTTAAGATACATGTCCAAAATAATTTACTCATACACTGGCATTGGCAGCATTTGATCTTGGCTTATCGCAGTGAGCTCCATTCTAGATTAAAAGCAAGAACTTTGGAAATCTATTTTGTGAAGATAATGTGAACTCCATTGAAAATATCTTTGGCAGTGCCACATAAATTCTTTCATTACTTCAGGGTTTTGAATGTTACAACAACTGTGAAAGAATGATGGAGTCAAAAGCTGTACAGCAAACTGTTTTCCTTGAGGCAAAGTGACTTAGTTCATTCCTTATTCTTGAAGATGCTGAGAATTCTTGGCATGCTTGTAGACGTGGAAATAGCAAACAAGAAAGCAGTGTTATGCAGGACTCAAGGTAGTATCTGTATTCCTATAGAAATGCACAAAATACAGTGCAAAGAAATAAATAAATTGTGCAATCCCACCTGGAATTCCCTGTAGAAAGCTTGTCAGAGCAATATAGGCCAGATATTTCCCTTTTTTCATTCTAGGAATAATCTGTACATTTTAGGACATTTCAAATATCTTCCCAGATAGAAGCAATATGGAAAATAAAATTATCTTTTTTTACAAGTTTTTTAATTATTATTATTTTTTTTTAATTTAATGAGTAAATATCAGAATAGTTGACCTCAAGCTTTTTTTTTCTTCTTTTCTTTCTTTCAAAATTTTCAGCTGAGTTATTTTTTTTCTAATATAGCACTTTCCTGTTTTGACTGAGGTAAAGGAAGCTCTGAAGAAAGATAGCTGGGGAAAATGTGCTCATGAAACTCAGGGTGTGATTGACTGATGTATTGGGCTTACACATAGAGGCTTTGTGAACAGGGTCAGAAGGAGTTCAGGGATAGATTCTCTAAGAATAGATCAGGAGCTGACCCATGTTGGACATAGATGATTCCAACTGTTTCCAAAAGCCACTGGCTAAAGCTGAGTTAATTAGTGATGCTGGTGTTGTCTCTCTGATAATACATTTAAGAAAAGATAAGTGAAGCACAGCAGCTGTGTGAGTTGAGGGGAGAAAAACAGGAGAGAAAAATCTGTGCAGCCACCAAGGTCAGTGAAGAAGAAGAATGTGCTTAAGGCACGAGAGCAGACAACCCTGTAGCCTGAGGAGAGAAGCATGGAGAATCTATGTGCCCCCCAGTAGAGCATCTACTACCATGTCAGAGCAGACATCTATTCTGCAGCTTGTGGAGGACCCTAAAGGAAGGCTGTAGCCTGTAAAGAATGCATGTGGGATCTGGAAAGAGAGCAATAGACTCTATATTTTATATATATAAATATATATATAATTTACTTTAGGTCTAAAGATCTACCACAGAAGTCTTTCCATTAGGAACACCTTAATACAAAACTTGCTTATATAAATCCTGACGTATCATGCCTCTCTAGTATTCTAGTGGAGCTGAGCTATACTATAGTATACATTAATAAAAAAAAAAAAAAACAGAACAAAAAAATAAAATAAGAAATAAAAAAATAACCACCTCACAAAATCTCAAGGAGTGAGAAGAGAGGCAAAGCAAGTAGGGAAAGAAAAAAAAAGCACATATATTTAACTTAATATTTAAACTATGCACAGAACAAAAAGGGATTATTGGATTCAGAATTTCTATTGAGGTGTTTGCTTATACATTTAACTAATGACTATTTAAACTATTATCCTTTCTGAAGGAAAAGGATAAGAGGCTATAAGCACAACCATATGAGATAAAATTATCATAATTCCATCTTAAATTAAAAAACTTCACAATGTTTACTCAGTAAATAACTGTATTGTATTCTGGAGAGAATAACAGCTCTAGTTCTTTGTATTTATAAGTTAGGTGTTTCAGCTTTGAAAGACTTGTGGAGATTTCAAAACAGAATCATCCTTGAAACATCTTCTTTCAAGCAAATTTTGACAGCTTCTTGCTTTCTGTAAATAAGTATAGCTAGTTGTCTATCACTCTTCTGGAGTTATAATGCACTTACCACCATAAAGCAGATACCACTTCCCAAGGCAGAGAGGAGAGAGATTTTCTAATCCATGATGTTTGGGAGCCTAGTTTCTTTATTGGATTTAAGTTCTGAATCAATTTTTTTCCCTTAATATCAAAGCCCAGCAGGGCCAAAATCATTTAGGAAAATAATGCCTTAATCTTCCTTGAAGGTTTTTTTTTTTATAGCCAGGAAAACTCTTGGGAAACAGCTAGAATACGCTATTTTGAGCAGAAAATTGTCTTAATAACTCTTCCAAGAGTGATTTCTTCATATCTTTTTAATATGGGATATAGCATATATACTTCAAAGAGTTATTTTTAGCTGTATTGTGTTACGTTTTTCACTCTGAAGCATATTTTACATGTACTAGTTGTTCCAAGTCCTTGCAGGTCCTTCTTGTTTTACCTCCACAGCACTCCAGAAATTTGGATGTTCTTTAAATAAGACACAGTGCCTCTATTTCCTCTTTGATGATGTTTCTCTTCAAAAGGGTTATTTCATTAACCATCTACTTTGCGCAGTATGAAGAGAACACTGGACATGAAAAGCTGTGATCTCTTAGCCGTGTAGAATTTAGAAAACGTTCTATGAAAGTGTCATGGTTTTATGACTTTTGTTTGTTTGTTTGTTATCAGCACTACACAGCACAGCATCATGTAGTGCACTAGGAGTTAGAGTTAATGCTCCAGTTCTGTGGATCGTCAATACATTTGGGTATAACTGCCTCAGAAGAGAAGAACTGTGTGCTCCAGAGGACTTTGCATTACTTTGTGTTTTTCTGTTTTCTGCTCAGAGGGAAAGGCAAAACTGTTAGCAAGTCAAGATCTCTCTCTTTCCCCTATCAGATTGTCCCAGCAGCATATGAGTTCCTAGCCATCTTGCCTTCAGCTTTAGTGTAAGGCCTTTGATTTTTGGACTTTTCTTCTGTTCTTCGAGTTACCAGATTTAAAAATGTATATTTTTTATTTCATACAGCTGAAATGAGAGTCTACTGCCTCAGGAACTTCGAAGATAACACAAAACTAAGGGGACTGATGGATATGACAATGTGTTTTGCTGCCATGCACATGGACTTCAACAGGATATACAATAGGGATGGATAAGAACTTCATGAAATTCAACAAGGAGAAGTGCAAAGGCCTGAACTTGGAATACATGCTAAGGGCCACTCTGGTAGAAAAGGACCTGTCCCATTGGACACCAAGTTTAACACATGTCAACAATGTACCTGTGCTGCTAAGAAGGCTAAAGATATCTTGCACTGTATTAGTCTAAATATTGTTAGCCGTTCTATGGTGTTGATCCTTTCCCCCTACTCAGCACTGTGAGGTCACACATGGAGTACTATGTCCAGTTCTGGGCCTCCAAGTAGAAGAGAGACATGGATGTGCTGGAGGAAACCATTGAAGAATCACAAAGATAGTGAAGGGGCTGAAGCAGGAGCATCCCTTTTATGAGGAAAGGTTGGAAGATCTGGGTCTGTCTAGCCAAGTGAAGAGAGGGTTGATGAGAAATCAATATCTTTAAATACCTGAAAGAGGAGCACAAAGATGACAGAGCCAGGCCATTTCTGGTGGTGCCTATCAACAGGATGCACTGAGATACAATGAAATGCGTTCCGTATATCAGGAAGTAATTTTTTTTACTGTAAAGGTGCCTGAATACTGAACAGATTGTCCAGGGAGGTATAATTTCCCTTCTTGGAGATCTTCAGAAGGCACCTGTTCTGGCTCTGAGCAAGTGGCTATGGGTGTTTTTGCTTGAATAGGGGAAGTGATCCAGGGATCAGTTTGGCAACCAATGTGACTTCACAAAGCACAAGTCATGCCTGACAAACTTGGTGACCTTCTATGATGGAGTTACAGCGTCAGTGGTTAAAGGAAGAGCAACTGACGTCATCTACCTAGACTTGTGCAAAATGTTTGACATAGTCTTGCATGAGGTCTTAGGTGCCAGATTTGAGAAAAATAGATTTGATGGATGGACCTCTGGCTGAATAAGGAATTGGCTGGATGGTTGCACACAGAGAGCTGTGTTTAATGGCTCAGTTCCAAGTGGAGACCAGTGAGTGGCATTCCTTGGGGAATGGTGTTGGAATCAGTGTTGTTTAATGTCTTTATAGGCAACATGGACAGTGGGATCAAGTGTATCTTCAACAAGTTTGCAGATGACACCAAGCTGAGTGGTGCAGTTGATACACCAGAGGGAAGGGATGCCAACCAGTGGGACCTGGACAGGCTTGAGAGGTTGGCCTATGGCAACCTCATGAAGTTCAACAAAACCAAGTGCAAGGTCCAGCACCTGGGTTAGGGCAAACCCAAACACAGGTACAGATAAGGTGGAGAATGGGTTGAGAGCATCCTTGAGGAGAAGGATTTGGGGGTATTGGTTGATGGAATATTCAACAGGAGCAGGAAATGTTCACTTGCAATTCAGAAGACAAACCATATCCTGTGTGCATCAAGAGAAGCTTGGCTAGCTAGTGGAGGGAGGTGATTCTACTCCTCTAACCTGCTGCCATGAGACTTCACCTGGAGTACTGCTTGTAACTCTTTAAATAAATCACCATATAAAACATAACATTTTAGTGAGCAAGTGTTCAGTATTAAAACGTATCTAATTCCCTCTTCGAAGAAACAACTGTGGGAAACAATAATAGTATTTTGAGGTGATGAAATTGATTAACTTGGAGTGTGAACTGTCTAAATTCTGAGAGAAGTCACAGTGCTATGGAGATGTCAGTGTAACGTTAGTCTCTAGTTATTCTACCATATAAATATGATAGAATTTCATACTTGGTAACAAAATAAAAAGTAGTACGGTAATGGAAATTCATGCTAGGTAGAGAATATATTTAACATATAGAAAAGTTTTCTGTATTTTTAACTTAGTAATTTCACACTTGAGATGACAGTACATTATGGATAACAAAAGGTAAAATGATGCTGGGTCTCAGTGAAATGGAAAAGCATTTGGACAAAAAAAAAATAGGGTTATTATTTTTTTTCTTATAATAATAATAATAATAAAGAAATTACCACTTATATTTGATGATTCAAAAATAATCTGAATAAGATCAAAGAGGATTTACAGTTAACTCCTAGCTTGTCCACTTTTCTTTTCTGGCTCCTTTCAACTTGCAGATTTCACAAAATGTTAGGAATATATGTTAGATACTTGTTATTGCGTATATTATTTAGTGTGAATAGTGGGATGAAGCTGATACTGGCATTATCTATCAATAAAATAAACTATGTAATATTAGTAGTCAGAATGAAGGTATGAAATTGGTTATCCTCATATTAATAATAAAAATGATCAGTATATGAATAGAAGTGCCAAGAGATTAATGTTCGTCATTACAAAATGAAAGATATCTATCAGTAAATTTACTTATAAGAATAATTTTACACAGTAAATCTCTTTGGATTTGCAGGAGCTACTTTTTGTGAAGAATGCAGGCTTAAACTGTAGCTCTGATGGAAAGTGTTAACGAATGCTTAATCTCACTGCTAGGCTCTCTCTGTTGACATTTAGTTGACATTATGATCAATGGCAGTGATATTAGGTCAATGACTATATCTTAAAAATCTAATCGGTAGTCCTAAATTGTATTAAGATATTAACAAATATCAGCATTAAATACATTGCAAAATAATCCTTGGACACGTGCAAACTGACCTTTTAAATGTGAGAATAAAGTAGAATCATTCCATAAAATGGCAAAGGAGAGGTAATTTGATATTTCTGATTGGGTATAAAATGTGCCAGTTGGGATTAATTATCTGGAGATTCTCTAATTTTTGGAGAAAATGATAGGAAAGCATCTCACCTCCTTTGATATTTAAGTTTCCATAACATTCAACATATTATTGATTTCCATACTCCTGAACTGTTGTCTGTTCCTTTCCAACGTTTTGTTTTGTTTTTTAAAGTACAATAAATATGCAGATAACTCAATATGGATTAAAATATTTAAAGCTAAACTAAATAGTAGATCATCTTGATTTCAGTGATGGAAAAATGAACAGCGAAGACAAAAGATAGCTATCTTTAAGTGAGAAAATCAGATGGGAAAGAATATAGACTTCTCTGATGAAAAACAAGCCTAAATTTTGGCAAAATTTCATTGAGATAATCATTTATGAGAATGCGTTGACCAATTTTATCAATAAATCCCAATGAATTATGTTAAAAGCAAATTACCAACAAGTTGTACACAATGATTAAGCATCTATTTTTCATTTCTGTTTGTATGTGTGTGTGCATCTTCTCCTAGTTTAAGTATTTGTATGTGTGTGTGCATCTTCTCCCAGTTTAAGTATTTACTGTAACTTTTGAAGTATGATTACTAGGCTCATTAATTTATTTTTAAACAATTTCATGGTATATTAAATTTCTGTATTCTATTCTGTATTATAGCCAAAGTAATAGATTTTTTAATATGATTTTTCCTTGTGTCTCTTTGAACTGAAAAGTTAGCAGTGATTTATTTCAACTTAGTATTCATCTTTTCCATTCCCTATGTGGATTTATCTTTGTTATATTAAAATATATGAACATTAATAAAATCATTTTGAAAATCATTTTTCATAGGGAAAACACAACAAAAGAAACATGAGAAAATCTTAAAGATTTGGAAAGATGAATAATAAATAATACTTCTATAATTTCAGAAAAAAATAATGTCAAAGAGAAAAGAAATTTAATAAAGAACATTTATCTCAGAAGGGAAAAAAGAAAAGAGTGTGAGAGAGTGAGATAAAGTAAGCAAATAAGAAATCAATTGAGAAGAAAATTGAATATCTTTTAAGACTTGTAAACTTTAACTACAAATTCTACCACTTTGGTGACACTTATGAAATATACATTTCTATAGAACAATAAAATTAGATTAATCTGATCTTAAAACTGAAAAGATAAAAAAGTAGTTAGAAACAAAAATCATACAGATAAAACAAAAAGTGTATCACCTAATATCTGAAGTTAAAACCCGGAAAAAAATCTCTGCTTACAGAAAGAAATGAAATAATCAGGAGAGAATTTACAAAACACACATTCTCCTATCTCTGTTAAATGAATGTTTAATCAAAACAGAAAGGAAAAAGTGCTTAGAGTCTCAATATTAAACATATTATATTCATAGAGAATTTCTGAAACTTTCTTTGGTGTAGTTAGTAAGCTCAGTATTGTTTATTGTCTCCTTTTCACTCTGTCTATGGATCTTTTTAAAAGTTCCATTACATAAGTTTTGACAAATGCTACTTTAAATGCTACTTTAAATGCTACTTTAAAGTGCTACTTTAAATTCTAAAAGGGCCAAAACATCTACTCTTTGTATTCCAGAAGTCTACTGAGGGTATCAGTTTGTTAATAAAACAAAGACTATTATGCATGTTTACAGAAACAGCTCCAGTACCTATCCTCCAAATGTCACAAATGACCTCTGTAGAGGTTCTGTGGAGCATGGTTTTTTTTTGTAAAAAGTCATCAAAATCTGACTGAAAACAGTTATATTTTTTGTCTTCTCTTTGTGTTAGAAGATAAGATAGTTGAACAATGTAACTCTACTGATGTTTCAAAAAACTTTCAATGGTTTCTTTTTTAAGGAAGCTCAGTCCTGGAAGACAGGTATGATTGTTGCTTCCTTCCAGTTCTCAGGAATATTTCATAGATAATGAAGACTGTTTTAAACCCCCTTTTCTTATGGAGGTTTTCTTATGTGACTTAAATAATCCTTTTGTTGTTGTTGGTCTGATATATTTGTAAATAGTAAGAAAGTCACTAGCCTATATTTTTCTAGTCATAATACAAGAAATGCATCATGATATTATTTTCCTTTTCTTTGACATTTTCTCTGCTTTCACCAGCAACTTATTGTTCCTTACTGTAGTAAGATATTGCCAGAAACACCTTGCTGGTATACTTTTGTCTTCAAATGAGCTTTTCAGCAGCTCTCTCATGATGCTGTTTAATACTCACTCAAATGGTATCCCTTCTATTCAGGTACTTATAGTCAGGTTTTTGGCTTAGAGATCAGATATTAGTTATATAATGTAGGTGTACTTTTTATAGAGTTATAATTCTGTATTTTGTCTTATATCATTTTTTTTCTTCCTGTGTGATATTCTGTTCTTCTGTTCTTTTTTCCATAATGTTTTATTTTCTACTCCATCACCAAAGCTCTGTGTTTGCATGACAATAACAAATGAAAAATGTATACCATGACCAGTCCCTGAAAACAAAAACTGTATTCTGCTAACATTCTTCATGTACATACAAACTTTGTTTCTCTTAACATCTTAATAACAATTCCATATTTTTTTCTTTTCTCCACATAGTTTCAACAACTATTTATATCTAATATTTCTCTACTGTTTTTTTCTGAAGACTGTAATTATATGAGTAAATCCTTATTACAAATATATTCAATATTAAGAATCTCATAGTAAAACTAACAGTACATAAATCTCTGCATATTATCTGTTATAGTGTGCCTATATTTAAGCAAAATTAATAAGTAAATAAATAAATATATGCTTGTTTATAAATCTATATTTGTTATTTATATTGTTACAAACTTTTTGAAAAGTATAGTGAAAATAACCATGTATTTTAACGTGATGAAATATCTTCCTCCAATTTATAGGAGGGAGAGGAGGTTCTTTTGATATATATGTACCCCACAGCTAGATTAAGACACAAAAATTCAAATGTTAGCCTGACCAGTTTATTGCAAATTCACTCACCTACTAGATAAGTCAGTCTTATTGCAAAAAAATGCCTCAGAAAGCGAGCTTTGAGTCAATAACAAAAAGAAGATTTCAGAAACATATGTCTAAATAAGACAATGACTGGGGAAAGAAGAATGTCACACAAAAATTCAGGAAAAACAAAAAGGAACATCTAATGAATTATAGACTGATCAGTTTTGCCTATGTCAAAAGAGAGGTCATGGAGAAAATCCTTGTGGAAAATGTCTCTAAGTACTTGTACGGGGACTGCTGAGTCATGGCCTGAATCACTGACTGAGCACCTGAAGGAAAGACCTGGTCAGCCTTGGGAGCACAGGTGAAGGCAGTTCACCTGTGTGACCAAAAGGTCCACCCCTCTTAGACCTCATTTAAGCGCTGACTGTCACTGAAGAAGGATCTTTTCTTAGAGATCCCTCCTTTTGGAGCTTTTTCCCTGCAAGCCTAAATACTTGGAGATGGGTGAGCATTCATTTTTCTGTCCTTTTGTACAGTCTGCTTGTTTGCGCTGGTCCTTTTGCCTTAACAGTACTTTTAAAATATTGTATATCAAAAATATTTCTTATTTTCAGAGTGTGAGAACTACTGGTGAACAGCAGTTGACAACGCTATTTTTAGCAGCTCTCATTCGTTAATTCCTAGAGGTTTTGGTTCTTGTCTGCTCAATTGCTCATGTGTGTAGATGTAGCTATCTTCCACAAAAGTCAAATGCAGGTCATCTCTCAAAAGTCCATACAAACAAAAGACTAGATGTACCAAACCTAAAGGGCACCATCTTGCCTATTTAAATTCTGCTAACCCTGGTTGTGACAGATAGAAGAAACAAGAATGATGTGCCTAGCACCAACTTCACTGACATGTAGGCTCCAATTGGTGGTCAAATAAATAAATGTAAATTATAATGAAAGTTTACAAAGCTAAAGTGACGACTGAAGCATCTGAAAGACTGTTATCATGTGTTGTGTCTGAGTGGTTAATAGGTTAATAGCTATCTGCCAGGATTTTTTATTTTTTATAGTTCTCTGTCTCTGATAGTTCCAGATATCAGATTCTTCCAACTTTTTTTTTTTTTTTTTTTTTTGTACTGAAACAGTCTGCAAACACATTGCTGTAATGGATGTGAATGGATGCTTCAAAACATTAAGAAAAGTACCTCCTCCCTACTTAAGAAAATAATAGTAGGTCATTTGGTTGTATAAGCAGCAATGGGAATTTGTTTCTAAAATAAAAATTTGCAAGTGAGCTTAAAGTAAGAATTGAAAACAAAATGGTTTAGTGGAGAATTATTTAGCATCCACTTATATAGAATCATTTTTCTCCCTCTATTGTTTGCCAAAGCATCAGATCAGCAGATATTTTCACAATTCTGAGTAGCTATCTCCTCTCCAGAATTTATTTGAAGGAAATAAAAATGTTTCTTTCCTATTCTTGCAAAACAGATATTATTTCATTTTGCATTTCTTCTATGACCAAATTACATCTCCAAGCTTTTTAAGGGAAAGTGATAATCCCGGTGTTGATCTCACGCTGAAAAGTTTATGAAAGTATGGTGGTTTCATGTTGCTGTCTAGCTGGACTCCACACTACTCATCATTCTCGCTTCTCAAAGCAATTGGAAGAGAAAATATGATGAAAGAGAGCTCAGTGGCTGAGATTAGTTATCAATTAAATTATGAGGAAGAACAGACTCAGCACAGGGAGATTAATATTATTTGGTGTCTGTTAATAACAGGCAAGATCAGTGAAAACTAAAAGCAAACTAAAATCACTGTCCTTCTATTTTCCTTATTTTACCTTCTTAAACAGAGCAGGGGAACTGGAGCTCCAGTCAGTGCACATCACTTTGTAATCTGCTATTCGTTCATCTTCACTGTCTTGCACTGCTCATGTGCAGGGTCCCTTTCATGGGATACCATCCTCTTAAATTTGTTCTGCCTGAACTCTCCTCAGGCTGCAGCTTTTCAGGCACCACTCCAACACAGTTCTGTACCACGGGGCCCACTCTTCAGGAGCTGATCCACACGCTTCCCCACGGGCAACAGCTCTCCCAGCCCTCCTGCCCCAAAGGCACCAGTGGTGCTCCTGCAAGGGCTTTCCATGGGCTGTGCCAACCATGAGCTGTACCTCCTTCAGGATTCATCCACTGCTGCCCCATGGGCTCCTACCCATGTAAAGGTCTGCTCCGTATGTTGCCTGTGGGCTGCAATGAGACAACCAACTCCTCCTTGAACCTCTCCTTAGCTCCTGGAAACTGCTGCTCAACCCCTGGAGCAGCTCCTGCTCTCCTTCTGCACTGACCTGAGTGTCTGTTGTGCTTTTTTGTTTGTTTGTTTTTGTTTTTTTTCCCCACTTTCTCATTCCCCTTTCCTGCTGCTGTTTTCATCAGTTTTATCTTTTTTTAAGTATGCTGTTTGTTTTTGCACTACACCTGTATCAGTACTGAAGAATTTCTTCAGTAATGTTATTTTGCTTCAGGGACTAATTGTAAGTAATTAAATAATAATCACTCTGAAGATGTTAATGTGCAATACACACCCTTCTATTGGACAGTCTTTTATTTACCTATGTCAAAAGAAACAGTGCCTTGGAGGAGCGTGGGCTTTGTTACAATGATACCGTATCCAGAAAGTGTTGTATTGTCCCTTTAAGATAGGAAGGTTACATTACACTTTTGTCTACCACATAATATGTGGTACAATATACATATTTAGAGTGTTAAAAAAAGCGCAGCTGCATAAGTAAGATGTAGTATATGAACTGTCTAGTTAATTCTACCCTTTACATGACCAAAACAAAGATATATGAGGGCAGTATTATATACTAGCTAAACTTTCTATCATTATTTATATTGTTTTTTACTACATGAGTGGTTACACATCCTTCATTTGACATGAGCTGAATTTCAGAAATCAGTTTTATACCGTATGACAGAAAGGATACAGATATCTCAGAGTCTGAATAATCTAGTGCCCTGGTGGAAGGAAAAAAAAACAAACAAAACTTCCCAAAGTTTCTCAGCAAATCAATAAGAGCAACAATGGGAGCAAAGTAATAAACATGAAGGAGGGATTCTTTTCAGCTCATGGCTATGACTCTCTTGTTTGAATGTGGGTAAATAATACTGTTCTCATTGCTTTATTTATAAGAAATAATTCTAAGCGTTAGGGAAGCATGAAAGTACAATTTTTTTAAAATAATATATATTACATATGTTATTTTTGTTAGCATAGTTTTCTTTTGTTTTTTAATAAATTCTTCATAAAGCATGGTGACAAACAAATGTACAGTGGACAACTTTTACAAAAAAGTTATCTTTTTATTTGTGTGGTGAAAAGGGTATCTGATCAAAATTGTATACTCTTATTGTCAATTTTATTTGACTCAAAGTGTATGCAATATACTCTATATTACCATACACAGTAAAGAATATGTTCAATGTTAATCTTAAAAAAATCATGTTTTGTGACAAAGGGAAATTCACATTATTTGATTTGTGTTGTTTCTCAGTATCTATTAATTACAATCATTAAATGCAGAATTATTCCAAAATACATCATATATCAAGAATAATTTTTGTCAATCTAAGCATACTTACTGCCCTAATATTTCAAAACACATAGAAGGAAAATACTTCCAGTGACGATTTTTGATTAAATAATTGTAATCTGAAGATGATTTCAAATTATTTCTTTAATTTTGTAGGTGTTCAGTGGTTTTCAAAAATGACTGGACAATATTTATCAAGCAACATAATGAAATTATGATTCAACAATCCTATGAATTTAGGATGAAATAACCAAAGTTATTCCATATTTCTTGTTATTCAGCATCCTTAAAGAATCAAATGAAGAATTCCAAATATACATTTAAATAAGGAAATTGATGAAATAAATGAGATAAATATTCTGACCTATTCGCTATTCAGAAATAAGATTATTTGGGGGAAAATAAAGGTTACAGATTAGGTATTCTTGTAGGTACTGAGCTAAAAAAAAACTTTTTGTAGAAATTATGATATTTGTAAAATACCTACTAGAAATATACTGTTTGAATGCATATCTTCCAACAATCCTGTACAATTTTCCTTTGGATTCATTGTAATGAATATCTATTATTTCAGTTTCCCTTTGCACAACACTAAGAGCTGCCAAATGAACACATTCTTTCAAAATATACCTGATGAATTTAATTATTTCAGGAACTTAGTCCTATGTAAGTCAAATATAGGAAGAAGCTTATGACAAATGAAAATGAGTCTGATCCCTTAATTTCCACTCTGAAACGTTTGTATTTAAAAAATGTGATTTTTCCTGTATTTTGTCTCCTGGAAGACTTGCACTGGAATAATCTTTTACAACTAACATAAAATACATATAAAATATATATGTAGTCAGAAGAGAAAAGAAACTTCAAATTATTTGAAACAAGCCATGAATACCGAGACGAATTAATTCCATGCAACTAATGTAGTGGAGGTTTTTAAGAACAATCAAACTCTTTAAACTTTCTTTCAGACTACCTTGTATACCACATAAACTTCATATAAAATAGTGTTGCCTACATTTCCTCGTTAACTTTGCACATGAAGAGCTGCATAGATGATTTTACCTTCTAGCTATAAATGTAGCTGCAATGTTTGATATTGAAACTGATATGGAAAAATGCTAGAAGGATGGCTGTCTAAACAAAGCAAAGCCAAAAACTGAAGTTTTAAAAGTAGAAAAAATTAAAAGGTCTTTTTACTGCATAGCATTATGTTTTATGTTGAAATAGAAGTGAGAGGCAAAACATTATTTTTCTATATATGAGATAGAAATTACATGGCTGTTTAGAGACTGAAGACTTTTATCCTACTCTCTCCTTCCTGTAAGACAACACATCAAAGTGTCTGTTAAGAGAAGGATTTGTGATATATTACTAGCAAACACCATGGTTTCTTATGATGAGTTTATATGCCCTGAAGTACAGATTTCAAGTTTTTAGTTTACAGCTTTGTGATTATCTAAAAAGACAGGGTGGGTTAGTTTATTTATTTATTTATTTATTTATTTATTCCCCTGCAAGTCTACTGTACTTTTTCTTAAGGGTTTTTTTTTTTTTCCCTTTTAGGAAGTGGGGGAAAAAATGAAGAACCTGAAAATATTAATGAGTCTTGAATTCTGCACTCAGGTAAAACTGATTAAAAAAAATGAAGTTGTCTGTCACTCCAGAAACCACTTGACCTCTCGCTACCTTATACTTCCATGTTAACTCACAGATGTTTTATTTGTTGCTGATCAGTACTTGCACTAACTCAAGGATTTTACAGCTTCTCATAGGGCCATACCAATGAGGAATCTGGGGGCGCACAATGAGCTGACACAGTTTAGAACCAGGTCAGCTGACCAAGACTGGCCAAAGGCATATTCAGTATGATGTAGTATTATGATGAGCAAGGGATCTAAAGCAAAAAAAGGCTGACCAAAATGCTCTTCTTAGGGCTTTTTTGAAGCCAGCAAAAGTGCTGTGACTGTGCCAGAGCTGGCAGCTTATGGGTGGGATGCTTATCTAGCAGGGGTGGAGCTGGCATTGCCCACACCTTGACCTTGGTGCTTGGCTGTTAGAGTAAAAGCAGCCCCACACATCAGGTGGGGAAGGGGTGTTGCTGCTCACTGGCAAGAGGGAGTCCAGGTGTGAGGACAGCCCATGCTGTCTATATAGTACTACAGCAGCATATGTGGAAGGTGGGTTGAGTGGCAGGGTGTATAAGTGCTGACTTGCTTTACTCAGGTGACCAGCTCTCTCACAAGTCTTATGAGGAGCGGCTGAGGGAGCTGGGATTGTTTAGTCTGGAGAAGAGGAGGCTCAGAGGAGACCTTATTGCACTCTACCACTTCCTGAAGGGGGGTTGTGGTGAGGAGGGGGTGGGCCTCTTCTCCCTGATAAGTAATGACAGGACAAGAGGGAATGGCCACAAGTTGCGCCAGGGAAGATTTAGATTAGACCTCAGGAAGCATTTCTTTTCTGAAAGAGTGGTCAGGCACTGGAATGGCCTGCCTAGGGAGGTGGTTGAGGCACCATCCCTAGCGCTGTTCAAGAAGCGTTTAGATGAGGTGCTAAAGGACTTAATTTAGTAGTTGGGTAGAGATAGTGATAGGAGGATGGTTGGACTAGATGATCTTATAGGTCCTTTCCAACCTTATGAACTTATGAACTTATGAACTTATGAACTTATTGGCAGTCTCTGAGACTGTAGATTTAACCATGCTCTCCACCAGACAGTGGGCTTGACCAAAGAAGATTGTGGCGACTCAGATAGAGGGCCTGCCCAGAAATATGATGGTTCAGGCCCCTGGGTGCAGAGACTGCCTGAGCCTGCTGCTGCTGGGGGAGAGTGACAAGCATTCTACCTGCATGAGGTGAGAGCATTTGGAAGAGTGAGGCAGTTGTCCCCACACCTTGAGACTACCTTTGCCAGGAGAGAAAGAAAGAAAGGTAATTGTAGTAGGCAATTCCCTTCTCAGGGGAACAGAGAATACCATATTCTGACCTGACCCATAGGGAGGTGAGCTGCCTCCCTGGGGCCTGGATCTGGAACCCAAAAACTCTCATGTCTAGTTTGTTCCTCTGATTATTATCCGTTACTGATAGTTCAGGCAGGCAGTGATGAAATCACCCAGGGAAGCCTGTAAACTATCAAAAAGAGTTTAAGGAGGTTTTGTTAAAGGAGTGGGAGTGGTTTATTCTCTGCCGTCTGGGATGGTGAGAGATACTGCTGGGTTGCAATAAGGCCAAATCCAACCTGAAATTGGATCTGGCTAAGAAGATAAAGGATAATAAAAAAGGGCTTTTTACATATGTCAACAGTAAAAGGAAGACTAGGGAAAATGTAGGTCCCCATCTAAATGGGGGTGGAGGAGTGGGGGGTGTTTTGCTAATGGGGGATGCTGAGAAGGTGGACATACTGAATGCCTTCTTAGCTTCTGTCTGTCTTAACTGTGTGAACTTTCCCCTGGGACTTCTGGACTATAGGGGTAGGTGAGAGGGGCTGAAGACTGGAAGGCTCCCCTTTGGTGAGGCAGGAGATGGTCCAAGAATGTCTATGCACCATCAGTGTATATATATACATAGACCCCAGTGAGATGAATCTGCTTGTGCTGAGGCGGTTGGCAGAGGTGATTGCTGAAAATCATTTTCAAGAGGTCTTAGATAACGGGAGAGGAATCTGAAGACTGGAGGATAGCCAATGTCAATCTAGTCTTCAGAAAGGGCAAGACGTAGAATCTTTGTAAATACAGGCCAGTCAACTTCGCCTAGTCCCTGGAAAGGTTATAGAACAATGGGTTCTGGATGCTGTCTCCAGGCAAGGAAGAGAAGAAGGTTATCAGGAGTAGTCAGCATGTGTTCACAAGGGAGAGGTCATGCTCAACCAAGCTGGTAGCCTTTTATTATGTCATTACTGGCTGGGTGGATGGGAGGAGACCGGTGGATGTAGTCTACCTTGATTTCAGCAAAGCATTTGTCACTGTCTCCTGCAGCATCCTTTAGAACAAAGTTGAGGTGTGGAATAGGTGAGTGGGTGATGTGTTGGGCTGAGAACTGGCTGAGTGGTAGAGCTCAGAGTGTTGTAATCAGTGGTGCAGAGTCCTGTTGGTTGCCTGTATTTTGCTGTGTTTGTCAGGGGTCCGTGCTGGGTCCAGTCTTGTTCACCATCTTCATCAATGACCTTGATGGGAGGATAGAGTCCACCCTCCCCAAGTTTGCTGATGATACAAAGCTGAAAGCAAGAGCTGACACATTGGAAGGCTGTGCTGCCATTCAGTGAGACCTGGACAGGCTGGAGAGCTGGGCAGAGAGGAACTCGATGAGGTTTGACAAGAGTGAGTGTAGAGTCTTGGACCTAGGGAAGAGTAACTGCATGCACTGGTACTGGTTGGGGGATGTGACCTGTTTAAGAGGAGCTCAAGGAGTGGAACTTGGATGTCCTAGTAGGTGACAGGCTGGCCATGAGTCAGCAGTGTACCCTGGTGGACAAGAAGTCCATTGGGATCCTGGGGTGCATTAAGAAGAGCGTTGCCAGGTAGTAGAGGGAGGTGATCCTCCCCCTCTACTCTGCCCTGGTGAGGCCTCACCTGGAGTACTATGTCCAGTTCTGGGAGGCTCCCCTGCACTTGAAAAAGACAGTGATCTCCTTGAAAGAGTCCAGCGGAAGGCAGGAGAAAAGGCGTGGAAAACTCTCTTATGAGACCTGTGTCTGTTCAGCCTTGAAAAAAGAAGACTCAGAGGTGATCTGATCCATGTCTATAATTTTCTAAGATGCTTGAGGCAAAGGGTTGAGGACAGACCTGCAGTGTGTGGCAATAGGACAAGGGGAAACTGATGCATAGGAAGTTCTGCACAAATGTGTATGGGATCTTCTTCACAATGCAGTGATGGAGCACTGGCACAAGCTGCCCAGAGAGGTTTTGGAGTCTCCTTCTCTGGAGACATTCAAAACCTGCCAGGACACCTACCTGTGCAACCTGATCTAGGGTGCTTGCTTTGGTAGGGGGGTTGCAGTCAGTGATCTCTGGAGGTCCCTTCCAACCCCTACAATTCTGTGAGCTATAAAACTGGAGGGGTAGGATGGGTTTATGTGGTTCTACACCCTAGCCCAATTGCTCTGTATACCTTTTGCTTTGCGTATTCTTTTAGCATTATTATTTCTATTATTTTCCATTCCTTTTTTGTTTTATTAAACTGTCTTTATCTCAACCTACAGCTTTTACTTTTCTTGCAGTTCTCTCTCTCATCTCACTGGGAGTTGGAGAGTGAGCAAACAGCTGTATGCCTCTGAGCTGCCTTCTCAGTTATAACCCAACACAATTCCAGCAGGCTTCTGAAATTCAGTGAACTGAGGTTTTGTCCTGTTTTTAGTTCAATTACTTAATAAATAAATAAGTAAAAATGTAGCACATTCTGCATAGACCATGTTCACAAGATGAGCTTTGTATAATTATAATATTATTTTCTAATACTGTTGTAAAAAAGAATGGACCATGAAACCAAGGTGATAAAAAAATAATAGTTGAACTGCAGAAACAACTGCAGCATCAAATGAGGCATCTAAGTCATTTTATCTTCTCTCATTTGACCTTTTTTCACAGTTGGATCTTTAATAGACTGAGAGACAGTAGTAAAGTAATGTACTGTGCTTTCAGACAAAGAATGTATCAGTGCTGGCATAGATTTCATGACCCTGAAGAGTTCAGGTATTCATCTAGCCCTTACATCTGATTCTTTCTTCTCCCTTTGCCTTCTTAAGTTAAGTTGAATTTCTTTCTCTTTGCCTTAATGCTTTTTTTATTTTTTTTTTCCACTCAGCTATCACAGATTCTTATTTAAAACCACAAAGAAAATTAAGGTCGCTTTAGTTTTATGTAGCCTCACTAACTGACATAAATACTGAATTATTCTTCAGAGTAATCTGAAAAGTTTATTTTTATTCTGTAGACTTTTACATGTGTACCTACATTTGTACATTTCTATATTTGGAAAAATATGGATAGGTCTGTTAATGTGAATTGGTTCATTAACGTGCCTAAAGTTAAACATGAGTTTGAAAAGGAAGACCTTATGTTCAAAACACAGTAAGACTGCAGTGAGCATGCAGATATACCAGTGTGAAAAATTATGGTGCAGTTATCTAATACACGAGGAACATTTAACTCTTCCAATGGAGAAGAGACGGTTTATATCGGTATGTCACATTTTTTCCTATGTTTCTTTGTGGATAATACCCAGACTGATTTACAGATATATTAAAAAACCTTAGAATGTAGATGTCTGGTTATAGAAATGCAACCTGGTAAGCTCTGAAGTCACAGATCATGGAACTCATGACAGAAATATACCCTGAATTTCTGAACAGTAAAATAGCCCAAAGGAACAGAAAGAATATATATTTTTTTACTCTTTCAGAAAAGCAGGATAAGTATTTCACAGTACTAAGCTGAAATACTTCATTGTCTTCCTCAGCTATCTGGGTTACAAATCCATTATGTAAAAAAGATTTAGAATGTAAGGAGAAAGACTAAAAATTTCATAAGCTTGAGAGACCAGGTCTAACACCTGTATCTTCCTTTGTGAAGTTGTATGCAATTACACTGATACATTATGAATCTTGTACGTATTACTTCACAGAGTTTTGTTTGGTTGGTTGGTTGGGTTTTTTTGAGAGTTTTTGATCATTTTCTTGTTTGTTTGTTTGTTTTGTTTTTAACCTGTTTACAGTCTCCCACTTTTAAAAAATTTGCATTTATTTTCTTTTCCTGAATAGAAAACTTTATGAAAATTTACCTAATTCTGTGTGTTTCCAGACATCTGGCTGTGTCCATGGCTGCTTAATTGACAGGAGACATCTAATATTTTAGTAATACTTTAAAGTAATCTCAACATCCTTTATTTATTTGTTTGCTTATTTATTTATTTTAGTTAGCAATACTTTCAAACTATACCTTAACTCTCTTGTCTGTGAGCACTGAAATTTCCAAGCAAGTTAGCTGGAATTCTTAGAGGTTGATCCAACATGCTATGGGCCTTTAATACTGGTAAATAGCCAAGAACCACTGTTCCACTTTCTCACAATAAGCTGATGAGGTAAGGAAAGGGAAATGGCTCACCAATTACTGTCACGTGCAAAACAGACTTAGCTTAAGAGAGATTTATGTGATTAGTTGTCTACTGAAAATAACATAGAGCAGTTAGAACCAAAAGCTAACTAAATACAACTTCCCTCCCATTCAACCTCTTCTTCCTCCACACAAGTTGTGCAGGAATGGGAAATGGAGTCTGTGATCAGTCCATAAAGCTTTGTTCTCTGCTATTCCTCATTCCTCACTCTCTTCCTCTGCTCTGATATGGAGTTCCTTACACAATCCTTCCTGAATTGATCCTGAGTGGGCTTCTCACAGATGCAGCTCTTCAAGAACTGCTCTGGCACGGGTCTGTACCACAAGGTTAAATCCTTCAGGAGCAGAGTGCTCTAGGTCCCCAGAGACGATAGCTCCCTCAGATCTCCTGTCCACCATGGGCTTCTCTCCCGAATCTGCTCCATCAGGCCATGTCCACCTGCTTCACTGTGTTCTTCTGCATGGAATGCACATGGAGATCTGCTCCATGTGGTACCCCATGGGCTGCAAGAGGCTACAGTTTGGCCTGTCCTATACTGCAGGGAACTTTCCTTCCATGCCTGGAGCTCCTCCTGCCCCTTCTTCACTCAATTTGGTTGAATACCATGCTGTTCTTTTTTTCGTTTGTTTGGTTTGGTTTGGTTAGGTCTTTTTTGTGTTCTTGTTCTTTCTAGTTCCAGACTGAGCAAAGAAAGAAAATCACAACTAGAAATGAATTCTTTATAGTTCATTTTCTGGACCACATTCATTTACTCTAAATTCAAAGTGATTCACAATATTTTTTAAAATTCAGATTTTGTACCCTTGCTTACATGGATTAGTACCTTATACATATAACAAAGCTAACATAACTGGGGTATTTTTGGAACACAGTATCATTGCAGAAGTATTTCTCTAATTATAAGGAGTAACAGCAAGACGTTCCCTGATATACAATGTATTTTCTCCTTAATTAGGTAATAATGGACAATCTTTCATAAACAGTAATTATTTCCCCTTGAGCAATCAGAACAAATATGCACAGACTGCTGCATGTAAAACATAACCTATTCAGTGTAGTTAAGTGCACACTGCTTTGACTTCCAGCTGGCTGTGAATTCTTTGTAATTAGCAAAACACCCAAAGTTCTGATTTAGCTTACAACATCATTTGATGACTTGCAAAAAATTGGAAACTGCAGTATAACAAAATGTTCCTTATATAAAATTTTTGGACCTACAGAAATAAAACTGCAATATGGTTCATGTGGTTAAATTTTTTATGTTTACAGAAAAATTCAGATCTTCTGGATGCTGCTTGAAGCCATTTTTACTCTATCTGGAACGCACCACACATGCTCCAATGATGATGATATCCACTAAAACAATTCACTTAACCATCCCACAGCTGTTAACAACGTTTTTGTGATGAGTCTGCAAATCATCTGGGATCTTTAATTTGGATCTGCCTGTTTTTCTGCCTTAGATAGGCACATCAGAAACACTGAAAACGCTTCTAATACTTAAAGATTTTTCTTATAAGGAAAAAAAGCAAACAAACCTAAGTCCAAAAAACCAAATCGAAGTACTAATGCCCTAAGAATAAGTGAACTTGAAACAACAAAAAAAAAATTAAATGCAGTCAAGATATAATCAAATATGAAGGATATGGAAAAAATATAAATTGACCATTGCAGAATGACACTTCTCTTTTTTTTTTCTTAGGTAATTTTTAGGGATACTTGGAGGGTTATTAGTGTTTTTGGTGACCCCACGTGTAGAACAGAGTTATTTGTTCTACGCCTTCAGGAAATAGATTACTTGCCTGGGATGACCTGCTGGAGAGGAGCTCTGAGGAAGGGGACCTGGGGCTCCTGGTGAGCAACAGGCTGGCCATGAGCCAGCAGTGTGCCCTGGTGGCCAAGAAGGCCAATGGGATCCTGGGGGGCATTAAGAACGTGGCCAGCGTGTTGAGGGAGGTGACTCTCCCCTTCTAGTCTGCCCTGGTGAGACCTTACCTGGAGTATTGTGTCCAGTTCTGGGTGGCTCCCATGTACTGAAAAAGACAGGGATCTCCTTGAAAGAGACCAGCAGAAGGCCACAACTCTGATTTTGAACAATTTTACTAAACTAAAACATACATACTCTTAGTTTAGAGATATAGTTTTCTAATAAATCTTTAGAATTATTATTATTGTTCTCTATTGAGAAGTAGTTTCTCCAGTATATGACTACAGTCAACAGTAGTAGTAGACACCTGTTTTTCTGTCCTGTGGCATTAAAAAGTGTTTGAGTCCTCTTAACTCTTAATTTAACCACCTGTTTGTATTGACTGAATTAAACAGTGTAAACTGAGTCCTTTATATATGGAAATATGTATATACATAAGATATGATTAATGTTACATTAAGTATGTTTTCTATCTCACACACATGCACACACATATGTATATCCATAAATAAATATATGTTTTTGTTTTCTTCTTGAAAGAGCATTCATTAGATGAAGCAACTACACTGGAAAGATAGAAAAGAAGTAAAATTTTTGTGTGAAATGTAAAAGCTAAATGCATCCATTAAGAGTAACTGTAGGAATTTTTTGGTTTAAAATGTTATTTTTCTTTATTCTTATGTTCAAAAAAGATGTGAAAAACATAATTGAATTGTTTCAGTACAGTGTAAAGCTCAGTATAAAGCTGTCTGTTGATGTTGAAACTATAGATATATTATTAAAAAGAAAAAACAACAACATTGAAAACATTTTACCCTAATACAGGCTATTTTTTTTCAGATATTGAATATGTGTTGTTTAATTACAAATGTAAATGTGCCTGTGGACACTAGATGGACAGTAGTAATATTTTTCATTATCCTAAATGTGCAATTTCCTGTACTGCCATCAACATCTTCCGTTTACGTCACCCTTTTTATGATGTTGATTTTCTTTTTATTTTTACACCACTGAAATTCTTTTGGAAAATAAACAAACAAATAAAAAACACCTTAAAAGTTTTAGACACTTAATTTGAATTTTTATGGGTATGTCGCTGACAATTAATATTGACAGAAAATTAAGAGACTGACTAATTGTCCCAAAAAGAAATTGATATTGTATTCTAAAGTCAAGGAATTTTTTCTTTCTGGCTTTGTCCTTTTCAAGAGTCAGTGTACCACAGAGATTTCATAACTATGTTGTCTGACCCATGAAATTGCCTTTTTCTACTTATGCATATGTTAACAAACATTGATTTATTGTGTCCTCCCTGAACTATATAGGTCAATGGCAATGCATTGTGGAAATGCAGTATGGAAATCTCTATACTTCTTAACCAGTGCACATGTGCTGATACTTTTTTTTTTTCTTGTTTTTTCCTGGTCTTATTTGTGTTGTTCTTTGAAAAAAAAAAAAAAGAAACAGGATATGACTGAGGAGTGTAGAAGCTAAATAGACCTTTCTTTTCTTTCTTTTTTTTTGTACTTCAGTGTTTGAATAATGCAAATTGGCTTATAAAATTTTCTATTCACCTTTTTACTACTAAACAACATTGTCTCTGACATAAGTGTCCAAAGAATCTGAAAAGCCTTGGACGGTTTTTCATTTTTGCATCAAAAGCAAATATAAGAAAATGAGTCTGACAAAACATAAGCAAATCAAGGAAACACAGATATTAGAAAATGGGGGACTCTTTTTAGTATATATTTTTTACATTTTTTTTAACCTTAAAAAATACAAAAGTCATAACTAGGAATGATCTTCATGTGAAAATGCACTTTAAACATACATTTACTGTGCTCATAATTATTGTAAGAAGTATCAGATAGCCTCAAAAATTAATATGTGGTAGAAATAGGGAGTATAAATTTTGTGAATGGCACAAAAATGCAAAAGTAAAATTAGGCTGGCAGGTGTCATATCAGATTTAAAAGTTTAGAAGCTCAGTTGAAAACATCAAAGAAAGTGAAGAAAAATATGGAATAATGAGTGTATGTGCATGTAACAGAAGTCACAGAAGTAATTATTTTCCTTGAGTAGACAAGGAAACTATACTGTAGTTTGAAGATTTATATGATTTTGACTGAATTCTCTGGTGATCCAGCCTAGGGTGTATTAGAAAGGTCTTTCAGTGTTTTGGTGGACATTTTATTTTTAAGCATTTTTCTTTTCCTTTCCCTTCCCCTTTCCCTTTCCTCTCTAATCATTTTTATATTATTTGTCAGTTCTTTTTAATCATCCCATCTTCATTTGATTATGTATTTTTTCTCTACTTACAGCTTTTACCTTAGTAATACTTCATCCTTGGCAGTGCAAATCCCTCTACAGCAGGTCATGGAATTAGTTAATCGCTTGAGGATTTTTAGTTAGTATGTTTGTGTTTACTTCCCAATGGTTTTTTTTTTTCCGTTTTTTTTTCTTTTTTTTTCCCCTGCTACCCTGCACTTCTCCTTGTTTTTGAGGCAATTTTTAGTCCATGGTTGGACCACATTATGTAATTCTTAGTTAGGAGTTACTTTCTCAGGCTACTGCAGTTACCTTAACCCATAAAGCAGATTTTTTTTTCCTTTATTTTGTTGTTTATTCTTTCCTTAAAGCAAAAGTTGTCTGTTAACAGATCTTCAGGTAGCACTTCAGGTAGCACTTCCACAGTGACCAGCCCTTGACTGTCACTGAATTGCTTTCAACTTCAAATTTTCAATATCTTTTTTGTTATCTCCAATTACATCATAACAAGAGACCATCACTACTGAGTTTGAGCTAACACAGACATTTCCCATAATAAGTTGATAGCAACACAACAGCACTGGGAAATTCCTCATTCAGCATATGATGCAATTAGTACAAGGTTGTCCAAGGCCTGTTACTAGCAGTAGTAATGTTACTTTGTATGCACTACTGGGTGCTTTCTGTTTTTAACAGAAATGTTTTCACAGTTTTACTGTATTAATGTGCTTATTGTTGGACCCCAAATAAGTGAATACCAATATCATTTTCTATTTAAAACTTCTCTGCTTTAACAAGCATAACGAAACTCCTTTAGCTACAGCACCAGTAAGGTTTCTTTATACTGTTATATAGATGTCATGCTTCAGACATGTCAGGAATTATTCAGATGTACTCATAAACCATACAGAAACCAAATTAATGGCGCTGATATCTCTTAACAGCTCCTAATGTTTTCACTACTTACTTATATTTGTCATACCTCTTGATATATTTTTTTTAATTTTAATGTCACCTGATCTGAATGATGTTTGTTGCAAATGGTAAGCACATCTCATCCGAATTTTTCCTTCCTCCTCCTTTTCTTTCAACTATATCTTGCTATTCTAGAACCAGAAAGATTGCAGGCTTTCCTGGTGGGTCAGAAATCTTCATAGGCTAATGCTCTTCTGCATAAAAGTTTCAGTTCTTGAATGTTGAATTTTTGAGAAGCCAGTTAGTTTCTTTCCCTTTTGGACTAAGTCAGCTGTCTTCTCTGTCTCTCCTTCCAGAAAAGCACGAACCCCAAGCCTTCTTACTGGCACAGCAGCATGTGGAAGCAGAAATGTATTTGATTCTCCAAGCACCCCTCTGTAACTACTAAAAACACTAGTGTGTTACCACCATTATTTTGATCAATAGTCCAAACCACTACATTATATTAGCATGAGACATTCTGTGGGAGTACAAGTGTGTTTTTAATGACCTTTGCTAACATTGTGTATGTTCAGCTTGAAAATATGATTGAATAAATATAACAGAAGTGTTTTCAGGGTGCTACAGCGAAGTCTACATAGAAATTTCCACTCATTACAGATTGATTTGCATTCTTTTCAGTATGAAATAACTTCTTTTTCTTTCTAATAATTAAAAATGATTCTCAGTTTTCACATGAACAATCTCTGTTTAATTATACATATTAATGTATATGAATGCATATGCAAAAGCATGAGTACTTCTGTAGGAGAAAAAATGAGGTGGCAATCTTTAATCCCATAAAAGCTTTATTCACAGCACTGTGAAATATATATAAATTTATATGTGTAATATATAAATATTCTAAAAATAGGTTATTTATATTTTCATTTCAGACCAAACTTTGATGAGTTCTGCAAGAAAAATGATCTCTGGCATCATTAACTTCTTTTTTTCTCCTTGTTATGAGTGCTGAAGAGATTTTTGGGCATACTTAAATTCCTTAGAAGGTAATGGGAATTGTTAGTTTTCGGTAAATATATAAATAAATCTTACTGTTCACACCTTCTATCAGAGCTTCAACAATTATATACCACAGCATCAAGTATGGAAATCATTCATTACATGGACAGAAGGAATACGCATTGCTCAAAACGTGATTGAAATATGAACAGCAAATTGAAGATGGTGCAAAAAGCTGCTCTCTGAGCAAAAGCACTTGGGATGGGAGATGGATAAGACTTTTGTCTGTCTACATACTTAGTAGATACTTAGGGAGTGATTGCACGTAATGTAGACAGGAACTAGGAACTATTCAGAGCAGCTGAAAAATGATGGGAATCACCAGGAAGACTGGAGCAAGTGCTTCAGACTACACAAGATTGCCAGAGTCATTGCAGTGAGTTAGTGAATTGCCACCTGAGTGGATCCAGCAGTGTGAGGGAGATGGGACTACCACAGTTCTGTGTCTTAAGATCCTACCAACAGCAAGGCTGAAGGTGTATTCTCAGCAGATGCACAAACATACATATATACATGTGTGTATACATACATACATATACATGTATACATACACATATATTATGATGCTATAACAGTGTAAGTAGGCAACGGAAAAAACAGTGATGTTGTCTATCTGGACTTTAGTAAGTTCTTTGACATGGTCTACTACAGCATCTTTCTCTCCAAAATGGGAAGTAGGGACTTGATAGGTGGACTGTTTGATGAAATAGGAACTGGTTGCAAGATTGCAAGGTTGTACTCAGAAAATGGTGGTCAATGGCTCAATGTCCAGATGGAGATCAGTGACAAGTAGTGTCCCTCAGGGGTCTATACTGGGACTAGTACTCTAACATCTTAGAAGGATGGCCAGAAGGTTGAGGGTTCTGATTCTGCCCCTCTACTCTGTTCTCTTGAGATCCTACTTGGAGTTCTGCATCCAGTTCTGGGACCCTCAACACAAGAAGGACATTAAGTTGTTGGAGCGGGTGCAGAGGAGGGGCATGAAGATGATCAGAGGGCAGGAGCACTTCCCCTACAGGAATGGGTTGAGAACTGGGAGCTCTTCAGCCTGGAGAAGAGAAGGCTTTGGGAGGGGACCTTATAGTAGCCTTTTGGTACCTCAATTGAACTTCATCACTGAGCTGTCACTTAGACATATCAAGGCTTAGAATTATCAAGATTCTACATCAATCAGCACTGTGGTCTGTGAGTGGCAAAGCAAACAATTATGTCTTCTCTCAACAGAGGAACTGAGCAAAGGAGCTCTATGACTTTTGGAAAGGCTGAGAATGGAATAGAGAGGGAAACTGAGAAGAACAATGAAATGTAGCCTAGCAAACAAATTAAATTTAGTCTTTACCATCCAGATTTTCTCCAGAATAAACAAGGCTACCTACAACTCTGCAGAATAATTGAAAAAAAAAGCAAACCCCAATAAAAACTCTCAAAGTAAAGGAACAAACTGCAGATCTGCAAGAACAATGATCAACCATTTGAATCATAAAAATTCTATAATAAATATAGATTTTATATTTAAAAAAAATGTATAGTACTGATTTTTATCTGTGCTTATAGCCACTCAGACTAGAAATAATGTAATTGATTGTTCATTGACAAGTTCAGTCAGAAGAAAAAACATTGTTTAGGTTGTACAACTTCTTGAAGCGTTGTTCTTGAACACATTATTTAAAGAACATTATCTGTCTATTGCATGTACTGCCCATTGTTTTACAGAACAGAATCTGAGAATGAAGGAAATGTTTTTAATATTTCTTACAAAGAACTCAAATTTATTTCAAATCAATCTGTAGTAAATTTTCTTCCATGCTGTGATGATGAATTACAGGAATAAGATGTTAAGTCCTGTTTGATAGGGAATATAATTATCTAGATTTTGAATTTGTACATCATTGATCATCAATCTAATGTTATTTCTCTAGAACTAGTGTATTAGTTAGAAGTATTTTATCAGCTAGAATTAATACATGGACTTCTGTGTGGATCACATGGACAGGCAAAAAGGATTATCTTGCATTCAGTTTGTAACTCAGAATAAATAGACTAATGCTAATGACATATTCTATTATTGTTTTTGTATCATTATTCTAGAAAACTGTTGTATAGTTCAAATTCTTTGTAACAAACATAATAATTGTAATTAGTTGGTCTCTACAAGTAATTTAGTTTCGAAGCTTACTGAAAGATGTCCTGAAAAAAAAATTTCTAGACAACGAATATTTCAAAAGGATATAAGATAACAGATATTAGATGGAATAATTTAAATCATTGTCTCTGGTAAACAAACAAAAGAAAAAAAAGAATATTCTTCTATTGTACACGTCCAAGTGTAGATGGAACCCTAGTATCAGTATGTAATACGAGCATTACCCTTTCCCCAACACTGAACCATATGAGACATATATGTTATTCCCATCTTTCTTTCTCAATCACAATGGAAGCAGTATTTTCAAGAGGATTTTCTTGGAATTAAGTCTGGCCAGCAGATATGAATATATGTATTTTTTAGAGTTATATACAGTCAAGTTATTCTTATGCTTGGTAAGAATACATAATTTGTTAACATCAAATCCTGAAAGATAGCTAAGTCTTTGGAATAAATCCTTGATTTCCATCACACAATAAAATGGAATACATGATAATATACTGGCTATATCTAGTGTAATAGAATTGTATAAAGCAGGTCAAGATTTCTCTCTTTTTAATTTTCACCACTGTATAGATCTTCCTAAGACACTATCTAAAACAGCCTTTGAGTGTGACGTTTTTTAATGCAGTGGTCCTTTGAAGCTTATTGTAGATATGATTAAATGAATTAAAGCTAAGAACATGACATTTCCTATAGTGGCCAGAACATTGCCTCAATCGGCATTCCTGGCTTCATCTCACTTCCTGGTCTCCCCTAAAAAAAAACAAGAAAAATAAAAAAACAGTTTCCTCAACACTAGATGACAATGGTTTACAGGCTGGTTCGGCCCAGTTCTGTGACACTTGGTAATGGTGCGGGGGACGCACAGACCCACGCCCCAGGAAAGGGAAAAGGGAAAAGGGAGATGGGCCTAGAAACAAAACAGTGGCAAAGATCTGAGGAGGAAAGCTAATTTACTAAATAAAATATCAGAAAGCAAAATAACACAATATAATACAATATAATTGGAATTCAGGCTAATGAATAAAAAAAATGAGCAAGAGAGTGCCCAATAAACCAAAGGCCTTACGTTAAATGCTGAAGGCGAGATGACAGCGAGCACCTCCATGCTGCGTTGATCCCAAAGGAAAGAGAGTGTCTTGTGACATGCAGTTTTTATCTTTCCCTCTGAGTGGAAAAACGTAAAAATACAAAGCAACGCAAAGCCCTCTGGGGAACATAGTTGTTCTTCTCTTCTGAGACAGGTATACCCAGAATTATTGATGATCCATGGAGCTGTAGCATTAACTCTTTTAATTCTCAATGCACTACATGATGTTATGATGTGGAATACCAATACCAAAAATCATAAAATGATGACCCTAGACACAGTTTCAGGTTTAAAAAAACCAAAACCTGTTGATATTCAGTTCTTTACTGTCTCACTGATGGCTGGCTGAACTCCACTCCCCACTTCACTTCCTCAAAGTGACTGGTGAAGAGAATACAATGAGAAAGGGCTCAAGAGTTGATTTAAGGACAGGGAGGTCTCTCGCAAATTGCTATACATTCAAAACAGACTAAACATAGGGAGATACATATAACTTTTTTCCTAATTTTAACAGACTGAGGTAGTACTTAACAAAAAGCCAGCTAAAAGCATCTCTCCCCCTATACACACTCTGTTTTACCTGTTTGCATGAAGTAGTACAGAGGAATGGGAGTGACAGCTCAGCTTTTATCAATTACACATCACTTTTTAAGCCAGCTGTAACTGGCTCTTTTGTAATGTGGAGCAGCTGCTGGGCTTTGCTCACAAAGACCACCCCTGCAGTTCCCCCAGCTATAAGAATACTTCCATGTAAATCCAATACATGTGCTTCAAGAAATATAACCAAATACACCTGTGCTTTTATTTATGGATAGTAAAAACGGGCCCACCTGGTCTTTCATAGAAAGTTTCTTCTGTGCATAAAGGAGGTAGAACTGGAAACACTGAAATAATTCTACCAACTGTCTACTTTTTTTGAGTACATCCACTGTTAAAAGGCACTCACCACTGCTGAGGTCAACTGCTGTTTATACAGTGATTATATGGTTTAAAAGATGTCCTCAACTCAAGTTGGTTGTGGTGACAGCTCAAGAAGGATTTATCTCAAAAATAAGAAGATTGGCTGCAGGTGGCTCTAGCTGATATTCCAAATCTTTCAAGCATGAAAAAGCCTCTTGAATTCATGTCCTGAGTGGAAACCACACCAAATATGGTACAAAACAGTGTGTAAATCTGCTTTGAGACAAAGACAGAGCCGCCTGTCCAGATGGTTCTCCTTAATTTTTTTTTGCATTGCAATGGTATTCGCAGTTATGATAGGAGATGTTTTACTGAACTCATCAATTGACAGGCAGCATAAAAGCCTGGGAAGTATAGTCACTAATGAATTTAGAATTTTTCAAAAAAAAATTTAATATAGCAAATCCTTTTCCTTTGAGGGAAACAAAGAATGTACAGATATTCATCTATGCTTATCTTAAACAAACAAGCAAACAAAAATAAATAAATAAAATAAAATTTAACTCATGTTTTAAAGAAATATATATATAAACTTTTAGACAAAAGACATTATTTATTTCATAAATGAAAAGTGGTATAAGTTACTATGGACAGAATTAACCTTCTAAAAGTTGGGCATCTAATCCAAACTTATTAATAATCCATTAAGTTAAACAGAACTTTCTAGAAAATGTTTAACTCTGAATTTTAGTACATGTGAAAGGGAAGGGAAGGGAAGGGAAGGGAAGGGAAGGGAAGGGAAGGGAAGGGAAGAGAAAAAAGAAGAAGAGAAGAGAAGAGAAGAGAAGAGAAGAGAAGAGAAGAGAAGAGAAGAGAAGAGAAGAGAAGAGAAGAGAAGAGAAGAGAAGAGAAGAGAAGAGAAGAGAAGAGAAGAGAAGAGAAGAGAAGAGAAAAAAGAAGAGAAGAGAAGAGAAGAGAAAAAAGAAGAGAAGAGAAGAGAAGAGAAGAGAAGAGAAAAAAGAAGAGAAGAGAAGAGAAGAGAAGAGAAGAGAAGAGAAGAGAAGAGAAGAGAAAAAAGAAGAAGAGAAAAAAGAAGAAGAGAAGAGAAGAGAAGAGAAGAGAAGAGAAGAGAAGAGAAGAGAAGAGAAGAGAAGAGAAGAGAAAAAAGAAGAGAAGAGAAGAGAAAAAAGAAGAGAAGAGAAGAGAAGAGAAGAGAAGAGAAGAGAAGAGAAGAGAAGAGAAGAGAAGAGAAGAGAAGAGAAGAGAAGAGAAGAGAAGAGAGAAAAGTTCAGCTGAAAGGAATCTACAAAGATCACCAAATCTAGCAGATCACTTTAGGAATAACCAAAAGTTAAAGCATAGTATTATGCTCACTGTCCAAATTATCCCTGAAAAAATTGTGTTTTGGCTCTTGATGGATTTTTCACAAATAATTTAGATAAAATGCTAGATAATAAGCATCAGGTGGCAGGATTTTTTTGTTGAATATTGAATCCAAATCAGTAAAAATTTCACAATCAAATTGAAATTTAGATGTTGGAAACTCCAGACAATTTTTGCTTTTTATCCTGACTTACCATGAGAGTCCTTAACAATTTTTTAAAATTTCTTGAATTTTAGCACTGCTTTCGTTACTGTCTCTTACTGTTCTGGAGGAAATGAATAGCATACAGCTACAGAAATACATAATACCATGGGTAAATAATTGGCTTGTAGCTCAGGGTTGCATCAGGTTGGCAGCCAGTTGACAGTAGGCCTCCCCAGGGCTCATTTTTGGGATCAGTTCTCTTTAAATTTTAGAAATGCTCATGACGATGCAATGAATGCATATTAAGCCAGTTTGCATACAACACCAATTAGGAGTATTTCTTGACACCTTGGAGGGTAGAGAGGCCTTGCAAATGATAGATCAGATGTCTGGGCAATCATCAGTAACAAGAAATGCAATAAGAGCAAGTGCCAGATTCTGTACATGTCACACTCCAATATGACGGAGTGAGACGAGGTTCTTTGATTATGTGTATACCCAGCGTGAGATTAAGACACAACGGGTCAAATGTTAGCCCAACCAGTTTATTACAAATACTAGTTGCTTAGGGATATGGGGAAGGGAATGTGAGCGATAGAAAAGAGATAAAAAGCAAGGAGTCTTGATAGAAAGCAAGAGAGATATAATCATCACCGTGGATCCAGCGGGGTCAGGTCACTGCGGGGGATGGGAGATGGCAGCAAGGAGGCCTCAGGGTCCATCCTAAGAGTTTCTCCCCTCAGGGAATTCTCCGTTTTCAGGAGTTCTCCTCAAAGATTTTTAATTTGGGAGTTCTTCTCCAAAATCCTTGGTTCAGTGAAGGCCTTTTATCCCCCATTTCTCAGGTGTTTTTTCCTTTTCTCTTCATTTGTGTGACATATCTGGCCCAACAGATAACAAATGTCACCTTCATTGCCATGCAGAAGCATTGTTGCCTTTTTTGTGGTGGACTATTTGCCCCTATTTCTGCTTATCTTTACAGCCATAAGCAGAGACAATGAGGCATCATAACACCCATCTAGATAACCGGCAGTTATCAGTCAGAGTCTTGTCACCAGAAAGGCCTTATAAAGCAAGCTTTGAGACAAAAGAAAGGAAAACGGTTTCTGCAGACCTGCGGAGATGCAGGAGTTCTTGTTGATAGCAAGCTGAACTTGGCACAACAATATGCCCTGGCATCCAGAAGAGACAGATGTACCCTGAAATGCATTGGGCACAGCATTACTAGCTGGTCAAGGACAAGAACTGTCCTGTTTTACTCTGCCCTGGTGTAGCCTCACCTTGAACACTGCATTTTAGGGTGCCAAAATATGAAGGATACAAAACTGTTGGAAAGTGTCCAAAAGAGAACTATGAAGATGGTGAAGGGTCTAGAGGACAAGATGTATAAGAAATAGCAGAGGTCAGTGATTTGTTCATCTTAGAGAAGAGTTTCCTGGTTTCAAATGGGAGTTGATTTTCAGTTTTTCTTCATAGTGTTCTGTGTGATGCTATGTTTAGGAGAAAAAACAAGGATATTTCTAGTTGTTGCTGAGCATTGCTGTACAGAGTCAAAGATGTTTCCATTTCTTAGATTCTCACCCTGTCCCACCAGTGAAAGGAGCTGACGGGGTACAAAAAGTTGTGAGAGAACAGAAGCAGGACAGCTGAACCTAAACTGGACAAAGGAATATTCAGTACTATATGATGTCACACAAAAAGAAGAGAGTGGAGAATTGGTCAAGCTGTTGACCACTGATCAGACCAGTGCTCAGGGACTGGCTGGACTTTGCTCAGTGAGTGGTGAGCAATTGCTTTGTGTATCTCTTGTGTTATATGCATATATATAAAACAGTATAGTAGTAATGATAATTAAACTGTTAGTTCTCTCTTCCTTATCCATCTTAGTAAATAGTTTTTATCTCAATATGTGAGTTGATTTTTTTTTTCTTCTTTATTTTTCTTCTGATTCTCTCTCTTATCACAGTGGTAGCTGCTTGACAAGTTAAACAACAACAGGCATGACCTTGTTGTGGTTTTACATGCTCTTCTCAAAGGAAACCAGTGTGTATTAATTTATTCTCTGTCGACCAAAGGTAGGACCTGAGGAAACAATACAAAGCTATATCAGGGAAAATTCATATTGTGTGTCAGGAAATAGTTTTTAACTGAAAGTGTTTATGGGAACTGAAATAGGCTCCACAGGAATGTGATCATGACAATGAACATGATTTCAGAAGATTGATAAGCATTTAGAGAGCACTCTGAAACGCATGATTTGAATTTTAGTTAGTCCTCTATGGAACCAGGACAGTGACTCAATGATTCTTTGGAGTCACCTCCTATTTGGGAAATTCTAATATTCTATGATTTTAGACCAAAATATAACTGCATTTGCTGTTATTTCTTCTTTAATTGGCTCAGTGTCATACCGCTTTAGCTGTGATGGTAGTTTTTCACCTTCTGCCTATAGTTATCTGCATTTTGTATGTTGTTAGGCTTTGTGATAATGACTAGATGTGAACAAACACTGAACCAACTCTCCTGTACTGAAAAATACTATGAAGTGTATTTATACTATGAAAATATCAACAGTTTGGTGGTTATAATGAGAGAAACAGGCTGGATAAACAGAACTTGAAAGTGCAAAGTAATTGTGTACTGTCTGATGCACACAGGCAAGAATATTTCTCTACTGTGTTAAACATTCACCAATCCTAATACAAAATACGAAAATGATTTTTGTTAGATAGGATGTTGTTGGTCATGTGGAAAAACGTCAGCATCTCCTCCTTGAAATGCAAGTGATCATTGATCATGGTCAGCTGTTGTAGTGAACTACATCCTGCACATCTTCAATGTCATCTTAGGATTCTATATATAATCACATCATGGTTTTCTCTCATGCAATCTTGAATTTTTATTTCAACAGTCTTACTTCTATCTGTATTTTTTATTATTGTTATTTTGTCTTATATAGTCTGTGCCCCTTCTCAGATATTAGCTATCTTCTCAAAAATTGTAGGAAACTAACATAAACAGACTACTTCTGCTTTGAGATCCTTCTGGAGTACTTCTCAGAAATGAATTTCTGGTCCGAAGAACAAATTTAAAAGGCAACTAATTTTTTTGCTTTATAGCAAGTAATAAATAATTTCTCATTGCATAAAAACAATGATGAAGCCAGACTTTTTCAGTATTGCAGTAAAAAATTAATTGAACTTTAATTCTTCTTTTTAGCAAGCTAAGCATGACATGTTTGCTCAGAGTGAATTTAAAAAAAAATAGCTTAATAAAATTAGTGAAGGAAATGCATCTGAAAAATGATATTGGAAAAAAAAATCAACAGCAGCAACATAAGAACTTCTAGTTTTCTTTCAACTGTTACAAAAATGTGCTGGTAATAAAATAACAATTTTTTTTTTCTCTGGAGTCTCTTTAAAATGAATGAAGTGAACCAAAAAGTCAAATATATAAGTATGGGATAGGGTGTTTTTCCATCAGCTGAGCTGAATGTGGAAGAATAGTTAATCTACAGATCAAGAAGGAAGTAACAATGAAATTACTGGGAATATTAATAATACTAGCAAACAGAAATATATATTAAAATTAATTTTTGTGTGGGAACCAAGTTTATGATTCTTTTAAATAGTCTGCTTTAAATGAAAGGTGTGAAAAAGACTGATGAAGTCATGAGTGATGAATCATTGGAGTATAACTCTTGATAATAGAATAATTAAGATAAAAGCATTTTTATAAATTCTGATCATCAAAGCATGTAGGTTAATTACTCTGAACTTTTAAGCATATTTATAAACACTGCATAGAAATTTAGGTGCTCAAACTGGTCCAATAGGATTGGTTTGGGTCTTAAACTTCATAGGGATGAAGTTGTTTTTTCTTGTCTTCAACATACAGGTGTGACCAAAACTAAGAAAACTAATAAATAAGAAACATACACATATTTACACCAATTCAAAGAATAAAATCTTTTTAAATCTATTAACATTAAACTAAAATATAGAATTGTAGAATAATTAGAGTTTGTAGGAACTTCTGAAGGCCATCTCTTTTAACTTCCCTGCAATGAGCAGGGATATCCACAGTTAGATCAAGTTTCTTAGAGCTCCATCCATATTGTCTTTGAATGTCTCCAAGAGTAGGGCATCCACTTCATCTCTGGGAAACGTGTTCTAGTGCTTCACTACCCTTATTGTAATTTTATTTTTCTTATATTTGGTGAGCATGGTTTATATCTTTCTTATAAAAAGAAATCTCCTAAATTTTGGAGTGAATGTCTATCCTAAGTTTACTGAATGAAACACTATAAAACACTACAAAAACTCAGTGAAATAAATATTTATTTCTCCCAAGAGTTTTGCAAACATTTTCAGGTTCTTTATTTTTATTATTATTATTTTTTTATATCGTGAAATAGCTTTAAAAATTTCTGAAAGATTAAAAAACACTGATTTATATGTAGAAAGTAACCACCAGAAAATCACCACAAATCCTGCTGAAGTCCCATAGTGTAATTCAGTCGATATTTCTTACATGAATTAAAATATTCACAAAACTCCTGTAGTTATGCCTCATGAGGTGAAAATAAGCCTGAGAAAAGACTTTTAATTTTCTTTCAATGTGACAAACACTTTTTCCATCTCTCACCTGTCTACTACATTTTATTGCATTGTAATTCCCCTCAACTAATCTCTCTGAAATGAAAAATGGCTAAACTAAATATCCCACATTCTGACGTACCAGTGTAAGGAGAAAAAAATGGAACTGCTAAAGGCATAAACTTCCTAGCAGATAGATCTGTAAATTAAAAAAGGGAAAAAAATAAATAAAAAGGAAATTAAAAAGTTGCTTAAGTTATCTTAATTCTAGCTGACTAATAAGAGGCCATTATCTTCTATAGCAGTCTAAAACAAAAGCTTGTAAAAGAAAAGCATCTAGTAAAGATTACAGCTTAATAATGTTTATTGATACAGGATAAGTTGTTACTGAATCGTGAGGTCTTTTGTTATGTCGGCTTTGCCTATGCATGAAAAGTAACTATTCTCCTGCTGAGAACAAAAGATCTTCATAGCTTTTGTTACCAAGAATTACTTCACTAAAATCAGCCAAGGAGAATTAAATATACATTTGTTTAATAATATTTTCATATTTTTTTTTATTTTCTTATTTTTAAGAAAATAAGATTCATATTGCATTCTGGATGATAAATTGCTTTCCTTTCTTTCCCAAGTATAAACAAATACTATTATGAATTTCTGCTTTTATTCTAAGGGCTTTAAGGTATTTCAATTTTACTTTGGTGCCTGGTAGAAAAAAAAAAAAAAAGAAAAAAAAAAGAAAATTAGGAGTTATTTTAAAATACCGAAATAACTGTAATTACTGGTCATGCTCACATAGATGCACTAGAGAAAAGTCCTTTTAAATGAATGTAACGTCCTTTTATGACAGTGTTACCGAACTAGTTGACCCAGGAAACTAGTTGCTGTAATAATTTTGAATTTCAGCAAAATTTTTGATATTATCTCTCACAGTATCCTAATGGGCAGATGTTATGATTTTATGATTTTTGGTATTTGGTATTACACATCATAACATCATGTAGTGCATTAAGAGTTAAAGAGTTAATGCTCCAGCTCTGTGAATCATCAATAGTTATGGGTATACCTGTCTCAGAAGAACTACATTCCCCAGATACTTTTCACTGCTTTATATTTTTGTGTATTTCTGATTAGAGGGAAAGACAAAAACTGTTTGCGTTTCATGAGACATTCTCTTTCATTTGAGATAAACTCAGCAGCCGGTGCTCACTGCTGTCTTGCCTTCAACTCTTAGTGTAAGGCCTTCAGCTGATTGGACAATCTCTCTTGCTCATTTTATTTATTTTACTAGTTTCAATTCCAATTATATTGTATTATATTGTGTTATTTTGCTTTCCGATATCTTATTTAGTAAATTAGCTTTCCTCCTCATAACGTTGTCGCTGTTTTGTTTCTATGCCCATCTCCTTTTTCCCTTTCCTCCTTCCCCTTTCCCAGGGAGTGTGTCAGTGCATCCCCCCCACAGCAATCGTCACTGAACCAGACCAAACCAGCCCGTAAATCACCAACAACAGAATATCTAGCATATATTTAGACAAAAACATAATTCAGTGGGTGAACTACTGACTGACAAGTCAAGCAAAAGGAGTGCTGGTTCAGCCTCATCTCAAGTACAAAGTGAAGTTTTGGGCACCAAAATGTAAGGACACACAACTATGAGAGAGCATACAAAGGAGGGCCACAGAGATAGTGAAATGTCTAGAGGGCAAGAGGTATGAGGAGTGATTGATATCACTTGTTCAGTCTGGAGAAGAGGAGACTGAAGGTAAACTTTATTATAGTCTATAGCTTCCTCACAAGGGTGCTAGAATACAGGAACAGTCTACCCAGAGAAGTGATCATGACATCAAAATTGTCAGAATTTAAGAAGCATTTGGACAACACTCTCAGAAATATGGCTTCTATTATGGATGATCCTGTATGGAGCCAGAAGCTGGACTTGTGTAGATCCCTTCTAATTGAAGTTATTATATTGGCTATTCTGGCTAATTAGAAAAAAGACAACCAGATAGCAAATGTAAAAGAGCTCTAAATTCTATATCTTATTCCTCAGTAATATATATATATATATAAATTATCTATTAAAACTGGACTCTAAGAAAAATAAATAATCAAATAAATTATAAGCCTAAATATATGAAAGCAGCTCTTATCACTATGTAAATGCTAAAGAAAAGAAAAAAAAAACTTTCTTGCAGCTAGAGAAAACAAATTTCTATGTATTACAGCAGATAGGGGATTTGTTTGTTTGTTTCTTTAGAAGAGGATTAAATGATGGGATGACTCTTTGAAACATTTAAATAAGTTAGTTTCTTGCAGGTTAATCCAGAAGTGAATGTTTGGCTCATGCAAATCAAATTTTATGAAAAGAAATTTTCAGTATCCCTCTCTTTCTTGCTTATAGTCAATGTTTATGAAAGGAAAACAAAGCAAAATGAAGCAAAGCACCTAAAAGTGGAAAAATGTTTTCTGTAACTTATTTTAAGGTTGAAGCCAGACCAAAATCGCGGTTACTCTTTAAATCCTCTTCTTATTTTGATGCTACTGCAGGAAAAGTTAACTAAAATTAGGACCTCTTATGTCTGAGAAAGCAACAAATTTCAGCGTGAAACCTCAGTGTTTGTAGACTTCTATGGAAAAAGATAGTATTTTGATCATCCATGTGGCAAAGGGATATTCCTTCATTCAGACCATAAGTTCCTTTCAAGGTAATAAAAGTTGGTTTCACAGGACAATTCATTTTGTTCACTCCAAAAAGCTTCTTTTCATTTCAAAAAGCTAGAATAGAAAGTCTTTCTGCTACCTTAAATTAAAATAATAATAATAATAAAAATAATTGATAGGAGCTACAAAGTTCACATCTCCCTGTGAGTACTTTTAGAACTTAGCATTAGGTGAAGTACTCAGGATTCTGTCAAACAAGAATAAAGGCAGAAGGAAAAACTGTCTTAAATCCACTGATTTGTTACAACTTTAGGTCCATTAAATTTAAACATGCTTTAAACCCATTAAAATTAATGGGAATCAAATGCTTTCTAGTGTTTTGCTGAAGGGGACAGATTGGTGAACTGAGACCTTAAATACTTTTTCCTCTACACAATACTTGAAATATTTTTAATGTAGATTAAAATCTCAGTCCCTCAGGATAAAATAGTAATAAATTGTATATAAAATCGATCTGTTTCTATTTTTTTATAATTTCTTTTTTTAGTAACTCTACTTATTGCAGAATATTTTCACATTTAAAACATGCAAAAAAAAAAAAAAAGATGGCACTAATAAAGAAACATCAGTGTGATTAACATGGAATTTGCTCTGCCTTGATTTATTGCAAGCTATAGGCAACAAAATAAATCCACTATAGGCTGGAAATTAACAGTTTATTATGCTTCACAAAAGCCTTAAGATTTAGCAGTGAATAAACCCAAACATGAAAACAGCTTTGTTTACTGAGATTTTTCTTTCAGTTAAGAAAACCAATTGGAAACTGGATAACAGAATCCACACCAACAGTGTACTGAGCACTAATTCATCTTGCCAACTGTACTAGGTACAATATCTGTCTTCAATATGCGTTATGTGTTTCACCCCAAATGGAGAAAGCTGGAAATAGAAGACACAGAGGTTATTATTCATTACTTTTCATAGAATCATAGAATCGCATAATCAATTTGACTGGAAAAGATCTTTAATATCAAGTCCAAGCAACAACACAATGTTACCACTAAAATTTGTTCCTAAGAGCCAAATTTGTATGTTTCTTAAACACTTCCAGGGATACAATCACCATTTCTGTGAAGAGAATCTTCCCGATATCCAATCAAAACCCCTCTTGTCACAACTTGAGGCCATTTCATTGTGTCCTATCACTTATCATCTAAGAAAGGAGACTGGCACTACCCTTCCTACCTTTCAGGTTGTTGTAAAGAGTGATGAGGTCTCCCTTCAGTCTCCTTTTCTCCAGCCTAAGCATGATATGTGCTACATGAAGTGTTATGACATTCTGATCACAAACAGTTGGATTATATTTAAGGAATAACATTTGTAAAACATCCTAGAACATTCCCATCACTTTCTGGACTAAAGGGAAATGGGGTAGTCAGGATGACATTTAGTAATCCTGCGTGGACTCCTTGATGACCAGACATGGACAAAATACATATTCATATAATAGAATGTGAAACAGAAGACCAGAGATCTGAGATATTTTCCTTGCTAGTGGCAAATTCTTGGACCTTGAAAAAGTTTACTTCAGTATAATTACTTCTGCTTTCTTTTTAATGTTTTTTGTTGAGTGGAAATGTGGTCAGAAGTCTTTTTATGTATTTATATAAATACTAGGATAAGAAACTGCAGTACTAACCTGATACTTCCTTTGTTTTGGAACACTACCATCAGAAGCTGTGCTCCTATCCCATAGGTTGCAACTGAAACACCTTTGTAACTTGAGAAGGAATCAAATAAAAAATAAAAAAACATAGTAATGACAATTCCACAATTAGAGACATATTAGTAATAAGTTGTTAGGAATGTGTAATATGTACATATGTGCACAAATTCACCACACATATATATTGCTATGACTTGGATTACTGGGAACTCTGAAGAGTAGTAAGAAGATGCATGACAAAGAATGCATTAAGATTTTCTGTAATTACATGTGGAAAAACATCCTCCAGATAGTCTGTCTTAACACTTCTTAAAAGAAAATTAGCTAGGTAAAGAAAATTTTATACATGAATGAGCAGTTAACAGAGAAAACATGCTTTGATGAATCATCTCAAGACTAGATGTATAAACAAACTGAAGTAAAAGAACCTTCTGTGGGGAAAAAAAATAACCATTATATGAAGGTCGCATAATTTACCCATGGGGAGTATACATCAAAACTGACCAAAACTAATAACATTAGAGGCAGTTGGCTGCCTATGAATTATGTAAATATAAAATAACACATACTTGAGTTGCTCAGTTACATTTCTTCAGAATCAGGTGTGCAAAATCAGTTTATTATCCCATATTGATACAAAGTTTTCTACTACTTTATTATCATTAAATACGTAATCTACCAGTATTTAGTCTGACAGCTTGCCCTTTAAGCCTGGTTGAAATTTGGGTGGAATACCAGAGTGTGCACTCTGACACACCCTCGAGCCTAAACACTTCCCCCATTGGCCAGTGATGTTTCTCGGTCATATGGTGCTTTTTTGTTCTGTAGACACTGCCTACAAGGCACTGCCTGGATGGACATCTCGGTGTTGTCTGAACAAGTTTATCCTCACTTGTCCTGATCCTGCCACCACCTCAGTCTGCTATCTTTGCCTGACATCAACCAGTTCCTGACCCTGTGAGGTGCTCTGGGTTGGACTGTCCTGGTGCTCCTGGCTACCCTGAGCCTGGCCTGCCCTGGTGGCAATTATCACAAGACCCTGTGGATCCCAGCACCCTGGCCTTGTGGGCTATTGTGTGCCCAGGCAACATAATCCCTTTTCTTCTGAAGTTGTTTATTTGTTGGTAGTATAAAAGCAGCCACTTCTCTGGAGATGACTGTGACAGCATGTCACTTGGCTGGACCCATTGTTATGTGAAGGCATAAAATAAAAACTGTCAAACCGCAACCATTATGTTGAGTATATTTTCTTACCATTTTCTTTAGTAAATACAGATATTTATAACACAAATAGAAGAGGAGTAAAGCAAAAAAATAAATTAGGAAAAAATAAGGGTTAGAATAGGCTTGTAGCATAGGGCTACTATAATAACATCATCATGTATTCCTGATTGAATAATGCATTCTGAGATTAATCAGATACTTAAAATAAAAAATGATTTATCACTATTTAATAAAGGGAATTTATAAATAATATCAAATAAATTAAATGACAAAAAAAAAATGAAGTCAGCATTTGATCATAGTTCACTATTTATAAAGCAACATTTACAACCTACATTTAGTAAATAGTAAATCAATGTTTAATGATAAAATCATTGTAGTTATAATTTTAAAGAAATGAAGCTAGTGCAAGCATCTTATATGTAACACCAACTTCAGCTGATTTTTAAATGTTGTTCTCATTCATCTTCAGTCCCCTCAACTTTAATTTAACAGTAAAAAAATGATAATAAGGAGAGAGAAAGAAGCTTTCCATAGCCATCTGACTATTTTAGTTCTCTGTATTATATGAGGGAAAGAGTGAGGCAGCCTCCTCCAGTTGCTCTAGCCCAGCGCTGTTTCTGCCTGGCCACAGAGGCCCATCCCAGTCCTGTGGTGCCTGGGGTTCCTGATGCAGTCAGACTGACACCTCCAGGCTCAGCATCCTGCTTGTGGATGCCTGAGTGCTGGCTCAGCCTTAGTGCCTTCCCAGCAACCTGATCAGATTACAAACACTCTCATCCAACTCATGGGTCCCTTACCCACTGGCTGCTCCAATGTGGGGTTTGACAATAAATGCACATCCAGACTGGCTTGGGGCAGATATGGATGCTGCTCCAGCAGCTAGCACCAAGCACATAGGCTGTGACATGTGGTCCTGATCCTGTCACCAGCATGGAGTTTTCACTAACCCCATCCTCCAGCAGCTGGTTTGGGGCCACACATTGCCCCAGCCATTCCAGGAGGTGACTCTGAGATCTCACTGACTCCAGCATTTGGCACCCTGAGCCACATAGAGGCTCACAGATGTTTGTTTCCCCTCACATAGATCTCATCAGCAGCTGCACTGAGTCCCTGCAACACTCAGACACATAGGCTAGCATGAGAATATGTAGAATTAAGAAAAGAATAATAAGATACAAAATGATGGGGCAGATTGTGGTGATTATGCACAGGGTTTAAGCTACACAAGGTCACACAATAAATTACATATGTCTGTCCCCTTTTATATTCTTTTCTATTTTTCTCCCCCCTACACCCTTGGAGCTCCTATCTCACACTTCTGCACACTGCATTATCAGTTTTCAAAGTCCCACCATTCCCTCCAACATAGAATCATAGAATAACTTAAGTTGGAAGGGATCTTTAAAGGTCATATAGTCCAATTCAACTGCAAAGAACATGGACACCTACAGCTATATGAGTTTTCTCAGAGCCCCATCCAGCCTGATCTTGAATTCCTCCAAGGACTGGACTTCCACCACCTCTCTGGGGAACTTGTTCCAGTGCCTCACCACCTTTATAATAAAAAAAATATTTTCTTAACTCCCAGTCTAAAACATATCAAGGCTAACATCCAAGACACTGAGGTGTACAGGTTAAAATTTAGCAAGGAGATAGGAGAAGATAGGACAGACTTCAGGGTTCAGGCACAATATTCAGTCAGACAGCATACTGACTGGTTCAGTTACTCCCATCTTTGTTACTCCCTTCTCCCCTATCCTTCATGCATTTTCAGACCTTCACAGATTCCCCCCTATTCTAGTCCTTAGTCCCCTTGGTTCACAACCTTATCAGTTGCCAAGTACAGGCTGGCCTCCCTGGAGGTTGTGCTTTCCTGATAGCCCGACAATTAGCAGCATTCAAAGGTTTGTTTCTTGTCATCACTTCTATGTTTGTTGTATAAAGTCTGTGTTAGTATATTTTGTTTCTGTTTTTCCCCTCTTTTCCTTTAGTTTCCAAACACAGGAGGCACTCAAACAAATAACTGCTGGAATAAACATTCTCACACCCTCCCTGGCACTCATCAGTGAGTGTGACTGACTAGGTTTGGTTCCTATCACTGCTTGCCTTATCATTTTACTCTGTCAGGTTTGTGGCCCTTTATGTTCTAGTTTACGTCTTCTTCCCCATCTTATTTTACCTTGTTATACTGTATAAGGTATATTGACTAGTCCTTGACCTGTAATGGAGAAGAAAATCTCCTTCCACACCCTTACACATTTGAGGTTTTGATATTTTCTCTTTAATGTGATGAAAGCATTTATTATTTGGTTACAACACTGCAGGCAGTTTTCAAGAAGATACCGTGATCCCCTAAACACACTTGCTTCAAAAGAGATTGATAGTTGGAGGCACATTCTAACTTTTGTTTTAGTTTTCTATATGAACAATTCTAATCTTTTCATAGTTTTGTTTGTTTGTTTTTTTCACTCTTTTATTATTTTTTTCTCAAATTGTCTCCTGTTTCCCTGTCTTACATTTCTGGCCATCATTTAGCAGGACTCTTTTTATTAGTATTATCTTTTTTCCCAAGGGATATACCTGATCTATCTGCTTCAGCACTTTCTGTAGTATCCTTGCTTTGGATAGCTGTTTTAATGGGGAAAGTATCAACTTGCACATGAGATTTGTCTCATATGATTATCCTAAATGGAAGTTGTGTTTTTTTTCCCACTATCTTAAAAATGCTTCAGCAAGCCTCATCCATTTTTTCAGCACAATAGAATTCTTTTAAAGAGACATGTAATTGTCTTGAATTTTGAAAGCATTGTAAATTATGCACAATCAACAAAGCTATTACATGACACTGCAGAATGAGCAACTAATGAAACTAATCACTAGACCTTATCATTCTAACTGAAGTTCTAATTTAATAATAAAGTCCCATATCCTCATGAGACTTCTAACATTTATTTGTCATGCCAATTTCCATTACCTAATTAAAAAAAAAGTGTCAATTCTCCTAAATTATGCTAATAGCATCTTGAAAAGATCTACAGTTACAAAAGGTTTATGTCAATCTACACATATACATCACATTAATATGTATATGCTGTATATGCTTGTTAACGAAGGATTCTAGAATTAATAATTTGACCTTATAGATGTACCCTTCTGTGACCAGGACACAGATTAAATTGGCTTTGTACCCACAAAGGACAAAGAATATATGAAATGCACGGGATTTTTCTCTCCTCCCCTCACTTCAGATAGTTGCTCACTTATATTACTTTCATTCTCTTTGTGTCCCAGATCTGAAGATCAGTTCAATTTGAAATTTATGACTTTTTTTTGCATGGAAAAAATCAGTATAAGGACCTGGCCTTAACTGAAGAACTGTTTTGCTGATAGAATTATCTTTTCATACAACTCTCATCTATGGAGAGGGAGGGAGACAGAAGTGAGATGTCTATGAGAAAAGTTGAATGTAGTTAGATCTAAAAATACAGATTGGTGTAAATGCCACTCACCAACCACATGCATCTTGAAAATGGAGAAAAACAGAAAATTTCTGAGCACTCTTTATAGTACCTTCCACTCTAACATGTATACAGAAAATGTTTTAGTGAAGGATCTAGTACAAGGGAATAAATATGGAAATTTCAGTAACAATATGGTCACAATTTATGTTCAGATGTGATCATATTGTCCCTCTTATTCAAAAAAATAAGCTTCATTCTTATTGTGTGGTTATATTGCTAGCTTTTTTTTTTTCCCATGCTGTAATATCCTTATTCAGTCTCTATTAAATAGGAATGAAAAACAAGAACGACGCCTGAGAACTTTCTTCACCTTCCAATGGAACTTTTCTCTCAGCTAATATTGGTATATTGGTTAGAATCTTTCCCGGGGTAGCGAAGGAAGATATTAATATATGTTCTCTGTAGCCTGAAGAGTTTATGTAAATACCTCGTTGAGTTGTACCAAACATTGTTTAGTGCCTCTAGGATATCTACTAAATCACCAGGATGACAAGAGCTTTTCAGATCTCCTGCCTACTCACAATAAAATAAAGTAAAATAAATAAATAAAAAAAATAAAATAAAATGACATCTAAATAATTTTGTCCTTATTTCACTTAAAACCTCTACATAGGCTTGCCTGTTTAACATTATTCAGTGATAGATGGTTACTCTTCTTCTCAAGATCATTGATACTGATGTCCTTTTATTACCAGTCAGTGACAATAGTATTTAGGATATCCAAAATTGAAAATAGAATTTAATTTTGCTCAGGTCTTTTTTATCATCAAACGTGTTTAATAACTGAAATGTAAATTATGTTTTGTTCAATTATTTCCCTTGCTTTTAAAAAGAAGATGCCTGAAGAAATATCCTTTGTTAGTGATGCATTTTCCTGCTTACCAAGCAAGTTGTCTACAGTATTTTAAAGTTTCTGTTTCCATTTATAAAATTAGATCTTTTTCAGGGCATTGAACTCTATCTACATATCAGCTTATTCACAGAAATACTTTGATTTAATGAGGTCATGGACATGAGCATTAAGAATGGGTGAGAATGCTTCCTGGAAGTAGGCAACAGTGATTATGGTTTTCCAGTTCTGCTGATACCAGTGAACAACTCCTCTAAAAAAAACCCCAGTTGTTGCAGTTGTTATCTTACCCTACATAAATGAGCAGAAGTTAAATAGAATTATTGATTCACAGAATCATAAAATGGCAAAATTATTTGAATTTGAAGTGAAATATAAAGATTGTCAAGTTCAACTCCCCTGCATTGAACAGGAACTTCCACCAGCCAGATCAGGTTGCTAAAAGCCCCATCCAGCCTGCCCTTGAATATATCCAGTAATGGAGTATGCATCACCTCTCTGGGCAACTGTTCCAGTGCTTCACTACCCTTACTGTAAGAAGTCTTCTCCTATATACTGTCTAATTTTGCCTCTTTTAGTTTGAAAACATTTTCCCTTGTGCTATCATAACAGACCCCTTCTTTCTTGTAGCCCCCTTATAGATAACGGAAAGCCACTATTTGGTCACCCTAAAGCCTTCTTTTCACCAGGCTGAACAGCCCCAGTCTTTGCACGGGAAGTGTTCCACCCCTTGGATCATTTTATGGTCTTTCTCTGGATGCTCTACAACAAGTTCATGTTTTTCTTGTACTGAGGACATCACATCTGGATGCAATTCTCCAGGTGAGGTTTCAGCAGTTCGGAATAGAGGGGTGGAATGATCTCACTCTACACACTGAACATATTTATTGTGATGCAGCCCAGGATATGGTTGGCTTTCTGGGATATGAGGGCATTTTGTTTGCTCATATTCAGCTTACTATCCAACAGTACTCCCAAGTGCTTTCCAGCAGCGCTGTGCTCTTTCTTTACATTCCCCATCTTGAACTGTTAGTAGGGTTTGCTACAACCCAGGTAAAAGACCTTGCACTTGGCTTTGTTGAACATCCTGATATTCTTCTGGACCCACTGCTTGAGGCTGTCTAGGTCTCTCTGGATAGCATACTGTCCTTAATGTTTTATCGACTGAACCACACGGCTTGGTATAATCTGCAGATTTGCTGAAGAAGCACTCAGTCCCACTGTTGATGTTATTAATGAAAATATTAAAGAGCACTGATCCAAGTACAGACCACATGACACCACTCATCACTGATCTTCACCCAGACATTGAGCCATTGACTTCCAATTCTTGGGTACAATATTGCAATGAATTTCTTGTTCACTGAACAGTCCATCTGTCAAATCCATATCTTCCCAATTTGGAGAGAAGGATGATTTGAGAGACCACGTCAAAGACCTTACCCAAATCCTAATAGATAACATCAATGGCACTTCCCTTGCCTATTGATGCAACAATGCCATCAATTTATGCGCTGATGCAGTTACACCATTCTATTTGCTAATTGTACAGTACTGACAAGCAGTTTGTTGCTGGTGTTTCTGTTCAGAGGTATACTTTTGTATAGTTGTTACATCTTGTCCATAAGGAGGGGTAATGGAGGAAAAACAGTGACAAATAAATTTCTTGAATTGCTTTTTAAAACTACTATTTCTATAATGAGTATAAATTATCATAAATTTACATTTACTCTACCAATATATATAGCTTACATTTTTCTATGGAAAGTTTATGGGAATGTTTTTGAAATTTAAGAAATGTTATAATCTTTCTTCATTATTTGTTGTTGTTGGTGGTGGTGGTGGTGGTATTGTTTTCTTCTAGGCAAGAAATGGAGCAAAAAAAAATAGATATCTCAAAATTTGAATATTTTCATTTTACTCTCTTCTTTATACTTTAGTTCTATAAATTCAATCCTGAAAATGAGAGATCTCTCTTGAGAGAATCATGATCACACCAGAATGTAATTTACTTAGAAAAATATTTTCTTTCCTTTGAATCTTTTGTAGAAGGCAATAGCATAAAAAACTAATAATAAAACATTAAAAAAAAGTGAATTTAACATCCATAGTCTATAAGCTGAAAGCATAAAGAAAATGAGCTGCTTTGCACATGATAAAGACATAGAGAAAAAAATTACTTGGGAAAGATTTTAAGTTATTTTACATTCTTTCTAAAATTGTTTCTGAGATTTCTACCAAAAATCATACTTATCAGCAAGCATTTACTCAAATTATACTCACAAAGAATGATTTCTGAATGTATTGCAATGTATTATTGTATTAATGTATAAGTAATGTATTAACTCTGATAGTTTCTTCACTGTAATTTATTTCTATAATAATCCAAATTCCTAACTGTTTTATCACATTGAAAGTCTTTATTTGTTCAAAAGTCGTCAGATGATGACTCATGATAATATCATTGTCACATGAGAAGGAAAAAGAAGTTTAGCAGAAAGCAAACTCCTTTTTGTTCAGGCTTATCCTCAGACATCAGAGGCGCTGAGTGCAAATGAGCTTAGATTCTGAGTGACAGCCAATTTGGAGCTATAGATCCAGTCCAATACAAGAACTACCACGATTACAGATTCACAAATAGTGCACTGTCCAATTCATCTAGTGATGTTGAAATTGGCTCTCATTATTGCCCACACCTAAGGAGTTTGGTCATGCCCAATGAGAACTTTCATGGTTAGCTTAGTGGATAGTGCAGTTTATTGAAGCAACTTATTATTTTCATTGCCAGCAATAAATGCACTGTTTGCAAAGTATATGAGGTTATTTACAAACATGGCAGCACAATTCTCTGCATTTATTATGCATGTATGTATGTATGTATGTATGTATGTATGTATGTATGTATGTATCTATCTATCTATCTATCTATCTATCTATCTATCTATCTATCTATCTATCTATCTACCTATCTACCTATCTATCCATTTAGCTATCTATTTATTTTTGTCATCAGCACACCTGCTGGGGGTGCTATCATACCTGATGCTCCATTGATGAGAATGTTGAGTGGGACTGGAACCAGTATTGATTCCTAGAGTGCATCATTAGTTATTGGTCTCCATCTATACTATGCACCTATACTACTGAAGTTTTCCCACTTGGCCTGTCTGCTTATCCCATTTTCTATCAGTCTCCCTGTCTTCCCATTCAGCCTTGTGCATTAGCAGCTTCTCACAGTAGCCTTGGAAGTTCACAAGTAGAAACTTATCCTTACTGCTATTTATACAACAAAAAAAAACCCTAGAATTGTAGAATTACTGATGTTGGAAAAGACCTCCAAGGTCATCCACTTCAACTGTCCACTTATTATCAGTATTACTCCACAAGACCATGTCCAACCTGAATCTCCCCTGATGCAACTTGAGGCCATAAATAATAATCATAAATACTATCAACAGTGTATGGCTCTAATAATTATCTTTTTTAGAGTGTAATTATGTCAAGATCTTGTCACAATCACTTTCTTATTCTGAGAAATTACCAAACTAGAACTTCTTAAAAAACTTATATTTTATTCAATTGTTCAATATAAATATATAATTTATAATTATGCTAAATTACAATGAAGCTAAAAAGGGGTACTTAAGTCACCTCAAGCTGACTTAAGAGTTGCTTTAGAACTTCTAAACAAGGAAATCAGTATCAGGTAAGCTAATGAACTCTATGACCCAAAGATAACCGTGTTTTCCTTACTCTTTTTAAGCCAAAATGTTGCAAATAAGGTACAAAGATAATTAATTGTGTAAGTATCTATTGAAGATAGTGAGCAGTAATCACGGTGCATTGAATCTGTGGCAGATCACAGACTATTACCCAGTGGAGTTTATTAAAAGGCCAGTAAAATAAATCATTAGGCTTATGTTAATTAATGATTCAGCAAAAACTTAGCCCAGCAGGTGACCAATTTATCTACTTAAGCTGAAGTCCAGCTTATTCCTGCTCAAAATCCATTTTGCTATTATATTATTAAAGAATATATTAAAAGAATTTTAACTAACTATAACAAAATTATTAAGCTTCATTATTGTTCATTAATAGCTATAGTCTATATTTGATTTTAATATAAATTACATTGAAATCTATGCATAGAAATGTAACAACTTACATCATATGCAAATACAATAAATTATAAATCGAAATTTCATATTTAAGAGAGAAGAATAAAACTAAATCAAGTAAAACATATCTACAAAGTCTTACTAGAGAATATAAAGTAAGTATCAAAGTAAATTAAATATAAATCTAAAGGGAGAGGCAAAAGAAACACCTTCTTCAAATTGTTGTACTTATAGCTGGAGGCTTACCCCTACTCCACTCCAATGAGAACATTAAAGGCCTGTGGAATGCAATTAAGAAATGGATGCATAACAAACATATTTTGTTTTAGCATGATTTGTTTTATCTTAATAGTCCTGGAAACTGACTTAATCAGAGAACTAGGATAGTGAAAAGCTATACATACTGGAATTGAATACATCTCTGCTAATGTTTGTTACGGTCGCTGATATATGTTGTAGTTCTTAGATGCTGATAGGTGATGTTGCAGTCAAAGCTCTCAATAACTTATGTGTTACTGGAAGGTGTAGATTAATGAATGGTGTTTACTCAGATAGATGGCTAGTTAGAGGGCAATTACAACTACTATTTTCTGTATTGACTATAGAGTTCATACTTAATTGCAACCTAGCTCTTTTAAAAAAGGACTAAATTCAGTCTCTCAAAGGGACAGAGCAGATGTTGTTTTTTTTAAATCCTTATGTAACTTCAGCTGTACTTTTGAAAAGAGAATTTCTTATTGAAGGACAACACCCCAGAAATAAAGAGAACAGCTGCTTATTTCACTTTCAGCTGCCAAACAGTTTCTGAGTTGTGGTTTGAGCTGCTTCTTAGAAATTAATTTGGTTTGAATTAAAGTTTTGCCATGTTTAAGACTCTCTAAATAACATACCAGAGGTGATATGACTGTAGATATGCATCCAATTTTGTATTTTTTGTAATGATTTTTCAATATATATATATATAGCAGATAAATTAGAAAGGCTGACAAGTTGCACCAGGGATTAGATATCAAGAACAATTTAATTAGAGAGAGGATGATCAAGCATTGAGAAAGGCTGCCCAGGGAATTGGTGGAGTCTCCATCTCTGGATATACTTTAGAGGTGTGTGGATGTGGCACTAAGGAACATGATTTAGTGATGGGACTCTGTGGATCAGGTTAATGACTAAACTTTGATGATCTTGAACGTCTTTTTCAATGTAATCGGTTCTATGAATTTATGTTTCTGTGTTATTTTCTAAACTGTGGTATCTGAAAGTTAGCTGTATTTTCCAAAATAAAATGTGGAGTGTTATTGTACTTCACTATAGCTATGTTTATTTTTTTTTATTTCCTGAGGAATTAGAATAATTCTGTCTTTGGATATTTAGTAAGTTTTGATAGATATATACTAGACTTTTATCTAAAAGAAAAAATAAAATAAGATCCTAACCCCCTCCAATACCTCTTGACAGTATTTTCTGAAAATTTTGAGCAGACAAGCTTTTGGTCTGCATTTCAGCAAAGTTAAGATGTAATGCACATTAAAGTGGAAAGCAAAAGTCATTTGTGATATTGCTTCAACACTGCTGTTGCAAAAACAGTCAGATGCATAGCAATCTTGATATCTAGAGCACAGAATCCATGTGAGGTTCTTAGTGCCTTAGACAGCTTGCTTGTTTATCAAGACCGACTTCTGCTTAGAAAGCTTTTTTAAATTTTTTGCTTGTGAAGAAAATAGAGCAAAGCAAACTTTACCTGGAAGATTTACAGTATCTACACGGTATACTGGGATTTCAAAGCATCCTATAATTCAGAGGCAAAAGTTGTATCTTCTTCCACACAGCTAAAAGAGTAGAGTTTTAAATTTTCCCTATGTGGTATTCTGTGAGCACCTTTTTGTTTTCATTAGCATATTCAAACTGTTTTGGGAAGGAAAACAAGAAATGATACCATTAAGAAAATATCAAGACTGAATCTTGGAACAGGGCATATGTAAATGTATGTACTCTGTTGACTGGAATTTTTGAAATTCAAAACCTAAAATAGTGCTAGACCGAAGGATACAGTGAAAACAGAAGGAAGCACAAGTCCCCTGAACATAACTCTTTCAGTAAGAGTCAGACAAAGACTCATATTTATGTTTTAAATCAATAGAGATCATTGTTACTGACCCATTTGATCCTCTGTAGAACAAATGTTTTAGATTTCCAGAAACTGTTATCCAAATCTCCAAATAAAGTGTATTACATATAAATAGTTTTTGTCTGACAGTTATAGTCAAATTTAGGGTGAAAATAGTCACTTACCTTCACTTAGGGTTGTTTTTTTTTGTTTGTTTGTTTGTTTTCATTTCTCAGCAGCAATGGAAACCAGCTGTTTAATTCCTGTAACTGTCTTCTAGGTATACCAGTTTTTTTTTTTGTTAATTAGTCTAGTTTTCAGTCTTTGTTTTCTGGATTTATGCAATGAATGTCTTGAAATACTAAAATGCTCTAGAGTTACTTTATTTTTTTTTTCCTATTTTTTTTCCCTCTTTCCTCCTTTCCTGTATGGTCAACCACTTACCAGGGTTATTTTTGATACAATTTCTGGGAGGGCTTTCATTCATTGTAATCTTAGTAAAGGGATGTAGGTCTTAATCATCAGGTTTGATCAAGTGGCATCATAGATTATTTTGACTGATTGTGTCACTTCTCATCTTTTCTCTTTTGTTACCAGAATGGATCAGAGACTTCATTCGTCATCTGTTAATATTTCTTGGTAGAGTAAAAACAGTGTCCAGAGATATTCTTCACTTACTATGCCTTTTTTGGATGTTGTGTTTAGTTTAAATTATCTGACTGTTCATCAAATGGATTTGTATATGTAGGAAGAAAATGGTATTGCACAAATGATGTACAGGATTTGTGAATTTTAGGAAAAAGAAATGGAAGAAGAAAAGTAAATCAAGTAAAAGTTGTTTTGAGTTCCCTGATTTTATGAAAATAAATTTTAATTCTCTGGAATAATATTTGGAAATAGCCATGTGTCTCTCCCAGGCTAGTATTTTGCCTCTATGCTGTTAGTGTACTCTGGTGTAGCTTCTTACCCAAAAATCAAAGTACTACAAATTCTTCTATGTTTAGTTATTTCTTGTGCCCAAGTTAACTTCAACAGCCAGTTGTCTCTATACACTGTTTTAAAGCTAATAAAGGGGAAAAAAACTAATGAGATTTTACCTAATAAAATAAATAAAAAACAACCACCTTTTTAATATTCTAAATTTATTTTTATCTAGTTAACTAACAGGAAGTATTTACAGTTTTCATTAAATAATAAAGTTTTTAAAACTATTTAGTTATTAAAATTGTTCTGTAAATACTAATGTGCCACTTATGAGCTTTCAGGATGAGGTGCCTGCATGTAATTTTATTTCAAGGATAAAATTATTGCAAGACATTAGTAATCTGCTGAAGTACTCATAAGCAGTCCTTTAAAATCAATTTATACATAATCCAGAATCAGTCTTTACCTACTTAACCTTTAAAATCTGCAATAATTTCCCTCAAGGGCAATCATCAGAATAGAGATAAATCATAGAATCACAGAATGGGTTGTGTTAAAGGGAGCTTAAAGATCATTTAATTCCAACTCACAAATAAATTTTGTATTTTAATAAACACTGATTTTCCTTTTAAAATTTGCTAGTGAATATATATATTTTAACATGTTGAACTTACATTTTCACAAGGATGAGTATTTTGTATTAAACTAGATATTCATTCTTAAATTACAATGTGCTTGCAAATAACACTGTTTACAATTTTTGTTTCTTTTCTTTTTTCTCTCTTTATTGTCATAGTTTGTATTGAAATATATTTTATTACTCTTTTACATTAAAAGCTGACTACTGGGATTCTTACTGTGGTTTCACCTAGATCTGCATTTTTTTGTTTTGAATTTTTTTTATAGTCCTTATTTTATCAGCTGATTGTCTTGAAACCAGACAAATACATCAAACTCAATAGTTTCTATCAAAGTTACAGCTTCTTAACACTTTTCAAGTCATATAATCTTTGTAGTATTTAATATATAATTTAGAATGATGAATAATATATAATTTAGAATAAGCCAATTAAGATTATTTGATACAAATGGTTTTCTTTTTAACTATTATTTGATACCTACTAAAACTCTTAATAGACAAAAAAATAAAAAATAAAAATCCACAGAAGATATGTCTGCAAATCCTAAATTACCATTTCTCTCATAAAGTTTACATAAAAAATTCACAATCATGGTTTACTATCATGTGAAGTAAATGCATTGGGTTTTTTCCTGCATATGTATGTTTATGAACATGGTAAAAAAACATATGCAGATTAATTTCAAGGTAATTGACTTTTAGATATGCACTGAATAAATAGAAATTATACTAAACGGATTTATCATGTGAAAATTAATGTGCATTTTATTGCTTTCCTAATGGATTCTGGGTGTACCTAGCATCCTTCACTACTGCTCTTTTGAAGAAACTCCACTATCTTTTTTTTTTTGTTACAAAGAAGACTAAAAATCTCCCAGGAAATGTACATGCTGTCTATTGACGCAGATAAGTTCCATTATATATAACCCTAACTTTTAAAATCTATATAGTACATAAGAAAGTAGCATACTGTTATTTATAGTGATGACATTTGATTAGGACAGAAAACTAGACCTCATGCATGTCTAAACAGAGGAAGTTGTTTCCATAGTTGAACTGTCTTTATATATATATATCTATATCTATATATCTATATATATATATATATATATATACATACATATATATATGTATATATAATTACTGTTCTTTTATTTGTTTGGTAGCATTTGACTATAAGATAAAGATCCAGTACCTGAGCAGGTGGCCAAATAAATAAATAAATAAAACGATGTCTCTAATTTCCAGAGAAAGGCTAAGAAAGCATTTTTTAGAAATTATTTCCCAAAATCAAATACATAGCTCCTAAAACATAATCAAAGCAAATACAAGGATTTATATTTTTCTATCATTTCTTTGGATTTGAAGTTGTTGTTTCCCTGTTCTCTAGATACAGTCTGCATTGTCCAGAAAAGGCCAGGAGGCCTTAACTCCACCTTGTGAGTGACACAGGCAGTCTGGTAATAACAGTCAAGGAGAAAGCTGAGGTACTTAACAATATTTTTGCCTCTGTTATCTCCAACAAGTGCTCACCACACAGCCCTCAAACATTTGGTTTGGTAGTAGAGGATCAGGGAAGCAACATCTGCCCCACTGTAAGTGAAGATCAGACCTGTAACCACCTAAGGAACATAAACATCCTCAAGTCCATGAGTTCCAACAAGATACACTTCAGAGTCCTAAGGGAATTGATAAATGCAATTGCAAAGCCACTCTCAATGATATTTGAAAAGTGGCAGTCAGGTGAATTCACTGGTGTCTGGAAAAAGGGTAGCATCATGCCCATTTTTTAAATAATATAAGATAGGTGACCTTAGGCATTACTGACCTTTCAGTCTCACCTCTGTGCCTTGGAAACTCATGGAACAGATCCCTCTGGAAGCTGTGCTAAGGCTCAAGGAAGACAGGGAGGTGATAAAGGAGAACAGCATGGCTTCACCAAGGGCAAATCCTGCTTAATCAACCTATTGGCTTTCTATGATGGTGTCACTACATCAATGGGCAGGGGAAGAGCCACTGATGTCATCTATCTCGACTTCAGTAAGGCCTTTGACATGATATCCCACAACAACCTTCTCTCCAAATTGGAAAGATATGGATTTGATGGGTGGACAGTTCAGTGGATGAAGAAGTGGCTGCTGGATTGGGTGCAGAGAGTGGTGGTCGATGGCTCAATGTCTGGATGGAGATCTGCGACAAGTGGTATCCCACTTGATATGAGGCTGATACTCTTTAGTAATTTCATCAAATGACATCAACAGTGGGGTCGAGTAAACCCCACTGAATTTGCTGATGACTTCAAGCTGTGGGATGCAGCCAGGACATCAGAGGAACAGGATGCCATCCAGAGGGACCTAGACAGACTTGAGCAATGGGCCCAGGTGAATCTCATGATGATCAACAAATCCAAACACAAGGTTGTGCATCCTTGTACAGCAGCTAACCCCACAACCACCTCTCCACAGCTTCATATACTTCTTCATGCCTAATTAATGACAACTTTCCTGCCTATACCCCCATCCCCTGCCAGCAAGCCATAATGGTGGTTGCTCTTTCCTGCTAAATTGTGAGGTGCACATCATCACTCAACAACAACCAAACATCAGTATTCTATTAACAACCTCAAACTAAAAACAGAACTGTGTCATGTGCAAGCCTGCTGAGAGTGTACTCATTCCCACTCTCCATGTCACCAGAGAAGATGTTAAACAGGGCCCACCCCAATACTGACCCTTGAGAAATTCTCCCTGATCTTCTGAACATCTAACTGTTGACTGCGTCTCTTTCAGTGCAGCCATCCAGTCAATTCCTTATCCACAGAGTATTCCACCTGTCAAATTAATGTCTCTTCAATTTGGAGATGAGGCTGTTGTGTGAGACTATGTCAAACAGTTTACATAAGTCCAGGTAGAAGATGTTAATTTCTCTTCCCTTAAGCACCAGTGCTGTGACACTTTCACAGAAGACCACAGAATTTGTCAGGCATGATTTGCCCTTAGTGGAGCTATATTGGCTATCACTAATCTCCTCTTCGTTTTCCATGAACTAGAGCATGGTTTTCATTTGGTTTGTCTACTAAGAAGTCTACAGAGCTAAATGAGCATGACATTTGAGGGATTGAGGAAAATTTCGTTATCTTCTGTTTTGAAGGGAAAGCAGTGCTCCCTTAGGATATGGGGTAGTATTTCTGAAATGAAGAATGGGGATTCAGACTGTTTTTCTGTATTAATAACAGTAATAAAATAATAATAATAATAATAATAATAATAATAATAATAATAATAATAATAATAATAATAATAATAATAATAATAATAAAAAAATAACAAAAACAAAACCAAAATATCTCAGCTGTCAATTTTTTTCATTAGGATTTATATATTAATACAAACAAACAAATGAAAAAAACTATGCAAGCATTTGAGTTGTGAAAATCAAACTCTATAACCTGGAGTTAGGTTATAAAGCAGCTATGCTTATTCAGCACTATGCGCACATGCTGGGTGCAAGGGGGGTAACCCCACCTAACTTGCACACTGAAGAAAGAAGCAGCTATGTTTTTAAAGACATAAGGTATATATATTCATTACATTTCCAAGAATTAGTAGCAATTATTGCAATCAGTTCTAAGAAGTCATTTCCATACGCACTGCCCTGAATTCCTCTGGGTGGGCCACGTGCAGTGCCTCCTGGTAGTCATGGGCAAGAGTTCCAAAGGCAAAGGTCATGAGTCTTCCTTGCCTTGCACTTTTCACCTTGCTACAGTTGAGGAAGTTGATCCAGTTTCATCTGGTTGCTGACTGTCTGTAGTTTGCAGCCCTCTTGTTTTTGCTTACCATCCATCCCAAACATCCTTCCTGCTCAGTCTTAGGCTCTGTTTTAACCTGTTCTTGTCTCACATTCCTCAATAAATTTAAAAGGGGAAAAAAAAGACTACCACATTTTCTTAACAGAAATTATGAGGAATAACCTAACATTTTCTTGATTTTGGTAGATTCCTTCCTTTTTCAGATATTAGTGATTTTTTTTTCTTGCTCTTAGACATGTATTTAATGATATTGTTCACAAAATGCAATTTAACATAGTAATTCTTCTTAAATAATTGTCTTGCAATTCTTCATTTCTGATGCTTCTATTTACCCTTGCTTTATTTCCCACTTCTTTTGTTACCTGTGTTGCTTTAAATATTTTTACCTCAGTAAATTTTGTCTCTTCTGTCTGAAACATCTCAGCCTCACCCTCAAACCTAGAAGTCCCATATTCATTCATTCACAAACATTAGTAAAATTTTTATAATGGTGCTTTCTAAATAAATAAATAATGACAATAGAAATAATAATAATAATAATAATAGTACTAATAATAATAGTACAAAAACAAATCATCATATGGAAAGAGTATTAAAATTAACTTTGGTAGAAGAACCTCTATTGTTATAGACAGAAGGAATCCATTCAGGAAAGTTGATATGTAGTTTAGAACCAGCTTACTATCAATATGAGGAATTACGTGCAATTTTTGAGCTGGATGATCAATACATGCCACATTAATTCATTTCTCCTACATGTTGCTACCTTTACTTTGCTGGAATTACTGATATCAATCTTGGAAGTAGTAATGAATCTCAGGTCTAAAGAAATGCAATAATTTTGAAGCCATGCCAGTAAAATTTCCTCAGAGAAAATCCATCAATAGACTTCTAAACATGGTTTAATCTAGAAAAGTAATGGTAATGCCAGCACTTATTAATCTTCATCATGGATGAGTTTTAAAATGCTCATCTTGTTCTTGTCATTGAGTGAGAGTTTAGCTTAATCTTAGTAAATACATGACTGTTTTGTTCTTATCTGTGTTTGCTCATCATTTGTCAGAGGATAAATGAGGAACTGCTGGATTCTTATACATTTCTTTCTTTACTTCCGCAAGTCGGACAACTGATAAGGAGCCACTATGGTCATGGCAATGTTCTGAAAATACAGCATTTTTATAAGGCGGGCTTGATATCAAGTTTACTGAAAACAAAACAAATTATTTTTGTCATATTGTTAACTTCATCATGCTTGGTTTTTATTCTGCAAAAATATTTTGTTTTATTTCAGCAAAAAAATTAAAGAGATTTAAAATGCACAGACAGAGAAACCTCTATTTCCTCTAAGATACTGAACTGAAATTAGAGATTTCTCTGCTATCACTCTTTTTTACCAAAATATTTGGTACTTTCTTATAAGTCCATAAAGCCTGCAATGTAATTGCAAGATACTGATCAAGTTCATTAGTTAATATTATTAATACAATGGTTTTCTTGCTGTCCTGACATATTGACATATATAATTTTAATAATTTTTCAAAATATATTTTTACCTGTTTTGATCAACAGTTGTACTGACCTCGTCTTCATTAATTATTTATTATTCACACAATTTTATTTTTTTCTTAACAGCACTGTAAAAATATGGATGTCAAAATTTGGTTATTCAAAAATTAACATTAATCTAATTGCACTCTTACTACACTTAAGGCATTGTGCTTTCTTCCTGGCTTCCTAGTTAGTAAATTTTTGTTTGTTTCTTTGTTTGCTCATTCTTCCTAAATTACACCATAAAATATTAATCTGAGAAACTGTGTTATCATACACCACACACATCAAAGAGGAGCATGGAGTCAATATGATTTAAAAAAAATCCTTAAAACCACATTTATTTTACATAGATTTTAAAGTTGCATTTAAAAAATAAAATCAACTTTATATATTAAATACTGTGACTGGCTGGAGCAGCAGCAGCACTTTGTCAATATTAATGGAGTCAGATTCTGCCAGTTTTAATCTCTTTACTTTTTGGGTCAGTTGGGTCATTCCTTCAGTTTTAGCCAGTGTAACAAGTTTAAGTTGAATAAAAATTTTTTAAAATATGTCCCTAGGGAACTTTTGCCTTACCTAAGTTATCACCATTAACCCCTACCTCTTGTTTTCCCTTTGTTTCTCTTCTTGCATTTTGTCATAGAAATTTAGACCAGTTATTTAAAGTACTGAACATCTGTACAGAGTAATACAATCACAAAAGCAAAACGAAAATCCGATCATTTATTTTCTGCTTTAACTTTCCTCAGTCACATTGTGCTGGAAGTTTTGGGAAGAAAAATTTATGTCCTAGACCCATACTATCCATGCTTACACTACCTAATGTTCTCACGTCTGCTGATGATAACCATGGCAGGAGTGTTTCTTTTGTTCCTGTTCCCTTTTTGTTTATTTAACCAATGTAGCGACAAGATACAGTGGGTTTATTTTGGTTGCTTCATGTGCAACTATCTGTGGACGTACAAAATACTTAATTCTTTTTTTCAATCTGCTTTGCAGTCTGTAGTCCAGGTTATATGGAAGAAAAATAAGGTTCCTCAAAGTGCTTTTCTGTTAGTGAAACATCAACATATCTTTCATATGTCCTATAGTGTATGCAATCACAATAGGAACTTTTCCATTTGGCCTTGTAATAAATTCTTATCATCATAAGAAATTACACTCAATATCTAAGATAACAATTACCATAATTAAATGGAGAGCTGAAGCTTTCAGGAACATATGTGTCCATGTATGAATTCATATGTATGTATTCGTGCTTTACCAATGCTTTCCTAATGTGACCATCATCTCTCTCTCCCCTCTGGCCTCTTCGATGCAGTCCAGGATATTGTTGGTCTTCCAGGCTGAAAACACACACTGATGGCTCGTGTTAAGATTTTATTCTCCAGGACCCCTAAGTCCATCTTTGCAGGTCTGTTTTCAGTGAGTTCTTCTTCCAGACAGTAAGTATATCTGCAATTGCTCTGACCCATGTGCAGCACCTTACATTTTGCAGTGCCGGAGCTCATCATCATGAGCAGGGAATTGATCATCTCACCATACTCAACACTGGTGAAACTGCATCTTGAGTACTGCATTCAGTTTTTCACAATAAGAAAGACATCAAGACCCCACTGTGTGTCTGGAGAAGGCCAAGAAAGCTGGTGTGGGTCTGGAGCACAAGTCTTATGAAGAATGGCTATGGGAACTGGGATTGTTTAGACTGGAGAAGAAGCTCAGGGGAGACTTATTGCTCTGTACAACTACCTGAAAGCAGGTTGTGGCAAAGTAGGAGTTGGTGTCTTCTCTCCCATAACCAGTAACAGGACTAGAGGGAATGACCTCAAGTTGCACCAGGGGAAATTCATGTTGGACATCAGGAAAAATTTATTCTCCAAAAGACTGGTTAGGCACTGAAACAGGCTGCCCAAGGAAGTGTTGGAATCTCTGTCCTTGGAGGTATTCAAGAACTGTTTCCATGTTGTACTAAGGGACATAGCTTAGTGAAGAAATATTTGTAGTAGGTAGATGGTTGGACTGGATGACTTTGGAGGTTTTTGCCAACTTTAGTGATTCTATGATTCCATGGTTAGTTTAACATGGGCCAACTTTTTTTCAAATCTGTCCATGTCCCTTGAGCTAGCATCTCTTCCTTCTGTCATAGCAACTGCACTGCTCAGCTTGGTGTTGTCAGCAAATTTGCTGAAGGTGCACTAGATTCCACTATGTGTCATGTTTTTATCATTTTTGGTATTGGTATTCCACATCATAACATCATGTAGTGCATTTAGAGTTAAAAACAAAACAAAACAAAACAAAAAACCCAGAAACACGTAAGAATGCAAAGCATCGCACAGTCCTCTAGAGAATGTAGTTCTTCTTCTCTTTTGAGACAGGTATACCTGGAACTATGCTCTTGGGCTAGTGGTTAGGAGCCGGCATTCTCACCGCCGCGGCCCGGGTTCAATTCCAGGACAGGAATACCCAGAATGCAGCTGAAGCATTAACTCTTTAACTCTAAACTTGAATAGTCACAGCTAGAGGGTTGTGGTCACTGGCTCCTCATCCAGGTGGAGACCAGTGATGAATGATGTCCTCAAGGGGTCTGTCTTGAGATCAGTGCTTGTCAAACTCTTTGTCAATTACATAGATGATGGGATTGAGTATACTCTAAGTGGATTTGCAGGTGACATCAAGCTAAGTGGTACTGTTGACACAAGAGAAAGAGGGGATTTCACTCAGGGAGACCTGAACAGGCTTGAAAAGTGGGTCCTTGTAAACCTAATGAGATTCAACAAGGTCAAGTAGATGGTTCTGCTTGTGGGTCAAGGTGAACCCAGACATATGTACAAACTGAGAACTCACTGAGAGCAGCCCAACAAAGAACTTAGGGGCCCTGGTAAATGACAAACTTAACATGAGCCAGCAGTGTGTGCTTGCAGCTCAGGAGAAAAATGGTGTATTAGACTGCATAAAAAGAGGTCTGGCCAGCAGGGTGAGGGAGGTGATTGTCCCATACAGCTCTAACTTTGCGAGGCCCCATCTGGAGTACTGTGTCTAAGACTGAGGCTTTGAGTATGGACTAGGCACAAAGAAGAAGTGCCATGAAGATTATTAAGAGTCATGAAGTATTAAGGGAGCTGGTATTGTGTAGCTTGGAGAAGAAGAGTCCAAGGACACATCACTGTGGCCTTCCAGTACTTGAAGGGAACTTATAGGCAGAAAGGGTTCCGAATTTTTCGTGGTCTAATGGAGATAGCACAAGGGGGAGTAGCTGTAAACTAAAAGAAAAGAAATCTGGGTTAGATTTTAGGAGTAAAAAAAAAAAAAAGACAGTTCAGCATATGTATGTATGTGCTGAAACTCTTTTTATAGCAATGGCTAAGTCCTTTTAAAAGTGGAATAGCTTTGTTTATAAATATGTACCTCTGTCTTTCACTAAAGGCAATATTCACAGTGTGTGAACACTACAGTCTTTGTTTTCATGATTCAAGTAAATTTATCATGTTTTCAAATATTTTATTATATTTGAACTTGTAAAAGCTGTTTATGTGGAAGAATAGATTTTCTCTGGGCTTTTTTAATCTATTCTTAACAACATAAGTTGTACAATCAAAGGCAAATGTAAAGCTGCATTTTAACTAACTATTGTCTGAAAATTAACAGTATATGCATCTTACAGTTTTGAATCTTTCCTATCATTGGGAATTCTAGAGCAGGTTTATAACTTGTTATTTTCAGTTACACACTTGTAGGTCAAGAACATTGAGAAGCAGCAGACTAAACCACATAAAAAAATTATTGAAAATATTGTCCAGTGAATTATTACTAACAGTTATGTAGTAAAATTATGTAATTCTCCAGGGCTATGCAATGCAGCAAACAGCTTGACTGATAGTTTCTGTTTGGTTTGAGGCTTTCCAGGGAAATGAATCTTAATGTCCTCTTTGATCTGTATATGCAACAAACATTCTCAATTTGATTGTCTATTCTTATTGTTTTACATACATACATAGCTCAATATAATTGCAGTGAGGAACTTTCACAGATCAACTATTTATTTTGCAAATAAATTCAGTTTACAGTTTGTCATTCATATTGAAAGAAGTTGTATACTGTGTATGGAACAAGATTGTAATAAATTAGACTAATGAAATGATCATGTTCACTGTATTTTTACTGAGCAAGTTAAAATTGGACTAATTCTAGCTTTGGACAAGACTTGCACTTAATTTCCTCTGGAATGATCAGAACTAAATAGGATTTCTCCACATTTCTCCACAAGAATTCTACTGAAAACAACCTGAGATTTTCCTTATATTCTAGGAGCTAAGTGTATTCTGGGCACATTGCCAGTGTTGGTTTTGCAGACTGTCAACCGTTTATGGGCTGTTTTGGCCTGGTTCCATGACTAATGGGGTGGGGGGGAGGGGGTAAGGACCCATGCCCCAGGAAAAAGGAAGGGGAAAAAAGGGAAAGTGTATGGAGATGGACCTAAAAACAAAACAGATGCAACAATCTGAGGAAGAAAACTAATTTACTAAATAAGATATCAAAATGCAAATTAACACAATATAATACAATATAATTGGAATTGAAGCTAATAAATCAAATATAATGAGAGAGTGTTCAATAGCCAAAGGCCTTACTCTAACTCTGAAGGTAAGATGGCTAGGGAGCACACAGACTGCCAAGATGAGCAGAAGAAGGTGAAAGGTAGGATAGGGTTTGTCTCATGACATGTGAACAGCTTTATCTTTCCCTCTGAATGCAAAACAGAAACAAAAAGTAGCTCAAACTCCTCTGGCATACGTAGTTCTTCTCTACTGAGAAGGGTATAACTTGGAACTATCAATGATCTTTGTGACTGGAGCATTACCTCTTTAACTCCCAGTGCACTTCATGATGTTATGATGTGGAATATCAATAACAAAAAATTATAAGACCATGACACAGACTCAAGACTAGCATAGTATGTATATCTATCTGAGTCTTGATAATGATGCAAACATATGACATACAGAGAGATGTAGAGAGGAATAACAGAGATAACATGAAAGTCAGAAGGAAGATATAAAAAACGTCATTTTCCTGTAGAAGTAATGGTATGGTAACTGTAGGGAGATTAGGTTTCAAGATACCTTGGAAGCAAATTTGAATGAATTATGAGAGGCTAAAATTTCCTGAAGTAACTGATGAAACAAAAACTTCTGTAGACCTTCTTATACATTTGTCTAGAAATACAATTTAAGTAATACTGGGGAAAATGTATAGGTTTTGGATGACAATTTTAATTATTATTTAATTTATAAGATAAATAGAAAAACAGATATGAGTGTACAACACATAATGCAGGAAAATGCATACTTTCATATCAAGTTTTGTTGTTTCTATTGACTTTTGCCTGCAATTTTAAAAATAAAGGAAATAATTAAATTTAATGTTTTTTGTTTGTTTATAATGAGAAGTCCTATAAGAATGCTTTCTACCTGCCTCTAGAGTCTCAGTCCAATTTTTTCTTTTTGCAGCTTTTCCAACATTTTAAATCTTGATTTCAAAGGGAACTTGATCTGGTCTATTGACCAATTATTTTATAAGGTGTATGTATTTAAGATAAAGTTTTATTGTTAATTTCTTTCCCCACTTGATCAGTGGTAAGTCTTAGGCTTGTAATTGGGCAAACATACAGAAAATACTGCTTCCATATTTTGCGTTTTCACTCCTCTGATCACTGATATAAAACAGTCCATAAATGCATGCAGGAATTCGGCAGATATTAAACTGAGCTGCACAACACATAGAAATGCTGGTTACCTGTTAAGTTTATAATCAGAGTATAATTGCAGAATTATAGGAGATTCTTTGAAGCTTAATTTACCCTTTCAGATTCATCTCTGAGTTTATTCCAGTCTAGAATTCATTCTGGAAGCAATTACTAGCTATATTTTTTAGCCTTTGACCTACATCAATGTTATTATTTTATGGTTAGTTTCATCAGATGTACTCCAAATGACAGTGGATAAAGATATAGGTTGAGATGTTTCCATTTTCTCTTTTTTCCTTAGTTCAACTGTGTCGAGCCACAACTCATATAAGCTAAGCGTGCATCTTTTTTTTTTTCTTACATATCTTTAAGTTTTATTGCTCTTGCTGAAAGGGGAAAAATAGATCTACAACTAGATTTATAGTATCCCAGATACCTGAAATTGAGGACAATTATAGATAAGTGAATTTGCAACGAATGTAAGTGTGCTGCAAATAATAAAATGGATACAGAGAAGATTCATTTACATTCAAAAGTGGTTCCTAATGCTATCAGCTTTCTCCTGATCTTTTCTATTGTCTTGCAACATTCAAAAAAAGAAGAGTTTTTAAAATTGCTCTATAGCAAATGTAAACAATTGCTATATAAGTATGATATCAAGTTTTTCAGTATTTTTCAAACTATACATGAAAGATAGAGCTTCTTTCAAGAAATTAGCAATATGATACAGAAATAGAAAATTAATAAGAGAATGAAATTAATTCATTCAAAAATTCAAAAGTAGGAGCTTTTTATTCTATTTTTTATTTATTTTAATTTTTCTGCTATGAAATTCTAACTGGTGAATCTGATTCTTTAATCGTAACTGAAGTGTCTTCCTGTTACACACCTCTGAAAGTTTCCAGAGTATGTGTATTCTCAGAGATGGAAGAGCACATATCCTCACTATGGGAGGTATCCACTTGTGTTTGTCTTTCTGTTAGAATCCATGAAAATAGTAAACTTTAAATGAATATTTGGCATTTATGGTAAGATCATTCTGTATGAATCAATTTGAAAGAAAGGAGGGAAGCCCAACTCTAGAAATATAGTTCTAGGATACATCATTCTGGTCACAGAAAAAGAAACTTCATTGTTAAAACATCTTCTAGTCTCTTCTCAGATTTATCTCGGTAGATAGACTTAGTCATACTTTTGTTCAATTGCAACGACAGACTGGTATCACTATGTGTTGTGGTTAAGGCATCTACTTGATACCAAAGTGGCCAAATTTGCCTTCTTACTCTGAGTTAATGTATTTCATCTCCCTGAAACATTCTTTATTGCTTATGTGAACCTTCAATAAATATTCATGACTGCTTGTGCATGTATTATGATTATAGAAATATTTTAGGATCAAAATATTTGCAATCTGGGACCACAAATTTTGTTGTTGTTGTTGCTGTTGTTTTTGATCTCTTTCTTTCCATTCTTCTCACCCTCCTTAAGTGAATTATTCTAATCTGTTTGCTAAGAACACACTGAAGTAAATCCACATAATCCATAAAGACAAGTTTTGAAGAGAAAACCATGTTCTGAGGAGAAACTTTCTGGCTAGGTATCAAACAGCATTTTCGTCTTGATCAAAGAACAAGAGAATGTTTGTATTCTGCAAGTCAGCGCATAAGGGAACAAAAACCTTTAAAAGCTACCTTGAAAGGTTTAAGTAAGAAGTGGTATTAAAACTGTTCAGATTGTTTACATCATCCAGAATTCTGGTTTAAAACAATAGAAGCAGAATCAATTTTCAGACAAGTAACAGTGAACTATATTAGGTCACATTAAACAATTGTTCTCCTCTACTTGTTGGGATGACATCTATGTTACTCTACTAAATTGGAATTTGATTTGATTTGAAACAAAGATTATGACAAATAGAAGTTTCATTTTTGCTATTTGAATGTAAGGAAGAAAACAATCATGGATTATCCCCATTAGTCAGGCAATGGGGGAAGAAATACAACATTATTTTCCTTTTTAAATTATTTTGGACAGGCAGAGAGGTAAAGATTGCAGGGAGGTAAGTATTCATAAAGCATTCAAAAATAAATGATAAAAATAAAATCTTGAAAAAAAAAATCTTGAAAATATTTCTTCCTGAAAAAAACATTTTTTATTATAAATGCTTTGTGATTTCAAGTGGCCACTACAGTAACAGAAGATATTCAAAATAAGAGGAGGGATAAAAATCTTTGAAACAGAAACAAAGGGATTAAAAGCAAAAGCTGTAAAAAAGTCCAATTGATTTATTCTCTAAGAATTTTCATAAAAAATAATAAGAAATATATATATTGGTCCATAACTGAGATAAAGGAATAAATATCCTAAATGCTTATTTCTGTTCTTTTTGTGTTGTTTTTTAGAATCTGAGATGAAGCTAAGCAAAATAAATACCATTACCAAGACACTAGCTGGAGTGAATGAAAAAGCTGGTATTTTATGTAGACACTGGTTACCTATCTGTATTTTATTTCTAGTGTAGATTGCCTATACTGTTATTAAAAGACAGTAGGGTCAGTCTGCTACCTTATTTACAAAGTAGCAGTTGAAATCTGTTAAATCGTTCAAATGAATATAGTTAACATTTAAAAGGAAGAAATAGAAGATGTCTGAATGGTACTGGGGGAGCAATCAGCAGCAGTACCTAGTCTTGCTTGAAGCAGTATCTACTCTTGCTTGAAAAGGAAAGTTGATCTCTAACTCCCTCTCTTCAACGGGACAGGGGGAGAAAATAGAATGAAAAAGCTGAGGGGTCAAAATAAGGACAGAGTAAAAACAGACTTGACTTGGTCCACCCCTGCAGCCCTCTTCCAAAACCTTGTCATGCACCCCCAATATAACATCTTAAAATTTACAAGATATATATGGAAGGGATTGTAACAGAAAGTCAGAGAATAAAGCTACAAGTAGAAGGGGTGAACAGAAATGGAAACAAAAGGGTGATTTAGTATCAGTATCATTTTTTTTTCCTGTAAGAAATACAGCATAATCATGATTTACACTCTGCCTGCGCAAAGCCCTGAGGTAAAGAGAATTTGCAACACTGAGGAAAGGCCACTGAGAGTGTGGACACGAGAGATCACAGTATTACAACTGATCATACTAGACATTCAGATGGAGAGCCAGCAAAGTTTAAAGCAACGCAACTGGTGCAGAAGTTGTTCTTCTTCCAATATGTGTTTATGCTACATACTACTCATCCTTATAGGCTTGAGAAGAAGTCTGTTCAGTAGCACAAGTTATTTAATTGATACATCAATAATTAAATAGTATTATTTTGTCATTTAGCTGCTTTTATTAAAGTTCATGTAAATTATTTATATAAATTATTTGACAATTTAATTATAAAATTATTTTTTTGCTTTACCTGTCTTCATTATCTCTTTTAGCTAGACTCACTTTTTTTAATGTTCAATTTATCTAACAATTAAGATATTTTTTTTTCCTTTTGTGTTCTAGATAAATGCATTTACCAATAAAGTTGAAAGAAAGAGGCAAAGACAAGGAAATGTAGAAGAAACTTGTTTTACCTTCAGGATAAAAGCAGCTCTTCTGTGTTGACAGAGCTACTTTTAGGAACTTTTAATGAGGCTGCAATGGTGTGCATGTATTTGCTCTCTATTTGTTTTGGCAGTTATTCTGCTTTATGAATATTTTTTTCAGCATGCTGTGAAGAAGGAAGATAAAAGGCATTTACAGTCTTTTATAAAAGTAACAGCTACCTATTTTCTGGTTAAAATAATATGCATGTTGTAGTCTAGAGTCTTAAAAGAAGGAAGTTTGTAAAACACTTTAAAGCATGCAGTTAAAAATAAGAGAACATTTAATGTAAGATTTGTGGAGAGATGTTTTTGATTTCTTTGTGTGCTGACTACAACTTTTCATTTAATGTTGCTTCATTGTAATTGTTTAAATAATTAAGAATGATTAGTGGACGGTGAAAAAAAATATCAGTGTTCTGAATAATTTGTCTTCACTTCTGGTACTAATTCAAAGGGATTAATAAATTTCAAGTGACAAATCTCTTGGAGAGGGAGGTGAGAAAGATGATCAAAAAGGTCCCTGTATTGCATATGGATACTGACAGCCTTTGCCAAACTCTAATACCAGCACATGCTTTTTGTCTGTTACTACCTAGGCTAACATCAGTCTATGTCTATGTCACTCCTAACCGCTTACCTTTATTTTCCACCCCAAACCAGAAAGCAGGGTCTCTTATTTCTTCTGCTGTGTCTCCCTGTATTTTCCTTCCTGGGCTTCTATTCCTAGATGTTCTTCTCGGACAAGAATCTAGTTGCAACAATTGACTATGTATTTCTTTACTCAGAGTCTCCACAATGGTTGGCAGGATTTATTCATAAACCGCCTGAAAGTAGCTTACATACATACATTATACTGTGGTTTGAGATTGATGCATTATATAATCAGTCTCTGGACAGTTTTACTTCTCTGCTTCATGTCCCTGTACAGGAAACTTCAAGTGCGGAGATATTCTTCATTGTACTTTCCAGGTGTCTGCTTCTTCAGGCTTCACGTTTCCTTCTACAGTGGATAAATTCAAACAAAATGCCTAAGAACAAAAAGAAGAAAGAAACATTCTAAGATTGATTCTTTGTACTCATTTTCAATATGTACTTAAGATTATGGTTTTTTGAATGTAGCACATATCTTTCTTCAAAGAAGAATAAATTTTCACTGAGAGTTAATCATGGTCAGGAAGACTGTAAGCAGTAGGCAAAACTGACACTTCGAAGAGAAGCATGCTGAATTAGATTCGGCTTTTCTCTGTGCACATCTATATCTACATGGAAAGAGTTAATGAGTGAGAGTATATAATAAAGAGTGAGACTCACCTTTACTGATGAGGCTTACTTCTGTTTCCAACACAGACAATTCCTGAGAGCCCCCAGTCACTGTAGAAATATAAATCAATTCTGTCTCTTTATAACTAGAGGACATTCGAGTGCACTATGCACCTGTGTCCACCATTGCCTTATATTTTTGTGGTTTTAATGTGCCAGGCCATTGAATCCACACAGTCCATCCAATACACTCTATTATCCCTTTGTCTCCCACCTGGCTAGGGGCAGGGCCTCTCTATTGGTTACCTGCAGTGACTGGATCAACTGGTGGTTGATCTGTGCTGTAATTCTCTCACCTTTGCTCGTAGTGCAGGAGTGGGGTTTTTATGTCATTCCTTCATGTAAGTAACTCCACAGAGCAGCATGCAACATAGATTTACTGCCATCATTTGCTCAGGCAGGGAAGCATTAGCCTTTGATAGCTGAAGCTTTAATCAGTTTGATCAGCTCCTTCAGCAGATTCTCTTCATCATCCTGGTCTTTATCGGTTGTTTCTGATACTGCCATGCATCCCTATTAATCTCTAGGGATAATTCCTCCAGTATGCCTTCCTGTCTCTTCATTTTATCTAGTCTTTCTGCTACCTTTGATGTGGCTGAAATAGAAGCGTGTGATGGAGATAATTTTTGTTCGAAGTTTTGAAGTGTAATAATCAGTTCAAAAACTAGGGGTCTTCTTTTTTGGTTCTCTTATCTACCTAATGTCATTATAGTGCACTAGCATACCTTTTCAGTGCTGTTCTTGAGAGTTTCTGCCAAATATTGGGTATGCTCAAAACTGTCTTAGGATGTCAGTCCTGGTATGGATCATTAGAAACAAACGTTGGATCATAGAACATTTCCACCACGGCTGCTCCTCTCAAATATTGGATACCTTTCTCAACAGTATTCCATCTTCTCATCTCAGGCTCCAGGTCATCTTTGTAGGGATGTCTTTCCTTTACAGCTAATAACATTTGTTCCCAGAGTGACAACTGTTCAGACATCTACCAATCCCTCCATCAACAGCTGGATCTTGGACAATGTTTCCTAGTTGGAAACAGCTTTGTTACCATCTAGGGACATGCTGCTGGCCCCATTGTCTCAACACCAAAGCAACCAGGTGACCATAGTTTCATCCAGACACCATATAAACTCCTTTCTAGAGCCTTGGATTTCAGTCATTTTCAGGGACAATGAATAGTGGTATCAGTGACTCCATCCTCCTCACTCTTCTCTTCATATCTCTTAGTTTTCTCAGTTGCCTTTCTCAGTGATAGTGGTCTGGGGGAAAGGCTCATCACCTGGATCTCCCTCTTCTTCCTCCACTTCCTCTTTCCATTTTATACACGAGGACACTTGTTTCCATTTCTGGCCTTCCACAGGGGAAACTGACATTGATACTGGTGCTTCCTATGGTCGGTCAGTTTTGACTTGGAGGTTTCCCCCTTTGGATAGGATCTCAATTTGGAAACTCTCTCTCCATAATAGTATTATATAAAGCTCAGTAAACACAAGCCAAGCCCCAAATAAGCCATTCCTTCTCAGATCTTTCTGAGCTGCACCATCCCTTACTCAAATATTCGCTTAGTTTCTCAGGATCCCATAGGTGTTCAAGAGTAAAATCCCATGGCTAAATCAAACAAAGAGAGAGTAATATCCAAAATATGAGATCTTATGCTGTAGGAGACCGAGAGAGAAAGTGCACAAGAGTGAGAGGCTGATGACAGGCCAGGGGCTTGACCCCTCTTCCTCTGCCTGCCAGAACAGTAACTCTTTAGCTTCCATTGTTTTACATGATGTTCTGATTTGGAGTACCGATAACAAAAAATCAGAAAACCACCATACTTATTCTCTCCTTTATCACTTTTAGCTTGACTCTGGAATTAATAGTATACATTTTAACTGAATATCATTTGAAAAACAAAATTAACAACATAACATCATTTTACCATTGAGATTCAGAAGCTTTTAAAAAAATTTAAAAATTCACTTTAAAATTGTTTAAGATTAGCTATGATGAATATGAAAATAGGATACATTTGTAAACATAAACTAAAGCTTTTCATAAGATCATAGAACAACTTATGTTGGAAAGTACCTTAAAAATCTAGTTCTAACCTCCTGCCATGGAGGGTGCTGCAAGTCACTAGATCAAGCTGCCTAGGAGTCCATCCAACCTGTCTTTGAATGCCTTCAGGAATGAGTCTTCTGTGGGCAACCTATTCCTCATCACACTCTGAGTAAAGATTTTCTTCCTAAGATCTAATCTAAAAACTTCCTTCTTTTACTTTAAAAATATTCCCCCTTGTACTACCACTCTCAGGCCCTGTAGATAAATCATACTTGATTCTTGTGTAGTTTTAGGTCAGATGAAAAGATCCTCACCAGACACAAGTTCTCTAGATAAAATACCTTAAGTAATGGAAGAACAAAGTGATTGCCGCCCACTACTTGGGCTCCTGTGAGGCCCAGTCTGGGGCCTCTAGCACAAAAAAGATGCAGAGCTCTTGGAATGGGTCCAATGAACCCTGTTGTCTGTGCTAAAATCAATTCAGCACTGTACACCTGATTCTTTTCTTTTTGCATCTGGGCTCATTTATGTGTCCCACATTCATGCTGAGTGAACTCTAGCTGCACCTGCTTGACTTTCTGTTCGGTGGCATGGACCACTTTCTGTTTGAGAGAGGCTGTCCAGAACTCTAGAACCTAGTCTTACCATCTTTACTCTTCAGGGAACTTGTCTGTGGGAAATGTCAGCCAGATTCAAGAACAAGACAAAACTTCTGTGCTTCAAATTCAAGTTTGCAAATTTGCTATTTTATTTTTTCAGTTAATTTCTTTCAGTACTTAAAACACCATCATCTTATGCTTGCTACCATCTAGTCTGTCATCCGCAACTTTTCTTCTTCATGGGTAGCAAAATTCTTATGTAAACAACTTGTTAATCAAACATTTGTCTTTGACATTTTCTAAAAATATCCAGGATTGCTTATAATCCTTTCGAGGAAATGTTGGTGATTAAAGTCTTCCATGAGAACTAGGGCTTGTGATCATTAGGCTTTCTCCAGCTGTCTGACTTCTTGTGTTTTTCTACCATAATATTTTAATGGTTCATGTCACAGTATTTCCCTTGTTCTAGTCTTTCCCTTGTTTTTACACTTTCCTTTGTTTTTCTGATAAAGCTATTTGGAGAAGCTTTGAATATAAGCACTTTCATCTTGGTGAGAATGTTCCATACTAATCTTATATTAATATTTATATGTTTTTATATGTATTAAAGTTTCAGTTTCTTCATTACAGATATATATATTTCTTGTTTAAGAACTTTCATCTGCAATAAACCTTTTTCACTGTTCCTTCTGAAATTAAGATATGGTCATAATCCTAATAATAATCATAGTTTTGTAAAAACTTTCTCTATATATTATAGCTTGCAACGTGTCCAGAGAAAACATTCTGTATCAAATGACTGAAAATTTCTTCTGTGATTCAGAATAAAATAAAAAAGATATATTTCTGTATGTTAGTAGAAAAATATTCATGAAGATTAAAAATGATTCTACCTATACAAACATGCATACATATAGAACATAGTGAATTGGAAAGAGGATCATCTAGTTCAAGTCCTGGCTCCACAGAGGACAACCCAAAAATCAGACCATGCCTCCCTCATGAGGAGCTGTAGGCCCGCCGCAAAGATTCCCATCAACCTCCTCTTCTTTAGGCTGAACCTGGAAAGGAATTGACCACATCTGCTTCTCATATGTCATGTCTTATAGACCCTTTATCATCTCTGTTGCTCTCTTTTGGACACTTTAATATTTTTATGTGCTCATTATATTGTGGTACTTCAAACCACACAATATAGACCATACTACCGCAGAGCAATGCAGGAAAATACCTTCCCTCAGTCAGCTGGCTTTAATGTGTCTAACATACCCCAGGGTGTGATTTACACTTTTGGCTGTTATGTTACACTGTTGGTCCATTTTCACCTTACCATCAATGAGAACTCTGTATGTTGCCCCAGCAATGCCTCATCCCAGATGCAGAATCTCACAATTGTTGTCATCAGGATTCATTCAGCTGGTGATTGCCCAGCCCTGTAATTTGTCAAGATCACTCTTGACAAGGTTTCTCTTCAGAGGGTTGTTGACTTGAGCCAAAAACTCCTCCTGATTTAATGTCCTCTACGGACTTAGTAGTCTACTAGCAACATATAGAAATAATTCTGAGATAAATTCATCCTTTTTTATGACTGTAAACATATTGCTAATTTTATAACTTTGACATATGTGATCACAAGGAGAATCAACTGTGAATCACCTACTTGAAATGAGTAGCTCATCTGTGTCTTAAGTTCTCTGAAAGTTTGATAACTGTGTACTAAATCTGATGATGGAAATAAGAAGCCTGCATAGGATCTTATGTGCACCTAACTGATGCCATATCCAATATGGAAGTTATAGTTTAATGCCCCTAGTTCTGTACTAACATCTTAAGCCAAGTCCTTTTTTCTTCTTTCAATACAAAAAGATGCACAAAGAGGACTTAGAGCCTTAATTAATATTCTACTTAAAATATGTATATATATATAATAGTGAACATTAACAATATGAACATGTGCTTTCATAGTCAGCTCTGATGAGTTGTTCCCATCTGGAAGCTAAGTTTTCACCCAGCTGCTCATTCAATCTCTGTTCCTCCTCCAGGATGTGGAGGATTGAGAAAAAAAAGAAAGAATGTGAGAAAGAAAACTTGTAGATTCAGACAAAAAGGAGGAGGTCATTTATCAGTTATCATTGTAGAACACATCCTCCTTTATTTGTAAATTCTGTGTTTTCTCTGCTGTTTCTCACTCATTTTTTAACTCCTTGTTAGCCTGTTTAGCTTTTACTGTCCTTTTCTAAATGTACTACCACCTTGGCTGCTGGGGCTTCTGGAGCCAGCATCCCTGCCAATATGTTGCTACAGACTCCCAGTAACACCAGTAATTGGGCAACTGAACTGAAATAGAAAAATATTCTATTCTCTTGTCTATAAGGTTGGAATATTAAATCTAATAAACATAAAAGGTCTTAATAAATTTAAATAAAAATAAATAAAAATAATAAAAATTAGATACTTGGCACTTAAATTAATTTTACAATTTTGTAACCCAAGTTGAAAATAAGCGTGTAAATACATGTGAAATATTATTATTGGGCAAAATGATACAGTCAAGTTTAGAAAATATTTAAAATATTATGCTAGGCTGTGCATTAAAGAAATAAAATAAAAATAAACAGAAATAAAATTTAGAACTTCAGAATTTAGAAAATTTCTGATATTCACAATTTGAGCGTCAGTGCACTTTCCTCAACATTGTGATTGTTTTTTTTTTTTATGTTGACTTCAAAAGAAATGGCAGTTGATATTCCATTTTTGCAGTAAAAGCATACAGACAAGGTAAACAACATGCTTTCTCAGGGATGAGGAGTGCATGTGTAATAAAACCACTGTTCCTCAAATTCCTATTTGATTCCTTAATCTTTCTATATCAGCTCTCTTGGGCTCTTTTTTGACATATGTGTTAAGTATCTTTACGTAGAATACAGAGAAGACAGAATCCCTAAACCAACAGGTTGTAAAAGAAGGAAGCAAAAGGAAAATGGTTGTGCACTAAAAAAAGTGTGTCCAGCAGGTCAAGGGAGGTGATCCTCCCCCTCTACTCTGCCCTGGAGAGGCCTCATCTGGAGTACTGGGTCCAGTTCTGGGCTCCCCAGTATAAAAAAGACAGGGATCTCTTGGAAAGAGTCCAGTGCAGGGCCACAAAGATGGTGAAGGGCCTGGAGGATCTCCCCTATGAAGAAAGGCTAAGTGAACTGTGTCTGTTCAGCCTTGAGAAAAGAATACTGAAAGGGGGCCTGATCCAGGTTTATAAATATCTGAGGTGTGGGGGACAAAGTGGTGAGGCCAGACTCTTTTGAGCAGTGTGTGGAGACAGGACAAGGGGGAACGGACAGAAACTGCAGCACAGGAGGTTCTGCACGAATGTGTGCAAGAACTTCTTTACGGTGAGGGTGACGGAGCACTGGCACAGCTGCACAGGGGGGTTGTGGAGTCTCCTTCTCTGGAGATATTCAAGACCCGCCTGGACGCCTACCTGTGCGACCTGGTGTAGGGAACCTGCTTTGGCAGGGGGTTGGACTCGGTGATCTCTTGAGGTCCCCTCCAACCCCTATGATTCTGTGATTAATAACATTTATACCAGAGCTGTTTTTTCTTTTGTTTCTATGTTTTTTATTTTTATGTTTATTAGCTAGATACAAAAATATAGTGATATTCTCTTACGTATCTAACAATTTTAAATTTTAAAATATCTAGAGATGGAGGAGAAAGGACAGAGCTTGTACCTGTTCTTTAAAAGCTTTGTTTGGAAAAATAAACAAATAAACAAAAAAGAAAAAGAATGAAAAAAGAACCACCTTGCTAAATATATTTTCATTTGAAAGTGTCTTGTCTTGTGTTTGAACTCTATTGGGGAAAAAAATGGGAAAAAACAGCTGTACAGTGAAAATAAGAAAAGGTTGGAATCCCATGCTGATGTGCACAAAACAACAAAAACCTGTATTAAAAAAAAATGTAAAACTTCTGAACCAAGTCCCATTCCAGTGTCTTTTCTGATTTGGTATCCTAAAGTATTTCTCCTAAAATGTTATTATAGTATCTAGTTTCTACCAAATTCATTTTTTAGAACCTAAATTTAATGTGTTGTTGGTAAAGCAAAAATATCGTAAGTACATTTAAGAAAGAAATAAAATGAAAGATAGAGAAACAAAGATCAGACTATGGGTGTAAATTTACTTAATGGAACTATAAATCATGAGATCTGGTGTTTGAAATGTATCTCTCAACTCACTCTTTCATCTTTATTTTAAGATCTAAAATTTAAGGAATAATAAAAAAGAAAAATTATATAATGTCAATCCATCTATTTAAACAGCTGAATTTTCCTTCCTCTTCCATGTCTTCTGTACCTGTCTGAAAAATCTTTTCTGGCTAAGAAAAAGGTTTTCAGAGGCAGAAAACAGATAAGTTTAACTTTGAAAATGCCTATTAGGTAAAAAAAAAAATCTGAAATGTGTTGTATATTGTCAGCTTTTTTGTTTGTTTGTTTCTTCTGTCCACTCTTTTTGAACAAGATGAGAAAGTTGCCTGAAGTGGTAGCTGTGAGAGTCAGACAAAGTTATGATCCTTGCTTTCTTTTACCCTAACATCTCACTTCACAAATTCTTGTGTCTTTGCTGAGACCGTAGGCTTTCAAATAGTTCATTTTCTTGCTCTATGTTCTGAGGCTACTCCAGCCTCACTGCCTAAGAATGGATATATAATAAAAGTTTCTCAGAGGGAACTCTATACTCAGAAGCATACTACTTACAAAAGGATGAGATTGCACGGCTTCAGTTTGTTTTCTGTGCAAAAAGATCAGAATAGCCATCGTGGCAGCTTGAACATCATTATAAACAAGTGTTCTGATTGTGAAACAAGTCTTATGGAAAAAAAAAATAAGGTTGGTATTAATATAGATGGGATTAAAACATTAATTAGATGTTTCAGTGGAAAGGAGGAATAAAGTGAGCAACATATGGGCAGGAGGAAACAAAAAGTCTCTAAGGAAGGTGTATAGTAAACAAACTAATTATCTTGTGTTTCCTGTGGGCTAAGACCTAGTACCTGTGTAGTTTCATGAGCTTAGTTTTACAGCTTGGAAATCCGAGTTCACAAGAAAATGTTTGACCTGCACTTCAGGGATAATTATATCTCATTAATACACTCTGTATAAAATACTGTCTTAGGAAAAAGGCTTAGGACCTGTTTTGCTCTGCAAAGTGCTGGCTCAATATGATATTGGTAAAAGAATAAATTAGATTTTATATGACGATGTTTAAAAATCTATTTATTAGCACTAACACTATAAGAACAGAATAGTTTAGTTATTCTTTCATCTCTTTTAAAGGCAGGGAGGCCCACGTGGTGTGTTACCAAACAGGACTTCTACCCATTCCCAGCACAATATATAGACTTCATCCATAGCAGAAATGAATGACCCAGTCATTCAAGCCATTCTGGATTTCTTTTATAATATCTTTTCTAATAATTCTATGTATGATTTTTGCAGTCAAAACAGAAACAAATCTTTCATGTGAACATCTTAATGCACTGATAAGTAAAGCTATATAGGCAGCGTATTTAATTGAGAATGATATCTCGTTTTTGTATTCTTTGAGATGGACTTTTTTTTTGAAAATAATAAGAAAAGGAAGTTCTTAATAATGACTTAGAAAAGTACTAAATGAAGAGTCCTTTGGAAGCTATTGGCAACCTCCATTAAAGCCTAGAATAATGCTATGTATTATAATCTTAAGATTACAACAAGAGGATTTAATGTATGTGATTGAACAAACACTGGAAAGGTAATATTAAGTGCACAGCTATATTTCTTGTTTAATAACAAAGCAAGGACAAATATTATTCAACAAACATGAAAATAATGTACCAGAAGATGCTGAGGAAGTAAGAAAACCCTCTTATAGTGCGATCATTTCAGAGGACAACAGGTTTTTTGTTTGTTTGTTTGTTTTTTGTTCTTTAAATTTTATCTTCAGTTAGAAACCTTCAACTTTTGCTGTAGCATGACATATTCTTGTAATCTGGGGTATGGAAGTCATAAAAGCATCTGATCTGAGATCACAACAAACCATTCCTCTATACACTGACAAAAAATGTCATAGCTTTTCTATTGTAATAAACAGAATTATAAACAGTCTTGGCAAAACAAAAACAAAAGAAAACAAAACAATAAACTTGCTAACATTTGATGCGATGCATATGTGTATATATATATATATATATATGTATGTATGTCTATATGTGAATCCTTCTAATACTGATGGAAGTTCTATCATATGCTTCATAGCCTTTAGATTGTAAGCCTCAAGAAATATAGCTGAGAGGATACAGAGAGAAGATAAATAAATAAGACCTTTATTTTTCCTAATATTTACTACAATTTTTCTGTTCACAGTATAATGATAGCTCTCTGATCTAGAGAACAGTTAGCAATATTTGAATTTTATATTACTATTCTTCATCTTCAATTTAATAGCTATATTCAAAAAATCTGTCATTTGCTTATTGTTTAAAAAACAATTTAATATATGAAGTCGGCATTTCCTGGAGGTGCTGAAAGCTGCTTTAAGATTCTATCTATTCATCATGAAAAGATTTTCCTAAAGGAAAATTTCCTTGTAGCGAGAGAAGATTAAAGAAACATTTTATAGTGTATTAGTGAAAAAATCTACTAGACCTAGGGCAGCAGTGAATGCATTAAAGAATTAAGTATTTCCTTATTGTCAAGGAAAAAAATGTCATTTCTTCAGAATATCAGTGTGATACACTGAATTATATCCTGCGGTATAAAAAAATCTTTTATTGAGGAAATTTAATTTATCTTTTTTTCCACGCTTAAATTATGATAATGTAGAAAACTCTGCCCACTGTGTTCAAACATCAAGGAGCAAACCAGACCCATATATCTATTTTATAAAAACACAGAATGTCTTTGATATTAAGGATCATCTAGGCAAAACTCCCTTTCCATGGTTGTAGTTGGCATGGTTGCCATCCACTAGAGCAGGCTGCCTAAGTCCCCACCCAACCTGCCTTTGAGAACCTCCAGGGATGGGGCATCCAAAGCTTTTCTGTGCAAATTGTTCCATTGCCTCACCACAGTCTGAATAAAAAAAAATCTTAACATATAAACAAAATCTTGACTCTTTTTGTTAAAGCCATTCTCCCTTGTTCTATCGCTACCAGACTGCTTAAAACATCAGTAAGGTCTCCCTGTAGCCTTCTCCAGTTTGAACAAGACTTGCTCCTTCAAACATTCTTCACAGAAGATGTGCTCCAGCCCTCTGATCATCTTCGTGGCTCTTGTCTGGACCCTCTCCAACAGCTCCACATATTTTTTGTGATAGGGGCCTAAGTCCTGAATTCAGCACTCCATATAGGATCTTCCATGGACAGAGCAGAGAGAGACAATAACCTCCCTCTCCCTTCTAGCCACCTCTCTTGCTTCAACAAAAGATAAAGTTGGTCTTCTAGGCTGCAAGCACACAGTGTTGTCTCTTGTCAAGCTTTTTGTTCACCAGGACCCTCAAGTTCTTCTCTGCAGAGCTGTTCTCAGTGCGTTCTCCCAGTCTGTACTCATGTCCTGGATTTCAAGGTGCAGCACCTCAAATTTGTCCTCGTTTAATCTCACTAGATTCACATGAGCTCACTTTTTAAGCTTGTCAGTGTATCCTTGGCTGATATCCTTTCTTTCTGTCATATCAACTACACCACTCAGTTTAGCATCAGCAGCAAACTTGCTGAGGATGCACTCAATCCTACTATCTAGGTCATTCATAAATATGTTAAAGAGCACTGATCCGAAGATGGACTCCTAAGGGACACTATTAGTTGTGAAAATGATTTATTACATATTTTTAGATTGTTATCCATGAAATTCCAGCAAATTACCTTTTCTTTTCCTTTTCAAAGATGAAAACAAACATAAAAAGTTCTTTATGTCTGTGTATATTATAATATACTCTATATATTTATTTCAGTGAAAAAAAGAGAGCTGTACAATTTTCTGAATTTATGCAAGACCTTCATTCTCAAGCGTTTCACAGCGTTTGTTGTTACACTTATAAAGAACTCAAAGTGCTCTTTGACCTTTTTCTGACTTTTAATAAGATAAATTCTTAGTAACTAGAAGAATTGCACTCTCTCCAACTCTCAGCTGGGGGCCTGTGATAATTAATGTATACTTCCAGTTTAGACACTTCAGTTTTAGGTATGAATCAAACTGACTTTTACATTCTAATAGCCTTTTTGAAAATATGATTTAAATAATAATAATAAATAATGATGATTTTAGAGGGAATTGAGGGAATGCTGTATGCTTTTTCTTCAGCTTCACTTCCCGAAAGACTCACTTATGCTAACATAAGATTATAATAAGCATTAGCATAGAGTAAGAAATTGCTATCTGGTCTTGCTCAAACATTTTATTCCTCAAATGCAGAATCTTCCAAATTGTTTCCAATGCAGTAGAGTTACTCTGGCATTGTATAGTATTCCTTCTTTTTTTTTTTTTTTTTTTGTTATCATTGACCACAGCAGTGCTCTCTTCCATATCATGTAATGTGGATTGCAGAGATCTGTCTCGCTTTTTACTCATGATTCCTTTCCTGCCTTTTTGTCCCTTCACCTTCTCTTTTACATTCTGGATCAACACTTTCTGTCATCATTTCTTTCCCGTGCTTACTTGATGTGATCCATTTACTTTTCAGTGGCATTATAAGTTAGGATTTAATTTTGTTTGAACTGCTAAAAAAGCTTGTCACGGACAGAGCATTAGAATCCTTTTTCTTCTCTCTTATTTCGGGCCTTCTGCCTGGTTCTTCGTAGAGTGGGCCAAATAACTGTTCCTATCATCTTGTGTAAACCAAGAGGACACGTTACTTCTTAGACCACTTCAAAAATATGTAGTGAATGAAAATGAGTTATGTTTCAGACAGGAAGCAATAAAAGCCCTAAGACACTGTAATAGGTAACAGGTGAATGTGAGTTGTGATGACAAATTTTCAGGGGAGAGTTAATCTGAATTTTTAATATGTAGAAAGGCAAACCCACAAATAAACATATTAGAATATTCCTTAACTTACTAATTTATCCTTAATGTATCAATTTCTGAAGTGCTAAATCCACTTCCATATTTCACAGGAAAATCAAGTAATAAGAATATTCAACTAAACTTTCTAAACTATTACTGCCTTGTGAGAAAGACTGGAACAGTGCAGTTCTTTTAGTCAAAAATAATAGTTTTAGAAAATGATATTATTTCAGACAATGAGAAATTTGCCTGAGGAATAGAAATGCAAAGTGGGACAGTTAAATGGGTGAAAATGTCTGAAAAAATTTGTATCATTTAATATAAGACTATGTGCAGACTTTTCAGATAACTTAAAACACTGAACTACTTTAGAAGTCCAACTTTAGTCAGATACTGAACACTTTGATGTATTTGAAACAAGAATTAATTCTTAGTAGCTGATTTATGAAGAAAATGAAAACTTCAGTTAGAAAAAAGATCTCACACAAAGCGTTTCTTCATACTTACAACTATTAGCTTCTAAAGTGACAGCTTTGCTCTCAGTGAAAATGTATGGAAGGAATGTTTATCAGGCAATGCTCCCACAGAACTTGCACTTTCTTACCTGATTTATTTTTCTTTTTTACATAAGCAAAATTTTGTCTCAGGAACAAAGACACATTTTTGCATTTTTGACCGTTTGGTCTTTATGATATGAGATTCTTCAATTCAACATAGTCATTTTATGCACCTGGATTAATAAAAGTGAAAAGGAACATGGAAAACTTTTGAAAACAGCTCTTTTTAAAAAGCTGAGAGAAGGTTGCTGGTGTATATAAAGAAATACACACATCACCACGAGGTTAACTCAGCTCCTCAGCTTACTCAAGGAATCAGCTGATTTTTTTTCTACATAGCTAGCTCAATATAATATTTTTAAGTTTACCCAATAAGAATCTTTGTATAGGTGTTTTGTTTTTTTTAATGTAAGATAATAAACTAAAAGATACTGGATATGCCATATGTGTTTCAATAATTCATTCAGATGTAGAATGATAATTATGAAGCTAATATTTCTGTTGAAATATTGAAATGTGGAAATGTTGAAAATCTGTCTTGTTATTCCTGTTCTCTCACGTTAAGCAATGGATTATTTTGCAGTGCATAGTAAGTTTGTATCACAGACAAAATACAAAATTTTCAAACACTTTATAAATTTTGGGAGAAGATATCTAGCATGGATGTAGTCAATAATTACAAATTAACTGATTTTTGTTTTCATTTGAGAGTTTTAATTCACAGAACACAATTTTTTTTTTAATTCTACTCTGTATTCTTATGATCTACAATAGTTTTATGATATTGAAACTATTTTTATCTATTTCCACTAAATAATCTATCCATAGATCAAGGAGAAAGGATATCCTGAATTTTGTGAGAAGTTACATAAAAAATCAATATCAAATTCCTGAGATAATGTTCTAAAATCTCACTGAATAGACAGATTTTGCTGCAAGAATTTGACCCAATTATAGTTGCAAGCAAAATTATTTCATTAGGATAGACAGCAAACTATCAAATGATAAGACTTGCATTCAGTTTTGACATTAAAAAATGAATATTCTTTAATCTTGACTCACCTCCTCTGCTTTCTCATTCTCTTAGTTGTATTGTTTTAATTCCCAAACTGCACTGCATACTTTTATATTATAACCTGTCCTGGCAAGCAAACATGGCTGCTGTGAAAGTGATTCTGACTTCATTGTAGAGTGGTGATCATTGAAGAAAGTAAAAATACCAAAAAGAAATATGCAAAATTTACATGAGCCTTCCTGGCAGAAAATTCCTGCAACTAAGTTATTTCAATAGAGATGTCAAATCTTTCAGTGAGACAGTCAACAGTAATAAAGTCTTTAACAGACAAAAGTTTCTGTCTCTGTCTGCCAAACTCATAGAGGTATACCTTGAACAAAAGTAAGCTTACTGTTTGAAGGTCAGATACAGGTATAAAAAAGACATTTTGAAAAAAATATTTACAACTTAATTTACATAGTTTAACAGCACCTTCTAACATAAGAGGATATAAGATCATACATCTCCTGCAGAGTCCTAGAGGAATATTAATGTCTTGAGATGTGTAGTGAGAGAAGGCAAACTACTCCTCAGAGAATTTACTTTAGTTATATGGAAGACTATATGCATGAAAATGAATATTTGAACTGAACTCAGGGCAGGGACATTTCTGTGATGTGCCTGTTTTTGTTAAGAAGACAAATAATGGAATTCTAAGTAAATTAAGATCATTTATACAATTCACACAGACAATTCACAAACAGAAAAAGGCATTCAAGCAATCTGTCATAGTATTTTTTTTAAGTAATTATTTGTCACAGTCTAAGTTCAAGAAAAATAAGGGGCAGTGACTAATTTTCATAATCAGGTGTGAGCACTGATCAAGGTAATGAAAAAGTCATTGACGATCATCTGTACATTGACGATCATCTGCACAAAATAATAGTGAATGGAATGGAATGGAATGGAATGGAATGGAATGGAAAAGAATAGTTCAATTTGAAGGGACTAGAAAGATCATCTAGACCAGCTACCTTTCCTCTTCACGGCTAAAAGAATGTAAAGCATATGAATGAAATTATTATGCAAATAATTCACGAACAATGACAGGTATTGGGCATCATCCACTTTGCTAGCTTGTTTCAGTATTTGAACATCCTCACAACAAAGAAATCATTCCAATACCCATTCTGAATCTCTCCTATCCATTCCCATATGTATTATCTTTGATAACCAGAGAGAATAAATCAACTCCTCCCTCTTCACTACCTGTCCACAGGATGTTGTAGAGAACTATATCACCTCTAAGCTTCCTTCTCTCCATACTAGACAACACAAGAATCCTCAGCCCCTCAAATGAGGAAATTGCATGTGTTAATCCCACATGTACCCACCCACATGTAAGCATAAACATTTAGATTAAATATATGAATTTATAAAGAAATTATAAACTTAAATGTAGAAAGTCTACAAGTTTGACTTCACTTGACAGAGGTAAAATAAAAAAAAACCCACAAAATTATTATAATAGTGCATTAAATTCAGTAAGTTCCCCTTTTTGAAAAGGACATTAATGTATTCTGTATAAATTGCAAGGTGTTGGCATGGTTGGAGATGGCAGGGGTTGTCTCTATGTGAAGAAGCTATGTACACAGCCAAAAGAGCTAATGTAAACTGATCAAGGGGAATATTCTTTACCATATGGTGTAATCCTCAAAAATAAAAGATCAGGGAAAGACAGAGGAAGTGTGGATGTTTCATGTAATGGTATTTGTCTCCCCAGGTAACCATTACAAGTGATGGCACCCTGCTTTTCTCTAGTGGGAAGCAATGAATCAATTCCTTACTTTCCTTTGCATGTATGGACAAATTTTGCTTTATCTATTACTATATCTTTATCTTGAGTTTTCTTACTTTTGCCTTTTCTATTTTCTCCCCCATACAGATTGGGGTACAGGGTGAGAGCTGTTGTGTGGTACTTAGCTGCCTATAAAGTTTAAACCACAACAAATTCATTGCTTTTATTGTCAACAAAGCCTACGTGCTGCACATATAAAAACCTGCACCAGTGCAGTTCATACCCTGCTTCATAGCTGCTATGACAGCATCACTGCTTGGAAAATTTTTCCCAGGCAGTCCAACTTTAATTGCCCCAAACAGACAGATGTCAAAAGTGCCAGATCTGGACTATACAGTGTGTATGGTAGGACAGTGAACCCAACATTTTCAGTGTGATCCATGGTCTTCAAACTGATGTGAGGCCTGGTGTCATCATGTTGCAATAGAAAAGTTGTCTTTTCTGTCCTGATTCTGGTAGTTCAAGCCTTCATCTTAGCATCATAATGAAGCAGTCAGAATTGATGACTTGTCAAGGTTCCAGGAAATCCAGGAGGATCACCCTTTTTCCTATCTAAAAGACAATGCACATCACTTCCCACACTGTCTTGAATTTTTTATTTGACAGGAAATTCACATATTGCTACTCCATAGACTGAAGTCTTGATACTGGCTCATAGTAGTGACACCACATCTCATCATCCGTAATGATGTGATCGAGGAAGCTGTCACCTTCAACTTTTTATTGGTTCAATAGGTCTTGGCAAACTTGTAAATGGTGTCCTTTCTGTTCCTGTTTGAACATTCATGGGGCCACCTGGCACTAACTTCACCATTTTCCAGCGTTGTCACCATCATTTCCAATGTGCTGAAGTCTCTGAACGAAGTCCCCTGCTTGTAAATCACTTATTTGAGCAGATGAGCTGATCAAGACGCTTTTCAATTTGTGGTATGACCATGGAGCATAGCCACCTGGAACATGGCTTGTCTTTCATATTGCTGTTACCCCTGCTGAAACCAACCACCTTGTTATGCCAGTTTGTTTTCCATAAAAGTTCAGCAAGCACCAGTGTCAATGGGTGAAGTTTTTCTGCATGGATGAATTCATGAATTCAGTCCCACATGTTTGTTTCATATGCACTCTTGTGTCAGATGCCATTATGTCAGACTGCCCCTTTGCCATCATCTGCCACAAAATATAACAGAATACTACCTAGAAAGTTCAGTCTTTACTACTATACCACCAACATCTGTCTCTGATGTTGAGGGCCAATAACATAAAATAAATGGCATTACTTTCAGAGCTTCACTTTTATATGGGACCATAGTTCTTAGCTATTGATCATATGCTGTTTGCAGTTTTCACTTCTGTAGTAGCATTTAAAATCTCACAGTGTCGTTGGGTAAGATCTAGTTTGAATTGTAGGGATTATCAGAGTATGAAATACCTTGAGACAATTCTTACAACATATATTCATACACATTTATCTAGTACCAGATAATGACACCTGGAACTTATTTTTCTATGTTTTCAAGCAATTATGTGTTTCTTTCTTGCCACCATTACCTTGTACCTTGAACAGGATGTCCACCAGATTTAAATTTCTGTAGTACCATGAGACATATTGGCTCCCATAATATGTCAGACCAAGGAAGAAAAAGACAGTGACTACTGTCTAAAAATAAATTTAATGTTATACACCTAAGACAACGTTATCATATGGAGGATTAATTGTGTCTGAAACAAGAAGTTTGCTTTGATGGTACTTGTCTTTGCCATCATTTATGTTGTCTCCATAGTGTCAAGAATTGCTCCTCAGGAAGATATTTAGCTTACTCCAGGGATTCCCAGGCCAGTTTTTGAGTTCATTCTGCATTTAAAATAAACAACAGAAACAACAACAAAAGATGTTTCTAGGACTTCCAGAATTCTGTTAGGACTGCATGCATGACTTCTTATTGAACTTGATTGATGGGTGCATTATTAACATTATTTACACTACTCCATACGTCTGTTCAGGAAAATCCTCATTATTTTTTTCCCAGTCTGCATCAGATAGATATTCATGTCAGTTGGTAGAATATTCAATAAATGATGTAAATATAAAAGGAAAAGCATTACCTTTTCTTGAAACAAACTGGATTTAATGTAACTCTATTACTTAGCAGAGGATTCTTTTTATTTTTTTTTAATAGTCATATAAATATTTTGAACTTTTATTCTGTTTTATGAAAATGGATTTTTGGTTGCTCTTTGCAAAAGCTCTGTATAAATTAAAGATATATTTCACACTTTGTGCCATCTGCTGAGAAGATTGACAATTAATGTTAAAAGTGAAATAAATAGGATGGGATGAATGTTTTTTAATAGTCTGATAGTTAGGGTAAAGCTGATAGATTTCAGCTTTTAATTCATTGTACCCTACAATTAAGAGAAAGATATGGAAAAAATAAATAAATCAAAACCGGATATTCTGCATGCTGCAAATCTCTTCTTTGTATTATTGCTCAGCTACTGAAGAGGCAAACTAATTTTTACATGACTCAAACACAGATTTTAATTTTAGAAAGATAAAACATTTTCCTATGCAAATTCAGTTTTCCTTCAATCATCAGCATTCTTTACCTCCAAAATAGAGTACTTAATTCTGTACTCAGCAGTACTGTGAAAGTATTGATCTACCATCAACTGCTGACACAGTTTTTTTGCTTAAGTTGCATGTTTATTGAACTGCAAATGCAGCATTATTAAAGACATATATAAAAACTGTAAAAACAGAAAAATAATTGAAAACACATCATCTAAATGGTCTCCCCCGTGTTTTGCTCTAATTTTGATTTTTTTTTACAGAGCCAGTTATGAACTAGATGGTTTCTTTTTGTCCTTTTTCTCCTTCTTTTTTTTTTTTTGGTGGAGAACGTAATACTATGACAACTTTTTCCATAAAAAATCATTATAATTTTCCTTTTTAAAGATAGGCTGATTAAGAAGAGTAAATTTTCTCTGAAGAGTTATTTATGTTGTCTTCTGGGGGGAGACTTCACAGAAATCTTTTTGTTAAGACTCCCAAATTGCAGAACTTTTTTTTTTTAAACTTCTGATAAATAATGTATAGGGTACAACTCAAGTCCCTTGCAATTGAAAATATCTACTCCATTTTATTCAACATATTACAATAGCAAAGGCCATACTTACCAAAGCATTTAATTGTGACTTCTTTAATATCAAAACATTTAGTATTGATGAAAGCCTTTCTTCATTGGAGAGGTTATTTAATCCTTTGATCATTTTGTTACCTTCTTGGAGCAAATGTCTTAATGACAAATAATAACCAGCATACTTCTCTCTGTGAAACCCAAAATAGAGTATCTAGTCAAAATAAAATTTCCTTTCTATGCAGAATGGGACAGCTTCATTTAGCTTTAGGTGAATATAAGCTCTCTAAATTTGCATCTTCTTGTTCCAATTAACTGAGGTGAGATTATTTGTGATAGATGTATGCTAAATGTGAAATTAAGACTGTATTGTATTGCCCAAATCTGTATTGTAAGAGCCTCAATTATCTAGGCATAGAGATGAGGAGGGACGATGAAGAAAGTGATAATAAAAAGATAGAAAATAAAAGCAAGGGTTTATTATAGGAATGCAGAGATTCCCTGCAATGTCACAATGTTCCATGAGTATAATCAACAGCAGGAATGGAGGTTGCAGATTCTCTCTCAGTCAGTCGCAAACAAAAGAAACACACAACAGTGAAAAAAAAAGCATATCTTCACTTGTGAAGTCCTTATATATATATATATATATATATATATATATATATAGTCCTGTTCTTGGCTTACCCTTATTAACATCATATCCAGTGCAGCCTTATCGATAAGCCATAGCTCCCACACAAGGCCGAGCTTCCCTATTTTGAGGGTAGCTTGGAATGAAACAGGTGTCAAGACATTCCCCTTATCACCCTTGTTCCTGTCACCTCTGTGTAGGCAGAGACATCTCCCGTTGTCCTTGCATCTCCTGGCAATCTTTGAGACAAAAGGAGTTTTTTATTTAATCTCACAGCATCCCGAAGGATTACTCTAGCATCATGCCTTTGTATATATCACATAAACACATCAACTTGTTTATTCACAAGGTAGGGAAAAAAAAAAAAGGAAAGTTCATTCCTACAAATAAAACCAGTCACCTTGCTTCAATGCCATATCTATTTTTTTACACAGACCAAGACCTTACAGAATCGCGCTCTCAGGAATTACAGCTTACACAGATTTATCTGTTTTAAATGTAAACAAATCTTGGAATGAGACTGAATAATACTAACTTAGCAAGATTCACATAAATACTGTATTCCAGTATTATGATTAGACATTCATAAAAACAAAGAGGATTTTAAAAATATTCTTAAATTTCCACCTGTCTTGAAATTAAAACTCTTCATTTTAATCATAATATCTAATAAATTAAACAGTAAATGTCAAGACAGTGTATGGTAGTACTGTTAAATACATATATTTTCACCATGATTATGTATTATGGATCATTATGTACATCAGATCATCATCAGTAGTCTGCTATCTCTGTTCAAAGCCACTAGCAACCACAAGCATCATGAATTAATTTATATAATTAAGAACATATCCAAGAAGACAACAGTTGCTCTATCTAGACAAGTACTACAGGTCTGTATAAACTCCCAATGAAAGAAGGATGTCCTTAAAAGACTTTTTCAAAGCCAGACTGGCAGCCACACTGACTTTCTGCTTCTGCATAACAGCAAGGAATGGCCACCCAGCTGTTGCTCCAACCAAGAGACTAACTATTAGTAATTGTGTATATGCTACTACATGTGACTGAATGTACTACAGGAGAGAATATTTAAATGTACTATGCAGTTACCTGCCCCTGATAATAGCTTGACTACTAAAAGGAGTTCTGATTAATGTTGTTTGTAACTAACGTCATCTGTAATAGGGATACAAAGGAGTTTACAACAGAAAATCAACCTCTCCTGATCCTTAAAAGAAGAAAGAATAGCAAATTGGCTTGGGTATTTTAAGTGTGGAACCATGATTTTTGCCTGCAAGAAAATGAAGGGAAACAACAGATTCAAAGGCAAAAAATAATTATACATTATACAAAAAATATTACAAAAATAATTATAAAAGATTTAAAAATTATTTAAGTTTTTGAGCTGATTCAGTAGAGTGAGAAAAGTATTCTATCCATTCATACTATTTAATTCACAGATTATTATCAGAAGTAGGGTGCTGGACGGTGGACTTTTTCCTATGAGACTGAATAACAGGAAAGAAACTGAATTGCTGAACCACTTGGCAGGTGGCCTGCATATTTTGACTCATTAGAAAACTGCTATCTTCTTAATTAATTAATGTATTAATTTAAACAGAAGACTATATAATCCTAGGAGAACTTGTAAAATCAGTACAGCTTTTATCTATCTATCTATCTATCTATCTATCTATCTATCTATCTATCTATCTATCTATCTACCTATCTATCTATTTTTCATATTCAATTTTGGACATAAGCCATGGGATCGAGTACATTTCTGCAAGTTTGCTGATGACACCAAGCTGTGGGGTTCAGTTAACACATCAAAGGGACCTAGACAGGCTTGAGCAGTGGGCCCAGGTGAACCTCATGAGGTTCAACAAATCCAAATGCAAAGTCTTGCATCTCAGTTGAGGCAACTCCCATAACCATTTCAAGCTGGGGGATGATGGAATTGAGCACAGCCCTGGTAAAAAAGATCTGGAAATAGCAGTGAATGGGAAGCTGGAAATGTGCCAGCAATTTGTTCTTGCAGCTCAGAAAGCCAGCCATACCCTGGGCTGCATCAAAAGAAGAGTGGCTAACAGGTCAAGGGAGGTGATCCTGTCACTCTACTCTGTGCTGGTGAAGCCTCACCTGGATATCATGGTTTTATGATTTTTTGTTATTGGTATTCCACATCATAACATCATAACATCATGTAGTGCACTGGCAGCTGAAGAGTTAATGTTCCAGCTCTGTGGATTGTCTATAATTCTGGGTATTCCTATCTTATAAGAGAAGAGCTATATACCCCAGAGGACTTTGCATTACTTTGTGTTTCTATTTTGCATTCAGAGGAAAAGATGAAACTGTTGGCAAGTCACAAGACCTCTCTTTTCCCCTTTTGGCTCATCCTAGCAGTGTGTGCTCCTTAGCCATCTTCCCTTCAGTGTAAGCCTTTGGTTTTCATACAATCTCATATTATTTGATTTATTAGTCTCAATTCCAATTATATTGTATTATATTGTGTTATTTTGCATTCTTATTTAGTAAATCAGCTTTCCTCCTCAGGTCGTTGCTGCTGTTTTGTTTTTATGCCCATTTTTGTACCCTTTCCCTTTTTATCTTTTTTCCGAGGGTGTGTGTCCATGGGTTCCCTTGCCCCATTGGTCATGGAATCAGGCCAAACTTGCCCATAAACAGTTGACACTGGAGTACTGCATCCAGATGCGGAGTTCTCAGTACAGGGGAGTCATGGACCGGTTGGAGCATGTCCAGAGAAGGACCACAAAAATATAGATATAAGGAAAAATATTTTGGGTTATTAGTTCATGCTCAGCTGTACATAAGCCAGCAGCATGCCCAGGGGGCCAAGAAGGCCAATGGCATCCTGGATTGTACCAGAAATAGTGTGGACAGCAGGAGCAGGGAAGTAATTGTCCCCCTGTATTCAGCACTAGTGAGACCACACCTTGAGTACTACATTTACTTTTGAGCCCCTCACCACAAGAAAGACACCAAGGCTATGGAGCACGTTCAGAGAAGGACTACAAAGCTGATGGAGGACCTGGTGCACACACGTTATGAGGAGCAATTGTAGGATTATTTAATCTGGAGAAGAGGCTGAGGGAAGACCCTAACTGAGGGGAGGTTTTGGTGAGGTGGGTGTGGATCTCTTCTCCCAGTTAACTTGTAATATGGCTAGAGGTAATGGCCTCAAATTGTGCCAGAGGAGATTCAAGCTGGATGTTTGAAAATATTTCTCCAAAAGAGTGGTCAGGCACCGGAATGGGATGCCCAGGTAGGTGGCGGAGTCGCCGTACATGAAGGTGTTCAAGAAATGTTTGGATGTTGCACTGAGGGACATGGTTTAGTGGGAGCTACTGGTGATAGATGGACTGGATGATCTTGGAGATCTTTTCCAACCTTGGTGATTCTATGATTCTATAAAAAAATATTTTATAGTGAGGGCTGTAATGCACTGGAACAGATTGCCCAGAGATGTGGTGGATGCCCCATCCCTCGTGACTTTCAACGTGAGGCTGGATCAGGCCCTGGGAAACCTGATCTAGCTGTGGATGTCCCTATTTATTGCAGGGCAGTTGGACTACATGACCTTTAAAGGTCCATTCTAACTAAGGATTCTATGATTCTATGATTAGGAAAGATTTCTTTACTATGAGGGTGCTTAAATACTGGAACAAGCTTACTATTAAAGTGCTTGTTGCCCTGCGCTTGTCAGTGTTCTAGAAGTATACTTGAAGTATCTAGATAATGGTCTGATTCACGTGCTTTAACTTTTGATTAGCTCTGAAGAGGTAAGGCAGCTGGACTTGGAAGCTCTGGTCTATTATGCTATGCTATGTTCTGCTCTGCTATGCTATGCTACTCTAAAAAGAGATTTCTTAAAGATTTGTTTAGCAGGCTAATAGCAGACTGCCCTAGAGAAAAATAAGAATCTTACCTCATTTAGCAGTATTTGTCTGCAGAATTGCTCTTTAAAATCAGCTTCACAAGACTGGCATGTATTCTGTTCTCCCTAATAGTAATGGCAAAAAAAAAAGACAGCATGTATTTTCCTTGTCACTTTAAAGAATTTATTGTCTTCCAGTATATGCACAAATGTAGCTAATAATAACAGCATATATTAAAATTGAAAAATTTTAAATTAATGTATAAGAATTATATTCATTCGAGTTCCCTAACTGATCTGTTGCACTTACCTGTGCAACTTGGTCTAGGGAGCCTGCTTTGGCAGGGGGGTTGGACTAGATGACCTCTAGAGTTCCCTTCCAACCCCTACAATTCTGTGATTCTGCAATCTAGCTCTGGAGTTGTTTGTAATTAATGTTCAAAATTCAACAGATCTTGAACAGAATTTATGAATTTTCAAGGGCTTCCAGCACAATTCGGATACCTTTAGGGTCACAGAACGTTATCATTTTTTTTTTTTTTTTCTGTCTTGGAGAAGATTTTAGTGAGATTACAAATAAAATTTTGACATTAAATATTGATTTAAAAATATATATTGTTTAAACTTTTCTCTAGAAACTTAATTGTGAAATTAACTGTAAATAACATCAGCAATCAGACCCAGTGTCACTGAAAAGTCTTGATAAAAATAGGAATGATATTTCATGATGTCATTTCCACACTTCAAGAAGTCAAAATGTCACAGAGAACCTAAAGAAACATAACATCAAATTGTGGTGTAGTATGAAGTTCCATCGACTGAGCTTCAGAACATTGCTGAATTGCGTAGCTTCATTACTTTAAAAGAGATACTGTAAAATTTCTCTTGAAAATGTTCTTCAGAACTCCAAAAATGTCATAAGTAGTTTCAATAGCTGTGTCTGGAATATAGAAATTTAAATTAGAAATGAGATGCCTTTTCTTAGCTGTAACTGTGAGAGATTTAATGACAGAAGAGCTTTCCAGCTGAGGTTATGAGATCATCATACTCTGAAGACTGAAATAAGTCCTTATATTTCTGAAGCATAGTACAGTATATCCTGTAAATTATCTTCTGGGGAAATTGTATTTACAGAAAAAAACAAACAAAAAAACTTGAATGATCATGTGGTTTCTAAACATAAATCTACTATTTTTTATCCCATTCCTTCAATGGTTATGTAAGAAAATAATGGTTCTTTTGATTGTTTGTTTTTTGTTTCGGCTGTTGTCCTGTTTCTTCCGAACTCCCTTTTAGTGTGACCTTTCATTACAAGGGAAGGTACAGCTACTATTGCAAATAGCAATAGGAGATAAAAAAAATATGAGATACAAAATTGCATTAACCATGTAAGAAAAATTGCACTTCTAGTATGGTACAGAACAGAACAGTTTCTGTTTATTTAGTGAAAATTTGTGTCAGAAACATTGTTTTCTTAAGTTACCTTGTCATAAATTAGTTAAATGTTGTTATTATGTCATGTTTAAAACAGCACTTTATGGACATTTTCAAGTGTTTATTACTATTATTTACACAGGTGATTTGTGTCAAAATTATCACTACTAATGTCAATTTAATCTTTGAAAAAGTAACTTATTCATAGCTGTGCTGAAATTATAATCAAAATTAATTCAATATTTCTTATCTCAGTGTTCTACTGTCAGCAAATTATCAAAGCAACAATACATCACTACCTACTCCAGCCAATGTGATTACTACGAAGTCTATTGTATTATGAGATACTCTTTATTGCATTGTATTTGAATTCCAAAATTTTCAGCAGTTTTCTATATACTATAGAAAATTATAAAATCATATGTATCCTTTAGAAAAAGATATTACTTTATTGAGCTGTTTAAAAAGCAATAAATTTTTACATAAAAAATAATGGTCATGTAGTAAAGATAGAGTATATTGGATAGACATGGTTGGGTATAGATACAATATTCAAAAAGTCAATGATGTTATATTTCAACAGATGTCTTGCTTCAGTTGATGTTGGGTTTTTTCTTTGTTTGCTTTTTTTTTTTAAACTAAATCAGTATTGTTCATCTGTTCTTCATGTGGTATTGAAAAAAGGTCTTCATTCAGTATTTCTCTGAATTAAATTCTAAATTAACTTCAAAGTTTGAAGAAAGAAAAGTGAAATCAACTCAGCAAAGGGGCTAACAGATGAAATAGCATCTGACATGGAGGCATGTATGAAGCAAAGGTGTGTCTCTGAATTCCTCCATGAGAAAAAAAATGCACTCTAATGTTCATTGGCACTCGTTGAACATTTATGGATAGCAAAACAGTGGTTGTGAGAACAGTTAAGTGATGAATGACGCTTTTCAGCAGTGGCAACAGCAATGTGGAAGACAAGCCATGCTCTGCATGGTCATGCAGAATTTTATGAGCTTGGCATGCAGGCTCTTGTCATTGCTGGTGACAGTGCATAGCTAATGGTGGTGACTGTTTTGAAAAATAGTGTTTTGCAACTGAGAATTTGCTCTATCAAAAACTGCTATTGAGCTCTTTGTTGCAGTTTCACTGGAAATAAATAAGAGGCATTATTTTTGGAAAGACACATGAAATATTCTGTTTGCATAAATTATTTCTTTGGTGGGAAATCTAGCTGGAAAGTAAAATAATTGCTTGTCAAAACATTTTCTTAAGTGTTATTCTTAGACAGAAGGGAAACTAAGTAGAATGCTAAATCTTACTGGCCAAATATGCAAATGTTTTCTCATATTAATACTAATTCTATTTGGGCTGTAAAGGTGTGTTTTATCCATAGGAAAGCACAATGATGGTGGATGTGTAAAGACATTCCAATCTTAAAAGTGTTGTGTATCTTATGAAGAGCAAACTTCTCTGTTTCATTCCATCTTTCAATTAACTTCATCTTTCAAAGTTAGATGAACTTGAATGTATAACTAGTGTGGGAAGTAGTTAAATGTTCTCAGGGTTAAAGTGGATTCAAATTAAGATATCATTTAAACTTTAGTAGCAAAAGGAATGTGAAGATACTAATAATTAATTAAATAATGTACAAAATGAGTGCTTACATTGGAATTTGTCTGCCTGTTCAAATAAGATTTTGATAAATTTAATTTTTATTTCATCAGAAAATACTTTGATTACTTTAGTGAAGAGATGAACCTTAGAAAATCAATGTTACTTTCCTCCACTTATACTGGAAATTTGATATTTTTATATATATTAATTCATTTTATTTGGGAAGCGATAAATAGAAGAGAAGGTAATGAATGTATAGAATTGTACAGTATATGTTAATTGGAAACAAACAAACCCAGCTTCTCAGAGCTCCCGAACAGAGACAACAGTCAGGTCCAAAGTTTGTATTAGTACTAGAGGCTAAATATACATTTGTCATCAATTAAAAGATAAGTGAATTAAAACTTATATATTTAGAGAATTAGTGAAATATATAAGCCAGATTCAGTAATACTGTATCTTTTTATATCATAGAATCATAGATTCAAAGAGTGATTTGGGTTGGAGTGGACCTTTAAGATTATCTAGTTCCAACCCCACTGCTCTAGGCAGGGGCACCTCCCTCTAGACGAGGTTGCTCCAAGTCCTATCCAGCCTACCAGGGAGGGGACATTCACAATCTCCCTGAACAACCTGTTCCAGTATCTCATCACCCTCACAGTAAATAATTGCTTCCTGATATCTAGTCTAAATCACCCCTCTTCCAATTTAAAACCATTTCTCCTTGTCCTGTTGCTGGCTGCCCTCATAAAAAAATCCCTCCTCGTCTTCCCTGTAGGCCCACTTCCAGGTGCTGGATGGCCGCTATGAAATCTCCCTAGAGCCATCTCTTCTCCAGGCTATGCAATGTTTGCCATTACTAATTTACACCTCAAATCTTACAGAATAATGTCATATATATAATATATATATATTATATAATGTCATATATGTAAATATACATATATTTTTTTTAACTAGAGGAAAATGTATTCAAATTCATGTTCTGACATATTATTCTATTGAAAATTCAGACAAATTTCCTCTTTATGTAACTACAAATAGCATAGATTCTAAGTTAGATACTAATTGTGTATTTTATTATTTGTATGTTGGAGGTCTGGGAGTACAAACAATAGAAAACATGCTGAGTGAAGAATAGCATATTTTAGCATGATTTAGAGAAACCTAGGTATCCTCAGGGCTTCATTTAAATCTACTTTTTCAGGATAAGCACTTCACATTATGATTTATATCCTTTAAATCACCACCAACAAAAAATTAGTTATTAAATATAATATTTTATTTGTAATTATAGGCATATTTCAAGGGTCTTAGCTGATTCACATTTCATTGAAAAATAATGCAAACTTGAAGAAAAAAACTAAAATTATTTCACATTCAAAGAAACTTTGAGATTTGACATTTAATCTTTGCTTTACAATATAGAAAGCCAGTACTGATTAATATTTATGGAAAGTGAAGAGGAAAATTAATAATTATCCTTGTTAGATGAAGTAATTTCAGGATATGAGTCAATACAGTTTTCTGAGAAAATTACACTCTTGAAGTCATGAAGGATTAATGTAAATCATTGCCAGCTATTAGTATTCTGGCATACTTAACAGTTTCATACTGCCTATTGTTCCACATTGTCCAATTAAAAATACAATAGCAATCTCTCTGCCTTATTTTCATTATGTAGATGATAACATATATCTTATTTTAATGTATGACTCTTGGGAAATAATTCTTATTTTAGATGTTACTTCTGATATATAAAAATGGTTTACTAATTATTCTGGATTTTTTCCTCAATTTATTCATTTTCTCAAACATTTAATAGTCCTGGTGATCAGAAGTGTCAAGTAGATATTTGAAATAAATACATTTCAAATTATTAGTGTTTTTTAAAAAAAAAGGCATTTAAAAAGTTAATTAAATCTTCCAGTCCTTCTTTAAGTGTATTTTTAATCAACAGCTTTAATTTCAGCAGCATCCAGATATAAAAGAAGTAGCAATTCCTCCTTGCCACTAGATATGTATGTATTTAAAGAAACCTCTTTCCTTTAAAATTGTAGACAACAAAATAAATACATGAGTAAATTCGAGTAGCTTAATAACAATCAGAGATGCATTAAAGAAGATACCTGATAAATGCATCCATCAAGTTCTTAAATAATTGAGAACAGGAAAAAAGGGAAAAAAAAAACACAACAAAAGAGGCCTACTTATCACAGTTTTGTTTCCCTTATTCCCCAATCCTTAACACTAAATTTCATAAACTCATTTTCAAAATGAGTATGTTTTTAGTTGAAATTTGTAACAATTCTTTCCCATCCATACAAATATGAATTATATGAATTGATATAATTGATACATCCATCTAATAAAATATTCATATTTACCAGCACCAAACTCAGTTGTATTTTTTAAATAACCTCATATTTGCTTACTTGTACTTATATATTTAAGAGTCTTATTTTGCCAAATAAGTATCTCTACTAACAAATTCCAGTTAATTTCAGTATGGTTCACTACTCAGAATACATAATACTCCTTAAGTTTTTGGCTTAGATTTGATCATTTGACAGTAATTACAGATCTACTTTCTTTCATAAGAATTGTAGCCTAATTAAACTAGTCTGCAGGCAGCCAGAGCAATAATGCTGGTTAAGCAGCATTTTTTACATTCCCAAATGCAGCTAGGGTGTTTTCACTTTTGCTGATTTTGTGCATTTTCTGCCAAGTTAAGCAATTGAAGCTATGCTGTAAGGGAAGTTTTCATTGAAAATACATCCTGTTCTAAATCTCCCATAAAAATTACCAAAAGAGCCGGCTGACCAATTTTAATATGTCAGTTAATCATTTTTATTAGTTACAAACCTTATCGATTACAGAGCAAATGTAATCTTGCAAGTAAAAGTGAATTGATCAACTAATACATTTTGGAGATTTCTTTGGTATGCTTTTTTATTATTATTATTCTATGAAAGATTAAGTATATAATTCCCTTAATTACCTCAGCTTTTACTCTCCATTGAGGGGTTGACAGAATGGAGATTATCTGTCAACAAAGGTTCTGAAATGTAACTAAATGTTAATACTTTCAGTAAATGCAATATTCATTAGCACACTTTTAAAATGCGTATTTATTAAATGCATATTTAAAAGTGTCCTTAATATCACATTAATAGATATAATTATTATATGGCATGCCGGTAATGCTTTCTCTTTACATATGGACATTTACAAAAGTCTGTGCTATATTATCAGATTTGTAATAAGAAGGTTGAGGGAAGTGGTTCTTTCTCTGTATTCAGTATGTGTTCACATCTTCTAAATGTCTTGAACATGCCCACATTTAGATGAATTTGATCTTTAGCACTTCTTCTGAGATGTTTACTCCCTTTTCTGTCTGTAACTACACTGTATTGATTACTACAATATTCATTCTAATTAGCAGCAGGTTTACTTCAGAATAATGCATACATCCTCTCTCAAACTAGTGACCATGTTTCTTTTGATACAACTCAGGATATAATTTGCTTTCTAGGCTGCAAGTGCACTTTGCCAACTCAGTTTTTTGTCAAGCACTACTCCCAAGTCCTTAACCTCAGTAAAGTTCACAGTTCCCATGTTGCCCTGTCTGTAGTCATGTTTGGAATTATCCTGATCCAGGTGCAGAATCTTGCAGTTGGCCTTGAAGAAAATCCTTCTGGATGGCATCCCTTCTGTGCAGTGCGTGTCAACTGCACCACCCACATTACTGTTATTTTTAAACCTTTTGAGGATTCACTCAACCCCATTGTCCATGTCACAATACATTATGTCACAATTAGTCTTTCTTATTGTTTGGGGACACATGATCTGGGAAATGAAAATGTGAAGAATGATTGTTATGACATCTCTGCAAAGTATTATATCCCTAGAGAAGCCTTCTGTATCACAGTTTATGAGCAAGGTCACTTTGAAGTTTTCTTGATCTGATATTAATTCAGAGATGACTCCTCCCTGTAAGATGACTCAGCTTCAGACAGATATTTTTTAAAATATCCATGAATATTATTGTTGAGTACAAATGCAATTGAAAATGGAAATTAATAATGAAAACTAAAATTTTCTCTAAGCATTCAATTCCCCAGACCCTCTTACTTACCCCCACGGCCCAGAAGTCTTGAAAGGGAGTTCCTACAGTGAAGACAGAAGCAAAGAAAGCATTCAGTATTTCCACCTTCTCTGAGTCCCCCATAATGAGAACACCTGCCTCAGTTAGTAGGGGACCCACATTTTCCCTTTACTGCTGACATATTTAAAAAAACAAAAACAAACAAAAAAACAACAAAAACAAACAAACAAAAAACCCACATTTCTTATTATCCTTTATCTCCTTTGCCACGTCCAATTCCAGGTTGCCTTTGGGCTTTCTTGTCGCATCCCTGCAGGCCCTGACAACATTTCTATATTCTTCCCAAGTGGTCAGACCCTTTTTCCACATTCCATTGACCTTTCTCTTTCTCTCCCTTTGGCTTTATGCATGAGCTCCTTGCCCTTCCACACAGGTCTCCTGCCACCCTTGCCTGATTTCTTACTTGCAGGGATGCACTGATCCTGAGCTTGGAAGAAGCACTGTATAAATGCTGACCAGCCCTCACAGGCTCTGATTCCTTTAAACACCCTATCCCATGGGACAGCTCCAAGAAGGTCCCAGTAGAGATTGCTGTTGGCTCTCTTGAGGTCCAGGGTAGCAATCCTACTTTTTGGTTTGCTTCTTCCACTCAAGATCTTGAATTCCACCATCTCGCAATCACTACATCCCAATCTGCCACTAACCTTCACTTCCCTAACAAGCCCATCCTTATTTGTTCTTAACAAAGTCCAGCAACACCCTACTTCTCATCGGCTCCTCCACCACCTGCATCAGAAAGTTCACTTCAACACACTGCAGGAACCATCTGGAGCGTGTGTGCCTGGCCATGTTGCTTTCCCAACAAATATCTGGAAACTTGAAGTCCCCCATAAGAACCAGCACCTGAGATCATTAGGCTACTTGCAACTGCTTGTAGAAGGCCTCATCAACTTCCTCTTCCCAATCAGGGGGCCTATAATACACACACACAACAGTGTCCTCCAGACTAGCCTGCCTCTTAACTCTCACCCACAAGCTCTCCACTGTTGCATCATCCTCCATCAGGTGAAGTTTGATTCACTCTAGTTGATCTCTCACATAAAGAGCAACTCCAGCACGCCGCCTCACCATCCTGTCTTTCCTAAAAAGCACATAGCCATCTATGGCAGCATTCCAGTAACATGAGCTTTCCCACCATGTCTCTGTGATCGCTATGAGATTGTGACCTTGTGTCTGCATGCAGACTTCTAACTCTTCCTGTTTATTTCCCATTAGTATACAGACCCTTTCGGGAAGCAACAGGTGCAGGTAGCCCTAAAAGTACAAGAGAAGATTTCAAGTAGGGAATTTATAATGGTAATCCCTCTGGCGAGTCCTCACAAGATCTCACAGGACAATCCAGAGATATTCCTCTGCTATCTCCTACAAGAACAACATCCCCAAGCCCCTCTGTCCTGCTGACTTCCACCTTCTTCCCCCCATCAGATCTAGCTGACAACTCTGAACTACTCACTCCAATCTAGTGAGGGATATTTTCTCCCCTTCCCCTTTCATACCTAGTTTAAAGCTCTCTCAATGAGCCCTGCCAGCTCCTGGCCTAGGATCTGCTTTCCCCTCAGAGACAGGCAATACCTGACAGCAGCCATCAGGCCAAGTAAAGCTGAGTAGGCAGGTAAGGGGTGTACCTTTGATGGTGAGCTAGGACTTTTTTCCAATCCTCCTTACATGTCAGATCTGCCTAAATGCGATAGGACATGGGCTCCATCACTTTTCCAAGGCTATCACCCCAGCGATCTCTCCCTCTGACCTGCCAGCAATTCACTACAGCAGTTAACACCCTGTTCACACTACCTGGGGCTGTTTATAGCCCTGCAGCCAAGGGTCAAGGTCAGAGTCAAGAGATAAAGAGTGGGTGGTACCAGCTCCACCCTTGCTAGTTAAGCAGCCCATTATTCTGTAAGCTGCTAGTCCTGGCATAGGTACTAGTACCCTGCTGGCTTCAAAGAAAACACTAGAAAGAGCTTTTTGGTCAGCCTTTTTGGCTTTAGATCCCTTGCTTTGTGCAGTCTTACCTGCCTTGAAGCTGGTCTCCACAGCAATGACTAAAGAAAAGTATATTTCTCAAGTTCAATTAATAGGCATATACATGTAGCCAAGGTAACTCATTTCATGTGGATTCAGTAAGGCTAATAAGATGTAAATCCCCACAGTAAATATGAATTCAGCTATTCATGGAATCACAGAGTAGTTGAGGTTGGAAGTGAGTTCTGGATTATCTGGTCCAACTTCTTTGTTCAGGTAGGGACACCTAGAGCAGATTTTCCAGAACTGTCTCTGGATGACTTTTACCACAGCCTCTCTGTCAACTTTGTAGCAAGCATTTCACCAGGAGTGCTTCTTGATGTTCAGAGGAAATCTCTTTGTTTCAGTGTGTGCCCAGTGTCCCTTGCCCTGTCACTATGCATCACTGGATAGGGTCTGCCTGTCTTTTTTGTGTCCTCTTTTTGGATGGATGCAAATTATATAGGTTTATATATATTAGCTAGAAATCCTCAAGACTTATCCAGGCTGAATAGCTCCATCTCTTTCTGCCTTTTCTCACAGAAGATAAGCTTCAATTCCATTATCATCTTTATAGTTCTTTATTGGACAGTAAATCTGTTTCTTGTTTGCACAAGAGCCCCTGAACTTGACCCAGTACTCCTGGTGTGACCTCACCAATGCTGAGTAAAAGAGAAAGATCATCTTGCTATCTTGCTGGCAAAATTTTGCTTAAGGTAGCACAGGATACCCTTTTCCTGCATGGACTGCGCTGCTGAACCTTTGATCTATCGCTGGTTTATCATCAGCTTTTTGTCTACTGGAACTCTCAGGCCCTTTTCTCCAGAGCTACTTTCCAGCTCTTCAGCTCCTGGCATATGCTCATGAATGTAGTTATTCCACCGCAAGTGTAGTATTTTGTTCTTTCTCCTGCTGATGTTATTAAATTTCTGCTAACTCATTTCTTCATTTAAGATCATTCTGACTCCAGCACTACCACCTGGGTAGGCAGGTACTCCTCAAAGCTTTTGGGTCAGCAAACTTGCTGGAGGTACACTCTTTTCTATCATCCAGATCATCAAAGAGAATGTTGAACAGTACTGGGCTCAGTATTTACCTTCAGGAGCCTTACCTGTGGACCTCCAACTGAACTTTGTACCATTCAACAGTCTCCTCCAGACTGAACAATCCATGTTCCCTCAGTCATTCCTCATAAGACTTGTGCTCCAGACCCCGCACCAGTTTTGTTGCCCTTCTCTGAACATGCTCCAGGGCCTCAATGTCTTTCTTGCAGTGAGAGGTCCAAAACTGAACACAGTACTCGAGGTGTGGCTTCACTCACGCTGAGTACTGAACTGAGAACAACAAAATAAAACTCATAAAATTACAAAGTAATGAACTAATTTTACTTCTATTCAAGTGTTACATGTATAAGGAAGTTGTGAGGCAAAGATATATGGATCAGTAGAGTGTTCAAATTTATTGTTCAAAAAAAGTAAAGTTTTTTTTTTTGAGTTTCAGTGCTTTATTATGAGGACTAAAATATGATACATACAGTATATCTTAAATGGAGCATTTAAAAATCTTGATGTAACATTAATTTTACCTTTAAGATTTATCAGATTAATCTAGTTATAATCTTGCAGAAAAATGAACATCAAAATCACTTAAGTCTTGAATTAACAAGAGACAAGTAATCAATTATATAAAATCTTTTATTTTCTATATCCAAATTGAATACATTCAAACAATAGCAAGGAAAGGTCTGAAAGATACCTTGTAATGTGACTACTACCGCATGTATTGTTTCCTTTAAATATGCTAGACATTTCCGATGATTCTACACTATGTTGCTTTGTTACTTAATGTTATATTCTATATTCTTTACTAGTCTTGTGGATATTTTCCAAGAGTACCTGTGTGATTTAGTAATTTAGTTTAGGTAAGCTTTATTCAATAAGATGTGTCTTCCAAATCAACATTCCTGTTGCTTTCATCAATACTTGGTGTTTTACTTACTCTGCTAATTCAGTTGCTTATATCGACTGCTTAACTGCTTGTATTGCAGAAACAGCTGCTTCCTTTGATGTGATTCAGTATAATAGCATTTCGAATTTTAGGTATGTTACCTGCCAATCACACTGCATGATTTGGCAAATGCATGTTTAATATATTAATTAGTATTTGAAATCATTGTATCTGCTGTTGAGTGTATATAGCAGTCTACTAGACATGCATCTCTATGCAAACTTCAGGGATATTCTGTCATGTTAGTCAGAAGGAAAATTTACTCACAAACTATTTGAGGTGAAAGCTATAATATGTTATAATTTCTTCAAATGAAAGAGCTTGTACAGATTTTTTACAGAGTATCATAAATTCTTTCAGTTGCTTTCCCTCATACACATCCTTTTTTATTTTTTGGATAATTTTTTGCTCTGACTTTCCTCTTTACTGTTCACCACATTAAATTAGGTGATGCAAAGTTTGTTCACTTCCAGAGCTTTATATTAGTAGACATACTCTAGTGAAGTAGTCGGGACTAATTTAATTTCCCTTTTGAAATAGTTTCAATTTATTACAGTTACATTTGGTGATGTTCTTCTTGTTTAAATTATAAAACCACAATAATGGTATTTCAGGCTAGGAAAATAATAGACAAATTTTGTTTTTATAAGTGAGTGATATCATTTTATAAAAGGAGTTAAAAAAGTATTTCAATATACTTTCTATGTAATATGAAAGTATTATTTTATTAAGTATTATATGTACTATGACATGCTCTCTAAATACTTATACCACTAAAATCCCAAATATTTGAGAATATATTTACCAAAATATTAAAAGCAACAATTCATAAATTCTTTTTTGCTCTTTCACCGCTGATGGGGAAAAGAAGGGGGAGAATACCTCCCCAGTCCCTTTCACCCTCTCCTTTTTGGGGAGAGGAAATAAAAATACTCAGTTAAGATAAGAAGAGATATCAAGTTTACTACAAATGTCAAAAAAAAAAAAGTAAGACAATGATAGGAAAAGTAATTATAGGTAATAAATCAAACAAATGGGAGAGAGAGAGGTATTCTAACTCTGTTGCTTTCTGCACTACTGGAAACAGAAGAGAGTCTTCTTTCTCTGTCACTTAGCTATTGTCCTTCTTTTACCCAGAATTGGAAATTATGCAGGGAGCACCAAAGACTCATGGGAACTGCAGTCTGTTCCTTCTCAGTGCATCCTCCTCTTGGAGAGCTGGAACTCATGTGGGAATAGCTGAGACTGCCAAAGTCACAGAACTCTAGGAAATAGAGCTCCACAGTGCTACAACACCCAACAGCTTACTGCATGATGTCATGATATGGAATACTGATGAAACCAGGACACTCTTAATTTATAAAATTATATGGAAAATGTTTCCAATGTATTTATTGCATATTTCCCATCATCCAAGAATCTTAAAATTTTATATATAGACTCTCAAAGATGAAAGAAATACCTGTCTTGCATTTAAGTATATTCTCTGTATTTAAATCATATAGCTATTAAAAGTAAACATGCATAACTGGCAAAATTTCTATCAAAAACCTGATCTACAGATTAAGAGACATGAAATCTTGTTTCATACTGTGCAATATACTGAGTCTCTTTCTCTCATTGTTCTGCACTGAACTTCAGCTAAAATATTCATTAAACAGTTGATTTGCATAGAGTTGATAAGCAATTATTTCATTGGAAAAAAATGTTCATTACTACTGTTATGATTTCATGCATGACAGGAGAGGGGCAAGAAGGAAAAGGCTTCACTGGTCCCTTTCACCTTCTTGTTCCCTTTTTGGGGAGAAGATAAACAAAAATGACCCAATTAAGATAAGGAGAGAGAACAATTTACTACAAATCGTAAAAGAATGTAAGACAATATTATATAAAATAGTAGTTAAAGGTAATAAATAAATGGGAGAGAAGGATTTTCTGACTGTGCTGCTCTCATGAGGCCTCACCTGGAGCACTGTGTCCAAATCTGGGGCCCTCAGCACAAAAAAAGGCATGGAGGTGTTGGAGCACGGAACGAATGATGGCCACAGTGGTGCTCAAAGACCTGGAGCACCTCTCTCATGAAGAAAAGCTGAGGGAGCTGGTTTTATTCAGACTTGAGAAGGGAAGGCTCCATAGACCTCTGGCTTTTTATGTGATCTGATAGTGATAGGACAAGAGGGAATGGGTTAAAACTAAAAGAGGAGATATTTAGGTTAGTTGTTCAGAATTCTGTACTCAGAAGGTATTGAGGCACTGGAACAGGTTGAACAGGTTGCTCAGAGGTTGTAGATTCTCCCTCTCTGGAAGTATTCACAGCCAGGATGAATGGGGCTGCTCTAAAGGGAAGTGCCCCTGCCTATAGCAGTGGGGCTGGAACTAGTTTTAAAGGTTCCTTACAATGCAAACCATTCTATGATTATGATTCTATACCTTTATTTTTTTCCTATTAAATAGCAGATTTGTTTAGGGTACACGAAACAGTACAAGTAACAAGAATGATTATTTGAATTGGCTTTACACAGTTTTAAATAAAGCTTAAATAATGATTTGTTACTCAATAAGTTCTGCAATAACCTCATGCACTGACTGTAGCTAAGGAAGTTCTTTTTAGGCCAGAAGGTATTCAACTGTCCCCTTACTTGTTCTCCCTTTCATCACTCCTCAACTCTTCTGAAACTCTTTGTCTTCATTAGGTCTTCTGTATATTATGTTCTGAGACCAGCAAACAACCAACACCTCATGACTTTTATAATTTGTTCCAAATATCTTTGGAGATCAAAATAAAAAGGTTCCAAAAGGTGATTTCACCATTTTAAATACATATTTCAATTTCAACCCACCTATTAGTATAGCCACACTTTGCAATAATCTGTGCCTATCTGTGTCAAAGTGTATATCCAAGAGAGATCAAAGGCATTCAGAAATGTTAGCTCATTCATAAAAGTAGTGTAATCACAGTGTTATAGATGTATTTTGAAGTATTATACTGTCCTAAAAACACTGTACTGGTTGATATACATCATAAAATCACAGAGTCATACAATGGCTTGTACTGAAAGGAATCTTGAGGATTTTCAGATCCCAGCTGCAGGCAGAGTACCCAACATCTAGAACCAGTACTAGACCCTTTCTCAGCAGGGCAATTCTCAAGTTCTTCTCCCAGTCTGTATACATATTACCTGGATCCAAGAGCAATACCACAACACTTTGCTTTGTTGAACAATACTAGGTTCATATGGGCTCACCTTTCAAGTTTATGAAGGTCATTTTGGCTAGCATCCCTTCCTGCTGTATCACTTTCATCACTTAGTTTTGTGTCGTCAGCAAACTTTCTGAAGGTGCCCTGGATTCCATCATCTATGTCATCGATAAAGAAGTTAAAGAATACTGGTCCCAAGACAGACTGCTGGAGGACACGTCTTGCCACTGGCCTCCACATGGACATAGAGCCATTGACTACAACACTCTGACTAGCATTGACTGTCTAACCAATTCTATATACACTGAATATTCAGCCCTTCAAATCCATATCTCTTCAATTTAGAGATAAGTATGTGGTGGGGGACTGTTTTGAAGGTCTTGCAGAAGACCAGGGAGATAACATCAGTTGCCTTCCCTCAACTCCAGCAATGCCATCCCTCCATCATAAAAGCCACACTGGCTGTCTCAGATCTCCTGTTTATCCCTCATGTGCTTCAACATGTCTCCCAGGAAGATCTGTTCCATGATCTTCCCAGACACAGAGGTAAGGCTCACCAGCCTGTAGTTACCTAGGTCCTTCTTCCTCCCTTGCTAATATGACTACAGTGTTTCAGACTATAGATGTATACTTGCTTCCAGAAGCTCAAGCCTCTACTCTGTAACATGCACAGTTAATTACGTTTGCTGTGTGTTTTACATTTTAAATACTATTTACTTTCTGAAGCATAAAAATGTCAAAGAAAATTAAATAAATCCTAGGCTAAATGATACTAAACCTTCCCAAGACTAAGCATAAATAGATTATATTTGAAATCTTTTGATTGACAGAAGAGAAATTCTAAGATTGAAAACTGTCAGTTTAGAATTTGTTTGTGGTTTCCAAAGGGTTTTTCTCATTCTGTATTTGAATTCTCTAAATTCAATATTGAGCCTTAGTAACCATCCAGACAATAGTTCTGGCACCAGCTTATTTATATCCATAATATATTTCCTTATGATACTGGATGAAGTTGATAAACATGTTATAAAGCATAGGTATATATATCTCCCAGTTTTTAGCAGTACCTGAAAAATGCTGCTTGCTTTAAGCTCACAGTTACTTTATTTAAAAATGTTACCTGAATGATCTGTATGTTATTATTACCTCTTACATTTTATCCCAGACAAGTTTATGGCTCTCTGTAACACTAATCATCACAGCTGATAACTACAATTTCAGAAGATTTTGTGTTATTCATATATTTTAATACCAACATGAATTGGAATATATATTGTAGATAGCTTACAGAGTTGATATGCTAGCATATTCCAAATGGTGTATGGAAGAAAATTTCATTATATCTGTAACTGCAAGAGATATATTAGTACCTCCAATTAACTTAGACAGAGTTTAATAATAATTATTTTGCATTGTAAAAACAATTGAGGGCGTTGAAGTCTTGTGATACGATTTGTAATTTAGTTATTGAAAAAGAGATTCTCAGACTTCTTTATAACTTGTCATCAATAACAAGTTCAGATGGTGTTTTTATTTCTGAATTTATGTAATGTGTGTGCAAATAACTGAACTGTTTTTAGATAGGAAGATTCCTTTCAAGTTCGAAATCTCTACTCTCAGTGAAGTTGCAAATATTATGAGTACATATGCCTAGACAACCTCTCTTTCATTAAAACTGTTTGAATCCAGAAGTTATCGATTTAGCAGTTGGAAAAAGTATTGCTTTAAGGTTTCAGAAAGGTTTGTCAACTGATACAACTATATATATATAAACTGCAGAAAATTAACTCCAATATCACCAACTTGGATTACAATATTAAAAAGGAGTAGGCTAGAAACAGTAAAAAAAAAATCAGGCATATGAAGCTGTGGTCTTAAATCAAGATTTCCATCTAAATAAACCTGCATATCATATACCACATGAAATCTAGAACTATCTAAAACCTATTTCAAACTCTGTTATTTAACCCAATTAACTTTCAAGATGAATACTTTTTTTATCAGCGATATAACTCCATACAGAATGAAAATTGTAATCTAATATCACATTTAATTTTGTGTTCTGATGTTTTCAAATGTGTCATTTCTTTAAATTATATTTGTGTTATTTAATTTCTAAAAATGTTACAAATCTGTACTTTATATTTTCCTCAATAATATCTTATTTTGTTTTCAATAATCTGTTGATAGATATGTCTGAAGACATGAGATCTTCATGATTTAAAGATTTAAGCTTGTCAGATTGCATCAATGTGGCAACATATTTATCGTGATAAAACTATTATTACAAAGCATAGACATTGAAGTGCATCTTTAACAGGTGTCATTTGTAAATTGTAAAATTAGAATAAAACTTTCTGTTCTATATTGATGAGCAACCTAACAGATAGTAAATTTTGAAAGCTTCTTTTGTTTCTTAGCCTATGTTCATATTAAAATAATCTGAATTATTGTGACAATTGAGAAAATCCCAAAAATACTCTGTACCGATTCTTTTAGACAGTCCTTGTGTGGAGGGTGTAATGTTTAATTTATGGTAATATATGCTTGCCTGATGATATTTGGTATAATAAAGAATGTCTGATTGATCAGTCATACAAAATATACTGAAATCACAATAAAAAATGTAAGATACACTCAGTAAAACAGAATATTTGCAGTTTGCAGTTCGATCACAGTGCCAATGTGATCCTCATTACTAGTTTCTACAACATCTAACTATCACCCACAATGCCGGTTACCCCAGTTTCTGGGAAGGAATACGTGCATTGAATCCAGCTGAAGCTCATTACTCTCTTCAGAATTCTTTGCTAGTTGTTTTTATTTTCTCTGGTTTGAGCCATGTATTCATTTCACCCGTGCTGGTCTGGCTATCTTAATGAAACATTCACTTTCTTTTCAGGAACTCTCTGCTTTTTGGGATTTATTTATTTATTTATTTTTACTATTAGACATTTTTTCAACTGTAGTAGACATGGAATGGAAAGTAGAAAAAATGACACTAATTTTGCAATGATATTATAAAAATCAAGTTGTCTGTATTATTATTATGCCAGCACCCAACAGTGATCAGTCTGAGGAGGGATTGTTGGCTCAGCATCTCTAACTTACTTGTCTACCATAAAAGCTCCATTTGTTTTGCCAGAATTTCAGTAATTCCAACTTGCTTAACAGATGTCAGTACTCAAGATGCTATTAGGTAGTACTGTGGGTGGAACACTAGGAGGTCTTTTGGTTGATGTGAATAGCTTGCCAAATCTCAGTTACAAGCTTTAGCGTGTCCTGGCTCTCAGTTTGTTAAACTGATGCCGTAAGCACTGTGATTTTATTAGTTGAACATCTTAAGCTCTCTGTTCATCTCAAGGGCAGACTTTTGTGAGGATTCTGGGTAAGCATCAGTCATCTGTGATTTTAATAGCTCAGTTCATCTAGTATTCCTTGGGTGATGAAGCTGGTGAAGGTTTTGGAGCTCAGGTCTTAGGAGAGTCTAGGGGAACTGGGATTGTTTAGTCTGGAGAAGGCTTAGGAGACCTTATTGCACTCTACAACTATGTGAAAGGAGGCTGTGTTGAGGTGAGGGTCAATCTTTTCTGCTATGCAACTAGCAATAGGACAAGAGGGAATGGCCTCAAGTTGTGCCAGGGGAGATTCAAGTTGGAAGTTAGGAAAGATTTCTTCTCAGAAATAGTGGTGAGAAACAAACCGCCCAGGGAGGTTAGTTAAGTCACAACCCCTTAAGATTTTAGAAAGGGCTACATCTGACACATATGGACATGGTGGTAATGGGTAAATGGTTGCATTAGATGATCTTAGAGGTCTTATCAAACCTTAATGATTCTCCAATTCTATAATATATAAACTGTAAACGTATTTCCCATACACTTCTACCTTGGAATTACAGTTCAGGTGTAGCTGTAAACAAACATTATCAGTGTAATTATATAAAATTCTACTACCCAAGTGCTGACCTACATTACACAACATTTGCCTAATCTGATTATACTGAAGCTGTCTTTTTATCTGGTGATCTGGTCAAAGACAGGGTTGAAGCCTATGGTCCTAGTTTATCGGAACTCCTGAATTTATGCTGTGTTCTTTCTGAGCTTTTAAGATGCACATCTTTTCTTCCTGAATTATTTTATATGAAATACTCTCAAACTCACAGCTCTCCTTAAACTGATTTTTATTTTTAGTATTATTATTTTTAGTTGTATCATAGATGGTTCTGATTCATCTCAGCGTTTTCAAGCTACTGATCTTAGATTACTAAAATATTATCTGGTCTTAATCTTTCACCTCCATGTATAGGAATAAATTATTAGCTTATAATTTCTACACTCTTAGGTAACCATATGTGTCACCAAAAGACTGTCAGAAGTGTTGTTAAAACAAAAAAACAAAAACAATTGTTAAAACAAAGCAAAAGTTTAGCCTTTCTTCCCTTCCCCACAATCTCTTCAGTTGCCCGGCAAGAGAGAATGGTTTAAAGTGTTCTATAAGGAAGAAAATCACATGCTTTACTCTATTTCCAGTTTTCTGCCTTCTGAAATGAAAGCACTGATTGTTTTTCCATGAAGCATCTGCACAAAATATGTGTATGCAGAGACATCAAATGTCTTTCTTAACATTTAAAAGTGATGTACATTTTTCTTGAATGGAAATTATTTTAGATCTGAATACACTAATTTGCAACTTTTTATGATTTAAATGATATCTTCTATCAGTTTTAGAACACATCAATGCAAAATAACATTTTATATAAAAATAAAATTACTTTTTTGCAGTATCAAAATTGGCATGTTGTTAGAATATACTAAACTTCATGAGAAAGCATGGAGACATACAAAATGTGATTTAATTATGCAATAAAGTATTTTATGATATTTTTATTACTATTTTATTACCAGCCCTGTTCCAAATAATAAAATAAAATAATTGTCTTATTTTGGTATTGGTTATTTTATTTTTTAATGTCAGCTGATCTTTCAGAAGAGTTAATCTCCAACTGTTTGAAATCTAGTTTAATCTGATTTATTGCTGCATTTAATTCTTTTGTTCTGATTTAAACAGTAAAAATTGAATTAATCAAACAATTCAAGGATAAAAAATCTATTGTAATGCATTCAAATGTTACTTAGAAAATTAGCATTCATATAGGAAAAAACAAAATGTTCTGACTATCTAACTTTTTATTATTTGTTACTTCATCAATCTGTACAATTGATGCTGAAATTGTAGGACCAGAAGTTTGTCTTATTTCTGAAAACAGCCTTTTCAGACATTATCTTCAGGTTGAGTCCCACCTAAATTAACAGATAAAGACATTTTCTCCTCCTGTTTCATAGATCGTGAAACAAACAAAAAAAAAAAAAAGTGAACTGATTCAAAAACAATTACTTATCTGTCAAACTCGACATATGATCTGCACTAAGCATTTCTTGATTAGTAGAACAAATGTAACAGAAAAAAAAATCTCAAATTGTATTTTAACATGAAATAATTATGCTAAGAACAAATTATTTACAAAGAAAGACAGCATCTCAAAATGAAATTCCGAATTGTTTCCACTTGGCTCAAGTTTGCAGAATAAGTACATACTGGATACTTTCAGAAATAAAGTGTTCTGAGTTTGTGGCAACTTAATCTCCCCTCTAAGAGAATCAGCCTGTGTTGAATCATAACCACTTTACTTGAATAATGTCATCCACAGAGTGGCCCAATCTCCTCTATCTGTACAATTCTAATGAATTATTCTATTTCCTAGACTGTGTCTTGGCAAGAGGGCAATACTCCTACTGTTGGGTCAACCTGCTTTGGCTACACCAACTAAAAATTTCTCACTCTAATCACTCTAATTAGAAGCTAGATGGTTTGTGATGCACGTATACTCTATGTGAGATTTGCTCTAGTCAGTTTATTATAAAAGTTCTGGTTAGTTAGATGTGGGAATGGGAGGTGGGATGAAGAAAGTGATAGTAAAATGATAGAAAATAAAAGCAAGGTTTTGTTATAGGAATATATAGTTATCACCAGTGTCACAATGTTCCATGAAACCAGTCAGCAGTGGGAGTGTTGGGTGCAGATTCTGTTTCTCAGTCAATCAAAGGCAGAAGGAAAAGATAACAAAGGAAGAGTGTACACTCTTTGTTTTTGTGGAGTCCTTAGATACATCATGTCCAGTTCTACTGGATTGGCCATAGTGACAGCGAATCCAACATAGAAGCTACAGTCCAGCTCAGGCTTATGATCATAAGAGAAGCCTAGAACATAAGAGAAGGGCAAGCAGTCACATCACAGGGGTAGCTTGAAATGTGACAAGCATCGAGATATTTCCCTTATTTTCCTTTTTTCTGGCCCTCTATAGGCAGAAAAATCTGTTGTCCTTGAAATAATCAGAACATCTAGAGTCAGTTGCCCAGGATCATGCTTAGAAGACTTTTGAGTATATCCAAGGAGGAAAACTCTACAACTTCTTCTTATAACCTGTTCCAGTGTTCTGCCACACACAGTAGTACTTCCTGATCTTATCTGGAACCTCTTATATTTCATAGAACCATAGAATGGCTTGGGTGGGAAGACATCTTTGCAGTTTGTGCCTATTACTTCTTTTCTTGTCAATGGGCACCACTGGAAAGAGCCTGTTTCTTAGATGATATCTTCTCTGATATCTTCTCTATCTTCAGATGATATCTTCTCTATCTTCCTCCCTTCAGATGTCTATATATTTTGATGAGACCACCTCTGAGACTCTTTTTATATAAGCTGAACAGTCCCTGTTAGAACAGTAGCATTCAAATCAGAGGATCAGAGATGGGTTCTTGTCTGTAGTTGTTCTTTGGCATTATTATTGTTTACAAGATCTCTTATTTAATTCAAATAGTTCTGATTTTTCTTTTTCCCTTCAGTGCTGTTTAAGAGGCCTACATGTACTTTTCTACATTAATTTTGATATTATGATTTGTAAATGCGACATGCACTCAAGTCTAACATATATGTGAGCAAAGTTACTCACACCTGCAATTTTATGAAAAAGGTATGAAAAAGTAAAATTTTATTCAGGGATTGAGTTTCCTTGTGGTTGAACATATGGAAAGAAAAAAATATTATTTTGAAAAAATATCAAGAATTAAAGAAAAAATTTTCTAATGACTTAGTAAGAACCTGAAAATATAAAATAATTCTGAATTCTTTGTACCAATTTATACTCAATAAAGTTTAGTGCATAGGCTTAATTCTCTTCCATACTTTTGAAAATTTGTTTTTTAAGAGTATTTATCTCCAGTCATTTCTATATATTTCTATAAAATATGATCAGATCACTGAAATGAAATATCCTTTGACTCACATAAAGGAAAATACTGTACTAGACAATACAATCTTCTATTCAGTATGAATCCTAAACAAAGTAATTCTGAACATAGATGTGTTTGAACTTTTTTATAACCTAATAACTCAGTGGAATATTGCAACATAGTTCCTTCTAATTTATTTCCTGTGAATTCTCTCACAAACCTAAGACACACTCTGTGTCTAATGCAGAGGTGCACACAACCGGGGATGACCAAAGGACAACCGAAGTTCATTAAAGGCATGTCCTGCTTGATCAACCTGGTCTCCTACTATGATTGAGTGATTTACCCGGTGACTGAGAGAAGGGCTGTTGATGTAGCCTACTTAGACTTCAGAAAAGCCTTTGACAGTGTCTCCCTCAGTATTCTCCAACAGAAGCTGGCAGCCCATGTTTTGCACAAGTACACTCTTTGCTGATAAAGAACTGACTGGATGGCTGAGCCTAGAGAATGGTGGTGAATTGAGTTAAATCCAACTGGTATGCCAGTTATGAGTGGTGTTCCTCAGGGGTCAGTATTGAAGCCTGTTGTGTATCTTTATTGCCTTCAGTATCTTTATTGAGGACCTGAATGAGGGCACTGAGCACACCCTTAGAAAGTTTGCAGATGACACCAAGTTGTATGGAAGTGTCAATCTGCCTGGGGCAGCAAGGTCCTACAGAGGGATCTGGACATGCTCTGTAGCTGGGTTGAGGCCAACAGGAAGAAGTTCAACAAGACCAAGTGCTGTGTCCTGAACTTTGACTACAACAGCCCCAGGCAATGCTACAGGCTTGGAGTAGAGTGGCTGCAAGACTGTATAGAAGAAATGAACCTGGGGGTATTGGTTGATCCTTGGCTGAACGTGAGACAGCAGTGTGCCCAGGTAGCTAAAAAAGCCAAAGGCATCCTGGCATATATCAGAAATAATGTCAGCAGGAGCAGGGAAGTGATCATCCCTCTGTACTCAGCATTGGTGAGGTCACTCCTCGAGTACAATGCTCAGTTTTGGGTCCCTCACTACAAAAAAAGACATTGAGGTCCTGGAGCATGTTCAGAGATGGGCAACAAAGCTGGTGAGGGGTCTGGAGCACAAGTCTTATGAGGAGCGGTTGAGGGAGCTGAGATTGTTCAGTCTGAAGAAGAGGAGGATCAGGGGAAACCTTATGGCTCTCTAGAACTACCTGAAAGGAAGATGTAGCAAAAAGGAGGTCAGACTCTTCTCCTGTGAAAATAGCAATAAGACTAGAGGGAATGGCCTCAAGTTGTGCCAGGGGAGACTTAGGTTGAACATTAGGAAATACTTATTCTCCGAAAGTGTGAATGACATTGTTCCTGGAGGGGTTCAAAAAACACTTAGATGTACTGAGTGACATGGTTTAGTGGGGAAATATTGGTAATAGATGGACTAGATGATCTTGGAGATTTTTTCCATTCTTGGTGATTTTAGGATACTATGTTTCACTCTCATTCTATGTTTCACGTTATGTACTATAATACCTTTATATGTTTTGTAGTACTGATAATAGTACTCTTCATGATAAAATCTAAAATTGATTTGATAAAATATTGTAATTTTCACAACTAGTTTTAATGACACAGGGATTACATTGTAAAATTTTTCTCGCTAGTTTCAAAATCTATCCCTTTGTAAGTATCATGATACTGTTAGATGCAAAATTGTAGATAAATTTTTGTTTAAAATGTAAAACTAATTTAAATTCATGACAAACACAGAAACGAAAACAAACCATTCCGCTGATCCCTCAAAGAAAAAAAAAATTATGTCAGTGCTATACAACTTTTAATGCAATCTCATTTAGCACTAGTTTGAGTCAATATGAAAAATTTACTTGAGCACTGTTATCAAACTGATTTTAAAGTTTGCTTATCAGAAGAATAATTTCCTTCCATATACTCTCTGGTTCATCATCTTCTTCTAACTTGTCACTTTTTTGACATTTTTTGACAATTTTTTGACATCTTTAATCATCCCTCCTATTTTTGCTAGTGGATTTATTATATTTATACAACAGATTATTTTCCTTAAGACATCAACTGTGGTGTATCCAAATCAACTCCTTGCTCCATTCAGGTAAATGGTGGGTTTTCTGCAGAATACCAATAATTACTAAAAATTACAAGTTACTGATAATGTTTTTGACAATATATTATGTTATTTTTGTTCACTTTTATTATGATTATACCAATCAAAATCCTTACATAACTGCATTTCTGATAATCATTCATTAACACTACTTTGATTCATCCATCTAAATAGATATTCAGCAGCATGGAAAAATATGCCTGATGAACATAAAGAGGTGATGGTTAATAGGCAGTATATATTTTCAGTCTAAGTTTAAGATGTAAGAGAGTGGCATAGGTTGGAAATTTTTTCCCCCTGAAAATCATTTGAGCTGCAGCATGGAATTCTCTGGAGGACTTCTCATTTATTGTTCTCTCAAGAGCTCAATTTTGCTGTGTTAATGAAGAAGGTAGAATATTTGGACAGAATAATTAGATCTCTTTAGAACAAAGATGGAAGTGCAAAATGTACATAATGTAGAAAGTGCTATTAATTGTTGTAATGGAAAAAACAGTAATATGCTCTCAAAAACTATTGTAAAGATATTTTTAGTTTTCCTTTCAGAAAAAAATATTACTGAAATGCACTCAAATTTCACTCAATTTCAGTGGGATTTCTCATGAGATATGTTGCTTTGCAACCTAAGTGTCAACTTGTACCTTCAGAAGTGCATTAAGCTGATCAACAAATGAACAAATGAAAAGATTGCAAGAACTATGTTAAGTTTCTGTCCAAAAAACAAACGAACAAGCAAAAGTTTTTGTTACATCATCTTGGAGATTAATCCTAGGAAAGGATTTACAGTCAGAAAGATAAATATAATGATAATTAAGTCTCTCAGATTATTCTGGTATGTTTCCTTTAAAAAAATCAGTTGACAAAATGAAAAGACTACTATAGAGTTACATGAATGTTTATTTTTATTTTTTCAGCAACTGAAAACAGAATTTCATCATTAAAAGGTTAAAGATGAGCAGTTTGTTTTGAATCTTAAATGAAGACCTTTAATATAATTTTCCCTATCTCCACAGGAAACTATCTATATTTTGGCATTTTGTTCAAGCTAACAATGTCATTCAGCTCTAATCTCTATTGTTTCCTATCTGCTTAAAAAAAAAAAAAAAAAAAAAAAAAAAGATTAATGTTTTAATTTTTGTTATTTAGTATTATTATTTTTACTCATGAATACAATTTGTATATTTAACTTAGATTTTTTTTTTCAGACAAATCAGAAAACAATAAAGAAAAAAATAGGAGCAAAATAGGTCTAATATATAAACCAAATAACAAAAATTAAAAATTTCACAATGCCCAAATTTCATGATCAGTCTAGAGGCCAGAATAATAGGCACAAAGTCATGAATGATCAAACTAAATAAAAGCTCATGAATATATCTTTGACAGATTGTCCAATAATTGAGTGATTTAATCATAATCTGCATATTTCAGAGAAGACATCTGGATCTGAAGGTGTTGGAGTCTTCTCCAGGGAATCACACTTACCAGATCATTTTTCTATCAGCAACACTGGGTTGTCAAGGGCCCTATGGCTTATCAGTCTGCTGAACTGATTGTCTTTCAGCAAAAATGATAAACTGAAAACAAGAGGATTTGGCCATTAGCTTCCTATAAATAAACAACTGTCGGAAGGCTTTATTTCCTGCATTTCATGGCAAAGTCAGTGAAACAATCTTTTGCAAACCACATTTTAGCAAAATTTATTGAAGACAACGTTATTTTACTTGAGTATTATCTACTCACACAAAACAAAAGTAAGGAGAATCACATCTTGTCACGTGTTTTGTCTTTTACTTTTGTGAGGAGAATGTAACTAAATATTACAAACCAAAACCCTCCATTTAAAATCTATCTCTGTCCAAATGATCTCAGAAGAATTTTTATATGTTGCTGCTGTCATAAACTATGATCAACATCACACAGTAACATCTATTAATCACTATATATTTAAATTGGATCAATCATGATAATATGCAGTGCTACTGCAATCTGAATACTTCACAAATTATGCTGCCAGGTCCTGCATTTCATTTTAATCTCTCCTTCCCCATAATGTTTACTTACCATTTAATTAAGTATGAAAGAATATGTCTTTCCTTTTGATGCTGGTGAAATTATAAATACTAATTCCTATTTTACATGTATGCAATGGTATATATGCATATGAATATGTGTATAAATATCTATATACTTATAAGTACATAATCTTGTATAAAATGATTGCAGCTTTATCTAGCCTGATTAAAATGTTAATTCTACATTGTGATGCTGGGAGGTGATCACTAGCTAATTCCACTGTTCATTGTCTTATTTATGATTGTTGCTTCACTACTTCATCCACCAAGAAACATTTCCTATTTATGTATCATATTTTCCTCTCTGTTGAATCAACTCTGATTTTTTCCCCTTTTTGACACAAACACAAGCATGCGCACACACACAAACTGTATTTGAATTATGCTTAGTAGAAATGGTTCCACAAAATTATTTTTTAAAAAATTATTTAATTGTTTTAAAATTCGGCAATTTATTTGCTGTGACAACTTGTATGAGATATAAATGGACCAGCTTGCTATTTTATTACATTTGACTGCCTGAAATTCTGAATGAAGCAACAGTAAAGTTGGAGACACAGATTCAGTGGAAGGACGTTTTCTCAGACATTTTAAATGTATAGTAAAGTGTTTCAAATGTATAGTAAACATTATATTAAATTTCCATAGCTCAACTTTATTATTTATTTCTGATGATTAAAGAATTCTTTTGAGATTTTCATTAGAAATGTTCAGTTACTATAAGCTCTACTCTCTATTTCCACACTGTTAAAATAATACTTTCCATGATAATCAGGACTGCACTACATGCACGTTAATTTACTATACAACAAAAGAACACTCATTCCTTCAGTCCTGGTAGAGCTGAAAGGGAAAGTCTGCACCATTCATTTAAAGAGAAATTCCAAAGAATACCAAATGGATTAACCTCTGAATGTAATGATTTATGTGCAAAAGAGAAAATAACAAATACTTAGAGATGGAAGTCAATTCTTTTATAATCATAGAATCAAAGAATATAATTATATGATTAATATGATTTTCATAGAATCATAGAAAAGTTTGGGTTGGAAGGGACCTTTAAGATAATCCAGTACCAACCCCCCTTCTATAGTCAGGGACACCTCTGTCTAGACCAGGCTACTCAAAATCCCATCCAGCCTGACCTTGAAGGCTTCCAGGGAGGGAGCAACCACAACCCTACTGGACAATCTGTTACAGTATCTCACTACCTTTAAAATAAAAAAACATCCTAAATATCTAGTATAAATCTACCCTTTCTTCACAGCTCATAGTGTTAATTCAAACTCCTTTTGTTTGTTTCTTTTCACTGCTAACCCTCTCAAAGATGTAACATCAATTAAAACAGTCTTGAACAGTTTCTTTTTGAATATTTTGAAGAGTTAATGTTAGACAACACTTTATGTTAGTGCTACTTAGTTAAAAGGAAAATGTTAATTACATTCTCATTATTATTTAAAGTTTGCACAAAATAGTCTCTCTCTCTCTCTCTCTATATCTATATATATATATAAAACACAAACAAGCAAACAAACAAACAAAAAATACAAAAACAAAAACCTGGAAAATAAAGAAGAAAAAAGAAAAAAGAAAAAGAAAAGAAAAAAAAGAAAAGAAGAGAAAAGAAAAGAAAAAAAGAAAAGAAGAGAAAAGAAAAGAAAAAAAGAAAAGAAAGAAAAGAAAAGAAAAGAAAAGAAAAGAAAAGAAAAGAAAAGAAAAGAAAAGAAAAGAAAAGAAAAGAAAAGAAAAGAAAAGAAAAGAAAAGAAAAGAAAAGAAAAGAAAAGAAAAGAAAAGAAAAGAAAAGAAAAGAAAAAGAAAAAAAGAAAAAAAAGAAAAGAAAAAAAGAAAAAAAAGAAAAGAAAAAAAGAAAAGCAGAAGCATCAATCTTAAAGAGCAGTTTAACAACTTGGCAAACTGTTTCTGTGGGTTTAGGATGATGTTAATTTTATTCAGTAGTTCCATTTCATGACCTTATTATTATTATTACTTAATAAGATCTTTTTCCAATATTTACCTGATACAGATATTAAGAAAAAGATATTTTCAGCAAACAAACAAACCAACAACTCAACGTGTGTCACTGATGAAAATTGTTTCTTAAAAATATGTTCAGTGTATGATACATTTAAACTTCATGGAAACCTTATAAAGCATAGTGAAAATACATTGCTAGGATTCATTAATATTTCAGGTTGATATTGACCTTTTTAACTGGGATGCAGTAATTAACTACAATAATAGAGTTGATGTTAATTTGAAGTTCTTTGAACAGAATAAAGGAAAAGGGAGGCATTTTGACTTTGTTGATGGTGTGAATAACAATTATTCCTTTAGCATAATCATATTTTTTTAGCTTCCATCTGTTATAAACTTAGTTGCGACTTTAATTCATGTTCCCTTTGAGTAATGGAAGTCAGTAGTTTGGCCACAAAAGGAAAGTGATTGGATTTGTTGCACATTGATCTATCTACTACAAACATCAAAATTGAAAGAAATATGAAAATAATCCTATTCACAAAAGTAAATAAATAAATACTTTACAAAAAAAGGAATCTTCTCTGACGATAACCATAAATTAAAAATTATAACAAAAGGAGATATAGGGCTACTCATAGAATCATAGAATCATAAAATAGTTTGGTTTGGAAGGACTTTTAGATCATCTAATTCCAACTCCCCTGCTATAGACAGAGACACCTCCCTCTAGACCTGGTTGTTCAAAGCACCATCCAGCCTGGCCTTGAATGCTGCCAGGGAGGAACCATCAACAACCTCGCTGGGCAACCTGTTCTACTGTCTCACCACCATAACAGTAAGTAATTTTTTCCTGATATCTAGTCTAAATCTACCCTCTTCCAATTTAAAAACCTTTTCCCCTTGTTATATCACTACCTGCCTTTATAAAACATTTCTTCTCAGCTTTCCTGCGTGGCCCCTTCAGGTACTGGAAGGCCACTGTAAGTTTTCCTCGGAGCCTTCTCTCCTCCAGGCTGAAGAGGTCCAGAGCTCACAGCTTGTTCTCAAAGGGGAGGTGTTATTACCCTCTTATTGTCTTCATGGCCTTCCTCTGGACCCTCTCCAACAGCTCTATGTCCTTCGTTGGGGACCACAGAACTGGATGCAGTACTTCAGGTGTGCTCTCAGTAGAGTGGAATAGAGGGGGCAGAATCACCTCCCTCAGCCTGCTGGTCACACTTCTCTTGATGCAACTCAGGATACATTTGGCCTTCTGGTCAGCAAGCACACATTGCCAGCTCATGTTGAATCTTTCATCAACCTACACACCCAAAACCTTCTCCTCAGGGATGCTCTTAATCCATTCTCCACCCAACCTGTATCTATGCTTGGGATTGCCTTGATCTGGATGCAGGACTTTGCACTTGACCTTGTTGAACTTCACGAGGTTGGAGTGGGCCCACCTCTCAAAGCCTGTCCTGGACCCTTGGGATGGGATCCCTTCCCTCTATCATGTCCACTGCATCACTCAGCTTGAAACCACCTGCAAATTTATTAAGGGCGCACTTGGTCCCACTGTCCATGTCACTTACAAAGATGTTAAACAGCAGCAGTGCCAACACCTGTCACTGAGAAATACCAGTCCTCACTGTCCTGCACTTGGAAGTCAGGCCATTGACAGCAACTCTTAGTGCAACCATTCAGGAAATTCCCTATCCAGCCAGTGGTCCATTCATGAAACACATTTTTCTACAGTTTCGTGACCAGGATGTTTTGCTGGACAGTGTCGAACATTTTGCATAAGTGCATGTAGACGATGTCAGTTGCTCTTTTTGTATCCACTGATGCTGTAACTTGATCATAAAAAGGCCACCACATTTGTCAGACATCACTTGCCCTTGGTGGGTGAATCAATGTTGGTTACAATCCATCACCTTGTCTTTATTTTCCATTTGTCTTAGTAGGGTCTTCAGAGGGAATTTCTCCACTATCTTGCCAGACACAGAGCTGAGAGTGACTAGCCTGTAGTTCCATGAATCTTTATTTTTCTTCTTGAAAACTGAGGTTATGTTTCCTCATTTCCAATCAGTGGGAACATCATAAGATTGTCATGACCTTTCAAATATGAGTAGCAGCTTGTCAACTTCATCCAACAGTTCCTCAGAACCCATGAATGGATCTCATCAGATATCACGGAATTAATGTACCCTTAAGTTCTTTAGATGGTCTCAGACCTGATCTTCACTTACAGCAGGCAGATACACCTTCCCTGAGTTCTTACCATTCATTGCTTTCTGCAGCTCAGCTGAATATATTTTGTGTTTCTTTATTTTTTTACATTCTTATCAGATAAATTCATAGTTACATTAATTCCGGATTCTATTTCAGTTAACAGAAGTTTACCCACTCTGCTCTGAAGCGCTGCATTTTTTTCCCAATTTCACCACTGAGTACAACTATAAATATCTAAGGAGTGGGAGGCAAAGGGACAAAGCTGGACTCTTCTTGTCAGTGTATGGCAAAAAGACAAGGGGAAATGGTCACAAAGTGATGCATAGGAAGTTCCATACAAATGTGCAAGGGAACTTCTTCACAGTAAGGCCGATGGAGCACTGGAACAGGCTGCCCAGAATGGTTGTGAGATCTCCTCTAGAGATGTTCAAGACCCACCTGGACGCCTACCTGTCTAGGGGGCCTGCTTTGGCAAGGCGGTTGGACTTGATCTCTGGAAGTCCCTTCCAACCTCTACAGTTCTGTGATTCTGTGAATCTCCTCCCTATTACATATTCTGCCTTTTTGTTATATATATTTACATGTAAATAACAGATCTTAAAAGACTTCTTTAGATATCATACATTTAAATTTATTCTTTTCTTTAGATTCCTTATTTGAAATTAAATTATTAGAATATTTCTAAGTCCTGTAGAAATCAGATTGTTTTTACATTACTTTTCATATTTATTTATTTATTTATTTAAAAATGTGTTTGAATCAATGCATATGCTTCATCATGGTAATTTTTCAAGTTGTAATTTTATTTTTTTACAAGAAATGAAAAAAAATGGATGCATATGAAGAAAAGAGTTTGAAAGTTGAATTTTTAGCATGTGTACCTTAATCTTATAAACTCTATGAGGCTAGTTTTTTGCCTTACCCTTGTGAATAATCTTACTGAACTCCAGGACTTTTCTCATGATAAAGCATTTACAGAAATGGCCCTAAGATAGTACAGGAAATTAAATATTCATAGAATTGCTCATAGTGGAAGTTATAATGTACTTTCATCATATCTGTTAGATAGGTGACTTTGCTGACTATGTTCCTGGAATTACAACTTTTATTATGCTCTTTTCTTTCTTCTATAGTTGAGATCTGTTATCTGATTTTACGTGAGACTTAACATAATTTTCTAACAAATTTGAAGTACCAAAAGATAGAGTCTGACAATCATTTTATCTACCTTAGAGAACTTATATTTCCTCACAGATGCATAGCAAGAGTTGCCAACTATATTTAAATAACTCACAAGTCCAGTATTTGATAAGGAGAATTATCTGCTTCTGTAGTTGATAGATTTTATGCATTTAGCTGTAATTACTCAGAGTAGTAGCAATATGTTCTTGCACAAAAAATCATATACATATATACATATATATATATATATATATATTTTTTTTTTTTTTTTAACAGAACTTCTCCAGTCTCATCAACCACCATGGGATTATGGCTAATTTTGGAAACCTGACATATTGGATGAGTATTCCTACAGCGTTTTTTTAATGACTGGCACATACCCTCATTTGACATCAATCAAAGAAGAGTCAGATATTGCTTGAAGTCATTTCAGAACTGGTAGTGAATTTTTTAAATCTCTTTAATCTATATTTATATGCCCTACACAACTAACTTTTGACTGACATCTAATTTAACATAAAAAGAAAAATATTTAATTACTTTCTGCGCAGAAACCCTCAGTTTAAGTTCCTTAGTCTCCTAGTCAGATAGTAAATAGACTTTTCTAAGGGTGACATTTACCAGCAACAGGTTATCTATATTAACTGACTCTTATGATGATGAGTTTAGGGTAAAAAAGTCAAGTTTACTTCAGTTTTCAGATGTAATACTGACAAAACTTTTGACAGTTATTAATATATTGGTGCAGTTCCTTCATAGCATAGTACATTCTAAAAGACCAGTGCTTTTTATTAAAGCAAAGGAAGAGTTTTCAGGTCTATAATCACACTATTAGAGGACCTGAACACAGAACATTGTTTATTTAAAAGGGGAACAAACTCATGCAAGGATAATCTCAGGGTAATGTCTGGATTTAGGTTTGGAAAGTCTCTTAACCAATATTCCACATAAATCTTGTAAGGAAGTTAAGACAGCATGAGATAAAAGGATGAGTACTAGTACTTTTAAATGATTGAGTATAAGACACATAACATTTCAGGAGTCATTGATTAGTTCTTGCAGTGGACAAATATCCCTGCAAGAATTCTGTGGAATCTATGTTATGAACTGTGCTTTTTAAAATGTTGCCAAGTAGTATGGGAGAAATAAATAAAAGATAAGATAAGAAATTCTGTTGATGACACAAGATTATTAAAGTCAGCAAGTACACCTGTGGAATAAATGTAAAAGATCATTATGAGAATAAGTGACAAGTAGGCAGGAAATATTGACAAAGTAATTTAATGTAAAATATAAAAAGGTGGACTCTAAGCTGCCTGTTAACACATAAGAACAGGAAGATGGGATTATTATTTTTTTTCCTTTTTTCCTTTTTTCCTTTTTTCCTTTTTTCCTTTTTTCCTTTTTTGCTTTTCCTCCCCTCCCCTCCCCTCCCCTCCCCTTCCCTCCCCTCCCCTCCCCTCCCCTTCCCTCCCCTCCCCTCCCCTCCCCTCCCCTCCCCTCCCCTCCCCTCCCCTCCCCTCCCCTCTTCAAGGTTTTGATTGACACTGGCCTGCAGCCAAACACCCAGTCTTCCTCTCAGTCACTTCCCCCTTCCATAGGATGGGAATAAAGTAGAAGGAAGATAAAAAGACTAATGGATTGAGATAATGACAGTTTAAGAAGAAAAGTAAAAGCTATGTGCACAATGCAAAAAGAAAAAAAAAATTGACAACTATCTCTCTTTCTGTAGATTCCCACTTTGTGCAAAGCAGGATGTCAGCACATGTAACAGTCACTTTGGAAGAAAAACAGCATAACCCTGAACATATTCCCTTCCTCCTCCTTTTCTTAAGGTTTTATTTGTGAACATGAATGTCATATGCTATAAAATACACATTTGGTCTCTGGGGTCAGTTGTCTCAGCTATGTCCTCTCTTACTTCTTGCCATCTCCAGTATATAGGCTTTTCTGGGGATGGAGATTTGTAGAGAAAGCTTTTACACTGTAAAAACACTGTTCAACAAGAGATAAAACAGTGGTGTATTACCAACACTCTTTAGCTACAATTGCAAAACATGATAATATATATAGGCTTCTATGAAGGATGTTAACTCAATTGCAGCCAACCTCAGTATAAACCATCACAAATAAATATACATGCTTCTGGAATTTAACAGGGAAGAAGTGCATCACCTATCTTGATTGTGTAAAATTCCTTTACTATAGTTATATAGGGTTGCTATCATGAATGTTATGGTGTCAGAGCCTATCAGTACAGTATCAAACTAAATAACATCCTGTCTAAATACATCCTGAAAACCTCTGATGACAGGGATTTTCCCATGTCCCTGAGTGGATAGTTCCACTGCATTTTTTTAACAATCTCTTTAAATATTAAAAATAAGATTTAACAGGGAACTAAACACAGTATTAATCCATGGCTATGCCATAGACTCTTTCCAATAGCTTTCTCTCCCTTTAACCTTCCATGGTCATATATCTGACCTTTAGTAGACAAGCCACAGGACCTTCCGACACAGCCAGCAGTTATAGTGATTTCAGGACATTAGTTGATATTTGAAAGTATTAGTTTTCTTGTAATCACCGATGGGGTATTGCAAGCAATTTCAAATTATTAGAAACATTTGTGATCTTTTAGTTATTAATTTACTCAATGTCAACCATTTCCTTACTGAATTACAGACTGCTTAAATATGGCTGCAATTTGCAAAATTCCTCATACCTAAAAGTGTTATATAGTCAATGACCTTATCTGAGCTACATATCTAACTTGCTCCTTTAGTTAACAAAGAGGAACTAAAACTGCCCCTTCACTTGAAATGACAGTAAAATAAGTCTGTGGAAATTAGGAGAGCTGTAGATAATTACATAATTATGTTTGCTTCAGAATGAGAGGAAATACTCATATCATACCTTTTCACAATTTCAGTGTAAAATATGCTTGTTTTCATAGAAATAGAGTGTCAAAATGACTTATAGAAACATAGTTCTACTTAGAGCCAGATTGTGATGCTTTCATATGCATTAAGTAGCTTTTTACTTCAAAGATATATTTGTAACGTTTCATTTTTTAGTGCAACTACGTTTACACAGATACTAATTAGTAGAGTTGTCAGACACAATAAACGTATTTTTTTAAGCATATTACTTTCATTTAAACATATTTAGTACTATGAGCAGAAATACATACTATTTTGGAACAACATGAAAAAAAAACACAAAAAAACAATAACTGTATTTTGAATATTGAAACCACACCTATATGTATTTAGTTCATGTATTTGAATATACAGCATGCTTACTTCAATTATCCAGAGATGTTCACTGGAAAAAGAGTCTGGCAGAAGTCATAAAAAGTAATTGAGAAACTCAAGTATTAAAATATCCATTAGCTAGTTTAGAAATGAAAAACATTTCCATACAAAAATAAAGCAAGACAAACAACAACAAAACCAACCAAACCCCTCATATTCTTAAGGGTTTATATTCAATAGGAAAACAAAACAAAACAAACAAACAAACAAACAAACAACCCAACAACAACAAAACCACATTCATGAATGAAATAAGATAATCAAATACTAATGCTATATGTAACTACATCATATTAATTTACCTACAGCACTTGAATGATGCAAGTATATTTGAAGTTTGGTATCATTACGCAATAGTTTGTTTTTTTAAACAGGTAAAAAATAAAATTTTTAAGGTGGAGAAATTCAAGTGTACTGTATATAATGAATGACTTTTACACTTGTTTATTATTTTTACAAAACCTCTTCCAATTAGGGTTATTGCAGAAATTCAAGCACAAGTATCATACAAAAATATGTTGAAGCTGTAATTCAAAATTTTTTTCACAATTAGAGATTTCTGGCTTGGTTAAACATTCATTAAATTCTTTTTGGAATTTTGTCAGTATGAGGATTACATGTATGAGATTTCAGATCTGTAAGAGTCTTTTCTCATTCAGCGAAGTGAGATCTAGAACTATTTGAATATTTAAGAGGAGACAGGTTGTTGCTGAAAGTCAAGGAATCTATTTACTTATTTACAACAGATTCTTTGTGTAGAAGTTCTTTATTTATTGTGAATTCTTCAAGTATAAGAGAGAAACAGTAAGTTCAGAATAAAATTATTCCGGACAGAGAAGCTATATGAATTTTATAACATCCAAAATAAAATATCCATTGAATAAAAAAGGAATTGTTATATAAACACAGATTTCCGGGCCCCAAATGACATAATGCCACTTCCACTGAGTCACACTTAGAAGAAATAAAAAAATCTGCATTTTCCTCTCTTGCTTTTAAAATACAAAACTTGAAATATCTCCCTAAAACTGTACTCTGCAGATTCCTAAGCTGCTCAACAAAGGGAGACAGCAGAAAAAAAAATACTTCTAACAGGAAGTCAGTTTGAGAAGTGCATAATAGATATTGTTAATAAAATACTGCTACTATACAGTACTTTTCACAAATATTTTCAAAATATGTTGCATAGTTCTGTACTGATGAAGCAAAACAATTCAGAGTGTTACTGGTGATTCACAGCCCACAAACTAATATCACTCCTGATCCTCCCTGCACATCTATAAATTGCCTTATACATTATTTATTCTTTTGAGTTAGTGAGTATTTAGGAAGTACTATTTTTTTCTTGTTTATGTCTTAATAAATTACCTCAAATTTTCTGTTTTTTTCCAAAATCACAATCTAAACAAACTTTAGAAATGAACACCCCTTCAAGTAATACACAAAATACACAAACATAAATATTTAAAAGTCCAAAACAGGACACTCAAGATAGAATGGAAATTGGTAAATGTACCTGTGTAACTACTCTACCTGTACATTATAATGCTTGTGTACTTGATGTATTAACAAATTTTGCTATATAAGTCTGAATAGAAAAAAATACTTTGCTATATTTAAGAAATCATGCTTCCTCCTTCTTACTTTACTATTACTTCTGCAGATTGAGCTATGAGAATATTTGTTTCTCCTGAATTCTTCCTTATAGTTTTCTAGTTGTAAATTCTGATGATATTTTAGGTCTCTGTTATGGAAAATTTTGCTTATTCATATTGTCTAAAATATAACCTCAGAATACAAATACTAATTATATGGATTTTGTCTCTGATTTGAGTGGTAGTGTGGAACTTGTTGGAAGGAGAACCACGTTGCAATTGAATACAATCCTGCTTACTTTGAAACAATTATGTTTTAACACTGGAAAAGTCTCATAAAGTTTCTGTCCTCACATCAATGAATTCCTGTCCTCCTGTGCTCCCTTCAAGTACTGGACGGCCTCAATGAGGTTTCCCTAGAACTTTCTCTTCTTCAAGCTAAATAAGCCAGTTCCCTCAATCTTTCTTCATAGGAGAGCCCTCTGATCATTTCAGTGTCCCTCCTCCGGACCCGTTCCAAGAGCTCTGCATCTTTCTTCTGCTGGGAGCCCCAGGCCTGGACACAGTACTCCAGATGGAACCTCACAAGAGCCGAGTAGAGGGGAAAAATCACCTCCCTCTCCCTGCTGCCTCCTCCTTTTTTAATTCAGCCCAGGATATAGCTGGCCATCCAGGCTGCAAGCTGTACTGCTGACTCATGTCCAGATTCTCATCCACCAAGGTCTAGTCCTACCCTTAAGTCATTCATGAAAATATTAAAGAGAATTGTCTTTAAAATGGAGCCGTGGGGAATCTCATTAGTGACAGTTCACCAGCCTGATGTAATCTCATTTCCCATAATCCTTTGGGTCTGACTCATCAGTCAATTGCTCACCCATTGCATTATGCTTTTGTCTACTTGTATGCTGGAAATTTTTTCCAGAAAGATATTGTGAGAAACAGTATTGAAGGCTTTATTGAACTCCAAAAAACACATCATGTGGCTTCCCTTTGCTGACTAGATGGTGGCCTTGACATAAAAGGAAATTTAGTTAAAAAGATATTCCTTTCATGACCTATGTTGACAGGGACTAATGACCACATTGTCCTTCAGGTGTTTTTCAGTAACTCACAGAATAATTTTCTCCATGATTTTACCAGGTACTGAAGTGAGGCTGACAGGTCTGTAGTTACCAGGGTCTTTTTCCACTATTTGAAAATTTGAGCAACATTCGCCAACTGGGACCTCTTCAAATTCACAAGACCATTGAAAAATAATTAAGAGAGATCTCACAATAATATCAGCCAGTTCTCTGAGTACCCTAGAATGAATCCCATTTGTCCTAATGGACATATCTGGAGTTGGATCTTGAGCAACAAATCTTGCACAAATTAGAGTTTGGATGGGAGTTGACTGTTACTATAATCACAGTCATTCAGCTTAGAGCACCTAAGGTCCCAAAGTCAATCATCACTATGAAAGACAGAGGCAAAGAAGGCATGAAACACTTTTCTATCTCCCTATTTGTAAGATGATCTATATTCTCTCTGGTTCTTCTTTTGGTGCTAATGTTTTTTTGTTTTTTATTTTTTTTAAAAAACCCTTTCTGTTGTCCCCCTGCTTGACTAGCTTCAACCTTCCTTCTGCTTTTTTTTTTTTTTTCTGTTTAAGCTCTAGAAGAAGATCCCTGTTCAACCAAGCCTTACTTCAATCTTACCTGCCTGACATCTGATATTTTGAAATTGGCTGTTCCTATGATCTCAGAAAGTAGTTCTTATGGAGTGACCAGCCCTTGGTCTTCTCATGACATTGTTGCTGCCAACCTGAACCTCCAGAATTGGGTAATAATTGCAGAACCATACCAAAACAGGGATCTCTGTAGTAATGTCCCTCACCCACACCATAGAGAGGTGCCAGCCTTCCCTGTGGGTAAGTAACTTGTAAATCTTGCTTCATTTTAATCCTTATTAAACTCTTCAATAAAAGTGTTCAAAAGCACTCAGCTTCATATTGCATGGCTTTTAGTTTATTTGTCTTGAACAGGAAAGATTCACAACTGTTAATAATCCTGGGACATTTCCTTGTGTTTCAGCATGAAGTTCACTACTCTATGCAAGACAAAAGACCTTACCAGAGTAACAACTCAACTCTGAGTCACAGAGATGCAGCACATCTACCTGTATGTAGAGTCAGGTCAGCAATACAGGTCCTCTGTTTCTCTCAGAAGGGAGTTGCCAATGATAATCACCATTTTTTAATTCTTGACAGAGGCAGTCTTGAAATGTAGAGTTCCCTGACTCACCCTAGACATCCCTCTGGATAGAGTTCTTTCCACCTCTCCACTTAACTGTCCTTTGAGTTCAAGGGTCTCATTGTGCAACAGCACCTGGGAAGGTGAGGCAAGTAGGGAGAGGGGCTGTCTGCCACTCTGAGCAGGGACCTCTTTCAATTCCATTCTGTCTCTTAGATCCTCTCCTTCTGACTGAAGGCAGAGAGTACAGGATACATTGCTACTTGCTGAGCATCTCTCCAGTGCCTTTGGTCTGTCTCCCTTTCACACTCCCTGATGCTCCTTAATCTTTCTACCTCCTCTTTTATCTCTGCCACCAGATAAAGTAGACCATCCACCAGCTCACACTGCACAGTTGTGATACTTCTGCTACCCTCCAGTACTTGTGACAGGCTCAAGCACTCCTTGCAGCCAGAAACCTGGACAGACACATGTTTATGTGGGTTCTCAGGAAGTCACCACATTCTTTTTGACAATGGCTTTTGGTGGACTGGGTATCATAGCTACATCAAGTTCTACTGAGCTGGCCCAATGAGTGAGGAGGTGGACTGCACCCTTCCTGCCTGTGCAAACTGTCTTTCAAACTGCTGAACTATACCCTACTAATATGCACTTTTTGCCCATCCTGTTCATCATATGCTTACTTGCATTCCCTAGGGGTTCCCTCTGTATTTGTGGGAGTTTGTCTGCTATTATTTCTGACTCTGTCCAGGCTGCATCAGGGCCATCTCTCATCACAGGCTCCATTCTTCCTGCTCATAGGTATGTTTTCCTCTCTCTTCCTGCACTTGTTTTTTGCTCTGTTTTGTTGCAATTTTTCCATGGTTATAACTCTCCAAGAAAGGTCTCCAAGTGTGAGCTCCGAAGCCACTCCACTTGAGATCTTCACAAAATATATAGTTTCAAAAGACTTAAATGAACATTATTATATTTTTTTTCTCTAAATCAGATGACAAATTTAACTGCACTGACAATTATTCACAGTTTTTAAAAAATAAATAAAATATGATTTAGTAAAACATTATTTCACTGTGGAATTCTCACAGTCACCACACACAAATTTCAGTGTATACCAGAACCTATAAATGCAGTAAAGGAGTTTAACTCTGTCTAGATCTGTGAAAGTGAAAAATTTTTATTCGCAGAAGAAAGAAATACAGTAGGTAAAAGCAGAAAGAATGAGAAACTATGAAAAAGAAATATAACAATTTCTGTGTAAATCTAAATGCGTATTCAGAGTATCTGTGCTACTTACCACTCAGTTGATTTTTAATGGGGGGTATATGAGAGTTCTTCAACTATTATAACATCAGTAAGTGGTAAAAAGGCAACTACAAGCATTCTTAGAAGAGCCCTCAAGATTTTTTCTACTTTTTCCACTTTCAAATCAATTAGGTGACTTTATTAATATCTATGTTAATGAGTCCAAATATCTTGTACTTCATTCTCATCAAGGGAAATCAGTATATAATTAGTAATCAAGTTTTTTGTTTTTTGTTTTTTTCTTGTTGTTGCTTTTCTTTAAGCATCCTCATGGAATCTGCAGCTAAGCATTGCATAGTGTGTGTCTATGGAACTACTAGACTATTTTGATTGTAGGGCTACTCTGTATAATACTTCCAACTATAGTTACCATCGGAGACCAGTGAGACCATAATCCAATGTTCTCTCAGGAATTCTGATGAATGACTAGCAGGAAAAAAATAAGAAAATGTTAGTCTGTGAACTGAAACTTTAAAATCTGAGTGTCACAGAGAACTGGAGATTTAAAGAGATTGCGACTGGGTATCTTCACAGACTTCAATAACATTTCAACTAAAATTGTATTCCTAGTTGTTTATTTAAAAATGAATGAAACAAGGTAGATATTATTCCTTTAGTTGCATTTTCTACTGCTGAGAAGTATCAAATATCTTTTGCATTACTTAAAATAGTTATTTTTAAAAGTTCATTATTTGATAAACATGAACACTTATTGGAAGTCCTTTAACTACCTCAGTAATACAAAAGGACATGGACAGTAATAATCATGTATTGATTTAAAGTTATCGTTCACATAGCTTTTTCGATAGTTTCTATCTTATACCTTATTCCACATAACTATTAAAATATAAATGTGCAGGTCTATTTGATCTTCTATATCTGAGTCGTGGAAAGAGGAATTTAATCTATGTTGATATTTTTTGTCATATGTTGTATGTTCAATCTATATTTATGTTTTAGAGTTTATAAAAAGACTTGCCCATTACAACTTACCTTGTGATTCGATATTTGCTGCTCTGAAGAATAACAAATTATTTTCTTTTACAGTGCTCTAAGTTCCCTCCCCCCTCAAATTCTTTCCTTATGGGATAAGCTCTAGCTTCTTTCTTCAAATTATTGTTTATGGTGAGAAGGTGAGTATCAAGAATATGGGAATTCCCATTCACATTGGAATGAATTTTCTCTTTTACACTGCTCAATTCTGGAAACATTGTTTTGACTATACTTGCAAATATACAGACAGTTGTAATGATAATAAATACTCTGTCACTCACAGAACATGGAAATAAGTATAGAACTCTGTAAATCAATTATTTAAAATTCAATTTTCTATTCACAATATCTATGTAAGTGGAGAGCTCATGATATTGCAAGAATAGAAATCATCTGAATTAAATTTTTTGGATTTATTTTAATTATGATTCTTAATTCCAATATAAATATGCAAATGAGGGAAGGTTTATGAGATAACTCATTGAGTTACTGGCACCTGCTATTTTATAAATTTTGAATTACTTGATCTTTCTGAAATACAATTTCCAAATCTGTGAAGTGTTTTCTTTCTTTTTTTTTTTTAATATGCCCAGTAAATTCAATTGCATTCTTTCTGTGATTGAAGAAAAAAAACTATTTATCAATCCTGTATTGGAACTGATTCAAATTTCTTTGTATGATAATATTTATTTGTCTCAGAAATGTCTAAGTGAAAGTTTTGAAGCAGCATTTTTTTACCTCTCTAATCATCAATAATTTTGTCTTTCATAAATGCATTTTAAAGAGGAAAAAAAAAGATTTTTAAGTATTGATATCTTAAAATATTCTGATGTTTATTTGCTAAGTAATCTAAGTGAATAATCATACCTGGACAGATCTGAAATCACTGGGGAAATTTTGAAGAATATTTGATTATTAGTTTAGAGGAGAGACATAAATGAATAAAATACAATAGTTGTATTAATATTGTATTCATTACATAGATATAACTCCACAGTGAATACCTCTTTTATTTCATTAAACAGTGCTAAGTATTGGCTCAAATTTTGCTTAAATTCAAATTCCACAAGGTAGGATAGGGTAGGGTAGGGTAGGGTAGGACAGAATAGCTCAGTTGGAGATCTTCAAGGGTCATTGAGTCTAAATGCCTGACCAATTGAGGGCTAAATAAAAGTTAAAGAAAATTATTGAGAGCATTGTCCAAATGTCTTGAATACTGACAGTCATGAGAACTGAAACGCCTCACTAGAAAGCCTGAGTGGAGAGTGGCATGAGAGCATCCATGAGGAGAAGGATTTGGGAGTGTTGGTTGATGAAAGATTCAACATGAGCTGGCAATGTATGCTTGCAGCCCAGAAAGCCAACTGTATCCTGAGTTGCACCAAGAGAAATGTGACCAGCAGGTTGAGGGAGGTAGTTCTACCCCTCAAATCTGCTCTTGTGAGATTTCACACATAATATTGCATCCAGTTCAGGAGCCTCCAACTCAAGGATGACGCAGAGTTGCTGTAGCAGGTCCAGAGGAGGGACATTAAGACTATCAGGGAGGTGCTCTAGCACCTTCCTTTAAAGACATGCTGAGGGAGATGGGGCTCTTCAGCTTGGAGAAGACTCCAAGGAGACCTACCCACAGGAAAGCTGAGGAGGTACTTTTTATAAGGGCAAGTAGTAACAGGATGAGGGGAAATGGTTTTAAACTGGAAGTGGGTAGATTTGGACTAGATATTGGGATTTTTTTTATTGTAAAGACCATGAGAACCTGTTAACAGGTTGTCCAGCAAGGTTGTAGATGTTCCCTCCCTGGAAGCATTCAAGGTCCGGCTGGATGGGATTTTGAACAACCTGGTCTAGAAGGAGGTAGAACTGGAATCTTAAAAGTCCCTTCAAAACCAAACCATTCTCTGATTCTACGATATTTGTCAAACATTTTCCACACTGCACTTGCATGAACTGAAATGGTCAAATTGTCTGGGGAGAGAAACATTGATTGTATTCATTGTTAAATAAAGAGTCAGTGAACAGTTATGAAATGCCAAGATATTTGAGTTTTAAGTTGTCACAATCATGCCTCAGCATAAATATCTACAAGTGATAAAATCATCAGTTTTATACGAATAGCTAATGTACGGTGAATGCATCAAAACTGCTACATTTTCCAGTAGACAGATTGTTTCTAAATTACTCAGCAAAGTTATCTTATTCAGAGAATATTAATAGTGTTAATGTTGAATAGGTATCTCATAATTAGAGTAATGAAAAGAAAGAACAGCTCATTTCTCTAGAGTGATATTTGTTGTAGAGCTGATGAAGTGTTGAATCTGCTGAAGACTTCAATTTTTGTCAAAGGCTAAGTGTGTTGAACTGTTAGAATTACATACTATATACTTCACACACAATTCTCTGTTAGGACATGCTTATTTTTATTTTTTGTGTAGATTTCACAAGAACTTTTTTTGTTACAGTGTTTGCAGAACCAGATGAACACACATTTTTAACCAAATGAAAAAAAAAAATATGGGGGGGGGTGGGGGGCGGGAAACAATGCAGAAAACAATCAAATCAAAACAAAACAAAGCAAAATAAAATCCAACAACAACAAAAGACACCCAAACCTCAAAAGACAGAATTAAAAGGCTTGAATAGTTAATTATATAGGGTTATTGACTGCTTCCCCTTTCCTGAAGAACTCATGGAATTCTGGCGTTAGACACAAGTTTACTTTTCTAATCTGTAACAGACTTATTTTTTAATCTTATTTTTTATCTGATGTTCTGTAGAGTATATATTTTAAGTAGATGTCATATCATATAAGAGATCTTATTTAAGATCTCTTTAAGATCTTATTAATTAGATCTTTAAGATATTATTAAGTTTTCATCAAGCCACCAATAACCTGTTTTGGGAACAAATTTATTCTCTGCAATTAAGTCAGAGATGAGAAAAAGGAAACCTATACAAATTATAACTATGTTACAATATCAGGCTTTTGACCTAAACCGAGATCTGAACAAAATATGAACTGTAGTCATGAATAAGCAAAGACTTCTTTAAAAAAATCAAAATATCTGGTTTAGTTTTGTCTAAAAAACAGAAATAATTGTTTATTTTATTTTATTTTATTTTTTCTTTTTTAGAATGTATTCACGATTTCCCCACACTTACCATCTATGTGAAACTTATATGAGAGACTTTACTCTTTTCTGTAATGTTCAGTGACAGAACGAGGCATAATAGGCACAGATGTAAACACAATATTTAGAATCATTTCTTCTGAACATTGGAAACTTTTAGATCCTTCCAGCCTAAATATGTGACCCTGTGAATTCATTTTTCATGTGCAATATTCTACATAAAAGTCCAGATAAAATCCAAGGAATTTCTCTATCAGAATGATTTAGAATTTTTTTTTTTGTTTATTTGTTTGTTTGTTTTGGATGTAGCTGCATATAGTATATTTGGAAATTTTCATATGAACATGATGTTTACTTTGTCCTGATCTAAGAGTAAGATGTAGATGGTAAAGGCTCAAATTCATCCTGGAAGCTGAAATATAAATAAGTTCTAAATACTACTTGAAGGAAAAAACATTCATCAAAAAACTGAAAATAGTACATATCAACTGCTAGGATTTTTTTCTTTTCTCCTTTTTCTCTACTCTTTTTTTCTTTGTTTTATCCGTCCCACTTTCCCTTATATATTTTTTAATTGTTTAGTATTTTTTGCTGTTTTTGTTACGTTTTCCTATAATTTCCTACACATTTGCCTAAAATGTATGCTCTATAATGAACATTTCAGCTCCATTTTTATTTTACTTCATCAGAGTTTTCATAATCTTTGGAAAATTTTGATTTGTTTGCAATCCTATGGCTGAATGTCAGCATACCCGCAGCTGTCTCTTCCTCTTTGTCTGACTTCCACTTGACAATACAGCTTTTAGTTTGTTTCCTGCTGTCTTTCCTTATGCTTCCAAAGCCTTTTCCCCAAGTTTTTAGATTACCGGCTGTGATATCCATCTGATGAAAATCCAATTAGTAATATGAAAAGTCAGCATTTGCTATTGGATGTCTACAGAACAAACTGATTTCAGTTTAAACACTAAACTTCACACTATAGGCTCAGTTTCACTGAAATGGGAACAGTTAATAATCTGTTAAATTGAAACCATTAACAAACCATTAACAAATATAAACGTATATTTTAAACTATTGTTCACTTAGCACAGAATTATTCAAACTACTCCTCGCTTGGAATATCGAAGGCATTCATTCATCATCACACAAAGTATTACTTGCACTGTGTAGATTATAAATTTTTTAGGAGGTAAATAAACAGATCTACTTATATTCACTACAGTATGTTTCATTGCAAAATGATTCTGGTACATAAATATGAAAGAAAATAAGGGGAAGAAAACCAATAAGGGTATGACTAAGACAGCGGGGAAAGGAAAATAAATAAAGTTGAAGTGACTTTTGGTCTGGAGATCCTAGCATGAAAAGTTACATATATTATAGAAACCGGAGAATAGAGATAAAAGCAACAACAACAAAAAATTAGAGACAGCAAAAAGAAAAAAAAAAAGACTAAAAATTTGTCAGAGAAACAGAACAGGAGACAAGACTTATCCGTAGTAACATAACGTACTTGAAATAATGGCATTACGACTGAGCTGAGCTAGTCAGTTTAATTTAAGACTGATGGACAGTAATCTAGCATATTTTAAAATGTCACCTTTAGGATGAGGTAATGAACAAGGAGCTTTTATTTTTTAATTGACAATAAAGAGAGAATAGTTTGCTACTTAACATACAGTCACTGGCTATATAAATGTTGATACAAATGCATTGTTATACTGTATTTTAAAATTAAAAAAGAAAGATACAAGCAGCTATCTTATTCAATGTATTTTTTTTTTCTAGACTCTTTTTTCTACATTTACCTTTAATGATTGTTCTGCAAATGAGGTGTGTACCTACTCCAACATTTATTTACAACTTTGTATGGATGCACAGAAAATGATAGAATATCAGTGCATTTGAAATCATTTTCACTGTTGAAAACTTATAAAAATTCATCATCAATCACTCTTGCCATGCCAAAAGGAAACTGCAGTTTAAAATGTTATATGGTCATGTCAAACTCTCTAATTAAAGATATATTTTTGATGTGAACCAAATGTGCATAAAAGAACCTCATGAGACAAGAAAAGTTAAATGAATACAAACAATTGTTTAAATACAAAATTGGCTGTATTCTCAAATAATGCATTTCATGTTTAAAATTAGAACTGTAGTAGTCAGTAGGAAACTGAATTGCAACAGTCCTCTGTGTACAAGCAGACCCAATCACACTCATTTATTTTTTGAGAGACTATCATAAAGTAAAATGAAAGAGTATTAATTAATTATCCAAGTTTTCAGTTGAGTTTGCCCTTTGTATCACAGACCCACCGCAGGAATGAAGATGAAAAGTAACAGCATAACAAGAAAACAAGAATATCTCCCTGATATGACTGGAATAGGAATACTAACGTAAGCACTATGGCTAGGATCCATCTAACAAACCAGGAAGGCTTCAATCATGGAGGAATTGTATCGAAGCATAATGCTGGCAATTTAAAATTTTGAACAGAAATTTTGAGCTGTGTGGTTCACATAGATAACACTAGTTCCTTATATTGTTTGCCACGAGTTACATTGCTTCAACCCAAGTAGTTGCATTATACAAACTGTATAATTAAATTATAACATTACTATTCTGAATTTGCATATTCCAAAGAAAAGCAATGTTATTTCAGTCCAAAACATTAAATAGAACTTTCAGAATGAATTATTTATTAAGTATGTGAAGTAGTTTTGATGATGATTTTTACATGTGCTGCTTGTCTTCACAGTTACAGCATTATTCTTATGTAAATAGATGAGGAAAAGAAATTCCAAAGTTTCTTATCAGTGTAAGCAAAAAGACTAAAAAAAACAACCAAAAAACAATAACAATAACAAAAAAAAAAAAAAAGAAAAAACAGTAATTCATGTATACATACAAATAAAAACTTAATCATTGTGTTCATCTGAGGATATTCCAACTTTACTGTTGATACTCTTAAGACCCATTGGTCTTAAGGTCCCTTTGGAGACCCGTATTTATTAAAAAAATACAATAAGGAAATTAAGCAGTCATTTAAAAAATGAAATTTTTTAGAATAAAATAGACTCGAATATAACGTGAACTGGGATGCTCCCCTTATTCTCATTGCTTTTGGCAAAGAGCATGATTGTAAATTTGATCATGCATGCAAATTTGAATTCTGTACAGCAGGAGGGCCTGGAAAAACTCAGACTTTGAAACAAAAAAGATTTTGTATAGTATCTCACAATAGGTCACAGTAATGGTTGGACTTCATAGAATCAATCATAGAATGCCTTCGGTTGGAAGAAACCTTAAAGATCATCTAGTTCCAACCCCCTGCCTTGGACAGGGTTGCCAACCACTAGATCAGGTTGCCCAAGGAACTGTCCAACCTGGCTTTGAACACCTTCAGAGACAGGACATCAACAACTTTTCTACGCAACCTGTTCCAGTGCCTCACCACCATCTGAGTAAAAATTTTCTGCCTAACATCTAAAAATACATCTTCCCTCTTTTAGTTTAAAGCCACTCAGCTTTTTCCAATCACTTTCAACCTGTGTTAAAAGTTGATCTCTCTCCTGTTTATGAGCTCCCTTTTATGTACTGGGAAGACATGATGAGGACTCCCTGGAACCTTCTCTTTTCCAAGTTAAACAGACTCTGCTCCCTCAAACTTTCTTAGTAGGAAAGGTCCTCCTTCACCTTGCTACTACTGGCAAGATGAAGTACTACTGACACACTACTGGCTCATGCTCAGCTTTTCATGCACAAGAATCCCCAAATCCTTCTCTGAAGGACAGCTCTCAATTCAGTTGTTGCCTATTCTGTACACATATTTGGAATTGCCATGACCTAATTGAAACACTTTTCTCTTGGCCTTGTTGAACTTCATTAGGTTTGTGTGGGACTACTTCTCAAGCATATTCAGGTCCCTTTAGATGAGATTCCTTCCTTTTGTTTTATCAGCTTGGTGTTGTCCCTTAGAGGACAAACAAAGGTATGGGCAGCTCATTTAATCATCTGGAGGTCTGTCTGGATGTATTTGTTTGCTCTGGAAGGCTATGACCCAACTCTATCTGGATTTCATTCTTATCCTGGCCATTGCCACAGGTAGTCATCACACTTGTTTCAATAGAAGACTGCTACATTCTGCTTGCAGAACTGAGAAAGTGGGCCCCTTCCCACTCACGTACAGAACGATACTCTAGTTGCTGTCACTTCCTGGGGCTTCCTTTGAATCTTGTTCCTTTGTAGAGGTTGGTCTCAGCTTCTCCTGGCCCCACTTGCTCCTACTTGTCCCCCCTCAGGGTAGGTGAGGGTTCCTGACAGCTCCTAGCTCTGCTCATGCCACGTGTATCCTGCTGATTTACTGTAACAATTTCCTCCTTTCTGCATAAGAAAAAATGGTGTCATACATCTTTGTATCTAGAGGAGCCCTGGAAGCATAAACCTAACACTAAATATGGTAGTTAGTAGGATGCTCTGTGTAAGTTACTCATATCAGTGTTTTTCTATACTTAAAGGATAATATACTCTACATGTTAATATAATTCTTACTGCAATAGTTTTGTGTTTTGATATGCCTATTAAGAGCTTATGTAGACTACCTGTTAATTCATAGATCCAAATATAAATTGTTCCTTTTTTCCTTTAGAGGATTTTAACTGTAGTTGCATCATCTACATGATCCCAGTTACTAATATTATTATTCTCCAACATGATAATTCTAGCAAAACCAAACATGAGAAAAGTTGTAAAGCTTGAAGTTATATACATTTTTAAGGATCAGTGTTTTGAAGACAACAGAACACTTATATACTCCAGAAGTTGTGGGATTGGAGAGGATTGAAATCGTAAATATTTGTTACTTAACATTAAGATTAGTTAAGATTCCATTATGGCTGTACATAAACCTGATTTAGTAACAAATTGTCATACATCATATATTTGTTAAAAACATCTGAAAAGAGGCGAGAGGAGTTTTAAATAATAGTTTCAATTCAGGTAACAAAGATACAGAAAGACATTCTTTCCAAAGAATCAATTATTGTTTCCCAAAATTGCTCTCAGTATCTGAGATATCTGTAAGACAAAGTATTTTATCTTCCTAATATTAAAAAATACACATATTATTATACATCGATTCTTTTTGCACACACCTTTTTATTTTTCTGCTCCTCCATTTCAGTGCCTAGATGCAAGATATCACTTTTCTCTTTTTATTTTTTTCTCTTTGCAACTGGCACTTTAATCAAATTGCATGATTACTTAATTTCTCAAACAAATTTGGAAGAAATATTGGTTCTTGCTGTAAAACACATTTTGAAGATTCAGTGCAATTCTAATGAAAACTTAAACTTGCTTTTAAGTTTGTATCTGTTTCAAAAGTCCAAATCAAATCTATAATCATCACACCTTCCTAAAATATTTATTTATTGTTCTATTATAATCTTTCCTTGCTTTTAAAAAGATCCAGTGCATCTCTTTAATACTAAGTCACTGTAACAAAATTAAAAATGCATATGGAAAGTCCCATATATTTAAATCTAAAAGAGAATATATATATGAATTTTCTTGCTAGAATCAAGTACTTCAAATATTCCTTTTCATATTAAAACTTTTTAGCTTAATCTTTTCACTGTTCATTAAGTCTAAGACTGAACATATTCCATACAGATCAGCCCATATTATAAATAAAATATAAACTTCTACATGTATATAGTTTTAAAAAACAGAATGAAAACTGCTGAAAACTAATACTTCAAAGTACACTTCTAATCTTAAATTGTTCTATTTTCTGTTCAAATCTTTAAGAAAGATGATGTACTGCCATGGAAAATGAAAAGAACGCAAACCAGGAAATTAGTGTTTTACACTGTCAGAAAACAAAATAAATAAATAAATAAAGATTTATCTCAGTTATTAATGTGGTAAACATATGGTGTTTTTTTTTTTTTGTTGTTGTTTTTTGCTTTTAAACATTGTTCTATTAATGCAAAATGCATAAACAGCCAGCAGGGAAAGATATGCATTATTTAGTGTACATTCAAGTAGCATTGGCCTCATTATTGATCCCTGATGCACAGCCAGTTTGCAGGCTACCTCATTGTCCAGTAATCTAGTTCACACTTCAGTTTTTTAATGAGGATATTAGTGGAAACAGTTCTGAAAGCCTTAGTAAAGATAAATCACACTCACTGCTCTCCTTCCATCCACCATATCACAGGTCTCATTTTAGAAGAAAATTTTGTTGGTTAAGTACACTTTGTCGTTCACAAAGCCCTGCTGACAACACTCAATCACCTCTTTCTCTTTCAAATGCATGGAAATAAATCAAGAGTGATCTTGCAAGGACACTGGCCACTTACTTCAGATCTCATTCTGAGATCTTTTGTTTGCAGTGTATGTGTTCAAATGTACTGTAATATCTCTTCTCTACCATGGGAAAATTCCTCTCCATCCAGCCTTTCCCACACATCTCAGGGATCTGGTATTTCTGAAGAAAATTCTACTTGTCAATACTGAAGCAAAGATGACACTAGTTAAACCAACATTCATATCCATTAACACCAGCTTCCCTGTGTCATCTGGTACTAGACTTTTATTCTCTCTTGTTTTCCTTTTACTATTGATGTACTAACAGGACAGGTTGTTGTTATTCATACACTTTTTCAGAGATTTCTCATATCCAGCTGGAAATCAGCTTTTATATAACACAGTCCCTCCAGGCTCACTGTCTCTGTATTCCTTCCAGGTCTCCTGACTCTTCTTCAACATTTTGTAATCCATCTTTCTGTGTCTTGGTCAAGATCTCATTGTTCAGTAACACTGTTCTCCTGCTACTTTTGCTCAGCTTCCTACATGTGAGGATTTATAGTATTTTAAGACCAAATTGACACTATGACAACTAAATGGCATGACAATGACCCTGATACTAGACATGCTTGTTTTATACAGGCTAATATAATGAAACATTTTCATTTCCTAGATGTGGAACATTTATTAAACTATGACCTTAAAGAAGAATCATTAGGCAAAAGTTAACTACTCTTCACATAGTCATACTGTGGTCTTTATAGTATAACATCACCAAGAGGTCTCACTTTATATCATAGTCCACACACACAGAAAATGGGGAACGAAAACCACTTGATTTCTTCTTGTCCATGTTTTTTGGGGAAAATGCCTCCTTATGAAATTACTTACACTCTTCTCCTCATAGGTCTGTGACAATGGATAGCACTTCTGATATTCTGTTGATTTATCATTAAAAAGCATCCTTGCTAATGAGTGGGTTTTGAATATCTCCAGAGATGTAGCTCCCACATCTCTGAGCAGCTTGCTCATGTGCTCCATCACTCTTCAAAGTGCATATTTTCCTTGTGTTCATTTAGAACTTTGTATGTTCCATTTTCTGCCTATTGACCTTTGTTATGTCTCTTGGCAGCACTGAAAAGACCTGGTCCATTCCATTTGACTCCTGCCCATTAGATAAATATAATCACTGATAAGATTTTCTCTCAATTTCCCTTCTTCAGACTGAACTCCAGGTCTCTCAGCCTTTCCATATGAGAGATAATCCAGGACCATAATAATAATCTTCATAGCCCTCTGTTGGATTGTCTCTAGAATTAGAGCTATTTTTCTTGAATTATAGAGCCTAGAGCTGGAACCAAAAAGTCCAATTGCCACTCCACCAGGGTGGAGTAGAGGTGAGGAGAACATCCCTTAACCTGCTAGGCACTTTCTTTTTAATTCACTCCAGGTTATCATTGGTCCCCTTGTCCAAAAGGCCACAGTGCTGGGTCACAGTCAATCAGTTGCCCACCAGGACACCCAGGTCCCACTCAGTAGGGCTTTTTCTAGAATGTCATGTAGTTATTCCTTCTCAAGTGTAGGAACACGTACCTGCCCTTGATGAACTTCATAATGTTCCTCACTGCTCAACTCTTCAGCATGTCAGGATCTTGCTGAATTGCAGCACAGCCTACTCGCATAGCAGTGATTCCTCCTAGTTTTTTTAATCATCAGCTAGCTTGCTGAGAGGGTACACTATCTCTCCACCCAGCTCACTGATTGTAGGGTGAATAGTTCTAAAGAAAGGAATTCAGATGGAATAGTACCGAGGATGGTATATTTCTGTATGACTTTATACAGATGGTACACCGGTTACTGGAAAAGAAAAGGAAGGCTCACTTTTATGATGGTCAAGGTGTGCTGACAACTCCACTAAGGAGGGATCTCCAACAAGAGATCCTTCCCCAGGGGTGGTCAGCCCTTAAATGGGGTCTGGAAGAGGTGGAGCCAGCTCCACCCCTTCCCATCACACAGGTACAGTACCTTCACCTGTGCCCCTGCAGCTGACTCAATACTTGTCTCAGGTGATCAATCAGTGGTTCAGGCTGTGATTCAACAGTTCCCATACACTGATGAGGATACTGGATCTTCAGACCAGACTTAGTACCTACACCTGTGGAACAGCACTAGTTACAGGCCTTCAGATAGACTCCATGCAGCTGATCATAGCATTCCAAGCTCTGTCAGTCAGTTCTCAATCCAGCTCACAGCCTACCCTCCCACACTTTTTAAAGCTTGCTCATGAAGATGTTATGGGAAACTGTCAAAATTAAACATTGAAACATATTTAATTTCATTTTACTTTTAAATATTTTTTCAGAAAGGTTTGTTTTAAATCAATTTAAATATTTTCCATCATACAGAATCCCAATGACATATTTTTCAGAGACTTAAGTTGAAAACTTCCACCTATTTTCCTCTTTTGATGCTTAATTGATTTTGTAATTCAATTCCTGTTTTGCTTGACATACTTCTCATTAAAAACCCACATATCTACTTCACCGAAGACTCTTTAGATAAAATTTCAATGGTGTCTATGTGTGGGGGGTTGGATTCAATCTCTTGCTGTTCCCTTTAACCCCTACACTCTTTATATTCTTTACTGTTCTTCTACTTTCTTCTTCTATTAGGAGAGGGAGGAAGAGCAGGAATGTGAAATGTGAAGTTGTATAAAGTAAAGCAGCACCATGGGGGTATTAAAGATTCTGTTGATTAAGTTTAGTGAGGTGTTTTTCCTTCTAAAGTTGAAACTAAAGAGAAACTTCACATAAGCTTACATTTTGAAAAGCTATACCAGCCTGCTTGGTTAAAATATAAATAACTGTAAAGGCAAATAGACCAGCAAATAAGGAGATGTTACAAAAGGAAGTAAAATGAATGCTCACCCATTTCTGAAGATCTAGGCTTGCAAGAAAACAACTCCAAAATGAGGGATCTCCAACAGGAGATCAGTCCTCAGTAGCAGTCACCCTTAAATAAGGTCTAAAAGGGGTGGAGCACAGGTGAATTGTCTTTACCTGTGCTCCCAGGGCTGACCAGGTCTTTCCTTCAGGTGCTCAATCAGTGTTTCAGGCTGACTTGCAGTCCTCATACAATAATTAAAAAGAAATTGTCTAGAGAGATTTCAAAAATTTATCTTACATGCCAGTGAGGCAGAAGCTTCCAGTGGAGCTCCTACTATATGTAAATTAATGTAGAGATACAGAAGATATACAGAACATGAGAAAAATAAACATGCTTATTTACTGAGGTGGAGTCTTCATACTAAAGTGAGGAATAAAAGTAGTCATAGATGGATGTTCTTTATTAATAGCTCATTTCCTTTCTTCATGTATTTATAACAATGCACATAAACATCAGTTTGTGGAATCCACTGCATCTTCAGCATGTGATTACTTTCCTTAAGTGAGGCATAAAATTCATTTTCTATCTGTAACCTTCATTGACGGTCTAGATGACATCCAAAGGAGAAACAAAGTAAATTATATTGCCATCACTACTATTACATAATCAGTTCACATTTATTTTAATATCTTCTGACAGAACAATCAGATAATATTGAAATCAACATAGCTATTATTTGACATCTAACTAGTGCGGATTTTTGGTGTCTAGTGTTTTTTTTTGTCCTTTTTTTTTTTACTCTTATTTTTATTTGAAGCTAACCACTGAACACATGTCAAAGTATATCAATAATATTTAGATTTTTTCAAAGACAAAGGTATTCACATTATATGCACCTTGCAGCATGGGTACATGAACAGATTAACTATTCAATCTTAATTATTTTATACACTAGATAATTATTCTTTGAAGAATCTTGGGCACTTTTCTTTTAAAAAACTTGAAAAAAACTGTTTTTTTTAATTTTCATTCACAAGTGTTTTTACTCATATCATCTTGTAAAGCAATTTCACAGACACATTGTTTAAGATATATTTAGCTCCTGCAGATGAGCCCAAATAATGAAAAAGAAATTTTTGAGCAAGCTGTTTAAAGACTGTTTGATTTAATTTTTCAGATAGGAAAAACATCACTGAAGTCTGCAGGTAAACCTGAGATTCAGGAGTGTACACATAGCATTCTACACTATAGAAAAAAATTAAAATATGCAGGATCATATATTGTGACCACAGCTCCTTTTTGTCAGTCTCTTAATTTCACAGTTGCTCACAATATTTTTTCTTAGTCAAGAAAAGTGGAGGAATTTCAAATGGAAAAAATAGCCTATGTTACTCTAAAACTATCATTAGATAGTTGTTTCATGTCTCACAGGAGATAGGGAACTATTTTTTATTTCATATAATCATTAAGGTTGGTAAAAACCACTAAAATCATCTAGTCTAACCATTGACCTACCACCACCGTGTCCACTAAACTATGGTCTTATCTACTCTTTTGTTGAACACCTACAGGAATGATGACTACCTTGGGCAGCCTGTTCCAATGCTTCAACACTCACTCTGAGTATTTTTTCTCCTTGTATCTAAACAGAATCTCCCCAAATACAACTTGAGGCCATTACCTCGTCTTATCTTTTGTGTTCTAAAGAAGAGGCTGATCACTTCACTACAACCTCCTTTCCGGTAGTGTAGAGAATATTTAAAAGGCAAAAACTGAAACTTCCAAGGTGCTATTTAATGACCCTGAAATATTATTCCATGCAAAATAACTGCAAAGAACCACAGAATTTCAAAGCCAAGCTGTATTTTTAATGTGTCTGAATTCTTTGGCATTTTCTCAACTTCGCACTTGATTATGCAGCGAACCAAGAAAACAGTTTACAAAAAGAGTACTGTTAAAAAAACACTTCATGCAAAACTCTTAAAATTGAGTACACAGAACACATTGCATTTAGTCTACTTGTTCAGTGCCCTTACTGGATAATTTCACTCTGTATTGCTGTGATGTTAATCTGATGAGTACATTTATATGCTGCAAAGCTCATGCATGCCCTATAATGAACATCTACTTGTGCTTTACAAAGTATGATTTACTTCTAATAGGAATTGAGACAATCTCAGATGTACTGTATCCACAGTCAAAAAATTATTTTTTTTCCACTGAGGTGAATATGTTGCAGAGTTAAGGTCATTAAGGTTGGATATAATGCAATTATAATGATTTCCAAAGTCAGAATGGTCCATTAAGTGAAACATACTACTTATATACTTTCTTGATTTGTTCAATTAATCAGAATCATTATAATTACACAATTTTTTTAAAGAAGTTAATATAAACTGAAGACTGCATAACTCTGTAGCAAATACATTTTCTAGCTGAAGAATTCCCCTAGTGTTCAGCATAACAAAGTGAAATCATTACCCTTTCAGCCAGATGACAGTTTAAATAGCAAAAATCAAAGAAGTCAAAGTCAAATCTGTGATCAGCTGATGCACTTTTCATATTTTAAATTAACTTAGTTACAGATTAAAAAAGCTGGACTTAGGTTGTAGAATTTAACTCCGTGATACTAGATTTTAGCTATATTGCTCAAATGTTTAAATACCATTCGAAAAGAAAAAAAGAATTGTACAGATGGGAAATATGTTTTACACAGTAGTCAGTTAATTACCATTAAGTTAGCAAAGGATAGAAAATGTTTGTTCAATATTTTACCTGATTTCATGTGTAGATTCCCTCCTTTTGTCTCATTCATTTGGAAAAAAGTGGTTCTTGATCACGCTTGAACATAGTCATCTTCTGTTATTTTCAATTCTTGCTTACCAATCCTGTAACCTTTATAAAGGGTCATTTGATTTATAAATATTTAACTCACTGAAATTGGAAAAAATAGTTCTCAAAATATAGTCTTCAATAGATTTCTTTAATGACAAAAAAAAACCTTAAAGCAAAAAGACATTGAAAATTATACTGAAGGTGACTGATCTCATTGCAAAGTATATATGATTAGTCTTAATACTATACATCTTTGGAAAAAAAGAAACTGAGCAATTCCAGTTAAGTGCTACCTATTGTATATTCCTTTTGGCATGAATCATAGGACAAAAGAAAGAAGCAAAGTACAAGCAAGAGAAGTAGAAGCCTTTGGCTTCTTATCAGGATTTTAAATGGATGTCTCATCTGTCTAACTAATGAAAGATATTTAATCCACAAAGTTACTCTTTCAGAGAATTTAAATTTTAATGCCATAAGAACATGTTTAGTTAGATCACTTATTACATGTTTTCTCTGTAAAAAAATACTAGAAGATCCTAGCAATTATATCATCACAGTAATGTAAAACCATATCTCATAAAGCCATAACTCATTAATATTTGCAAAGGGAACAGTACAACACTTTTTAAAGGTCATTAAGCAACACGTAAAAACTTAACTTGCCCCTCAACTGTTTTTCTGCTCTTCTACATGCTGCTAGAACTACTCAGCATTTAACTAATCTTTCCATAATTTGCCAATGGAAACAGACCTCCTGACAAATTATTTGTGATAACAAAATATCGTTAGCAATACCAATAAATATACATAAGAAAAAGTTGACTCACACAACCAGTAATAAGGCTCTCAAATTCTATAGCACTTCTTCTCAAGAGATAGCCTCTACCCAGAGAATATTCTTTGGTTGGCGGCCCTTAAATAAGCCCAGCAGAGTAGCCTCCAGGTCCACCTCATCCAGTCACATGGGAAGAACAGGTAAACTTTTTGCACCTGTGCTTCCTGGGTCAGATGACCCCTTCATCAGATGCTCAGTCATCAGTTCAACCTGTGATATAAAGATCCTTCTGTGTTGTGTTGTAGGAAAACATAGTGATACTCATAGAAACACTGTAAGGGTTCATGATTTTTCAGAATTGATGAATACCACGTATGCTAAGGGAGTTGGCAGAGGTGATTACTGAACTGCTCTCTATCATCTTTGAGAGGTTCTGTAAAATGGGAGCAGTGCCTGAAGACTGGAGGATAGCCAATGTTTCTCTGGTCTTCAAAAAGAGCAAGAAGGAGAATCTGGTTAACTACAGGCCTCTGGTTAACTACTTACCTCTGTCCCTGGAAAGGTGATAGAACAGTTTGTTCTGGATGCCATCTCCAGGCAATTAGAAAGGAGTAGTCAGCATGGGTTCACCAGGTGAAGGTCATGCTCAACCAAGCTGGTGGCCTACTATGATATCATTGCTGGTTGGGTGGACTGGGGGGAGAGGAGTGGATGTAGTCTACCTTGATTTCAGCAAGGCATTTGACACTGTCTCCCACAGCATCCTTATAACAAAGTTGAGGAGGTGTGGAATACATGAGTGGACAGTGAGGTGGGTTGAGAACTGGCAGAGTTCAGAAGGCTGTGATCAGTGATGTAGAGTCCAGTTGGAGGCCTGTACTTAGTGGTGCTTCTCAGGGGTCAGTGCTGGGTCTGGTCCTGTTCAGAATCTTCATCAATGACCTTGATGAGGGAAAAGGGTCCACTCTCAGCATGTTTGCTGATGATACAAAGCTGGGAAGAATGGCTGACATGCCAAAAGGCTGTGTTGCCATTCAATGAGACCTGGACAGACTGGAGAGTTGGGCAGAAATGAACCAGATGAGGTTTAACTGAAGCAAGTGTAGAGTCTTGCACCTAGAGAGGAATAAGTGCATACTCCAGTACACGCTGAGGGATGAACTGCTGGAGAGGAGTTCTGAGGAGAGGGACCTGAGTGTCCTGGTGGATGACAAGCTGGCTATGAGTGCTGGTGGCCAAGAAGGGCAAAGTTATCCTGGGGTGCATTTAAAAGAACAAGGCCAGCAGGTCGAGGGAGGTGATCCTCCCCCTCTACTCCACCCTGGTGAGGCCTCACCTGGAGTACTGTGTCTGGTTCTGGGCTCCTCAGTACAAAAAAGACAGGGATGTCCTCAAAAGAGTCCAGTGAAGGGCTATAAAGATGATAAAGGCCATTCAAGACCTCTCTTATGAGGAGAGGCTGAGAGACCTGGATCTATTCAGCCTTGAGAAATGAAGACTCAATGGGGATCTGATCCACGTCTATAAATATCTAAGGAGCAGAAGGCCAAGGGACAAGGCTGAATTCTTCTCAGCAGTGTGTGGTGATAGGATGAGCGGAAATGGCCACAAACTGAAGCATAGGAAGTTCCGCATAAATGTGCGTGGGAACTTCTTCACAGTGCAGTGACGGAGCACTGGCACAGCTGCACGGAGAGATAGTGGAGTCTCCTTCTCTGGAGATGTTCAAGACCCACCTGGACACCTACCTGTGCAACCTGGGCTAGGGAGCTTCTTTGGCAGGGGGGTTGGACTTGGTGATCTCTAGAAGTCCCTTTAAACCCCTACAATTCTGTGATTCTGTGAATATTTGAGTGTAGAATGAGCTTTTATGAAACATAAATTCTCTAGAAATGTCCCCTTACATGTTTTTTGTTTGGGATTTCTTTTTTGTTTGTTTGTTTGCTTAATTATCTGTTTTTCCACCTTTTTTTTTTATTATTTCCTAAATGTAAATATCCAAGCAGGTTATTACTCACTTGTTTACACCTAAACTAGTCATACTCATGTCCCTGTATTGTCAGAGAAAAGAATATTACTTAAATTTAAGCAAAAATTTATCTTGTATTGAACATTTTCTAAAGAAAATTGAATTGTTTATTTTCAAAAGGTGCTAATTTGCCTATAATGGCAATTTAGAATAATAGCTGCAAATAAAAACATATAAAGATCATAGGTAAAGTGAGATGAATCTATATTTAATTTAATGGATTTTAATTTAATTTAATGGATTTCATGCAAAATTTACACACAGTGATCCCACAGTCATTATCCCTACCATTGCTTAATTTCATTTAAATTACTACAGTTTTTATTTCCTGGGTCTGATATTTCTTAATTATCTGTTTTTCAGCATGTCTTAACCTTTTTTTTATTATTATTTTCCAGCATCAATACTCTAGCTGATAGACAGCTCAATGTTTCACATCATTAATAACAGATAGTGAGATTTCTATTCAGTCAAAATGGTAAGCGCAGCACACACGCATTGTCACAGTGAGAGTGAAGTGCAGAAATTGGAGAAATTTATCTCCCACAGAGTTCCTCTATCGATAAGATCACATTAAGATTTTCTTGAAAAGTAAGAACCTTACAGTCTTTTCCTTCTTTATTGGAAAGTCCAAGGTAAGAGGTACAGGCACCAAGAGTCTTAATTATTTCACTTAATGGTTTTGGCATCTAAGAATAGCTCTGAGTCTGGATGTCTCTCATTATCCTGACCTTACCACAAAAACTCCTTCCTCTTTTGTTATCTATATCATCTTTTGTTATTTTCAACTGCACTAGCCTTCTTCACACTTTTTACTTCTTACAAGCAGTTCCAGCCTAGCAAAGAACACTTTAACTGGACATGATATTTACATCTTCTGAACTAAGTGATGTAGAGACAGATACCAATTCCTGTCTTCAAGACCAAGTAATACAGATTGGCTCATAGTCACAGTGTTCACAGGTAGTTCCACCTATAATATATTTGTCCTGGAGAAATTTATTTTGCGTAGTCTAAAGTGAAGGGAGAGAGAGAGAGCTAACTAAATTGGTTTCCAGTGTTTCAGCTGCCTCATTTGCTATGTTGTTTGTGTTCTCAGTACTAGGACAGTTCTATAACATACTAAGCAGTGCCCCTTATATCTTCAATTCTGCTGACTTGGGGATGGTTTGCAGCACATTCCATGCTCATTAATTGCTTCAGAGCACCCAGATTGCCTCGGAGAGATGTATGAAAGAATATATGACATTAAAGTTTAATTTATTATATCCTAAGAAAAATGTCTTATATAAATCTGTATGTAGAAGATGTTTCTTTAAGAGCACAGGTTGGATACAAGGAAAAATTTCTTCTCTGAAAGACTGGTTGGGCACAGGAACAACCTGAGCAGGGAGGTAGTAGAGACACCATCCCTAGAAAGATTCAAGAAGCATTTAGACGTTGTACTGAGGGACATGGTTTAGTGGGGAATTATTAATAGTAGGTGGATAGTTGGACTAGATGTTCATGGAGATCTTTTCCAACCTTGGTGATTCTATGATTCTCTGATTCAAAAACAAACATTATGGATAAATGCTAGGAATAAACCTGTTCAGTGGCACTAAGCGATGCCATATGTGCACAGTGAAAATGTTTATTTTTTTTTAGTTGGTAAGAAAAGGAAAAGTAGGGAAACAAATACATAGAGTCATAAAACCTGGCCAATTTGTTTTCACAAAGACCATAATGAGAAATGAGCCTGATCGGACGTATTATCTGGGGAGATCTAAAGAACCATCAGGAACACTGGGGCTTTACAACAGATGATACAAATCTGAAGGCTCATGATATTGTGGGGGGGAGACTGTGCCATCTGATGAGGAAATGTGCAGGGGAAGGGGGAGCTGGCAAAAACTAGGCCTGAGGGACAGAAATGACTATAGCAGGAGGCAGAAGTATGTTAAACTGGGCTGCTCTGTTTTTATCTGGGTGAGCCCTGCACTGGATCACCACAGACTATTATGTCTTATTATATCTTCTTCTTAACCTCTGTGTATATCCCCTATCTGTGACTGGAGTCCCTGCTCCAGCTGCAGATGCACAGCTTTTACTCACCTCACTCACCTTATTCCCCAACAGATGTTTTGGGGACACACACTGTTCTCACCCTGGGGCTAGGAGATAAAGATCCCCACCCACTCCAAGAGCCAATATTGAGTCTCCACTGTCTCCAGTAGCTGCCATCACAGGCCATGGTACTCATGCTCCAACCTGACTGCAGCAGCTGTCAATGACTTATTTTCACATACATATAGATATTCAGCCTGTCTCTCTGCAGCATACAGACATGTCTGGTGATGATTTCTGTGGCAGTGTCCATGTCTGATCCAAATAGGGTGTGCATGGGTGGAAGAGATTATCATATGAACCATTGCTTCTTAATCTCATGCTGGGTATACATATAATCAAATAACCTTATATCCTTCCTTTATATTGGAACGTGACAGTGGGTTGTGCATTTGCAATCTCTGGAAAACTTCAAACTGAAGCAGTCAGTCAGTAGGGGATCTGTGGGGCAGCTGAGAGGGACCAGGATCCAGGCAGGATGCCTGTCAGGCAGAAGGGTGTACTAGTTGCATGGGCATCCATGAATGTGTGTGCTGGTGAACCTGGAGATGTTGGTATGTCTGTATCAGGGATCTGCTGTCTCTTTAATCTGTGTGAGAGTAGAGGACTGGGCTGCCTGTGCTGTGGTGATGTGTGAGGTATGTGGAGGGCAATCTGTGTCAATGTCCTGTTTTCTGAGTGTCTCCAGAATATGCAATCAGCCTCACTACAGGCTGAACCTACTAATGGGAAAGTGACCTAGACAGTCCTCGGAGAATCAGGCATCAGGCTGTAGCTCTTGTGTAGAAACTGTCCTGGGTTTGGGATGCTGGAGGAGGCAGCCCCACTCTTAACATCCCTCAGAAGAACCAATTTACAAAAGTATATCTTTCCCACCACAGAGTATAAAGAAAGTCTAAGATGACTCACTTCATTTTGGATTATTAGCTGCTGCATGTCTAATATTAGAGGTAATTAACTGACCTTAGATGGACTCACAGGTCTTTTTTTTTTTTTTTTTTTCAAGTACTGTTGTGTTTCTCACTGTTATTACATATCAGTCAAATGGCAGGAGAATGAGATATCCAGTAAAATAGCAACTAGTTCTGTCAGGATTAGTTCAAGTCTTCCAGTGTATAGAAGCAATGTTTCTCATCTCTTTTGCTTACAAATAAATGCTGCTACTTACTATGTTTTCATCTGGCTTCTAGCTATTAATCATTATGTCTTTTTTTCTGGAAGGCTTGTGAGAAAGACGATCTATAAAGGCAGAATTATACACATTTCCTGAGATGCTATGTGTACCCAGTACCGACAAGGTGGAATTGGAGGCAAAGTACACACTAGGGCAAAATAGTGAATCAATTTCTGGTTCCATGGAACATCATTAAACCTAAAGTGGATGTGAAGACTATCAGCATGCTTACTGTACAGGTTCTGTGGAAGTTTACCTGTTTGAGTCAGTTGGTATAATTAAGAATTGCTTAATTTTTGCTTTTTCCTGAAATTATTCTTTGCATCAAGAGGTTTAATGTGCAAGTACATAGAAATTGGAAGTGATTTTATCTAAAAATTTCATGTCCATTGAGAAGTTAATATAGTAACCATCACATTCTCTCTGTAAACTCATGAAGTTCGATTGATCAGATTAAAAGCTTGACTATTTTGGAGGAAACAAGTAACACAGTAAAGATTTAACTGAAGAACAGTATAACTGCAGGGTTATGATGACATCTGAAAGATGCAGGGTTGTCCTGTCAGTGGCCTGACATACTATGCAGTCCTAGAAATCTTGAAACTTACATAATATTATTCAGTGTTTTGTTCTTTTCCCATATTAATACTTGCTGCTCCTTCCAGAAAGTATATGACATTGAACTACAGACAGAATGTTGAACACTTTTATCTTCTTGCTAATATTCTCTTCTTCATGCATTTCTGCTTCTTTTCTCCCTCTCTCCATTTTCTACTATGCTCTCTAGCTTAGGTCTTCATGTTAACATTTATCTACTTTCAGTATTTTCCCCTAAGTACCCATTAAGCCAATGCATTTCAACTGTTTAAACAGCTACTGTAATCTAAAATGATCCCAATGGTAAATGAAACAAAACTCAGTATGCCATATGAATAAGATTTATTTAACCAAATAAAGCTGCTTACATGGATGTGTAAATCTGAGGTAACCCAAACTCCCTTCAGTGATTCATCTCATATCTATTCACATGTCAGATGAACCATGTCCTAAAAGTACCTGTGCAAACAGTGGAGTGTATGAAGGAAATTAAAGAAAAAATCATAGACAGACTTTTCTCAGTTGTACACACTGACAGGAAAAGAAACAATGAGCACAAAAGAAAAGAAATTCCACCTTAGTACAATACTATTTTACTTTGAAAATCATCAAGCATTGAGGGACATTGCCTAGAGGGTATGAAGTCTCCATTTGTGTAGACTCTGAAAAGACAACTGGACATAGAACTGGGTTGCTACTGTAAGTGACCTTACTTTTATAGGGAGATTTGACTATCTGATCTCAGTAATTCCCTTCCAACCTTAAATTCTGTAGTTCTGTGAAATAACATTTCCAAATTTGTCAAAACATCTTTCATAAGGAAGTATTTTTTTTTCATTGAGAGGTTTTGTTAATTAGAAATTGATTCACAGGAATGCTTTTTTTTTTTTTTTTCCCTGAAATTTAAGTTGCCCTTACTTGAAAAAGATCTATTGGCAACAAAATTCTGAAGTGAGAGAAGTGCGGTGACTATTAACATCTGGATAAAGACACCGTGAAATCAAAAGCATTCAGGATTACTTTGAAGTATTTTTTGTTATTGCTTTTAGATTTTCACTAATGCAGTTGTAATTTCTGGTTTCTGAGCTCAGATCTAAAAAGTCATGCTATATATTCTTCTGTCTTATGCAAAGCAGTTAATAGGAAACTGTAGACATCTTGATGTCTCAGCTGTGTATATATATATATATATATGTAAACTTACTCTAGGAAATCTCCTTTAGCAGAGGATTTAAAAAAGATGATCTCCAGAGGTCCCTTACAACCCCTAAAATTCTATGAATCTGTGGTACATGTTTTAATATTAATTGTCAGATCTTCAATTATGAAGAATTGGGCAGTGATGAATTTGAGTTTCTGTGACTAAACACTGCCTAGAAATGCTCATACCTTCTTATCTGCTGAAAGTGTAGTTTCATGCTGGTTGCTGATCTATGTCCTGTGCAGTTTCTACTAATGTACTTTAAAATGGAACTTCATTCTGGAAAACTATTCTAAGAGGAAGGTATTCCCTCTCCGAAGTACTCTCATTGAAATGTGTGTTCTTTTTACTTCTGTTTTCCTCTTTTATTTTTCCCAGCATAACATTATCTTTTATTACTATTATGTATATTTTTGTTTCTTTATTTATCTATTTAACTTCAGCCCGTGAAGGCATGATATCAAGAGAAGAAAAGCAACATCACCCATTCTTCCTTTTTTCCACCTCCTTCTCCTTCAAAATATCACCAGGATTAACAGCTTTTGGTAACTGCATCTAATCCTGAACTGGTGCCAAAACTTATACTTCTCTTAAATTATTCATTTTCTCCTCAGCTCAGTATGTAAGAAAATGTGATCGAGTGGTTGAACATGAATAAGTAGTATAAAGCTGAATGGACTGATGTAAAAAGAGTAGATTTATAAAGACATACTTGTCTTTTGTATACAACTTATTTTTTTCCCAATATTTATACTATAGATATTATTTTTAGTGTTTTTGGTTTAAAGGTATAATACAAAATAAAATGTACTTCAACTGCATAAACTGAAAAAAATGAGAATTATATAGATAAAAATGCTACATAAGGTACAGGTGACACAGATGATATAGATATATAGATATAGGGATACATACAAATACATGCTACATTTTTTGAGGCGCTACAGTATCTTCGATTAGGTTTCAGTGATGAAGAAAATGGTGTCAGTGAAATCAATACATAGACCTCCCTTCTATTTCATTACTCATAGAAAACTGATTTTAATTAATCTTCTGCTAGGAAAAGTAATTCATTTTTTATAGATCTCATGTAAGTTTACATTACTATGTTTAACAGAATTCAATGAGGCAGTTGGAGAAAGAAATAGAATATGCAAAGCAAGTTAAACCACCTGCATACCTTTAGGAATTCTTCATGTTAATGAAAGTGAAACTAGAAACTCTACATATCAGAGCACAAACTATGGCAAATTTTGATGAAGGAAATATAGCTTAGGCAAGTTAATAAAAGCAACAACATCATGTAGCCTTCTTTCACAGTTTTCAATTGATGTGAATATATTTTATTTTATAGATGGTTTATATAAATCACAGTTATAAAAAAATCCTGAGTTGAAAGGTACCCATAAGATCAGAGTTCAACTCTTGGTTCCACACAGGAAAACCCAGAAATCAGATTATGTGTATGAGAGATTTGTTGAAACATTCTTGAACTCTGGCAAGCTCAGTGGCATGACCAGTGCCCAAACACCCTCTTGCTGAAAACCTTCTTCTGATATCCAGCCAGAACTTTCCCTCTTGCAAAGCCATGCTATTCCCTTGGGTTCTATCACTGCCATCAGAGAGCAGAGATCAGTGCTGACTCTTCCCCCACCCCTAGTGAGGAAGTCAGAGGCTGCAGTGAGATTTTCCCTCTGTCTTCTCTATGCTGAAAGTAACGAGAAACTTCAGCTGCTCCTCATATGTTGTCATTGTTTTATGATTTTTGTTATATTATTGATATTCCACATCATAACATCATGTAGTGTATTGGGAGTAAAAGAGTTAATGCTCCAGCTGTGTGGATCATTGATATTTATGGATATGCCTGTCTCAGAAGAAAAGAACTACATACCCCAGAGGACTGTGCGATGCTTTGCATTTTTATGTTTCCACTCAGAGGGAAAGATAAAAACTGTCTGTGGTCACGGGACCCTTTCTCTCCCCTTCGGGATTGAGCTCAGCAGTGGGTGTTTGTTGCAGCCATCCGCCTTCAGCATTAGCGTAAGGCCTTTGATTTATTAGAAACTCCCTCTTGCTCATTTTATTTGATTCTTTAGCCTCAATTCCAATTATATTGTATTATATTGTGTTATTTTGCTTTCTGATATCTTATTTGGTAAATCAGCTTTCCTCCTCAGATCATTGCCACTGTTTCGTTCCTAGGCCCATCTTCCTTCTCCCTTTTTCCCTTTCTCCCTTCCTCTTCCCTGGAGTGTGGGCCTGTGGGTCCCCTCCCCCAATTTTCATGGTTCTGGGTCAAAACTGCCCACAAATCACTGACATATGTCTATCCCCCTAGACTCTTCACAATATTCCTATCTCTCCTTTGGATAATCTCTAACAATTTTATATCCTTTCTGTGCTATGCTGCCACACAGTACTCAAGGTGAGGCCACACCAGCACAGTGTAGTTATGTTTGTTATGATCGCAGTAAGAATAAAATATAACTGCAAACGTTGTTTGCTAGAGCAAACACTACTATAAGGGAAAATGAGTTTGTATGGTTAATATTACACCTCTTTAGAATCTGGGAACTCTAAGTCATGAAGCATCAAATGGAACTCCCAACAGAGTGCAGCATCCCACCTGTAGGAACGTTATTCTACTTTTTTCTTCTGAGTCTTACATGTTCTTATTACAATAAGAAGAATTATCTTAATCACTGTTGCTGTCAGAACCTAACCTGCATAACACTGACATGATAGCATGAAAGTTACTTGGGTCTAAGATGTTAATAGGAAGAATCTATTCTCCAGCGATCTGTTTATACACCTCTCTCCCCCTCCCTCCCTTCCTCTCCCTCTCCTTTTTTTTTTTTTTTATTTTGTTATTTCTTTAAATAAAATTTATAATTTAAGACTTTGATTTTGTTTTAAATATGTATTTCTTTAAAGCACCTACTGAATACTGAATTCTTAAATGTTTCCACTATTCCCACAGTGCTTTTTTTCTTAAATATTATGAACAAGTTTCTAACTCTGAGATACACCAGATTCATTAATAAAGAAAACAGAAAAACTAGTGATAGCAAATTCTTTGGAAACCACAATTCTGTGTGTTCACATATACTATTCTTTATTTAATTATTCCAAGCAAAATATTAATTTGGATACCTTATTTATTTCAGAAGGGGAGAGAGACACAAAATCTCTCATTAGTCATATTAAAGTAGTACCTTAAAAGTGTGATTATTAAAAAGATGTATAGATTTTATTATATTATCATTATTTTTAATTATTATACATACCACCATTCAGATCTTTATTTGGAAGTGCAATTTATACAGTAGTATATTTGATCATTGGAAATCCCATACGTTTCAGCACTGTGAAGGTTAGTGAATTTGCAATGATAATGTGCAAAGTTAACAAGATGCCACTTAATGCAAAAGACAAAAAAAAAAAAAAAATAGTCATTTTTTCATAGGAAAATTTTACTTGAGAAGTCAGGAGGCAGTATCAACTAGTAGAGATATAGAATAGCACTTTAAAAATCTGTGACCTGAGGAACTTATAGCAGGAGAGACACAGGTTCTATAAGTTTATTTGAGGGCATATCCTTAATTAAAAGCCATAAAAAGTATGCTGTAGGAACTCAATTGCTCTGTAGCAGTCAGCTATTCTAATATTAAATGACATGCTGAAAAGTTAATAGTTTTCCATTAGTCGAAATAATGTCCTTAAAAAGCTTAATGGCAAGAGCAGAATGTTGTAAATTAGGTAATCGATGCTCTCATCACTGTTCTGATACTTGCTTTGTTGAGGTTGAAAAGTCAACATCTTCCTTTTACTCCCTCATTTTTCAAAATTGTATGTTTGATATACAGTGAGTTTCTAGATTCACTGTAATTCTGACCTTCTCTAACTCTATAAGCATGATCTCACTCAGATCTCTTTCTCTTTTATTTCTTAAGGTAGAACTCCTTTTCTCTTAGTGGCTTGAATTGGACTTCCTTGTTTTAAACTGCAGTAACTGTCATTTCAGAACTTCTTTGAACTGGTTCTAGTGAGAAGAGACAATGAAAGAATTTCTGTGAAATAAATAAATAAACGAGACACTTACAAAAAATCTAAAATTACAAATGATTATGACCATTTTTTAGTTATCCGGCAGCCTTCTATTTAAAGATGATGATTTGATCTAAAAAATTAGAAACTCCTCAGAATAGTGTAAAATTAAGTTGATAATAAGCTTTCAGATATAAGAATTGTAAGAATCATAGAACCATAGGTATTGGAAGAAACCTCTGGAGATCATCTAGTCCTGCTAAAACAAGCTCTTCAAAGAGGGTTGCACAGGAATGCATCCAGAATATTCTTGCATATTTCCAGAGAAGACAACCCTGTACCCTCTATGGGAGCTTGTTCCACTGCTCTGTCACTCTCAGTGTAATGAAGTTTTCCCTCACATTTGTATGGAACCTCCTATGTTTTATTTTGTGTCCATCACCCCTTGTCCTGTTGATGGATATTACTGAAAATAAAATTAAATTAAATTGAAATAGAATCTGTATAACTCTGTGGAAATACAATGTTGGTGGTTTTTTTTAATAAATAAATAATTCTTGATACTGTACTTGATCAAATGTATCCAAACGCATCAGAAATTATTCATGACTTGACTTTGATTTTCCTTTCCATGAATGTTTATAATCTAGGTCAAGTGGTCTATTCTTGAAAAATTCTTATATATTTCCATAGAGCATTATTAAATATCTTTGTCTTTTTAGTTTTCATAAATTTACTACACTGAGTCTTAAAACAATAAGTAGAAGACCCAGAAATCAAAGCTATAAATTTTATAACTTGAAAATAAACAATTAAAATAGAAAATAGAAAAAATAAACAAAATAAAAGAAAAGAAAAGAAAGAAAAAATAGACTGTAACTAGAAGAGAAGTAACCTCCTTTTTCTGAAATGATAGTTTTCTGAATGCAACAATCCATAGAAGCTATATCTGAATAATACTTTTAAGCTCCTTGAATTCAAATGTGCAGATTTTAACATCAAATTTTATTTTATTATGATAAGTTGTTGTATTTGTAGTTAAGAATCTTGGCTGAGACAAAGGAATCAACATAACTTCTGGTTTACCAAACAATTCCTGAAGCAAGATTTCACTTATCCGCTCTTATTATTTTATGTTTATTTGAACATAAATTCTAAAAGAACCAACTCTCTCACACTTCCTTATTATTTTAGCTTCCTTATATACCAACTGCCATTCAGCACTCTATTTTTGGTTTTCTGTAGTGCGGGTAGTCTGTTGCTTATCATGAAGAGAAAATACCTGTTCAGTTAGAAAAAAATTTTGCAGAGAACTGCGTATTTCACTGTGATTTACTGTACTTATACTGTGTCTTTGTAGCGGTATTTTTAAGTGAGTTTATTAAATAAATTGAGCTTTACAGATGCACTGCCAGAAGTATGGAACATGTCAAGCATTAGTTTAGCTCTTGCTTTCTGATAGTCTTCACAGAGGGGATATTTGATGCTTAAAGACATTCAAGCTGTATATTTCCATTTGAAGTTCTCAAAGTGGGGCCAGAAAATGCATGGCTTGAACAGAAACTATGTCATATGAACTGCAATATTTCTGTCCCCTCTCTGCAAAAGTAGTAGAGGGATAATGGACTATTATCCATCTAATTTGTGTTCTTTATTTATTTTTTTCAATACAAGTTTTTTATCTTTATTTCAGCATATGGTCTCTGGTTTTTACTAAAAATAGTTTGTCAGGCAGAACAAAAATGAAAAAAAAATATATAAAAAAACAAACCTAACCAAAACAACAACAGAAAAGAACAACATAGTGATCTGAACACTAACACCTTTTAAGTCACATTCAAAATCTATCTGCTTCAAGACTTCTAGGCACATGATATTTATCTGCTGAAAAATATTAGGCTTTTAAACACTCCTGTGTATCCAATGACTACCATGTCATTCTTGTTGAGTTTAGTAACTGGTCATAAGTTCCTTCCAGAGATTTCCTGATACCGTCTTCTTTTTTATGAAATCCAAAATATGTGGGCTATGCTCATTTTCCCAGCGCCTTCCTTTGTATTTTTTGAAGGAAACAACCAGCTCTCATCTGAATACTATGTATAACTTGCTGTCATGAGCTTTCTTTGTTTTCAAGAAGCTAGTCTATGTCGAGGAGAACACACCTATGATGGTCTGTGCGAAAGCTGACTTCTAGCTTCTGTAATTTCAGGGCACCACTAAAACTTTTAAATGATTGAAAATCATGCAAACAACTTTCCTTTCAATGGCCAAGTATTAGGTATTTATGACTGACAGTACACACATAAGGAAACAAAGGGAGAAAGAGAATGGAGAGAAAGGAATTAATAATAATAATAAATAATAATAACAACAACAATCTAGGCAATTTTTACTCAGGATGAGTCATCCCCATGGGGATGACCACAGGGCAGGCCACAGCTTCCTTGCTAGGAGGAGCAGAGGGGTGGATGCTGATCTCTCTTGATCAGTAATTGGACCACAGGGAATGGTATGGAGCTGAATCAGAGAAGTATCTGTTTAGGATTATGAAAAGGTTCTTAAGAAGGTTGTTGGGCTCTGGAATTGACTCCCAACAGCAGAAGTCATGACACCAGGCCTGCTGGAGCTCAGTAATCATTTGGACAACACTCAGAAATATGATTTGAATTTTGAGTAGTTCTGTGTGGAAGCAGGATTTGGACTCAATGATCCTTGTGGGTTGCTTCAAAGTCAGCATATTCTGTATTACTCTGTAATTACAGTGAAAACATTTATTTCCTACAATTGTTCCCTATCTCTGTAACATTAGTATAATAGTACAGGAACTCACAAGAATGGAAATACCATTGTCCTTTAAAGTTGCTACAGTTTAAACCCTTTTTATTCAAATCTTGACTTCAAAGCTCATGCATCCTCCCATTTTCCCTCATCTGATGGGAAAGAGACCATATAAAGATTTTCTGAGGGAGAAAAATAGCATTAATTATAAAATCAAATTCCAAAAGCTTCATTTCTGTTGTAAGTCCAAAACCAAACTGAAAATAATTAAATTATAAACATAAGAATATACTATACATAGTCTGTGCAGTCCAAACACCAATTAAAATTTTATGAAAACACCCACATTTTTCAATATAAATTTTAGGAAGAGACAACAGGTATAAAATTTTTATAAGCTTTGGTGAAATATATATGTTGTATGCGTGAGAGGGCAAGATAGAAACAGTTTTTCAAACTTATTTTTTATTATTTAGTTATGCTTTTTTTTTTTTGGTTCTAAATTAATTTTCAGGAATGCATTACTGAATGTGTTCACTATACAATCACAGAAATGACAGAGAGGGCAACTTTTCCATCTAGATGTTATAGATATTTAGACAAGTAAATATAAATGAGTCTATTATAACAGGCTTTTTAGCTATGTGAATTTGTATCAGCTTATTTTTGTACTTTCAGGAGCATTAAATGTATTAATAATATTTTTAAGAATATTTTGAAACTAAAAATGTCTTTAAAGATTCTTTTAATTTCCTCAATAGCTATTACAAATATATAGTTTTTACTTTATTTTATTTTATTTTATTTTATTTTATTTTATTTTATTTTATTTTATTTTATTTTATTTTATTTTATTTTATTTTATTTTACTTCAAGCTGGAAAGCCTTTATATATGATTTTTATTTGCAATTCCTATGTAAAGGAAATTTATATGGATTATCTTTTCCTGATGGCTGGGATTTTAATGCTAACATTTCAATTTGCTGTTGGTGGTTTTGTTTTTCTCCTTTTTTTCCTTTTTTAATTCTTCGTAGATTTCCTGAATAACTGTTCACACAGGTTTTATTACTATTTTTATAAGCTTTACTTAAGTGTTTTTGTTTTGTAGTGTTTGCTGCTCTGGTTATCAGGTAGTCTTATTGCCTCCTGCTGTTCAGTCTTCCAATTTTATTTTGAAACTCCTGCTGTGTTTAAATTTCCTAGACTATTCTTTGTAATTGATTCAGTGGCTTCTTCCATTCATGAATATGTGGATATCACATGAAACACTCTCTCACAGCAGGGTGTCTGTCTTCAGTGCATATCTTAGAAAGAGATACTTATTGTTTAGTCTATAGACTTCTTCACATCTGCTGACTTGAACATATTGTTTTCTGTTAGTGATAACTCGTTCCTACAATGCATGTTTCTCAACCACCTACTTTTCTGTTTTGCTTTGTTGGCTTGTTTTTCTGAACTATTTGCATTCATAAAATTTCCTGTGATTCATTTCTGTATTGATGTTACTATGATGCTTTGCTAATTTATTATTCCACACTTTACCTGAATGAAAGAAATCTAGTATACATAGGGTTTTTGTTTGTTTGTTTGTTTATTTGTTTGCTTTTAATGTGGTGTCTTTCAGAATGTTTCTTAAATATATGAGAAATCTGGTAATGTATGAATATAGTTTTACTACTGTGTATATGTCTATCTGGTGCACATTTGTTTTCTAACTGAAAGGAGTCTGTTTACAATAGCATAGGCTTAGTAGTTTAAACCATTCTCCACTGTCCTATCATTATCAGCCCATATAAAAAGTCAGTATCCATCTTTTCTATAGGCTCAGTTGAAGTACTAATATACTGCAATAAGTTGTCCCTGGAAAACTCCTCTTCTTTAGAGTGAACAAACCCATATCTCAGATCTCCTATCAAGCTTTTCATCCACCAGATGAAGTCTTTCTCTGCAGGGCTGCTCTCAGTGAGTTGTCTTCTCAGATTGTACTCGCATCATAGATTGCCTTGACCCAGTTGCAACACCTGTACTTGAATTTGTTGAAGCTCATATGGTTTATGTGGGCCCACTACTCGAGCTTATTCAAGTCTCTTTGTATGGCATCCCTTCCTTTTGTTATTTAAACTGCAATACTCATCTTGGTGTTATCTGCAAACCTGCTAAGCAGACACCCCATCCCACTGTCTATGTCACTGATGAAGAAGTTAAAGAGTACTGGTCTCAAGGTGAACCACTGAGAGACAGCACTCATCACCAGACTCCACTTGGACACAGAGCAATTAATTTCCACTCTTTACTGTGGCCATTTAACCAATTCCTTATCAACCATATAGTCTACCCTTCAAACTTATGTCTCTCAAATTTAGAGATAAAGATGTTGTGTAAGATCAAGTCAAACACCTTACAGAAGTCTGGGTAGATGACATAAGTAGATCTTCCCTCATGCACTTATACAATCTCTCCATCACTGAAGATCAGAATTTGCCCTAGGTGAAACATGCAGGTTTTCTTGGGTCAAATTTTTGACGTGTGCCTTAACATAGCTTCCAGTAGGATTCACTCCATGAACTTCTTAGGCACAGACATGAGACTCCCTGGCCTATTGTTTCCGAGGTCTTCCTTTCTCCTTTCCTAAAAATGGAAATTTATATTTTTCTTGTCACTGGGAACCCTCTGGATTCTGTGATACATGCTATCAGTCTCTATAAACTTATACCTATGCAATTTAAAATGTTTGCAAACAGTAATAGAGATTTTTTCTGGTTCTGCCCTTGTCAGCTTGATTTCTTAGACTTGATTGATCTTCCAACCAGTTTTGGATTATATGAAGACAACTGTGAAATCTCTTTATTGTCCTTTATTGAATGTGACAGGGAACATTACCACAGAGGATGAGAAAAAAGTTGAGGTTCTCAGTGCCTTCTTCAATTCTATCTTTAATAGTCAGACCAGTTATCTTCAGGGTACTCAGTCCCCTGAGCTGTAAGATGGGAATAGGGAGCAGAATAAATTCCCCACAGTTCAGGAGGAAACAGTTCAACAGTTCAACCTGCTAGTCCGCAATGACTGTCATAAGTCCATGGGGCTGGATAGCATCCACCCAAGGGTACTGAATGAACTGGTTTAAGTGATTGCCAATTACTTTCCATCATTTATCAGCTTTTCTGGTCAACCAAGGAGGTCCTTGATGTCCGGAGACCTGGTAACGATACATCTAACTACAAGAAGGTTTGGAAAGAGGATCTGGTGAGCTACAGGCCTGACAGCCTCACCTTGGTGTCAAGATAGGTCATGGAGCAGACTGTCTTCTGTGTGATCACATGGCGTATGTGGGACAATCAGGGCATCAGACCTAGTCAGCATGCATTTATGAAATGCAGATCTGACCAATCTCATCATCTTCTATAAGCAAGTGACCCACCTAGTGGATGAGGGAAAGGCTGCAGATGTGATCTACCTAGACTTTTGTAAAGCCTTTAACTCTGTCTCCTACAGTGTTCTCCCAGAAAAGCTGGCATCACATGGCTTTTCTCATTTAGTTGAGGATCATTTGCCCTTGCTTTATTACTATCTACCTGTGTAGAATGTTGATTTTTCTCTTGCTTATAATCTCCTTTTAAACATTGCAAGGCTGTAATGAGGTCTCCCCACAGCCTTCTCTTCTCTAGACTGAACAAGCCCAGCTCCTTCAGCCTGTCTTCATTGGGTAGGCTCTCCAGTCTTCTGCTCGGAAGAAAAGGACCTGAGGGTGTCTCTTCACAACCAGTTGAACATGAGCCAGCAGTATGCCCAGGTTGCCAAGAAGGTCAATGGCACCTTGGGTTGTAGGAAACAATGTAATCAGCAGGACTAGGGAGGTGCTTTTCCCGTTATACTTGTCACTGGTTGAGGCCACATCTTGAGTACTATGTTCAGTACATATTTTTATCAGTGATGAACAAGAGCCAGCATGCCCTGCTTATAAATATCAGCACCAGCAAAGCAGACCCACTGTCTCTGTTACTACTGCAAGTTATACCCACCAGCTCACTTTTCTAACATTCAATATTTGGTCTCCATATAAGTTCAGCAACCATTCATCTGTGCCTGTTTTCTTCACTTGGAGGAAATCAACTACACACCTTTTTTTCATTTGCACTTCCATGTCAGATGACATTTTTTCACATTACCCCTCTGCTGCTATTTGTCACACTAACAAAATCTAAGAGAATACTGGAGGGAAGGTTCAAGTTCTACTGCCATGCCATGATCATCCACCTTTGATGTCATGGATCAACATCATAAAATAGGAGGAATTACTTTCAGAGCAGTCCTCATGGAGTATAATTTAATTATAATTATAGTTTCTTGATTTCTCTACTGTCAACTTGCCATTCCTGGATGTATTTTAGATTTTTACTATTCTAAATATTCGTCACCAATTCATATTTAGATTTCATATTTATATGTAACTTCTTGAGGCTGCATTAGAAGTGATTTTTTTCAACAGGGTAAGTTTTGTTATGAATACCAAAAGTACTTACTTCTTACAAAAAATAATAGTGGTAGTTCTGTCATGTTGGGGAGGATGGGTGGAGTTCAAGAGTTCAGGCAGTAAAGGAGCAGAGATATGAATTATCTCTGAATAACAGATTGTTGAGGTGTACTGAACTGATCACAAGGTTAATGTTAGGCATGATCTTTTGTGCTTTGTTTCTACGAGATTAGGGTATAAACTCCCTCATCTCAGTAATCAAGTAAAGGGTTAGCAAGTCACTTACTGAAGGGATAGAAAGACCAAAGAAATTTGCCTGAATAATAATACAGAGTAAGCGACATGCCCAGTGGTTCTAGTAAATTAATAGAACATTTTTACTTTAGTATCTTCCATCAACATATTTAAGAATACACTACATAAATATAAACATGTATCATAGAAATAAACACATATACGATAGTGCATTTCAGGATTAAAATAAAATAAATCTATCTTAAGAAGTAGGCAGTTTCATTTAACAACAGTCAATTGGGTCTAGAAAGATGACCAAAGGGATATTAAATCTATGAGCTGTGTTGTTTGACTAAAACCAGTCAACATTGAGTATCATAATTATAAAATCAATATTGTCGACATAAAAGCAAGCAATGTTTATCTGAGAACATTGATATGAGATTGATATCTGAGACTGTGATAACGCAGTTTTTTTATGAACTTGTACATCCAGGCTGAGCCCCAGAACAAGTGCTCAGTAGCCAAGGTCTGCTGCTTTGGAGCTGGTGCAGCTAGAGACACGGCAATGAATCTCCAGGTGCAATGCAGGTTCCAGAAGTTTTCCTTTCTCTGGGGAAACCTGGAAGAGAAGAACAACCCAGGAGAGGAGAACAACCCTCTGGCAGTGGCTGCCATCTCTCACATGGGAGAGTCTGACCTGGCATGGGCTTTGCTGAGACAATGGTGACTGCACCTACATGCTTACAAAGAGCATCAGGGAAGGCAGCTGTGCAACACCATGCACAGAGAGGAGAAGTTAGGGGGTGTGTGTCACATAGGCCATTCAAACACAGAGAAGCCATAATCCACCCATTCACATTGCTACACTGTGAGGTAGCATCAATCCAATAAGTCTGCAGCAGCAGGCTGAGCTATGTCTGTCCTACATGAGCATGGGTGTGTGTTCCAGAGCTACTGTGGGCTGCTTAAACACTGAGTAATAGTTTGCCAACCATTCATGGATATGAATAATGAGGAGGCTAGTTATCTCACTGTTCATGGAGTGTTAAGGACAGGGCCACCTGTGAAGCAGACTGGTAACGTGGCAAGGGCTGAGCCAGCACTTCCATCAATAGAGCAGAGCAAGTCAGTCGCACCCCATTAAGGCTACCCTAGATAGTGCTAGGAAATCCCAGTGGAAGATGACAAGAAAAATGTAGGCACTCAGACAGGTTCCCCAACAACATGCTAGTGTACATGCCTCTGGCTGCAATGAGTGCCAGAGCCTGAAACATGCAGTGCAAGGTGGCGAAGATAGCACTTGTGTTAGATGTGAGCAGCTAAATGATTTACTCAGCCTGGCTACTGACACAAAGGAGGAGGTGGAGAGATTGAGGAGCATTAGGAAGCGTGAGAAGGAGACTGATTGGTGGTGCCAATCACCACCCACCCTGAGATGTAGGCAGCCAGTAGAGGCTGTCCATGAAGCACATCACCCCCTACTGCCTTGCAAATAGCTACTACAGAGGGGCCATCAGACAGGCAGTGTTCCTGCTACAGTGATCCTTCTGTCCTCTCCTCCCCCTAACAACAGTAATGATGAGCTGGGGGACAAGAGGTAATGGCAAAAGATCTCTGTTCAGCCATGCAGGTGCACCTGCTCAGTGATTCCCCTACCTCCCCATCTGCCCCTGAACAGGTACAGTGCTTTGCAGGGACAGATGAACAATGCTGGGGATGATGGTTCTTCCCACTTGGAGGTGTCTGACTCAAGTCTAGCCAGAATTAGCTTTAAAACCTCCTCAACAAAGAAAAAAGATGGGTCATTGTCATTGGTGACTCATTGATGAAGGGAGTAGAAGGCCTGATATGCAGACCAGACTCACTACACAGGGAGGTCTGCTGCCTCCCAGGGTCCTGGGTTAGAGATGAAGGAAGAAACTTCCTTCCCTAGTATGACAGACTTCATGCTCACTTCCATGTCAGACACAATTTTGTCAGACTGTCCCTCTGCTGCCGTTTGTCGTATGGCAACAAAATACAGTGGGATATCAGTGGGAAGGTTCATTCTCTACTGCTATACTACCAACATTCTCCTCTGACATTGAGGGTCGAAATAATAGAAGACGCTTTACTTTTGGAGCGTATATTGTGTGTGTGTGTGTGTGAGTGCATAATTAGCATTATATACAGTTGTTCAGTATTGCTCAGTGACAACAGTTGATCCGTATATGCGTGTTTCTTTGTTTTTGTTTCCCCTTCTCCAGTTTCCCTTATAAGTTAAGACTGGTAACACATGGGATGTAGTCTCTTCTCTGTTGCTGATACTGTACTGTACTTCACTGTAGAGGATTAAAGAGATTTGAAAACCTTTGATTAATGAGAAAAAAATATATTTTTATGCCCAGACTAAAGAACTCTTTTTCCATCTAGGATAACATATGGAAACTTCTTGTCACTAGGTAGGAGTAAGGAGCTGATATTCTGTTCTTTCTCTTATCTTATGGCAAACAAGTCATTAGAGGCACATTGCTGAAATTATAAACTTATTTAGCTGTTCAAGGAAGCAGTAAACATAGAAATGATAAGTGAAATTATGAAAGTTGGTCTAATCAAACTCTGTAGAAATTCATCTAGCATCTCATCTTTATTATTTCAGGAAATTGCTTTTAAAAAGATGTCATCTCTGCATCAAAGAACTATCAAAAAGAACTAACCTTGATACTTCCACAGTAATTCTGATTGTAATAACAAAAGCCAACATATCATGCATACTTAATGTTTCCATATTTTCAAGCCAAAAAGAAATCAATATTCAAAAAAAATCCAACTTAATGTAACTTTACAAAATCAAATACTTAATGCTAACAACTGAAGAGACATCTCCTTATATCAGGCAATTTGATGTTTTAAAAAGTTGAGTACGTTAATATCAGACTATCTGGATTCAACAGGGACTTTGAAACACTGTTCTACTTTAGCTGGTGTGAACCATATGCTGGGAAAAATTCTAATTCATACAGAGTGGGTACAGGTCTTCTTTCTTCTTGCCTGAAATAGTAAGAAGTTAATAATTATGGAAGAGCAATATGTTATTGTTAGTGGCTTTTTTAAGAGTTATTTTTGTTATATGATTAGTAAAACCAGTTTCTGTAAAGAAACTGAGTGGATGGAGTCATTAGACCAAGCACATTTTCTGAGTAGCGGGAACTTGGCTTCTAATATGAGCAATAGAACCAAGTCATTGCTTAGAATATACACAGTTCTTTAAATAATTCCATGTTTATACAAAATGTCACAGGCATATTCTTTGAAGGAACTACACTGAAATGTGCTACCTGCACAGTGAGTAAAGATTTAGAAAAGAAATATTCAGTAAGAGTGAATAGCAGGTTTTTCACAGTCATGCAGCATAGTTAAATCTGTAACCACCAAGAATATCTGAAAGTGCATGGTTAATGGCAGGTAAAGAAAATTGATAAAACTTCTGTATAATTTTGTTACATATTAGACAATGTAAATATGGAAAAATGATACTAATTACATTTAAGATTTATGGAGTTTCAAGTGGTCCAATGCATTAAAAATAGTGATTTTGGTTATATGATTTTTTTTAAGACTAACTCAATAGTTATTAGAAGGAGAGAATGTTAAAACCAGTTGAAATAGAACAGAGAGCAGAACAGAAAATATTCCAAATAAATCTACACTTTTTCTACTGTAGTCATACCACCTTAAAAAAGCAGTTTTTTTCTCTTGCAGAGAAAAAAATGAACACAAAAAAACAGCAGTATTCAGTGGCTGCATTTAAATAATGTTCCTTCTCCTCTGTATATATCTTTGATTGCTTTTTACATATTTTCATTTGAAAGATAGAGCTTAAACTCAGCAGTTGCATTTTATATTTCCTTGGATTTTCTTTATTTTTTTTTAATAATGCAAATTTCTATTTCGAGTCTAATTCTAATAATAAATCAAAGCCATGAATTCTCCTATTATCAGATTTTTTAAATCCCTACTAATGACTATAATTTCCCAAAGAAGAATAACAGCTTATGTTCTTTATATTAGGTATAATAAGCAAAGCTAAAGAAGTGATAATGCATCATTAATTTTATGTGTCATATTAGACTAAGCTGTATATTCTTCAGAAGATATGCATCTAGGTTTTCAAACTATTCAGTGTTTTTATTGCCCCCACAAACTGCTAGCATGAAATATGTTCTAAAACATTTCTTCTTAAAAGATTTTATTTCTTCTTTTCTTTTCTCTCTCTATAAGGAATGCTTAATACATACAAAAGGCTCAAATCAGTGTAACAAGAAATTGCAGCTTGCTCAAAATGAACAAACTCTATGTTATTCACTTAAACATCTTCTTACTAGAAAACATTATTAAGAAGTCAAAAAACTTTGTATTCTGTACAGAGAGAGGGGAGATGGGTTTTGAGTTAAATATTTAAACACTGCTGGGTTTTGTAATTATTGGAAGAAGTTAAGAATAATAAATAAGAGCAATTTGAAGTTAAAATACATGTACAATGGATGTTATAACAATATTTTATTCAGTTTGAAGTATTCTTTAAGAGACTTTGAGGGGGCTTAAGTTTCAGTCACTAGAGGTGAAAAAGAAAGAAGAGAGGAGGTGCAGTTAATATTAATTTTCCCTCACTGTTGTTCTCAAAATAGTCTTTTAAATGACCATCTTAGTATTTCCACTATCTGAAAAATTACCTATGAAAAGCATTTCAATGAAGATTTTTGTTCGGTCTTGGAAAGCAGTTGACACATATTGTGTTGTTGTTCCATTTGCTAACTAGGTACAAAACATCATGTGTTGTTGGGAAAATTTCACACTGGAGGTGTTTTGTCCTAGACTCTCAACAAGAATCAGGACTGGAAACAGTTCTGGCTGCCATGACCATTCTGTGTCTGCTGCTGTATCGTAGAATCATAGAACTGTTTGAGTAGGAAGTGATCTTTAAAGGTCATCAAGTTCCTCCAATGAACAGTGACATCTAAAGCTAGGTCATTGGTGGACAAAGGAAGGACGACTGATATTGTCTATCTATTACTTGTGCAAGACCACTGACATGGTCCTGAACCACATCCTTACTTTGAAATTGAAGAGAGATGGATTTGAAGCCTGAACTATTAGGCTGATAAATAATTGGTTGGATGGTCATAGCCAGAGGGTTGTTGTTGATGTTTCTATATCCAGGTCATGAGACCAGTCATTGATTGTGCCCCCTAGAAGTCCATCCTGGAATTGATGCTCTCCAACATCTGTATCAGTGACACAGTTAATAGTGGGATTGAGTGTACCCTCAGCATGTCTGAGGATGACATTAAGCTGGGTGGTGCAGTTGACACAGTTGAAGGGAAAACAGCCACTAAGAGGGACCTGGACACACTTGCAAAGTGGGCACATGAGAATCCAATGAGGTTCAACATGGCCAAGTAAGGTGTTACATTTGGGTCGAAGCAATTCTATGTATGAGCAAAGACTCATACGAGAAGAATTCACTGAGAACAGCCTTGTGGAGAAGGGCTTTAGGGGGCCTGGTGGACAAAAATCTGGACATGAGACAGCTGTGTGCTGTTCCAGCCTGGAAGGCCAGCACTGTCCTGGGCTGCATCAAAAGAGGGATGGCCAGTGGGAAGAAGGAGGTGATTGTTCTGCTCTACTCTGCCTTTATGAGGCTCCATCTGGAGTGCTGTGTCCAAGCCTTGAGTCACCAGTACAGTAAGAATGTGGAGCTTTTAGATCTTCTGCAAGGAGGGCTGTGAAGATAATCAAAGAGCTACAGCATCCCCCCTGTGAAGAAATGCCGAAGGAGCTGGACTTGTTTAGCTTGGAAAATAAAAGCCTCCACTGTCATCATCCAGTGTTTGAAGGGAGCTTACATGCAGAAGGGAGGCTGATTTTTGTACAGTCTGATAGTGAGAGGACAAGGGAGAATGCCTTTAAACTAAAAAAAAATCAATTTAGGTTAGATGTTAGGAAGAATTTTTTTCACTGTGCGGGTGGTGAGGCACTGGCATAAGTTTTCCAGGGAGCTGTGGATGCCCAATCTATCTCAAAGCCAAGTTGTACAGGATTCTGGGCAGACTAATGTAGTGGTTGGCATCACTGCCCATGGCAGGGGGCTGAAAATTGATCTTGAAGGTCCCTTCCAACCTAAATCATTCTATTATTCTATGTTTCTGCAATCAAGTTGCTCACAGCTATATTCAGCCTGACCTTGAATGTCTCCAGGTGCGTGCTATCTATCACATCTCTGTGCAACCTGTTCCAGTGTTTCACCAGACTTAAAAAACCTTTTCCTTACATCCACTGTAATTCTCCCCTCTTTTAGTTTGAAACCATTTCCCCTTTTTCTATCACAACTCTGCTTAAGCCAGTTTATTTTATTTATTTATTTATAATAGATTTCCTTTAAGTACTAAGGTCTCTCATATACCGAGGATTTCACATCTGCATTCTGTACTCCAGGTGAGGTCTCACTACACCAGCACAAAGTAGAAGGTCGGGATCACCTCTCATCTGCTAACCACATTCCTTTTGATGCAGCCTAGGATACATTTGGCTTCCTGGACTGTGAGGGCATATTGCTGGCTGATGTCTAGACTGCCATCCACCATTAGTCGCAAGTTCTTTTCAGTAGGGCTGTGCTCAATCCTTTTGTCTCCCAACAGTGGGGGTTGTCATGGCCCAGGTGCAAGAATTTGTACTCAGATTTCTTGAATGTCATGAGATCTTTGTTTGCTCAAGCTTGTCTAGGTCTCTCTGGATGGGTCTCAGGCACGTTGACAGGTTTGGTGTCATCCACAAAGCACACAGTTTGACATCATCTGCAAACTTCTTGAGGGTACACTTGATTCCATTGTTGATGTCATTGATGGTGATATTAAAGAACATAGGTCAGCGTACTGAAGCCAGAGGGACACCACTTGTCACTTCAATCCAAACACGGAGTTTTTGACAACAGTCCTCTGAATATGATCTCACAACCAGTTCTTCATCCATTGAACAATCTATCCATCAAATCCATATCTTTCCAATCTGGAGAGAATGATGTTCTGGGGGACCTGTTTATTTCATCTAATCTCAGTTCTTTATCCTTTGTTTTCAACCTTTGGCCTTAACCACTCCTACTGATTAATCTTTCTTTTTAGTTCCTGTTGGCTTTTTGCTCCTTTTGTGCCTGTCATTTTGACATTAGCAATGGTGACTCCATTGTTTGACATTTAGATTAAGAGTCAAAAATAGCTTGCTTATCTTTTCTTGTAAGCAGCTTACTTATTAATATGTGAAACATTTAATATGCACAATGATTCTTCCCTTTTCTATCAACCAGTATATACTGTTTTCTGCTTGACAGAAAACTTCACAGTCTTTGATTAGATGGATAAAAAATATTTTTAAAAACTAGTTTACCATGTGTTTTAACAATATAAACTTATTTGGTATACTATTCTTGTGTTTAATTTACTTGGGATCTTATAAGAACTAAAAAGAACTCTGAAAATTATTGCAGTTAAGTTTGTCAAATGACATATGGAAGTTTATGGCAATTTTAATATATGTTTCATAACAGGTGCATATGTATATGCCTTCAATTTTGTCCAGATACTCACTTGAGGTTCTCTAATCTGAATATCACAAGTTTAGCTAATAGAACTCGTACTATTTATAAACCAGTCTTGTCAGGCCTAAACTTCAATATGAGGATAAAAAGAGCAGAAAACTTGCATTACAACAAATTAGAGAAAGAAATTCAACCTGGAAGTGAGAGAGTCAACCATGAAGTGCAAATTACACTTTTTTCTTTGTTCTTTTCTTTTTTTGTTATATTAATATTATGCTATAGTTTGAGTGAAGATTGGTGAAGATATTTTATGCTAAGATATCTCACATCTGTTCAGATATTCCTCTCTAAATATCAATAACAATTTTGTTCGACCTAAAGACAAAAAAAAAAAAAAAAAAAAAAAGGGTACAGGAGCAGAGAGCATTTTCTCCCAAGGTATTTGGAAAAAACAGAACACTTTACTTGGATAACTTCAAAATTTCCTGTCACAAATTGATTGAGAAATGGTTCTCGGCAAGGAAAGAAAAGCTGACATATTTGTATTATTTCTCTGACTACATTTAGAACAGGATGCTTGCGCTACATCCAGAAAACTGAAATCATAGAATCATAAAATGGCTCTTTTAATCAGCCCAGCCAACTTGCTGCCCAGAATATTTTGGTCATCCTGGTAAGCTGTTGTATGGGAACTGCTAAATCATGGCCTGAAGCACTGATTGATCACCTGAGATGAGCACTGAGTCAGCCGCAGGAGCACAGGTGAAGTCAATTCATCTGTGTGACCAGAAGGGGTGGAGTCTGGCTCCACCTCTCCCAGACCCCATTTAAGAGCTGACCACCACTGGGGAAGGATCCTTCAAAGTCTTCCCAACTTTAACTGCAGCACAGGAGGTTCCATGTGAATGTGCACAAGTGCTTCTTTACGGTGAGGGTGACAGAGCACTGGCACAGGCTGCACAGGGGGGTTGTGGAGTCTCCTCTGGAGATATTCAAGACCCGCCTGGACGCCTACCTGTGTGACCTGGTGTAGGGAACCTGCTTTGGCAGGGGGTTGGACTCGATGATCTATTGAGGTCCCTTCCAATCCCTATGATTCTACGGTTCTCTGTCAATCCAGAGCTTTTTAGCTGTTGCTTTAGTGTACTCTGAACAGAGACAAAGGTTTACTCTCTCCTATCTTACATGTTATTACTGCGTGTCTCTCCAAGGTTAGAAGTTTGCTTAGCTTCTTCCCTGTGCGAGGTCTTCAAACAGGGCTTTAAGTCTGTCCATATCAATGCATGATACTATGCATAAATCTCTCTCTCTGATTCCTGAGTGCAATGCTTCCTGGTAACAACCAGTTTGAAGTGCTTGTTAGTCTGTGCGTTTGCTGCCATGAAAGCCTTCTCTGCCCTCAGGTCCTTAAGGGATTTCCAGGTTCTGGAGTTTCCCGCAACTGGAAGTCTGGGCAGCTCTATAGCTCCTTGGGAGGTCTGTCTGAGTGCTGTGGCCTCTCTATCTGGGTTTTTGCCTCCGCCTTTGGGGTGAGTGATCACCATCTTTATTTCAACAGAGCGTGGTTCCCTGCTGCTCTCAAAAGATAGAGAGCAGGCTGGTGTGCTGGTCTCTTCGTGTGTCCTCCCTCTTGAACTATCATGGAAACTGCCACATCATGCCCTACTGAAAAGTTAAGCCCTGTATGCCTGTCCTGTTTGCTGTGCTCCTGGTCACTTATGTTCCCTAGGTGTTGCCCTCACATTTTACCAATACAAAGTGCAGCAAGAAAACATTCTGAAAAAAACTCAGATATCTGGATGAGTCTGCAGCAAATGTCTATATTGCTATTTTTGAAGTTTGCTGTAGAAGGTACCTGCATTTTTCCACATTAAGCAACATTCTGTGGTTCAACTATAAATGGGTTCAGATTGCTATGGGCCTCATTCAACTTTGAGTCACTAGAGAAAATGTATTTACAAGTCTTGTCAGAGAGGATTTCTGTTGCCAAGTTTTCCATTTCCATTTTTAGTAAATATTGGAAGTAAAATGTCTTTTACCATAAGGTTTCCAGACCTTCCATGTTTTCAACTGTACAAATAAAACTTCTGATGCAATGCATTCTTTGAATATATTTTGTTCATTTATATTTATTAAGAAGATTTTGATACTTGATATTCAGAACTAATAAAAAATCATTCTGAGCAGTGAAAAGAATATAACAGAATGTTAGAAGTATTGTCTTTATACTTTTTAAGCAAGATTCTCATTTGCATTATCTTCTGTTAAAGGGTATTTCATAAACAGATCACACCACAAACTAAGAAATCTATTGATATTTTTGTTATTAAATATTAATTATAAGAACATTAATAGGTTGTAAAAAAATTAAATGTAAATGTTGTTGCTATTTAATTCTTTCAAATTACACAAGCAACACACAAAAGTAATTGAACTGATATTAATAGACTAAAGTAAATGATGCTTAAACCTTTTGCTGGTGTTTAGCAAGGGCATTAGAGAAAGTAAATTAGATATTAACAAAAATATTACAAGTCAGTATTTACAAAATGATAACATCTATTTACTTAAAGCTAAGATTACTGATGTTAATTAAAGATTTAATTAGAAGAAATAATGTATATATATGGGCCATTGAGTAGAATCACTAGTTAGAAAATGAATAGTGGATCTTTTAACAGAAGACACTTTAGTCTGAGATTTCTATTATGTACTATTACATTTTAAGGTCCTAAAATGAGTATAATGGTGAATCTTAAGTGTCATCTCAGTCAGCAAATCTTTTCATGCCAAACATAGTCACTAATGTTCTACATGTAATCAGTAGAAGTCTGGCTCTCTCTTTGTTTATTAGGTACAGTTGAATTAAGCACATGTGATTTATTTATATTGAAATTTTTGACTTCTGAGAATATTGTTAAAAAATTTGTGTTAAAAATCTATTTATCCACCATGATATATAACATAAGTATATCTTAAAAAAAAAAAATTATTAATTTTTTTCTTTTTAAATCCCAACCACAGATGCAGGTTGGGCAGGAAATAGTTGAAGAACAGCCCTGAGAAGGATTTGGGAGGGTTGGCTGAAGACTCAGCATGAACTGGAAATGTGTGCTTGCCACCCAGAAAGCCAACTGTATCCTGGATTGCGTCAAGAAAAGTGTGGCCAGCAGGTTAAAGGAGATTACTCTGTCCCTCTACTCTGCTCTTGTGAGAACCCACCTGGAGTACTGCATCCAGTTCTGGCACCTTGAACACAAGAAGGACATAAAATTGTTGGAGCAGGTCCAGAGGAGGGCCTTTTCAGATAAGTCACAGAAGACCAAAGCTTCCAGTCTCTACAAAAATGCTGTAGGAAAATGCACTTTCCAGGTTCTTGAAGTATTTTGTTTACAGAATGACATCCCAGGGATGGAAAAGTAAGCTTTTTAGTATTAATGCTAAATATAAGTATGTGTTTATGTGCACATATACACCCATGCACATGATTATGAATTAAAAATCATCTAGCATTGTAATTTGAGTATACGTAGATTGCTCTGAAAGCAATGCTTCCTATTTCCTTGGAAAATACAACAGAGCACAATAACACTTTTTGATAGATTAAAACAATGTTATATACCGAAGAATTTAAAACAGTCACCATTAGCTATGCATTTTTACAGCAATGAACAAGAGCTTGTATGCCGTGCTCATAAAATTCTGAACAAGTGGAGCTGACCTCCACCATTTGTTTCCATAAACATTCAACATTCAATGAATGTCAGTGGATGCAATCTTTCAGTGTCAAATGTTAAGTCATTTTGTCAGGCTGACTTTCTGCTGCCAACTGTTTCATGGTGGCACAGTGTAATGGCGTACTGGTGGGAAGGTTCAACCTCTACTCCATACCACCAACATTCACCTCTGACTTTGTGGGCCAATGTAATGAAATAGGAGGCATTACTTTTGAAGCATGTATGTGGAATTGTAGAATAAGCAATAAAATCACTGTGAAGTTTTAGGATGGCTTACATCTATTTTAAATTGATAAAGCCTCAGTAATGAAAGAAAATATGAAAACCAAACAACTCAAAGAAAAGTGGATCATGAGTTCAGGAAAAAAAGAAATTACATTTCCAGTCAAATAAATAAAAAGTAACTGTAATGACTAGGACATTATTTGACATTAATCTCTCTACTAAATCTTGGAACACCATCAACTGCTTGAAATCCAAGAAACCATGACAAATCAGTTTCATAAAGTCACTTATTTGTTAATCTGAAAGGGAACATATGAATCTCTAAATAAGTAGAGTCAGAAAATCAAATACGCTAAAGCAAATTATAAAAATGAAATTAGGATTTTATCTGAGTGGTCAGCATTAGCTACATTGTTGCAGATATGTATACAGGCAAAAATATATGAGGTCTGTTTTTGTTTCAGTTTCATTCCAATAGCACTTAGGTATATTTATACTGCCCGTAGCTTCTCTCAAATGTCCTAGGAAAATGCCTTAAGCCAGGAATCATGTTAGAAAACTTTAAATACATGGTTGTTATTTTCTATCATATTTTCCTTAAAAAAAAAAAGTTTTGTGATTTAGGGGTAAAATATATACATTTTCTGCATTTAATTACTGTCTTAAAATAATAATTTGAGGCCATATCAAGCTGAAGATATGAGACTTATACATATACATTCAAATTGACTTACAGTGCTTATAACCTTAGATTTTTTTATTTTAATTCAATTTAATATTATGCATTATTATGTACTTATTAAGTGTTAATATATAAAAATATGATTATCATAGAAAAAGTGACCTTTAAGATTATCCAGTTCCAATTCCCCTGCTATAGACAGGGACTCCTCTGTCTAGACCGGGTTGCTCTAAGCCCTGTTCAGACTGATCTTGAATGCTTCAGGGAGCATCCAAACCTCTTAGGTCTTAGGTTTTATTTATGTAAACTGCTTAATAACTCTCCAAGAAATATACACTTTGCTTGCTTGCTCTGAATTTTGGATATATATGTGTGAATGTATTTAAATGGTGGAATAGCTGTTTTGAATATAGTAAGAGAAAAAAGTTTTGTATAAAATATGAAGTTCAGTGTCTGTTTTCTTATAAGAATTCTCATCTAACCATGTCAGGCCTTAGACTTTAGATCTGAAATCCAGAAAAGGCATTTTCAGTTACATTCATTGCATTCTGCAAGCAACTACACTCCAAGATATATGTGGATAAGCATGATGCTATATTCTTCAACTTACATGATTTTTTTCTACAAGTTTCTGACTCAGTAACTAGAAAAACAGGTAGTTCTTTTGAGATTGTTCTCATTTATTTTTAAACAAGGTTCCTGTCTAAGGAGAACTATAGGATTAAATATGTATGATCACCTTATTAGGAAAGAAAATACAGTCTTGCAACAAAAATATTCTGGAATACTGGATGCCCTGTAGACAGCACAGAGAGGTAGGGCTGTATGTCATGTGACAAAAGTTCATCACATTTCTTACTTATCAGGAGATGTCTACTGCCTTCAAATCTTCCTCATCTTTTTTCCTTTAAAAAAAAAAAAAAAGGATTGCAATATTAGTTTAGATCTTGAGTTCAAATTCACAAGCATAAACTTATAAAATGCAGCTATCTTGTCATCTATGATTTGTCAAAGCAGAAGAAAACCGAACACTTTATCATCAAATTTAGTGTGCTTATGTATTTTCTTTAATTTTAAACAGAAAATATTTTTTCTCATTTTTTTGTTAATTGATTGTTTTATTGTAAAAAGTATCAAGTATTTATTCATTAGCTGTTGCAAGGCAAAAAGGACAATGAGATCTCGCGAGAAGAATCGCCTCTCCTCCGTCGACGTAAACAAGTGTTTCTAGAAGATACTAGAAGAAAGAATGCTGAGTCACTTAAGAGTAGTAGTGCGCATGTGTAACCCAGGCTTATATAAGGACGCTGTCGCTAACAATAAACGCCTCTTGCTGTTCACCGTATCGGTGTGTAGATGCAGTCATTTGGCCCTGGTCAGGCGGGTCTTCGCGCGCAGACCCTAGAGGGACCAGATTCACAGGCACTCTGCGTTGGTAGACCTGACCACAATTAGCAGCAATCCAATGATCATATAACTAGAATGCAAGACCTTTTGCAGTAGGTTATAGGAAGATTTACAGTGTGCTTATAAATCTTACAAAGAAATTGAAATATAATTTTCCTGAAATCATTTTGCACTGTATTGGCAGGGCCTAGAATGTGTCCTGGATTATCTTTGAAAGACCACTGACAACAAAGTATGAAAGTAATTTTTTTTTCCAGATTAGGAATTGAACATATAGAAATCAAATGCGCAATTCTAAAAATAATATTCTCTTGATAAAATTTGATTGAGATTATATCAAGTATTCTATATCATTGCTATAACATAGAATTTCATTACTGGAAATCTGTCTTTTCTGAGTTTGTGTTTTATGTTTACATCTGAATGTTCATCTCACATAAAATCTTCTAGGCATTTATGTATTGGCTGACACATTTTTTTTAATCAAGATATCCTATTAGATTATTTGTTTGTAAAAAAAATCTAAAATATTAAGCACATGTTGAAAGACATGATTCTCTTGCTTCAGGGTATTTTTGAAGTATTATAATTTAATTCATTTGAGGAGTCTACAAAATGCTTAGGATACGTTCTAGATTAATAAAGCATAAGTAAAAAGAATGAATAATATACAGAAATAAATGAAAAGTAATAACATGAGAACTGATTAAGACTGAAGTGAATGCAGAAACAATTTTTTCATGAACTGGAGCAGAAAGACAAGAGACAAAGAAAAAATAAAAGTAAGAAAAGACAAACGAAATGCTAAAATCTAAATCATTTTATTCTGTCCCTTATACTGTTGCAATGCTTTCAGAAATACCTGAAACAGTAATTCTTAACTAAAACAATACAAAAGAAAACAGAATTATGGCCTGTGAATATTTCTACTCATCTCTATCTTGTGTAGAGTGCACAACTTCTTATTCAGTACTCACATACTATAAAATGGCCATAAGACATTATAAAGGAAGAATCTTCTACGTAGTATTTCCTAGTGAGTAAAAATATCCACATATTCACATATTTTCGTCAGTACTGTGCCACAATCAACACTTTCACCCTTAATGTTTCCAGTAAAAAATAATAAATATTTTTATTGTTTTCTTATTTCTTAATATGTCATCAAGTTGGGGTCAGTGTCTTCGGTTTTTTCATGGTTAGATGAATCGATGAATGGATTATTGTATTCCATAAAATGACTACAAACTACCTCCAACTGTTCTGTTTTTTTCTAGATTTCTTTACTAATTTTGTGTTACTTGAAGTGAGCATTTCGTTTCCCATACATTTTAAAGTAAACTGTTATATAGTGCCACTCAATATAATTGACTGCGATTAGAACAACCACATATGCTCTGACGTGGAGTGTGTGATGGCATCATAATTTTTCTTGAAATTCTCAATATAGTTATTTTTATTTCTGATCATTCATTTGCCCTTCATCTGCTACCATTCTTTCAATGACAAGTAATATACATCCTTACTTATCCCTATATTATGAATATTACCTGTGACTCTAAAATAACTGGGAGATTCTAAAAGCACTTTAAATGGGCTTTTAATTGCCTAAATGAATTATACATCTGCTTTTGATTATGAAAATTGTAGAAAGATGTTGTCTGATTACTGATAATATAATGATTGTGCCATTGTTTAAATTGCTAGTGTTAATTTTCTTTTATATTTTGTGTGGCACTTGTGGTGAGTGACTAATTGTGAACACCTGGCTCATAAACCATAGAGTAATGATTGAAAATAAAACCACATTGAAAGAAAGTTACTGGTGTCAAAACTTTACTTAAAGTTGTTTGTTTTGTTTTGTTTTTTTACAAGCACATATGCGTTGGATTAAAATGATCGATCCCAGTCAATTGTATGTTGCTCTGCATCCATCCTTTTGGGATATCAAGCCTAAAAAATAATACCAGTGTTGATTTATGACATGTAACATACCTAAAAGTTCTAGTAGGAGGCCTACATTTGTTCCAAGATTAGATTTTCTGCATGATGACATATAGATAGGATTCTATGCTATTAGAGTGAAAAAAATAATTATACCTTCACTTCTTTCTTCACTCTACTTTCTGGTTTGTCCTAACTTTTCCTTAGAGTCAGAAAGCATCATAATATTTAAGAAAAATTCTATTTTATTAAGATTATTTATATTCTAATCTGCAATATAGAATTACACATAGTAATATATGTGTGTGTGTCCTGTATGTCCTGTCAAGGACAATGTTGGTTTTCTTCATAGTGTCTGGTATGATACTGTGGTGTGACTTCAGGAAAAAAACAGTACTGATAAAAATATTTTCATTGTTCCTGAATAATGTTGCACAGTGACAAGGAAATTTCAGCTTCTTGTACTGTCCTTTTAATGTAAGGGGACAGAAGAAGTTTGGTGAGGAGAGAACTAGAACAGCTAACACAAGCTAACCAAAGGGATATTCTATACCATATATCATGGAAAATCTTTTTAACTGAGAGAAGATGGCTGAAGAAGGCAGTGACTGTTCGGGGACTTACTGGACATTGCTCAAAATTGTGTGAAATTGTATTGTGCATCACTTTTTTGTAAATATATATAATTATAAATACTAATACCCTTATCTTGCTCTATAAAGGAAGTCTTAGAAAGGAGTGGAGAGTGAACAAACAGTTGTGTGGTACTTAACAGCCTGCCATGTATTAACTCAAAATTGTGTTATTGTCAACGGTTTACGGGCAGGTTCGACCCGGTTCCGTGACGATTGGTGCGGGGGACCCACGGGCCCACACCCCAAGAAAGGGGAAGGGGGAAAGGGAGAAGGGAAAAGGGAGATGGCCCTAGAAACAAAACAGCGGCAACGATCTGAGGAGGAAAGCTAATTTACTAAATAAGATATCGGAAAGCAAAATAACACAATATAATACAATATAATTGGAATTAAAGCTAATAAATCAAGTAAAATGAGCAAGAGAGAGAGAGTGTCCGATAAACCGAAGGCCTTACGCTAACGCTGAAGGCGGACGGCAGCGATCACCCACTGCTGAGTCGATCCCAAAGGAAAGAGAGTGTCCTGTGACCGCAGACAGTTTTTATCTTTCCCTCTGAGCGTAAACACGTAAGAACGCAAAGCATCGCAAAGTCCTCTGGGGAATGGAGTTCTTCTTCTCTTCTGAGACAGGTATACCTGGAACTATCGATGATCCACGGAGCTGGAGCATTAACTCTTTAACTCTAAATGCACTACATGATGTTATGATGTGGAATACCAGTACCAAAAATCATAAAACCATGACAGTTATAAATATTTCTGGAAAAAAACAACAATAGAAACGACAAACAAACCAACAAAACACATCAACATATATTCATATATATGAACAAGTAAAAGAAGTAAAAGCAAAGATGAAGTGCATGTGAAGTGTTCCCAGCAGCAATTAAATTGTAGGGTAACACTGTCATGGTTTTGGTTATTATTGAAGGCATATGTTTATTTAACAGGCAAGGCTGAACATAAATGCAGTACATTCTGATAGATCTACAAAAATACAAAGTGCTACAGTCCTCTGCAAGAAACTTTGTTGTGAAGGAACACAAAAGGAAGGAATTGATAAATCCAGGAAGGAGACTATAAATTAATTTAGTGAAGATGTCTCCTAGCAAAATTAAATTTCTTTGACTGTACTGTGATTTTGACATTGAGAAAGATTCTACAGAAAAAATAATAATAGTGATAATAGTAATAATAATGAGAGAGACAGAGAGAAATAGACAAGGTATAAACATAAATCTTTTTAACATTTTTGTTAATGGTTTGTCTTTTAATCAGAATGATATGTTTAAATAAATACCTATGAAATGAAGTGCCAGAATATAAATAATGCATGATAATCACAGAATTACAGAATCACAGATTTATAGGGGTTGGAGGGGACCTCTAGAGATCATCTAGTCCTATCTCCCTGCCAAAGCAGGCTCCATATACCAAGTTGCACAGGCAGGTATCTAGGCAGGTATTGAACTTCTCCAGAAAAGGAGATTCCACAACCTCTCTGGGCAACCTGTTCCAGTGCTCCATCACCGTCACTGTGAAGAAGTTTCCACACACATTTTTGGGGAACTTCCTATTCTTCAGTTTGTGGCCATTTCCTCTCATCCAAACCCCACACACTGCCAAGAAGAGTCTAGCTTTGTCCCTTTGCCTCCCACTGTTTAGATATTTATAGATGTGGATCAGATCCCTTCTGAGTCTTCTTTCTTCAAGGCTGAACAGCCCCAGGTCTCTCAGCCTTTCTTCATAAGGGAGGTGTTCCATGCCCTTTATCATCTTTGTAGCCCTTTGCTGGACTCTTTCAAGGAGATCCCTGTCTTTTTGTAATTCTGTTTTACTATTTGTTTTGACTGTCAATATTCAATTAATAGGAAAAGTAGTCTCTAAATTATATATATTGGTCTACACTTTAGCATTAAGAGAAAAATTTACAACCCTCTGCATTGCTATACCCAGCCTTCCAAAACTTGAACATATGTTCTAGTACAATCATGCTGCTTTGCTCCAGGAGTTGCTGTTTAAACAAAAAGTAATAAATCAAACTATATTTTCTGCTAAATTTCACTTGAGCATAATAAATTTTTCTATGAACACAATATCTATTCTTTATGGCTTGATTTATTACTTGATACTATCTTTCTTCAAGAGAAACCAAAAATTGAGGTCAGCACTAAATATTAAAACTGAATAGCACTTTTAACTTGACAGACTCTTTTGAACTTTGTAAGACTGTGAAATATAAAAGTAGAAAAGATTTCCCTTTTCCATATCTCAACAGAGATATTTCAAGTCAATTTATTACAGACAACATAAAGAGAATGCAATTATACATTTTAAGAAGTGCTTCAAAAGAACTGAGATTAAGCTCTAGTCAATCCTAATGGTGGATCAATCCTAATGGTGGATCACACTCAGCTGCTAAAACCTAAGGCCTTTTCTCTCCAGAGCTTATATGAGTAAACACAATTAAGAATTTCCATTACTCTTGAAGTGAGTTCTAATGGATCATAGCATCTCTCCTATACAAGCAAAGGTTGAGAGAACTGAGAAAGTTTAGCCTAGAGAAGGAAATGCTCAGAGGGGTTCTGACCAATGTCTGTAACAACCTTTATTAAGGATAGAAATAAGGCTCCAGACTTTTTATCATCTCTTTGACCCATCTCTGGACCTGCTTCAACAACTCTACATTTTTTCTTGTGCATGGGCCCCAGTCCTGGATGCAGTATTCTAGCTGAGGCCTCATGAGGGCAGAATAGAGTGGGATTATCAACTCTCCCTGCTGTTTGTTCCTCTTGATGCAACCCAGGATAACAATTGGCCTTCTAGGCTGCAAGGGCACACTGCTGGCTCTTGCCAAGCTTTTTGTCTACCACGACTCCTAAGTCCTTTGGAGGTTTGCTGCAATTCTTCTCTCGGTTTGTATACATATATGAGACTGCCTTGTACCTCATTAAATTTGCATGGACCCACTTTTCAAGGTCCATGTGTCCCTCTGCATAGCACCTTTTCCTTCTGTTGTATTAACTGCACCATTCAGCTTAATTTTGTCAGAAAAAAAATGATGAAGATGTGCTCAATCTTACTATCTATGTCATTCATAAGGATGTTAAAGAACTCTGCTCCCAATATTGATCCCTGAGGAACATCACTTATCATCAGCCTCCACCTGGATTTAGAGCCACATCAGAGCCATTTTAGACCAACATCTTCTGCCACAATCCAACCAATTGTCCACTAAATAGTCCATCCTTCAGATCTGTACCTTTCCAATTTAGAGGTAAAACTGTTGTGTAGGACCATGTCAAAAGCTTTGAGAATTTCAAGTAGATTACATTAGTTGCCCTTCCTTTAGCCGCTGACATCATTCCATCATAGAAGGCTACCACATCACTCAGGAATTTCACTGAATCACAAATTATGAATCATGTACTTCATTTCACTGAAATATGCTCTGTATAAAAGAGATGAGAAAAAAAGTTTGACTTTCTCCCCATCATGTTACCATATCAAAAATACTAAACATTTATACAGGAAAATTTCCCCATTATTCTCTCTTGGGAATGCATTAACTGTGTATTTCAAGAAGTAATACTGAAAATATTCAGAAGTTAAATGAGTCTCTAGTCTCTGCAAGAAGAGGTTGCCATGACAATAGTCAGATACCGTCACTATATATTTACAGTTCACAAAGCTAGAGAATTTGAACGTGAATAAGTAAAAAAAATCTAACTGTTCTTGTAAAATGTTTTCAGAATCCTATCTAGAAAAAGTTTATAGGCCTTTTAGATGTCTTTAGATTCTGTTTATAACACTTATAGCTACTCTCTGTACTGTCCTTAACTAGCAGAGTCCTTCATCATAAATTTTATTTGTCCACACTTTTTTCTGCTTTAGTTACTCATTTTATTTGTAGAGGTTGCACACACGTGAGCTTTTTAATGTTGTTTATGAATTCAATTATATGCATACCTATCTTAAAATTTTCACTACTCTTTGCCAAATAAGTTTTGACTGAACTTTTGTAATATAATGAATAACAAAAGAAAAAAATAGAAAGACACAAATCCATGTATGTCATGAAAGTATTAGATAATAAAAAACTTTCTATTGATACTTCATGGATTACGAAGGGAAAGAATGATTTCTATATAAAAATATGATCACATCATTTCAGCTGTCTGAAACATTAATGCTTAGTCGTGGCAGGTAAAATTTATGTCTTTTTTATGTCATTTGTTTACTTTATGTCATAAGCAAAGTAGTGGGAAAGACCATTCTAAATGCTATTGATCTGAGAAATTTCTGTTCATACAGAAAAAAAAATCTGTTGAAAAATTTACTCTCTTTTTTCTTCCTTTCTTAAATGTGGAAAATATCTATGAAACGCATGTATATGACTAAAGATATTAGATGAATTTTGAAAAGGGAATTTCATCATTTTTTTATTTAGTAACATGAAGATCCAGATGTAGAAGGTTTGAGGAACACTGTATCTTCTGCTTATTTCTTCTCTAATGCATCTAATTCAGCAAATAACATCAAAATGGCTAAGGGGCAAACCTATTAGTCATTATGGAAAACATTTCAGAGTCTCCTCACAGGTTACTAGGACCTGATCCAACAAAGCACTTAAGCACATCTTTAACTAACATGTTGGATCATGTCCCTGAAACACGGAGATTGTCCCAACCTATTGAATTTATTCTATAAGAAAATTAATTTCCTTTTTCATTTTTTGAAAGTCAAAATATCTATTTAGTAGGAATCCTACAGACATGAATGAAATATATACTAGTATTAGGAAGATAAGGAAAAAGGTTTTAAGCATTTCAAAATTGTTGCAAACTTACATTGTTATATATATACTATACTTGGCCAGTGTTATTACAGTGAATGTACCTACTCACACTGTTATATCAGTGAATTCTCTGGGTTGAAAACTGAAATTCTCTTCACTTTATTAAAATAAAGAGGGGTGGGGATAGCGGGAAGACATGAATCTAACCAATTCCTTTAAATGCAATTCTTATCTGAGTATCTATCATAACTACTGTATCAAGTTTTCCATGTACAAAGTCAGGAGAGAAACAGCATGAGAACTACAGTATGACAAAAACAATGGAAAAAAATGCTGCTATGAAGGTTTTGGAAAAAACACTATATAAATACTTCGTTGAAGAGTTACAGAGTCAGTGAATGTCAGGTTTGGAGAATTATAAATGGAAGTCATTCAGTGCTACAAACATGAAGCCTTAAAACAAATTGAATCATTATTAATTCAGATTTTTAAAATGTAAATATAAATAAAATAATCATGGAAGCAATATAAATCTTTGCATTCTTTATTTTCCCAAAGATTATTGTTTTTATTATTTTATGTTGATTGCATCCTAAAACTCATCTATTAATTTTCATGAATTCTTAAATTGATGTAAAGCAATGAGACTGTAGAAGCTCAAGGTGTAGATGTCTTAAGGTGCTACACGACTGTCCTGAATCCCATCTTTAAGAATAAATCTAGTAACAAATAAATCAAGAAGAGTGATTTGGACTGAAAACTGGCTATATGTCTAGGACCAGAGAGTGATGACCAGTAAAACAAAATCTAATTAGAGGCCAGTAAGTAGCATTCAATAGAATTAATTGAATTGAATCAAATTGAATATAATAGAATAGTTCAAGTGTGAAGAGATCTACGAAGACCATCAAGTCCTATTGCCTCATCACTTCAGAGCTAAGGAAAAGATAATGTATATTATTTAGGGTATTATCCAGATGTCTCTGAAACACAGAAAGACAGACATGCGGCATCAACCACCTCACTAGGAAATATGTTCCAGTGTTTAACCACACTCATAGTAAATAATTCTTTCCTAATGTCTAATCTGAATCTTCCCTCATGCAATTTTTTGCTATTCCCATGCATTTTATCACTCCAGGCAGTGAACACAACATCCCAGTGCAGTGGCAACGATAAAATTGTTAAGGACAAATTCAACTTCTAAACCCAAATCATTGATGGAAATGTTGAACAGAAGTGATCCTAGAAATAAGCCTCAGGAGAGGAACAACACTGAATACCACTTAAGTGACTGGCTCCAAGCCAGATTCACTACAGTCCTTTGAGCTCTATTATTGAGTCTGTTCTTCACTCAGGGTAGTGTGAACTCATTCATCTCACAGTTGGATAGTTTGTCCAGAAGAATACCATTAGGGACTGACAAAGATCTTACTAAAATCCATTGCTGTCTCTTAATCCATCATGGTGACCTTATCATAGAAGGATATCAGATCATTAAAACAGAGCATTCCCATCCTGTTAACTAAAATACCTTTCAGCAGCAATCATCAGTAGCACTATAATCACCATAACTTTTCCAGGTTCTAAGGTTAGATTAACAGGTCAGTAGCATACTGATTCCTGCTCTTCTTGAATGTTAGTATAATACTGGAAAGCTTCCAGTCAGCAGGAATCTCCCCAGACTCCTAAATCCTTTGGTAAATTTTTTGAGAGCAGTTCAGTTATAACAGCTGTTCACTCTGGAATGAATCCCATTGGTCCCCATGGACTTATGAAGATTCAGCTGGTACAACAGGTCTCTTACTATTTCAGTGATTATAAGTAGAAAGTCACTTGCTCCCTTAGTCATGGTCCTCCAACTCTGAGGGCTAGGCACCCCAAAATCTAGTATTAATATTAAAAACTGAAGCAAAAAAAAAAAGGCATTGAATTCCTCTTTCTTTTTTTCTTCCATACTGCTTAGGTGACTATTTTCAACAAGTATTAATCCAGTGTCTTCTTTTTACTTTCACTCCTCAGTACTGTGTCTCATCCTGTTTACCAACTTTGTCACTGCATTATAAGATGCTGCATTATCTTTCTTATTAAAACAATGACAACAAACAAACAGAAAAGCCCTACACCTTTAAGAGATGCAACTGTTCAAAAAGCACAAGGGGAAGACCTCATCAATGTTTATAAATACCTTAAGGATGGTTGAGAAGAGGACAAAGCCAGGCTACTTTCGATGGTAATCAATTAAAAAGGCAAAAGAGAACAGGCACAGACTGAAACACAGGAGGTTCTATTTATATATCAAGAAAAACTAACATAAGGGTGACTGAGCACTGGCAAAGGCTGTCCAGAGTAGTTGTGGATCCTTGGAGAACATCCTGGATGGAGTCCTGGGTCACTGGCCTGCATGAACTGGGAGGCTGGACCAGAGGATCATCAGAGGTCCCTTCCAACCTTAACCATTGTATGATTCTGTGATTCTGTGTAAAAAACAAGTAGACTATCTAGTCTATGTTGACCTAAATAATGACCAAAAGAACATAACTGTTCAACTTTTGCAGGAAGGAGAATCTGCATGGGAAGCTGTGTGAATAACTGTGAAAATGAAATAGTAGGGGAGGAGGTAAGAAAAGCTTAATATATTTGCCAGATGCACTGCAACTTTTAGTACAGAAGAGAAACAAAGGTAAAAACAGTAAAGTAATTGTGAAAATACTTATCATCTAACATGTCCTTACAACACTTGGAGCCAGTTTATGCAGTTGTGAAAAAAGTAAAAGACGTAAAATATATATGTGAGAATAAAATTTGAAAAAGGAAAATATTTCATTTGGAATTTTATATTTCTCATCCCCTGAATAACAAGATCATTTGGGACATAAACATAGAAAATGCTTTCAAAATGACATTCCAGGCCACAAAACTGGCAGCTGGAGAAGTTAATATTAACATGTCAGCAAACATGGCAAAGAACGCACTGTTGTAGCTAAACTATTAACACCAGAACATCAGGGAAAAATAAAGATGGTAACTTTGCACATGAAGAGAGAGAAAAAGATGTGAATAATGATGAGAATATGTCAGAGATTTAGAAATGATTATATATTTCTTCATATTAAAAAAAATAAAGAGATGCAGATTAAAGTAGTTCTACAGATTCCTTCACTCTAACAATTTGCTAAATTAATACTCAAATTTACCAATTTACTTTTATGTGGTGTACAACATAAATACAAATTGTATGGCTGAACTTAAGAAACAGGCTTCTTTTCCCTTAATAAATAAATTGTTCACTGTAGTGAATCAGATATTATTATCAGCAAGTTAGACATGATAGTAAAATTTTGCTAGATTCTTTTGACAAAAGGTACAAAGTTTAGTGATTTCAATATATTTATCAAATAAAAAACTTTCCAGAAAAGTATAGGAAGTATAGTTTTTTATCATAATAGTATGGAGTAACATTTATATTGCAGATTAAATATGATTGATAAGAGTACTGTCAATTGGAAGAAAAAAATCTCACTTGGAAAAAAGAGTAAGTTTTAATTTTAAAATCTGTTGTGGTAAAATCCCTCTCCCTCCTTTTTCCTTGTGTCCCTGTCACAGGTAACACTGTGACAATTATTGGTGGAGAATGCCAGAAATAGAGAATCTGCTTCGTTGTAAGACTATTGCATAGAGGACTAAGGACCCTTATGTTCCTTAGAATATATTTGTTTCTTTTTAATTTTTTTTTATGTTTGGTACTGGAGTTGTATCTGCATATAACCACTTAAGGGCACTGATGGTGATACCTGCCTGGTCCCTATACATCCAGGCTGATGTAACAGACGATACAATGTTTGGACTAGTTTCCAGGTTCTCTTTTCAGTTTCTTATGCATGTTTGGGATGCCAGTTTGGGGACTGTGTTATCAGTTTCCCTGCATGTACTCTTTGAAATAGGATTTTACACCATGTGGAGGAAGCCTTTCTCAAAGCCTGAGAATTTTGAATGGCAGGGAATGTGGAGAGGTTTAGGAAAGAGATTAGAAGCATGTGGACCCTTGATGTCATGGGACTTTACTCTTGAACACCTATGGGATTCTGAGAAACTAAGCAAGTATTTGAGTAAAGGATGGTGCAGCTCAGAAAGATCTGAGGAGGTATGGCTTATGTGGGGCTTGGCTTGTGCTTACTGAGCTGTATATAATGCTATAATATAATAATAATATAATATAATACCTGTTAAGGAAGCAAACTTGAGAAGCTGCTGAGAGAAAGCGGGCCTTTTGCCATCAGAAGCTGAAAATTGCACTGGAAGGAAGCAGTGAGGAGTGTGGCATTGAGAAAAGCATGTCTGCACATGTACTCATACTTGCCTTTTTTTGGCTGAAGGTAAGCAGCTGCATGCTATTGGGAAAAATATGACCTCAGAGCAGAGATGCTTTGGCAACATTCCAGGTCGTCCTTGAAAAACAGGAGAAGTCTGTGCCTTCTGCAACTTTGCAGCAGATGCTTGTGTGGGCCACTGAGAATGACCCCACTATAACGAGTAAGACAATTTATGATTTGGACACATGGGATTGCACCCACTGCTGGAATGATCTGAAAGCAAAAAAAAAAAAAAAAGCAGTGTCTTGTGACAAGTAAACAGTTTTTATCTTTTCCTCTGAGCAGAAAATGGAAAAAATGCAGAGTAGTGCAAAATCCTCTGGGGTATCTTCTCTTCTGAGACAGGTATACCTGGAACTGTTGATGATTCATGGAACTGGAGTATTAACTCTTTAACTCCCACTGCATTACATGATGTTATATGTGGAATACCAATGACAAAAAAAATCATAACACCATGACAGGTGATAAAGGGACATAGGCTGATAAAGATCATCCACCAGATACCATGAGAGGCAAAACACATTCAGCATAGGGATACTGATATAACATATTGCCTAATACTAACAGACTAGACCAGTAAGCAACTAAGAGCAAACTAGATCATCTCTCCAACCACTATCTACTATATCTTTCGCTCCAAAGGGAAACAGAGAATGAGAGTTGTGGTCGGTTCATAACACTTAATCATCTGATGCTCCTTCTTCCTTACACTCTTCTCCTGCCCCAGTGTAGGACCCTGTTCACCTGACATAGTCCTTTCCAAACTGATCCAGGATGAGTTTCCTACAGACTGCAGTCCCTCAAGAATCATAGAATTATAGAATTGTAGAATCAGAGAATGACTCCAATATGGGTTCATACTATGAGGTCCATCTTTCAGTAATAGTCTGCTCTAGCATGGGTCCTCAATGGGTGTCAGCTCCCACTAGATGTCTAGCTTACCTGTGGGCTACTCTCCATTCTCTGTCCAGCCCAGAGTCATTTCCTGGAGGGGCTTTCCATGAGCTATGGACTCCTTCAGGACACATCCACACACTTCACTGTGGGATCTTCCATAGGCTACATGTGGAGATCTGCTCTGTCATGTTACCCCATGGGAAAAGTTTGTTCCACAATGTTTTTTTCCGTGGGCTCATGAGAAGGCTCCAATGCCTGGACCTTGTTTCCTCCTTCACTGACCTTGGTGTTTGCAAAGCTCTTTCTCTCTACATTTACTCAATCCTTTCTCACAGCTACTACTGCACAGCAAATATTTCCTTTATAAATTTGGTCTTAAAGAAGCATAATAAGTGTCAATCACTTGCTCAATTTTGGCAGTTACTGAGTCATTTTTGGAGTCAGATGAAGCAGGCTCTTATCTAATATGGAACAGCTGCTGGGCAGCTCTCAGAGAAGCCACTTTTACAGCCCCCTTGCTACCAAAACCTTGTCATGTAAATGCAATACAGTGAAGGACTGAACTTGAAAAATTCAAGAGCCAATCATTACAGTTTCAATTTCGAATGAAGGACTGCAGAGCATTAGTGAAGAGAAGGGCTGTATTTCAATTAACATGACTTAAGTAGAAGGTTATAAGCTGGCCATTACAGATCTCTCCAAGTGTATGCTCTGACCAGTTTGAGTGGTAGGTTTAATGTCGAATTATGCTTTATGATTTCTTCTTGCAGTGGTACAACTGCATTCTTACCACAGAGGTTAGAGCTTTCAAGAACAACCATCATCTACAGAGCCTGTTACCTCTCAGGGCTGACCTGACAAATTTAGTGTCCTTCTACAGTGGGGTTACAATGTTGGTGGACAAGAGAATATCAACTAATATCATCTACCTGAACTTGCACAAAGCATTTGATAGTGCCCATCATGACATTCTTGTCTTCAAATTAGAGAGGTACAGATTTGACAGATGAACCACTGTGTGGATAAGGAATTGTCTGAATGTTTGCACTCCAAGTATTGCAGGTGACACCTCAGCATTTATGGAGAGACCAGTGATGAATGTTGCTTCTAAAAAGACTGTATTTGGACCAGTGTTATTTAACATCCTTGTTTGTGACATGGCCAGGGGGATTGAATGCCCTTGTAACAGATTTATGGGTGGCATCAAGTTGAATGATGCAGTCAACATTCTGAATGGAAGGAATGCCATCCCAAGTCACTTTGACAAGCTTGAGAGGTGGGCTCATTCAAACATTAAATTCAAGAGACCAAGTGCAAATTCTTGTACATGAGTCATGGAAATGTCAAATGAATACAAGCTGGATAATGAGTGAATAGAAAGCAGCCCTGAAGAGAAACTAGTTGTCGAAAGAAGTGGTTTTTCCCCTCTACTCTGTCCTTGTGAAACCTCACCCAAAATACTGCATTTAGTTCTGGGGACTTCAACAAAAGAAAGATATAGGCTTGCTAGAGCACATCTTGAAGAAAGCCAGGAGGATAATCAGAGAGCAGGAGCGTCTCACCTATGAAGAAAAACTGAGAGAATTGGAGTTATTAGCCTAGAAAAGGGAAGTTTTTTATAGTAAGACCTTATTTATGTTTATATTATTTTATAATATAAGACCTTACTGCCTTTCAGTACTTAAAACAGACCTAAAGAAAAGATGGGGAGAAACTCTTCACCAGGGATTGCAGTGACAATAAAAGGGGTAATGGTTTTAAACCAAAAGAATATATGCTTAAATCAGATATTAGGAAGAAGTTAGCTAGTGTGAGGATGCTGTGCTACTGAAGCAGTTTGCTCAGAGAAGCTGTGTGTACCCCATTCTTGGAAGTGTTCAAGACCAGGTTGGATGGGAATTTGTGCAACCTGATGTAGTGAAGGTGTCCTGGGCCAAGGCAGGATTATTGGAATAAATGATTTTAAGGTCTCTTACACACAACTTTTTCTATAATCCATGACCTTATGAAAAATAAATGAAACAGTTTCAAAAGTTGAGGCTGACATTTGAATAACAAATTTGGTAACAGCATTGCACAAACCTCTGCAGTCTATAGCTTTTAAGAGTACAACTTTTTTGTTATTATTTTTTTCTGGGATATCTATTCTACTTCAGTTATAAAAATATTTCTGGGTACTTACTGATAAATGGTGTTTTAATTGTTATTATTTTTATTTTAAAGACTCATGTTTGAGTATTTGTTTGTAAAAATTAAAACATTCAAGTAGAACAAGTGATGAGTATTCAATGAAAATGCAATTGTGATTATATAATACTTGCTTCCTTGTGAGAAGAAGTGTTTATTTTTTTTTGGTCTAGAAAATGACAAAGTTAAAAGAAACATTTAGACGTGTTAAAAGTTACGTAGAAAATGGAAGATAAAATAAGAGATTACTTCCATATGAATGTAAATATTCAAAACTCAATGTATGCTTTGCAGGAATTAAAAAAAATCAAATTATTTTCATAAGAAATTGTTAAAAATATGTCTATAGATTGGAGCAAGTTAGACAATATACACAGAAATTTAGTGAGATTTTATTTCCAAGACCTATGCACCTTCTGGATAATTCATGATTGGACTTTCAGGTGATGATGGGAGTCTGCAGTTTCATACTGAAGAGTTTTCTACAACTGAGGCATTCATTCTTCAGAAAACCTCTAGCGTTCATTTATGTGTGTACTCCCATTATGTTCAGTATTTTAAGAACAAGGTATTTGGGTATTTACCAAACTCACAGTAGAATCAACAAGATTAGAGGGCGGGGGAGACATATGATTCCTGATTTCTTATACAAACTAGAGTGAAGGAAAAAAAAAAAAAAGAATGAGGTAATTTTCTCATATTTTAATTTATATGACAGAAACTTGAGAAAGTTCTTAGGTTCTTATAAAGTTCTATTTCTCTTTTATTTGGATTTCCTTGTGCAAAGTGGAGAACGTACTATTTTCCTCAATCTTCCTGGTAATGCAGAGAGACATGGAAAACATTGTCATGCCTGGTTCCAAGATTAGTGCTAGTGCCATCAACACCATTTTAATTTTTATAACTATGGAAGATTTTCAAGAGAACTCCAGGGACCTAACCATCATTAAGTGATTAATCCACACATATTAATAATCTAGTATTATTCAGAAAACTCTCTCTACAGCAACTGAGGAAGCATAAAGAAGGGTAAAGTCATAATTTATATTAGATATTATATATTATATAAATATAATTTGGTAGACATCTACTTTATGTTACCTGGCATCTTGGAACCTACAACCACTGCTCCAAAAACTCATGAGATTTCCTCTGATCCTAGACTATGTAGTTTTAGGTACCACTCAACAACTGACAAACAGAAATAACTGAAAAATACCTTTTAAAAATAAGGTCAACAAAAAACTAATAAATTATCATTAATGCAATTTGAGAAGTTGGTTTAAATTTTGTGGAAAAAAAATAGATAGTTATACATCATAATTCTTATTTGACAAGTCTTTCCACCATCATTTCATGTCAGAAAAACTTAAGACTCATGCAGTTTTGCACAACTGGGTCACATAACAATGATTTTGTCTATTACTAATTTTTATAATGTGATCTTGGTCTTTTTAGGTGGTTTTTACAGAAAAAGAAAATCAAATAGATTTTCTTTAAAAAGTAGTAAAATAGTAAAACACGCTGTCTGCTGCTGGCAATTGGTTGCAAATAATGTAAGCAAGTTACATTTTCAAAGGGTCATCCAACTTGATTTTATACATATAGAATCATAGAATCATAGAAACACCAAGGTTGGAAAAGACCTGTAAGATCATCAAGTCCAACCATCCACCTATCACCAGTACTTCTCTCTAAACCATGTCCCTGAACATTATAAATGTTCCTTGAACATCTCAGTGGTCGGTGACTCCACTCCCTCTCTGGACAGCCCATTCCAGCACCTGACCATTCTTCTGGAGTACTATATCTCAACATCTAAGCTGAATCTCCCCTGGCACAACTTAAAGCCATTCCCTCTAGTCCTATCACTAGTTATATGAGAGAAGAGGCCTACCCCCAGCTCACCTCAGCCTCCCTTCAGGTAGTTATAATGTCATAATTTTATAATTTTTGTTATTGGTATTCCACATCATACCATCGTGTAGTGCACTGGGAGTTAAAGTGTTAATACTCTAAATCTGTTGACTGCTAAATTTCCAGGTACCTGGCTCTCAGTAGAGAAGAATAACTACATGTCCCAGAGGACTATGCATTCCTGTTTTTCACCCAGAGGGAAAGATAAAACTGCATGTAAGTCCCGGAGACTTCCTCTTTTGCTGATCATCTTAGCAGTGGAGGTTCCCTAGCTGTTCAGCTTTAACATAAGGCCTTCAGTTTCTGGACACTCTCATTTTATTTGATTTACTAGATACAATTCCAATTATATTATATTATACTGTATTATTTTGAATTCTGATATCTTATTTAGTAAATTAGTTTTCCTCCTTAGATAATTGCCTCTGTTTTGTTTTAAGGCCCATCTCCATAGCCTCTCCCTTTTTTGCCCTTCCCTTTCCTGGGCCATGGGTCCATGGGTCCCTTGCCCCATTAGTCATGGAACCGGGCCAAACTGGACTAGAGAGCAATACAATCTCCCCTGAGCCTTCTCTTCTCCAGACTAAACAATCCCAGCTCCCTTAGCCACTCCTTATAAAGCCTGTGCTCCAGACCCCTCACCAGCTTATTTGCCCTTCTCTGAACATGCTCCAGGGCCTCAATGTCTTTCTTGCAGTGAAGGGATATCCCAGTCCAATTATTTGAGAAGATGATTTGACATATATATACCCAGAGGAAGATTAAGGCAACAAACGAGGCCAATTGCTCTTCAATGATTTATTAGAAATTCTAAGCTACTAAGGAATGTGGGGAAACAGGGAAGTAAGTAAAGAGAGAAGTCCTAGTGAATGGTTTAGAAGGCAAGGGAGTCTCCACCAGGGATCCAGCGGTGTCTTGTTGGCCCATATGGACACAGAGAGTCAGTCAGTGATATCTTGTTTACCTGCACAGCTGCAGTTTGTTGGAGTGGTTACCAATTCTTTTTTGTCACTCTCTGGGTTTTCATTCTCTTCATAGCATCCTTTTTGTTACCAGAGGCAGCAGCTGGTTGCCAGGAGCACTCCTACCTACCCCAGTTATCAGTAGTATTATGTCCTGTTTGTCATGATGATGGTAGCTGTTGGTGTTCATCAAGAGGAACAGCATGTCCATTCTCTTATCGCTGTGCTTCTAGTAATTAACCATTAACACCAAAAGCTTATTAAGCAGGTTATGTCTCAGAAGGGTGCTGATGAACAAGCTTTGAGCCAGAAATTGTTCCAGCTTCTTAAGGGGTCAAAACTGAATAAAGTACTTGAGGTGCGGCCTCACCAGTTCTGAGTACAATTACTTCCCTGCTCCTGCTAGCAACACTATTTCTGGTACAAGCCAGAATGCTATTGGCCTTTTTGGCCACCTGGGCACACTGCTGATTCATGTTCAGCAGAGAATCAACAAATACTCCCTGGCTATTTTCTCTACACAGTCCTCCAGCCACTCTGCCCCAATCCTGTAGTGTAGCCTGAGGTTGTTGTGGCCAAAGTGCAGGACCCAGCACCTGGTCTTGTTGAACCTCATCCCATTGGCTTCAGCCCAGCTATCCAACCTGTCCAGATTCCTCTGTAAGGCCTTGCTATTCCCAGGCAGATAGACACTTCCAGCCACCTTAGTGTCATTTGCAAACTCACAGATATTGAAGAGGACAGGCCCCTGTACTGACCCCTGGGGTGCACCACTTGTGACCGGTCACCGGCTCCATTTAACCACATTCACTACCGCTCTCTGGGCCTGGCCCTCCACCCAGTTCCTTACCCAACCTGTCCAAGTGTACCTGTCCAAGCCACTGGCTGCCAGCTTCTCCAGGAGAATACTGTGGGAGACAGTGTCTTCGGCTTTGCTGAAATCAAAGTAGAGTGAAGGTGAAGTACTAAAGTTTGTAATTTATTAATAAAGAGACAAGAAAAAATTGTTCAGTCAAAAGTAATTATGAGTGCATGAGAATAATTCAACTCCATAAGCCTAAGGTGAGTACTACCTGGTGGGAACAGTTATGGAGGAAACTTAATTTTATTGAGAAAATTTCTGATATAAAATGTCTGCTATACACAAACAACAAATTCTATGATTAAGCTCCATAATACTGGAGAATTTATAAATGGTAAAAGAAGGATATTGCAAAAGAAAGTTTACAGTAGTAAACTCATTAATATGATCTTTAGAAAGGATTCAGTTCTGTGCTCCTGTGACTACACTTCCTCAGATCTATCACGAGCATTAGAAGGACCTTTACTTCAAAATTTTGTCTCCTAATATAATTAATAATTTATTTATAATTAATTTAATTAAGAATTAATCAATTTAATCATAATCATAATTAATATTAACAGTCAAATAAAATTATATTGATAATTAAAATAATTAAAATTGATATTTTATTATATTACGGTTACATGGATTAAACAAAAGCTGTGTATGATTAATAAAATAAAGTTATTTTTTATTACTACTGCAAACTCAAGATGTCTGATAAATAATGTTAGTTATGTGAGCTTAATATATAAAGGCAGGAAAGAAGTAATACAAAAAAAATTAAAGAGAAAAGAAAATCAAGGCAATTCTAAAACAGGAATAAGAAATCACGTTTTTAAATCTTATTTCTGAAAAATAAGAATCCCAGATGCTTGTAAAAGATCTTAGACGGATACGTTTTCATAGACATACATTCAGTGGAAAGTTAATGGTCTATCATATAAAAATTATGTTTTGGGCAAAGCAATCTATGATTAATTTTAACTTAATTTCTGGAAAGTCTTGATAAAACAGATGTCCATGGATTTCTGGTATCTATTTGGTTTCTGCAGAAAGATAAGTCTCTATTCAACTACTATTCCATTAAAAATTACTTACTATTTCTAAAGACATTATTAAGCTTATGATTAAAAAAGAAAACTGGAAAGGATTGACACAGAATTCATATATTCTGGGATAGAGCTGGAGGAATGAAAACTTCATACAGCTACGATATCTGAATTATAGTCTTAGGGTAAGATGGATAGCAATGTCTGTACATTTCTAGATGGTCTCAAGCATTTCTTGTTTTATTTTTCTTGTTCTCAAGTTTGGAACACAGCTATTTTGTGTCAAGAGTCTAAACTGAAAAAAAAAAAAAAGAAAAAAAGAAGAGTTAAAGAATGGATGATATCAAATATCAGAATCTAAAAGGCAGTATGGGATCAAAATTCCAGGGATGGAAAGGAGATGAAAAATACTTGGAGCCAACAAAATCTCACATTACAGATCACAAATTATGTTGAAAATATAATAAAAGACTAAAACATGTCATAAGATAGACATGACTGTCTCTGTACAAAAATCATCTTAAGAATGAAGACTGATTACACACCTCAAAAAACAAAAGAGTTTATTTAAATTTAAAAAATATTCTATTTATTATAGAATGAAGGAGGAAAAGTGAAAAGCCTGCTGCCATAACCACAAGCTTTCATTTTTTAAAGATGTTCTGTCAGTTGTTTTTTTTTAATTTGTCCAACATCCTTGAATTTTTTTTAGTCTGAGTCTTCTTCTACTAAAAGAATACTGTCTGTGACAGCTATCAAATCATTCTGTAATACTACAGCTCCTCATTTTTCTCTTATCACAACAGCAAAATGCTTTTGAAAAGTCTGCAAGTAGCGCATTTTGAAGTTATTGGCATTTTCTTTTTTCTCAGCCTGAACATATTCTGTACTTCCTAGACTCCTGATGTGAAGAAAGTTGGATGGAGAAATGGCAATTAAGTCACACTGAAACCTGAAATAATTTGTCCAGTACAGTTTTCATTATTGTGAAACAGCTTCTGCAACTCTGAAATGCAAGCTTATCTCTCAGAGTACTGAGATGATTTGTGTCAAGTATGCGCTTTGGAAGACTTCAGTAAAAGGTTATCAATTTTTTTGGAAAGTAGAATTTTAGATAGTGTCTTAAATGTAAAAGGGTTGTGAGGACTGGTATCAAATTGAATCTGACATATGTTTCATCTCTTACATTACTTGCTAATGCATTTCCAAACCAAGCAATGAAAAAAAATGCTTAAAGGGGCCCTCACTGTTACAATTGGTTCCTATTGATAAATGTTCTATCTTTTTAATCCATTAAAAATTAAAATAAATTCAACTGATTTTGGAAAAATCAAGTAAGTTCATAATTTCACAAATTGTTTGCATAAATCTGTATAGAAACTTTTAGCTTAACTTTAGCTAAACTTTTGGTGGCTGCTCCCAGTCACTGTGTTATCTTATTTATTTATTTTAAAGTCTTCCAAAAGGATTCCCTTCATAATCCTCCACTGGGAAAAGCAGTAATGGGTAATGATACTTTAGCCCTACCAGGTGGAACAATTCCCTGGTGATTTCCTTCAACTGAGATCTGTGGCAGCAGACTTCTTTAAAAAGTCTGCAAATATGCAAATATTGGGCATTAATTTCTCTACAGTTTTGTCACCTACAACTAATACCAGTTTCTTCTTTTAGGATCTACCTTAGTTACTGGGGGGAGTGATTTTTGTTGGGACAAGGATTTTTGTTTCTGCACTCCATTTCTCTACTCCAATTATTCTGTGGATTTCATTTTGTACTAGAAGAAAATCAAGACTTTTGAAGTTACAGAATAAATATTATCTAAATTTGTGATAAGCATTATCCAGTAATATTTACACACAGGTCTTAACACCAAATCAGAGCACAATTTCTGAAACTGATCAAAGCATCCTCCAGTCAGATCTAATATTATCATAATATGGAACAATTTACAGAGGAACAGATGTTCCTGGAAAAACTTTGTAATTACTCTGAAATTGTTATGAGGCAATCACCTGCTGCATTAGAGAGGATCCCACAGTCAGTAGCCAAAAGACTGATCCTTCATTGATGCCACGACTTGCAGTGGGCAGTGAAAGTCTAATGAGCCATGTTCACTTGCCTTTTAAGTATAAATGCCCATAAAATTCATTAGCTTATTTTCACATCATAGATACCAAACTAAAACTTTGTGAAAAATGTTTTAGATAATTAAGAATATGGTACTTGTTTTAACTCTATGTTTAATTTACTGTCAGGAAAAAAAAGTTAAAATCTTCATTTATGTTTACATATATAGTCAGTGTTTATCAAATAGCTACTGCTATCTGAATCATCTGACTTGGTTTATTTCCTCTTCTCTTTAGTTTGAAGCAGTTTGAAAATAAACTGTTGTTAAAGGCATATTTATTTTGCCAGTGATACCACTGTGGTCTGTTTCAATGCAGATAAAAAGATATACTGGCGCACTGCAAAGTCTAGCATGCGGTTGATATGTAGAGTTTAGTTGACACATTCATTATTTAAAGGTTCTGAAATGATTATGCTAACTTCCCATCTACTGCACTGCTCAGACTTATTTATTCCAGCAGAACATAAAAACTGAACTGCTGATATCTCTAGAGCAGATATGACTGACTTGGTGCTATGTCAGCAGAACACTGTGTGAATAAATAAATAAATAAATAAATTTGAAAGTACTTTGTGACCTACAGAGGTATTGAAAGTATTTTTGCTTGTTTACATTCAGTGCAGCTTTTTCTGGAGAAGGATATGTTTTAAAATTATTTTAGTTTCTTTCTCAAATGTGGACTTTATATTATGAAAACATTTTTTTACATTAAATATATTTTCTTAACTGTTCCTTACATATGTGATGAGATAAAAAACTGAAAGTAAAAGTAAAAAAAGTTTAAAAGTAGAAAAGCATGTGTATATATATATATATACACATATATATACATATATATATGTATACTATATATATATACTATATATACATATATGCATATACGTACATATGACTATCACATAGCCCTTGTTGGACAGTGTTGTTAAGATCCTCAGGAAACTGATGAATCTCCCCAGTTAGTAAATACATTAAACTATAAAAAAAAATTTTACAATCTATACTTTTATATAAAGACTCATGATCGTTATTGTTTGTATGAATCTGAGTATTGTAGAGAAAAATAAATTCATTGAAGATGTAGATGACAACACAATTTTAATAGTAGTTAATAGTAGTTTTTTAGAGATTTAGGCAATTAGACAATTTATTAGTATTTATTAGTAGAACTGGGAATGTTTCACTTCCACTCAAAAAACACCAGGAAAGAATCAAGAAAGAATCAATTCTTCAAGAAGCGTTTAGATGAGGTGCTAAGGGATTTGATTTAGTAGTTCAGTGGGTAGGGATGGTGTTAGGAGCATGTTTGGACTAGATGATCTTGTAGGTCCTTTCAACCTAATGAACCTAAGAACCTATGAATCATTTGGATCATCATTTACATAATTTTGGAAATATTTGTAGTCAAGAAACATGATTTAAGTGTGAAACAAGTAGAAAACGTAATGAAATGAGAGGAACTGAGAGATCTTCTTTTAATAGAGGACAGGAGATTTTCTATTTTAGTATGGTAAAACAAAATCTGAATTGGATGTGACAGCAACTTATAAATATTTTAGTGACACAAACATCAAGAAATACAGGTGAAGAAATGCATAGAATAAAGAAAACATCAGTATCATAAAGAAAAAATATGAACCTATCTTGAATAAAATTAGGAAATATTTAAAAATATATATTCTTAGAAATAAAAACACAAGAAAATATAATACTTACCTCTGATAGTAAAATATTAAAAAGAACCTGGAAAGGAGGTGGAACAGCTGTTACAGGCAAAGAGCAAGATATTGCGAGAAGAGACAATTCCTCACTTTTGCAAAGTTGCTTCTAGAAAGTTTTAGAAAGTAAAATGCTGAGTCACTTAGGAGTAGTAATGCGCACGCGCGACCTTAACTTATATAGGGATGTTGCTGCTAACGATAAACGCCATTTATTGCTCACCACATTGGTGTGAAGTGCAGTCATTTGGCCCCAGCCAGGCAGGTTGGGTGCACAGACGCTAGCAGGGCTGGATCTGTAGGCCATTAACTCCTAGAAAAGACAACAAACAGCTTATTCTAGATGCCATCTCCAGGCAACTGGAGTGAAAGTGGAAAAGGTTATTAGGAGTAGACAGAAAGAGTTCACCAGGGGAAGGTCATGCTTGACCAACATGGTAGCCATCTATGATGTGATCGATGGCTGGGTGGATAGAGTGAGAGCAGTGGATGTAGTCTACCTTGATTTCAGCAAGGTATTTGATACTGTCCCCCATGACATCCTTATAACAAAGCTAAGAATGTGTAGGATAGATGAGTGGATGGTGAGGTGGGTTGAGAACTGGCTGACTGCCTGAGCTCAGAGGTTTGTGATCAGTGGCACAGAGGCCAGATGGAGGCCTGCACTTAGTCGTATTCTACAGGGGTTGATGCTGAATCTGATTCTGATCAACATCTTCATCAGTGACCTTGATGAGGGGATAGAGTCCACCCTCACCAAGTTTGCTGGGAGGAGTGGCATACCTGAAGGATGTGCTATCATTCAACAAGACCTGAACAGACTGTAGAGTTGGGGAGGGAGGAACCTGATAAGGTTTAACAAGAGCAAGTGTAGAGTCTTGCTCTTAGGGAGGAAAAACTGCGTGCACTAGTACAAGTTGGGGGATGACCTGCTTGAGAGGAGCTTTACAAAGACCTGACGGTCCTGGTGGAAAACAGGTTGGCCATGAGCCAGAAGTATGCCTTTGTGACCAAGAGGGCCAATGGTATCCCAGGGTGAATTAAAATGAACGTGACCAGCAGGTCAAGGGAGGTGATTCTCCCCCCTCTCCTCTGCTCTTGTGAGGTCTCACCTGAGTATTTTGTCCAGTTCTGGGCTCCCTGGTACAAAAAAAGACAAGGATTTCCTGGAAAGAGTCCAGTGGAGGGTCACAAAGATGATAAAGGCTGTGGAGCACCTCTCATATAAGGAAAGGCTGAGTGACTTGTGTCTGTTCAGCCTTGAGAAAAGAGGACTGAGAGGGGATCTGATTAATGTCTATAAATATCTAAGGTTCGGGAGACAAAGGGGCAAAGACAGACTTGTTAGAGTTAGGATACTATGGTTAGATTGAGGTTGGACTTGATGGTCTCGAAGGTCTTTTCCAACCTGAACAATTCTATGAAAGGAAGTTCCACACAAATGTGCGTAAGATCTTCTTCACATTAAGGATGACAGAGCACTAGATCAGGATGTCCAGAGAGGTTGTGGAGTCTCCTTCTCTGGAGACATTCAAGACCCACCCCTATGCCTGATCTAGCGAGCTGCACAACCTGATCTAGGAAGCTGCTTTGGCAGGGGGGTTGAACTAGATGATCTCTAAAGGTCCCCTCCAACCCCTACAATTCTGTGACTCCGTGATTCTGTGATTAAGCTCCATAATACTGAAGAATTTTTAAATGGTAAAAGAAAGATATTGCAATAGAAAGTTTACAATAGTAGACTCATAAATAAGATCCTTAGAGAGGATTCAAGAAGTTAAGATTCACAGAATTCAATATATATGTATATATTGTTATATATATATAACCTAACCTGATAGGGAAATGAGTTGTAAATGCCAAAACTTGCGGGAAAATCTTGTTATTAAATCATATCCCCCATTTCTAGAACTAACTTCATCTTATTTGTTAGATATATTCAAAACTGAGTAAAAGTGCTGAGTAAAGTGAAGTGAAATGTGTATTACCTGTCAGGATGTGTATTTAGGAACACGTCTTTTAGAGTTATTTAGAATCATATTTTTCACATGACCAGAGAAGTATCTCACCTGCTGCTGCAGAACACTCTTCGAGAACATTTGCTATATTTCCTGAAGCCAAGACATGATACAGATAGGAAAACACAAGATCTAAAACTGGAAAAGAAAAAAGTAGTGTAAAAAATATCAGTATAAATACAAATATGAAAATAAATATAAAATCTTTGAGACCTTATCTTTCTGTCCTTAATAATTTTTTCCCTGAAGCTATTTAGAACAATCTGAAAAAACTGTCTTGAATTCTATGAGATGTCTTCCAAAAAATTAATAGAGTTGACTTGAAATAGTGAAATGTATTTTATTTTAGAAAAGCTTATATTTATTTAAACATCACTAACAATCCATTTTTCATGTATTATTTTCTATAGTAAGAAAATATTAAGTTCTACAATATATTTATATATTTTTTCGCCAACATGTATACATCACTTGTGTCTTTCTTTTCAGAAAATTAACAAATAATCTTACCATCCATGTCAGAATGGATGGACCCTGTGTGTTCAGTGCATTTGCATTAGTAAACCACTCTTAGGGATCCATGCTGTTTTCTTTTTTTTGTCTAATCTACCTATTTTTTTTGTCTATCTACCTATTTATTTACCTATGTGTCTAAAATATAAACATATATTTTCTAGAAAAAAAACCCTACACTTTTATTATTCTTTTTTTCAGTAGATGTCTTTGTTACAAGACAAGAGTACTTCCCACGCGGTAACAAGTTTATTTTCTTAATTTTTCCTTGAAACCTAGTAGTATTATCAACATTTGAAGAGAAATTACTCAGGTAAAAATATGAGAAACAGTTTACCATTGAATGCACTGAATTATTGAATGCAAAATGCTGCCTGCTTTCACATTGTATCACAAACAAAGCAGCATCCCAGAGATAAAATTCCACCTTTATTTTCTTCTGAAGACTTATACGCACTAAATGAAGAATAACAATCCCATGATAAAGATGAGAATCTTGTACAGGTTGATATTATGTGAGAAACAAGCCTTATTTTCCTTTGATGCAATTATTCAGCACATAAACCAAAAAGCAGTGCTTGTGATAAATAAACTCATTTCTTTTTTTTTTTTTTTTTTTCTTTTGCCCTCTGTTGAACAGCGCATAAAATATTCTGGAGACATAGATTGTTTGTGAACACACAACAGTTCAGAGTCTTCCCACAATGGTATTAGAAGCCATAGGTAAATGAAAATATGTAAATGATTTCCAAGAAATATGTAGTCCTTTCATATGTAGTTAGTTCAGTCATTCAGGATAAAGCCTAAGATTTTGGAAGCAAGATTATATCATACACATTACTTGCAGTAAAAAAATATTTTTACTTTCTGCAGTCAGACTAAGTATAAGCATCTATTGGAATTCTGGAATTCATTTAAGTAATTATGGATGTTTGTTCTTATGCCTTTTTCTGAATTCTATACAAGGACTCAGTTCTACTTGTACAAGCTTTATTTACTGCTACATAACACATTGAAGAATTTTGTTTTTCCTATTTACCCTTACCAGCAGGCACTAACACGAACTAAATATATATTTAATTGGAAATGCTTGTGTAGCTCATTGGCTACAGATGAACCCAAAAGAAATGTGTTTCACTGTTAATACTAAGAAAACAGAATTATGTGGCTCTTCTTATTTTTTAACAAGGAATATTCCTGAATCTCTGTTTCTGTCATTCTGTGTAAATTCTTATTATTTATTTTGACTAAACAGTAAATTCATTTATCCATTACTAACATGAAGTTGTTTTCTAACAGATATATTTGTACTTACATACAGAATTTTCACATTCAACAATTTATTATTGTTCCAAGAAAATAAATTCCCAGAAATATCCATACTTTTTTTAGTACAATTTCTGCATGCAAATGTGTACATATGATTAAGAGATTATTCATTTCCATGAACATATTTTAGCTCAAATATTTAGCTCAAAAATATAAGAAGTTATGCACTGGCACTAATAACAAAAGCTAATGGTGGATAAATTAAACATCGTTTCCTAATGTTTTTGTTCTCCACTTTCATTTTTCACCTCTGGACATAATTTTCTTTGATTTACTACTCAGTAAATCAAATATTACTGTTTAAAAGACAAAATTAGTTAATAAGGTGTACAGATGCTGTCTTCACTGAGTAGAAAAGTGACTGGATGGCGAAGTATAGAGAGAGATGGTGAATGGAGTTAAATCTAGCTGGTGTCTGGTTCCCAGTTGTGCTCCTCAGGGGTCGGTATTGAGGCTCATCCTGTTTAATATCTTTATTTGTGATCTTGTGGACAGGACTGAGTATACCCTCAGTACATTTACAGATGACATCTAGTTGGGAGGAAATGCTGACCTGCTTGATGGTAGGAAAGCTCTACAGAGGGATCTCTATAGCCTGGGTGAGTAGGCTGAAGTCAATTGTATGAGGTTCAACAAAACTACGAGCCAGGTTCTGCACTTCAGTCACAACAACATCCATGCAATCCTACAGGTTTGGTTCAGAGTAGCTGGAAAGCTGTGCAGTGGAAATGGATCTGGGATGTTTTCAACAGTTGTCTCAACATGAGTCAGCAGTGAGCCCAAGTAGTCAAGAAGGCCAATGGCAACCTGGATCACATCAGAATTAGTGCACCAGCAGAACTAAAGAAATAATAGCCTTCTCTGTACTTGGCACTGGTGAGGCTTCATACTGAGCAGTGTGTTCAATTCTGGGCTCCTCACTATAGGAAAGACATTGAGGGCTTGGAGGTTGTCCAAATCAGAGCAACAAAGCCAGTGAATTCTGGAACACAAGTCTTATGAGGAGTTGTTCAGGGAACTAGGATTGATTAGTCAGGAGAATAGGCTCAGGGGAGATCTTATCCCACTTTATCTGAAAAGTGGCTGTAGTAATGTGGGGGTTGGTCCCTTCTCCGAGGTTATAATAACAAAACAAGAGGTAATTGCCTCAAATTGTGCTAGGGGAGATTCAGATTGGATATTAAGAAACATTCTTCTCTGAAAGAGTGGTAATGCATTGGAATGAGCTGCTCAGAGAGGTGGTAGAGTCACCTTCCCAAGAGCTGTTCAAGAAACATGTAGATGTGGCACTGATAGCATGTCCATCAGTGGCAATGCACTGACAGTTAGACAGGTAGATTTTAGAGGTCTTTTGCAACCTCAGTGATTCTGTGATTCTAATAACTTTAATATATTTGTGGAAAATGCTTAATTATATGTCTGTAAACATAAATTTGTGTCATTACCTTCATATTTGTCACACTTTCAATGGAAACACTATAATGAGAGTGAATGTAGCTAATATCTACTGATCTTCAGTAAATATTACTGTAGTTTTTCTTTGATATAAATTCTTCCATACAGATCTTTTTTAAAAATTTCTTATTATTTTGTAAAGATATATTATTTCAATGGCTTCTCCACACAGCTGAGTTGTCTTTACGTTCTACTTGAGTCTAATGAAGTGTAAGCATTTTGTTCTCATCAGTCAAAATAACCTTTGCCATTTTATTTAAAACTTGGCTTTTAAAACACAGACAGAATACCAGACAACATTTATAAAGCATGTCTGGAAGCAATATATTTGTTCTCCTTAACTGAAATCCATTCACCTTGAAAGTATAAGCTCATGAAGGATAAATGACCCAAAAAGATAAGATCATTCTTATTAGGAAAGAAACTAGACTAACAGAGATATAAATTTCAATGAAAGCATACTTTTGTCATAACTTATTCAGACAAATGTATAAATATAATGATGTCTCCTTTATGTATGTATATATACACTTATAAATAATCAACTTACATTTTCTGATCATTTAGTTATTTACATTTAATTCTTTTGTTTATTACACACACTTACTACACACTGAATTCTAAATTTTGCTATAGTTTACACTGAAATTAAAAGGGAGTTATGTGTATAAATTTAAGGGAGATTTTTTTGCTATTTTTTCTTAGTTGCTTCATAGCAGTGCTGTAAAGGACGGCTTTTCTTATTCTGGTGAGTTTCCCATACGTTCCGGGAAAGACATGAGGGTAAACTGTGTCTCCTCTCTGTCATCTATGTATATATTGAGTGTCTGTTCACACAACTTTGCGATCTTGGCTTCGTTCCCTTTAATCGTTTAGTAAAGCAACAATAAAAAGTAGAAACTTGTAGTATAGCTTCTGAGATCTCAGATTAACAATATGGCAAAATTGTAGAAAAAAAGGCATTTGGAAACTAAGACGCACCAAGAAAATGTGCACTGATAACATACAAAACAGTGGTTACATGTCAGCAAAATGGTAATTGTAAGAAAACCATCATTTATTTTCCAAAGCTGCCAACTTGATTTCACTCAGCCAAATCCACATCCTCTTCTGATAAGCATTTTCTATGTTACTATTTCATGAAATGATCAGCAGAAAGCCACTTTTGTAAATAAAGGTTTTAGCTATAAATTAATTACCATACAGCTGTATATGCTATTGTGGAGCTTACTGTCTTGCTTGCTTGATTGATAAAACATTCCTAATGAGTTACTAATGTCTTCTGCAATTCATACAAACCACTCAAGAAAACTTCATATCCTTCATAAGTTCATAAGGTTGGAAAGGACCTATAAGATCATCTAGTCCAACCATCCTCCTATCACTATCTCTACCCAACTACTAAATTAAGTCTTTTAGCACCTCATCTAAACGCTTCTTGAACAGCGCTAGGGATGGTGCCTCAACCACCTCCCTAGGCAGGCCATTCCAGTGCCTGACCACTCTTTCAGAAAAGAAATGCTTCCTGAGGTCTAATCTAAATCTTCCCTGGCGCAACTTGTGGCCATTCCCTCTCGTCCTGTCATTACTTATCAGGGAGAAGAGGCCTACCCCCTCCTCACCACAACCCCCCTTCAGGAAGTGGTAGAGTGCAATAAGGTCTCCTCTGAGCCTCCTCTTCTCCAGACTAAACAATCCCAGCTCCCTCAGCCGCTCCTCATAAGACTTGTGCTCAAGGCCCCTCACCAGTTTTGTTGCCCTTCTCTGAACACGCTCCAGGGCCTCAATGTCCTTCTTGTAGTGAGGGGCCCAAAACTGAACACAGTACTCGAGGTGCGGCCGTACCAGAGCTGAGTACAGGGGGATGATCACCTCCCTGCTCCTGCTGGCTACACTATTTCTAATACAGGCCAGGATGCTGTTGGCCTTCTTGGCCACCTGGGCACACTGCCGGCTCATGTTGAGCCGAGCATCAACCAACACCCCCAGGTCCTTTTCCTCTCTACATTCTTCAAGCCATTCTGCCCCAAGCCTATAGCATTGCATGGGGTTATTGTGGCCAAAGTGCAGGACCCGGCACTTGGTCTTATTGAACCTCATCCCATTTTGCTCAGCCCAGCTGTTCAGCCTATCCAAATCCCTCTGAAGGGCCTCCCTACCCTCAGGCAGTTTGACACATCCTCCCAGCTTTGTGTCATCTGCAAACTTACTGAGGGTACACTCAATTCCCTCATCTAGGTCATCAATAAAGATATTAAACAAGATGGGCCCCAAAACTGACCCTTGGGGGACACCACTCGTTACAGGACGCCAGCTGAACTTAACTCCATTAACCACTACCCTCTGGGCACGGCCCTCCAGCCAGTTTTCCACCCAGAGAAGAGTGAACCTGTCTACACCACGGGCTGCCAGTTTCCTTAGGAGAATACTGTGGGAGACCGTGTCAAAGGCCTTGCTGAAGTCCAGGTAGACTACATCAACAGCCTTTCCCTCATCTACCTGTCTGGTCACCCAGTCATAGAAGGAGATGAGGTTGGACAAGCACGACCTGCCCCTGGTGAACCCGTGCTGGCTGGGTCTGATCCCTTTATTGCCATGCACGTGTCGAGTGATCTCCCTCAATAACATCTGTTCCATAACTTTCCCTGATACCGAGGTCAGGCTGACAGGCCTCTAGTTCCCCGGGTCTTCCTTACGGCCTTTCTTGAAGATGGGAGTCACATCAGCAAGCCTCCAATCTTGTGGGACCTCTCCAGATAACCAGGAATGCTGATAGATGGCAGAAAGTGGCTCGGCAATCACCTCTGCTAGCTCCCTCAGCACCCTTGGGTGGATCCCATCTGGCCCCATGGACTTGTGGCAGTTCAGATGGAGGAGAAGATCTCTGACCGTCTCTGCTTGAATCACAGGGGGTGCATTATGCACCCCGTCCCAGACTTCCAGGTCAGGGCAAGTACCATTTGGATAACTGCCCTGTCTATTAAAGACAGATGTGAAGAAGGCATTGAGAACCTCAGCCTTTTCCTTATCATCTGTGGTTATATTGCCTGCCTCGTTGAGTAAAGGAGGGAAATTTTCCTTAGTTTTTCTCCTGCTGTTAATATATTTGTAAAAGGGTTTCCTGTTCTCCTTTACAGCAGTAGCCAGCCTAATTTCAAGCTGGGCTTTAGCATTTCTAATTTTCTGCCTGCAATGCATCCTTAATGAATACAGCATACTTTAAAAGTCTTTTTGAATCTCACAGTTGCAAGGAACAAAGTTTGCTTTGCAAATCAGTGGCCCAAAACCTGAGAACATCAAATAATCTGTTTAACAGTATAGAGACATACTTGATTAGTGGAGGACATGATTATGTGAGCCTAGGCTAAGGCCTAGGGCCTACGTGCTGTGGTGCTTGTAATACTGACTCTGGTCAGTCCTTGAGACCTTGAGAAAGTTAGCAAGAAAAGAGAGATAAGCAGGAAAAAGAGCTGTACTAGCAGAAAAAGCAAAAAGTTACAATTTGGGGTGAGGTAAGAAACTGCTTTCTGCCAATGAATCAGAGTAGAAACTTAGGTGTGTGATTGCCTCATTTTAACCCAATATTAACCAATAAATTTCGGGGGCGTTATGTGGGATTCATGCCTGCAAACAATCAGAAGTATACTTTGTATAATTTAAGAGTTGTATTTCTTCTAACAAACTGTCTCTGTTATCGCTTTCCTGAAGTGTCAGAGTCCATTCTTTCATCCCTGACATAACAAAAGAAAAATATGAGTCTGATTCTCACCTGATAGAGAATACTTAGTAGTGATTTAGAGTTCTGACAGTACTGAAAAGGTGATATCTAGAATTTCTACATTCAGTTGCAGGCCTATGTATAAGGCAGGAGAAAGCAGAAACAAAATGCTATACTTTCAGTCTTGCTTTACATCTGAAAAAAAAACCAAGGTTCTTTTTGATTTATATCTGATTTCAGTAAGTCCATGTGCTGTCTCATTAAGTCAAGCTGCCATATCTATAAGGCAAGAAAAAATGCTGGAGCATGTCTGTGGTCATCTGTATGAATTTCTATCAGATTCTGTGTCGTTATTCTCTGTTATTACTCTTTTCAGCAGTGTGTGGTGATAGGACAAGGGAAAATGGCCACAAACTGAGGCATAGGAAGTTCCGCACAGATGCGTGTGGGAACTTCTTCACAGTGAGGGTGACGGAGCACTGGCACAGGCTGCCCAGAGAGGTGGTGAAGTCTCCTTCTCTGGAGATGTTCAAGACCCGCCTGGACACCTACCTCTGCAACCTGGGCTAGGGAACCTGCTCTGGCAGGGGAGTTGGACTCAATGATCTCTAGAGGTCCCTTCCAATCCTTACAATTCTGTGATTCTGTACTCAACATCTAGCCTCACCAGAGATGAGTACAGAGCGATGAACATCTCCCTGCTCCAATATATACTTGTAAAGATGTACTCCAACTTTTATTGATTTTTGTTGTTGTTTGTTTGTTTGTTTTTAAACCCTTAATCTCATTTTTCTTCTAACATGAGATTTCTCTCATTTTCTGAATGGTATATGAATGTTAGTGCTTTGATTCAGCCCTGGCTCATTTTTTTATCCAGTCTTTCATTTTCACTTATCTTACCTCCCATTTTGCGATTTGACTGCTTTATTGAATCTCATTGTCATTGAAACTATTTTCTCTGCTGAAGTTCGTAAGTTCTGGATTACAGAATGGTTGTGCATTATATTTTCTCCCATGGAAATAAGATACAATAGCATCAATATTACCTTTTAACCCCATTTTCCACATTTCCATTGCCATTTCCATTCACTTCAATATCAATTTATAGAGTTTAGAAATACCACAAAACTGTGCCTCACACTTTTTCAAACCAGCTTTCCATTCATTCAACTGACTTCCTTTTATCTATACCAATCACTGAAAAAAACAGAAAAATTATGAACAAAGGAGAAGGAAAAACACAGGAGGCTAAGCTTTTCATAAATATGGATATACAAATGAAATAGTCAGGTATTATGAAGTATGAATTTTACTCATGTTTTATCAGTAAAATCATAGTTCAGTATGGACTTGAGTTAGTGATATTACTGCATATGCATTAATTTCACCTCTCCATTATAAGGGTCATGTCAATATGAGGCTTGCCTGGAGGGTGTTCCTTTCAACATAAAACATTCTATGATTCTGTCTCCTCAAGAGGTCATCTGGTCAAACTCTCCTGCTCAGTTAGGGTAACCTGAAACACGTTTCCTACAACTTTCTCTAGACAACAAAAATCTTATAAATATCTTTTAAATATCTCAAAGAATAAAGAATATACAACCTCTCTGATTTGCTAAGTGTTTTGCTAATCTGCACTGTAATACCATGGTACTGAAAGAGCTGGCTTCTGTTATCATGAGACCTTGCACTTTAGCCCACAGGAAGATGTGAGAAGTTAGCAAATTACTCTTTCATATGTGGCAGATATCCAGTTATTCAGTTTATTCAAACATATACTGCCAGTGTTATCTTTCCATTCACTTTAAGCATGATTAATCAAGAGATAGTAAGATAATAATAGTAAAAAAATAAATAAAAATAGAAATGTTTATTGTCTGCACGAAAGCCTTGACAAGTATACTATATATTTTTTTTAATAGAGGATAAAACAATCATTTTTTTTCTGTATTAGAATCAGTATGAAACATTTCACCTGTGGTAAAATAAGAAAAATCTGAGAGTACCTACAAACACTGTAATATACCTTCAAACGTAACGATACAGCTCTTGCAAAAAATCAGTATTTCATTAATAATCATTTTTAAGCTTATTTGAATGATCTTGGCTTCTTATGATAAAAGAGAACTCATAAATTTGGAATACCGTGGAAAATGCCATGTACACCCCCAAATGTATACTGTTAGTAAGGGACAATAAAGTAACAGGGTTGGAAAGAAAAGATTTTAACTGAAACAGGGGAGAAAGCTCTTTGAAACAATTAACAAAACATTTGAAATGATAATAATCTATATCAATCTACCTCTGTAGAACAATAAAGTACTTAAAAATGCATAACAATTTAATTTCCTTAAATGAACATGTACAAAAATAAATGTGTTAGTAAATAGAGGAAATATTTATCACCTCAAAACACAAAAATTTCTATTTAATCTGGACTAAAAATACGTTTAAGGTTTACACCTCACTTTTCAGACAAAATTCACTGTTACTCATAATTCATGGTGAATATATTGTGCATATTTTGATAAAGTAACATTATACACGATAAAACCATGTTATGGTAACTTGGCAGGTAGCTAAGTACTACACAACTATTTCTTCACTTTCCATTTTCCCAGTGGAGAGGGGAAAGAGCTGGAAAGAAAAAAAAAAAAGAAGAAAACAAACAAACAAACAAACAAACAAACACAAAGAAGAACTTCTGGGCTGAGAGAAAAACTAAGACAGAAAAGGAAAGAAAATGAGAATAGTAAAGCTAATTACATATACGTAACATATATAAGACACATAGACAGTGTTCAGCCTTGAAATAAGAAGACTCAAAGGGGATCTGATCCACATCTATAAATACCTAAGGTGCAGTAGGCAAAGGGATGAGATTGTACTCTTCTCAGTGCTGTGTGATGACAGGATGAAGGGAAATGGCCAAAATCTGAAGCATGGGAAGTTCTGCACAAATGTACTTAAGAACTTCTTCACTGTAAGGGTGATGGAACACTGAAACAGGCTGCCCAGAGAGGTTGCGGAGTCTCTGTCTCTGGAGACGTTCAAGACCCACCTGGACGCCTACCTGTGCTACCTGGTCTAGGGAGCTGCTTTAGCAGGGGTGTTGGGCTAGGTGATCTCCAGAGATCCCTTCCAAACTCTAAAACTCTGTGATTCCATAATATATAAATCATACATATTTACAGAACTGTTGATGCACAACACAACAACACACCACTTACTGACCTACGCCCACCCAGTCAGGATCAGTGGCAGTTGTTGGCTCCGTTCCCCCTGGCCAACTCCTCTTAGATTTATTGTTTTTCACTAAATGCCCTACAGTATGAACTATCCCTTTGGACAGTTTATGTCAGCTGTACTGGTTCTGTTCCTTCCCAGATATTTGTACACTCTCAGTCTTACTTACTCACAGGGCAGGACAGGGAAAGCTGAAATGTATTTGTCTCTGTGCAATATCAGTGAGATAGCTAGAACATTGGAGTGTTATAAGCATTGCTTTTTTCTTAAAGCCAAAACATAATATACCAGACACTGTGAAGAAAACAAACAAACAAACAAAAAAAAAATCTTTACCAGCTGAAATCGGGGCTATACAAGGAGCAAAAAGAGCTGGGTAGTCAGCAACTGGATAAAATTTAACAAAAGCAAGTGTAAAGTCTTGCAACTAGGGAGGAATAATTGCATGCATCAGTACAGGCTGGGGGATGACCTGCTGGAGAGGAGCTCTGTAGAGAGGGTCCTGGGTGTCCTGGTGAACCACAGGTTGACCATGAGCCAGTAGTGTGCTCTCATGGCCAAGAGGGCCAATGGCATTCTGGGATGCATTAAAAAGAGCGTGGCCAGCAGGTCAAGGGAGGTGATCTTCCCCCTCTACTCTGCGCTTGTGAGGCCCCATCTGGAGTACTGTGTCCAGTTCTGGGCTCCCCAGTATAAAAAAGACAGGGATCTCTTGGAAAGAGTTCAGCGCAGGGCCACAAAGATGGTGAAGGGCCTGGAGGATCTCCCCTATGAAGAAAGGCTAAGTGAACTGGGTCTGTTCAGCCTTGAGAAAAGAAGACTGAGAGGGGACCTGATCCAGGTTTATAAATATCTGAGGTGTGGAGGACAAAGTGGTGAGGCCAGACTCTTTTCAGTAGTGTGTGGAGACAGGACAAGGGGGAACGGACAGAAACTGCAGCACAGGAGGTTCCGCACGAATGTGCGCAAGAACTTCTTTACGGTGAGGGTGACGGAGCAGTGGCACAGCTGCACAGGGGGGTGGTGGAGTCTCCTTCTCTGGAGATATTCATGACCCACCTGGATGCCTACCTGTGCGACCTGGTGTAGGGAACCTGCTTTGGCAGGGGGTTGGACTCAATGATCTCTTGAGGTCCCTTCCAACCCCTGTGATTCTATGATTCTATGAAAAAATCTTCTTGTCATGTTGTTTTAAACTTTTACTGTGTTACATATGAAATCCTCTTAGAGATAAATCAAGGGACTTAGGTAAATTCTATTTAGTGAAGGAGAAATTGGATATGTAAAGATGAAATCACTTGCAGATTACTCTTCATAGTGAAGAGTGTTTAAATTATATTGCTTAATGAATATTTCACTGGTAAGGAATGATTTAGTCCCTGCACTTATTCTTCCCCTCTCCTTCTCTACCTTCTTTACTATTTCTTTTTTTTTCTTTTTTTTCAATGTGTAATTTATGACATTCATCAGGAAAAAAAAAAAGTATATATATATATCATTGTGACAAAACAATCACTAAAGATGCTCAAAATTTTCTTATCTTTCATCATTTTATCAAACATTTTTGAGCTTTTCTGATTTATTGTAATGTTAGAATGGCATGTACAATTTTTCAGAGAAAATATGTTTTAAATTTTAACTAATCACCATTTATTTCTATTAATCTCTTTAAATATCTCAAATTCTTATGAAAATGATGAACACTGTAAGTACTTTGGGAAAGAATTAAAAAAAAGGTTTTTAAAAGCTACATTCGTTAGTGGTAGGAAAAAAGGTTATATTCTAAAATCTGCTCTTTAATACAACATATTTTATTCCTTTACATCATGTAAACTTTCTTCTTCAAGATACTGCTCATTCTATTTATATAATATACCGAAATTATTGGATGAAATATGTTTTCTGTTTAATGTGCTTTCTTTTCAATCAGTGTTTCTTTTAAGAATAACTTCATACAAGATGTGACAACAAAATATTCTATTTTCAGTTTTTAGAATTAAAAAAAAAAAGCAAATACAACTATTCCTGCATATGTATTGTATTGTGATTTTGGTTCTAGTTTTATTATTGGAAGTCTAAAGGCTTTCTGTCTTTATTCCAGTACACAGTATTATGAAATTCCTGCACTTCTGTTTTGTGTTAGTGTGAATCTGTGTGATACTACTAGCAGGTGAATTACTAGCAGTGCCTCTGTGTTAGCAAAGATGTAGTCAGAATTCAGCCTTTCAAGTATGCTCTATGGATCATGATTCTAGCCTTGGAAGTGTAAAACTATGCCTGCAGAGCTGAAACATAATCTTAATCCTACTGTTCCCTAGCAGTGCTGCCTGTTTTTCTGTTGTTGTAGATGATGATGTTTATTTATTTTATCATCTTCAGTTCACTTTTATCAGTTCTCTTCAACATCTTCATCAATGGCCTGGACAGTGGGATGGAATACACCCTCAGCAAGCTTGTTGATGACATGTAATGAATATAATTTGGTTACTTTCAAAGTAGAAGTTAAGGGTGGAAACTTCTAATCAACAGCTCAGTAATCCATTATAATGGAAATAACGTAACATAGTAGTGAATGCATGCATTTGTTTAAATTTGTTCAGGTTAAATACGAGAAGGGAAATAGTAGACTTTTAAGCCATAAACTCACTGTAAGTTTCACATTCAGTATTCATACTGCATATTTTGAAACCAAGAAAAAATTTTAGAAGCAACGTAATACAGCAGAAATGAAGAGACAGATGTCTATGTGACATACTGTATAGGAACAATGAATTAATTCCAAGACTTCTGTATATTTTTCATACCATAGTACTTTTACTAATCTAAACCAAAACTATATGCTTGACAAATAAGTAAAACACAAGTAAAACTGATGATAAGAGATAAGAATTTATTATTTGTATGTTTCAAATACTAGTAATACTTTGCCACTTTCCCTAGGTAGTTATTTCACTGAGGTTCATGCTTTTGAGCTCTTTTTTTCAGAGCAATTGGCTCAGTATGTTGCCTTTTCCAGGAGTTAATGGCCTGCGGATCCAGCCCTGCTAGCGTCTGTGCACCCGACCTGCCTGGCTGGGGCCAAACGACTGCACTTCACACCAATGCGGTGAACAGCAAATGGCATTTATTGTTAGCAGCAGCATCCCTATATAAGTTAGGATCACGCGTGTGCATTAGTACTCCTAAGTGACTCAGCATTCTACTTTCTAAACTTTCTAGAAGCAACTTTGCAAAAGTGGGAAATTATCTCTTCTCACGATATCTTGTTCTGTGCCTGTAACACAATATTTTTTAATAAACTCACATTGACCATGACTAGGGATTTCTCTTTTTTTTCTTCAAGACAGAAAAATGAATCCTTGAAGATTCAACAAAGATGTTCCAATTATCCTTCGCAGCTCCCACTACATCCTTCTAGCTCAATCTTGACCTACCTCAAAACCCTCCCTACAAATTCTATAGTACTCATTTCTTTTCAGTGATCTTTCTCAAGATTTCAGAAAAGAAGTTTCTACTCCATTTTTGAAACTACCTTAACCCTATCAAGTTTTTAAAGTTCTTATTAGTATAAAAGTCCATTGCTCTTCACTTACATTGCATATGTTCCCTTGATTCTCCTTCCTTTAGATGAGGTTGTGTTGTTTTTTTTTTGTTGTTTTTATTTTTGAGGCAGACTGTACATTTCTCTTTCCAGTCTAGAAAAGCATCTTCAATCCTTTTCACCTTCTCATGTTTATTTTTTTTCTATTTTAGTAGTTATCTTCCTCCTTTTTACTTTCATTCAAGATTCATAGACATATGCATATTTGTGAACATGAGAAAAAGTAACAATGCAAAACTCAACTAAAATTATTTTCTTAGATATTTGCTATCTCTGATGTGATCATAGTATCACTGAACCTCATGTAGTAACTGTGAAAATAAAAAGATCTATATTCAAATATATTTAAATCAGAAAAGTTTTAAGATTTCCTTCCTTCCTTCCTTCCTTCCTTCCTTCCTTCCTTCCTTCCTTCCTTCCTTCCTTCCTTCCTTCCTTCCTTCCTTCCTTCCTTCCTTCCTTCCTTCCTTCCTTCCTTCCTTCCTTCCTTCCTTCCTTCCTTCCTTCCTTCCTTCCTTCCTTCCTTCCTTCCTTCCTTCCTTCCTTCCTTCCTTCCTTCCTTCCTTCCTTCCTTCCTTCCTTCCTTCCTTCCTTCCTTCCTTCCTTCCTTCCTTCCTTCCTTCCTTCCTTCCTTCCTTCCTTCCTTCCTTCCTTCCTTCCTTCCTTCCTTCCTTCCTTCCTTCCTTCCTTCCTTCCTTCCTTCCTTCCTTCCTTCCTTCCTTCCTTCCTTCCTTCCTTCCTTCCTTCCTTCCTTCCTTCCTTCCTTCCTTCCTTCCTTCCTTCCTTCCTTCCTTCCTTCCTTCCTTCCTTCCTTCCTTCCTTCCTTCCTTCCTTCCTTCCTTCCTTCCTTCCTTCCTTCCTTCCTTCCTTCCTTCCTTCCTTCCTTCCTTCCTTCCTTCCTTCCTTCCTAATTCCTTCCTTCCTTCCTTCCCCTGTTTGTAAAGGACTTCTGTAGTATCTCCTTTCTGAATTTACTTTCACTTATATGCTGCTTTTCTAATCTGATACCATGTCATATATATAAGCACAGTACATGTAAACGTTATTTATGACAAAATGCCCTTTCCTAGAATTAATTTTTAAAACTTTTCTTAAAAAAGCATTGTTCAGCTTTCATGGTTACAACTGTCTACTTCTGAACATAAAATCCCTAAAAGAGAGTGAACAGTATAACCAAAATCAATGTATTTTTTAGAGAATTATGTCTAGGTTTCATTTTGAATTATGATGAAACCACATTTCAGAATTCTCACTGGATTATCTTTTTTCCACCTTTACTTAAAATAAATAAACAAATGAATAAAAAAACATCAATATTATCTTGTTTCGGTTGTAGAGTCATGGTCAAGATTAATTTGATTGAAGAGCTATCTAAAGTAGTTAGTGTTTGGCTCAGTAAAATTTCATCAGTACAGATGTTTAATTTATAAAAAGTAAAAATCTATACCCATGAATCACCTCTTTGAAGAAAAAGCCCTGTAGCTGTTCCAGAAATTATCCTAATTCTTCATACACAATATCTTTTATACAAAAGTTCAGTGAAAAAACTGTTAGCCCAGTGTAACTACTGTAGATTTTCCTTAATGAATATTGCCTGAAGTGTTATAGTTAAGACCTTAGTTAATTAAACATTAATCTCTTCATTTACTATATGTGTATCTTAATTACAGAACTAGTTTGAGAGTAATTTATCATTTATGGAATATGAAATAAAAATAAATCTGTTTAATCATACTTTAATCAAACAAGCAATCCATCAATTAATTCAGCATATCACACCTATTTCATAGCTCTTTAATTAAGACTTAAACATTTACAGTTCATAGTAAAATAACAATGCATTCAGGAATATCTTGTACTCAAACTTCAGTATCTATCGCTGCTTTACAAACTGATATCATTCAACGGTTAACTTGACAAGACTTTTCAGTGATCACTGGAATGCTATTTTCTTCCTTAAGAAATAATTGGGATGCACACCTTGTTTTATATTTATAATTATTTGTGAATAGATTACTAATTGCCACATTAAGCTAAGCTGTCACATATTTTTCTGCAGCCAGTGCTTATATCTGATTTCTTCTCTTGCAGATGAAATATATCCTCATATCAAAAATATGAAATTCATAAAAAATGTTTAACCATATACTCAATAAGTTGCATCTAGCAGTATTTTTATGAATTCAGAAAAAATAAAAATAATAATAAAAAACACATTCAACTCTAACTTAACATTATACCTATGAACTATTATGCTGCTAATTTTCAGAGACATGTCATAGCTTGCTGATCTACTTTCAGCTATCTGATATGATGTGCTTAAATAAAAAAAGCAAACAAACCAAAAACTACGTAGGAATAGGTTTGACTGAAAATATTTTTCTATATAGATGAGGTACTTCCTAGCACACAAGTTAAACTGCAAAACTGTACACCAAAAAACTTTGTAAAGATTATTTCTAATTTTTTATGATTAATTGTGACTTCCACAGAGTCTGCGACTATTTTGTACCAGATTCTGCACTGTATAACATTTAATATCATTAAACACATAGTTTCTTGCTTGCTTCTACCTCAAAATTGGGCTGTGCATTTTTGTATAGTTTTGATAATAACAAAAAGATATACAAAAACTCTACAGCAAATCTACACATTTTTAGTCTTCAGAATATCTTAGACATTCAACATCCATATATCAGAACAGTTGAGCTGTTGATGAAAATCATTTTTTGCAATAGGTGAATCTTATGAAAAATGACAAGAGAGAATTAAGGTGGTATATTTGAGTTCTAGTCAAATTTATGGTCAAGGAAAATCAACTGAGGTAAAAAGGATTTCATATGTATCACTGTAAATTATATTCATTGTAATTTGACAGATTTTGTTTGAGAGATCAGCACACTGGTGATACACATCTGATAAAAATGAGTCTATGTAACACAGAACCACAGAATTATAGGGATTGGAAGGGACCTCTGGAGAACATCTAGTCTAACCCCCTGGCTAAAGCAGGTTCCCTACAGTAGGTTGCAGAAGAAAGTGTCCAGCTAGGCTTTTAATATCTCCAGTCAAAAAGATTCCACAACTTCTTTGGGCAGCTTGTACCAGCTCTCTCTCCTCGTAGACGAGAAGGTGGACATGAGTCAGCAATGTGCACTTGCAGTACAGAAGACCAACTGTATCCTGGGTTGCAATAAAAAAGGGCAGCCAGCTGGGAGGGGGAGGTTATTGTCCCCTTCTACTCAGCTCTTGTGAGGCCCCATCTGGAATACTGCAACCAGACCTGGAGCCCCCAATACATGAAAGATGCCGAGCTCTTGGAGCAGGTCCAAAGGAGGGCCACTAAAATGATCAGAGGGCTGGAGTACCTCTTCTATGAAGAAAAGGGAACTGGGCTTGTTTAGCTTGAAGAAGAGAAGGGTCTCAGGAGACTCTATTTTGGCCTTCCAGCACTTGAAGAGGGAATATCAACAGGAGGGAGAGCGACTGCTTACATGTGTTGATATTGATAAAACAAGTGGAAATGGTTTTAAACTAAGACAGGGGAGGTTAGATAGTAGGAGGAAGTTTTTCACTCAGAGGACGGTGATGAGCTGGAACAGGCTGCCCAGAGAGGTGTCCCATCCCTGAAGGCATTCAAGGCAAGAATGGATGTGAGTCTGGGCAGCCTGGTCTAGTGGTTGGTGACCGTGCGCTTGACAGGGGACTTGAAACTAAATGATCTTTGAGGTGCTTTTCAAGCCAGGCCATTCTGTGATTGAGTGATTCCATGATTCAATGATTCTATGATTCTGCAGCCTTCAAAGTAAATAATTTTTTTCTCATGTTCCTTTTGAACTTCCTCTGTAAGAGTCTGTGCTCACAGACCCTTGTTCTGTCTCCAGGCAACATCAAAAAGCAACTGACCCCATTGTTCTGATACACATCCTTTATATATTTATAAGCATTGATAAGATCCTCTGTCAGTCTTCTCCAGGCTGAAAAGTCCCAAGTTTCTCAGTCATCTTCATAAAGGAGATACTCCAGGAACCTAATCATCTTTGTGGCCCTCCACTGGACTCTTTCTAGAAGTTTCGTGCTTTTCTTGAACTGAGGAGCCCAGATCTGTACATAGTACTCCAGATGTGGCTATGCCAGGAGAGTAGAGCATAAAGAGAACATCCCTGGTCCTGCTGGACAAGTTCTTTTTAATGTGCCCCAGGATACCATTGGCCTTCTTGGTCATAAGGGCTCACTACTGGCTCACAGCCAACCTGTTGCCCATCGGGACACCCAGGTCCTTCTCTGATATTAATCTTTTTATTATTAATACCATGTAAGAATCAATTTGAGTTTATATTCATGGCTAAAACTGCTACCCTGTGCTTTTTCTCATTCTCTGATATTTTCATAATATTGTATTTTAACTGTTCTGAAGAGTCTACCCATTTCCTTCCCTGTCCAGATCAAGTCTAGAATGTTTAATATAAAAATGGTCAAGCAGTATGGCTGTGTAAAAGAGCATGCAAATATGTTTGGTATGCACAACAGTTATGTGTCATTAAGATTTACAAATGGGTTCTAATTTTCATTATTAAGTTATAAGAACAAAAGATAACACTATTATTGTACAGTCATATTTTTACCAGTCTTTTACTATTAATGCCTCTAGCAGTAAATAAATTAATTCCTGAAGCAAAATAATACCAGGCAGTATTGTACAAATGTTTGCATTTGATAGCTGCAAAATTATCTACAGAGTAATGCTCTACTATTTGTGGTATTAATAATGTTTTAGTGATATGGTTCTACTGCTCGTTTTTATTGTTTGCCTCTATTTCCATTCTGTGATCCTGTTATGCATTCTGAAAATGTGCTATATATCGCTGCTCTAACAACAGTAGAAGTAATAACAAACGCTGAAGTAATAAAACTTGACTGATATACTGTTTTATTGATAGGAGTTGAAAAATATATGACTTTAAAGTCCATTTGCATTCATTCTTTTGGTTTTGCTAAGCAATAAAAACTTTTTTATCTTCTGGATAGACAATATGAGTGCTAAATTAATACTGATGTAAATAAAGAAGAAGCATCAAATTAGCAGATAATACAAACAAAGATTCTAATATATTAACAACTACTCAACTGATGTTTATTGTTAAAAAATTACTAAGATACTGAAATCTTAAGTGGTAAGCAGTTTTCCAGTTCTGTGGAGCAAACTATTTCAAGATTTAATTGAAGTATTGGATCAAAAAGGAAAACATTAATCTGCACATACACAAGAAACTGTTCAATTTCAGACTTTCTTGGGTGAATAAGAATCAGGATGACATAAATATGCATTTACTTTCATGAATTTTTAAGACAAGAAGGATAGACCTTGAGTAAATGCATTTTGAGTACTACTTATATTAATCTGAAATTATGCCCCATTTGCCTCGTGCAAACACTACAGCTAAATACATTTAAAGAAGGAATAAACTGATGTTATTTGTGACAAAAATATGAAAATCTACTATGCTCCACTTTTCTCTACAATAATACGTGGATTGTTGCAAAAGTAATGCCTTCTATTTATTTCTGTTTCTACACATCAAATCCATCTTTCTAATTGAGAGAGAGGGGTACTATAGGTGACCATGTCAAAGGACTTACTGCTGTTAATTATGCTTGTTTCTCTTTTGGATATGTATAAATCTCTCTGAACACAGCTTCATACTATTCAGGCAATATATATGTGCCTTTTGATTGCTTGCACTATGCTTATAAAATTTTCTTACATTGTAGATATAACGAATTTTGTCAATGAAGTTGGCAGCATAAGTTGTATTCCAAAATGTAAGAATATAGTAAATTATCTATATATTGTAGTTTCCATGAAATATATTATATAAAATTGAAGGAATTCCAGGAATAATTATACATCATGAAGAAATTGTGTACACTTATTTTCTATGAATTATAAAAATATCCCCTGTGTATATATATGTATATATATATATATATATATTTTTTTTTCCTAAAATCTAGCACTTATTTTACTTTACAATTAAATATGTAGGTGTCAATGGTTTATGGGCTGGGAAAAGAGAAAGGGCAGGGAAATGGGCCTAAAAATAAAATGACGGCAATGATCTGAGGAGAAAAGCTAATTTAATAAAAGATAATTTAACAAAAGAATGCAAAATAAAACAGTATAGTGCAATATAATAGAAATTGAAACTTATAAATCAAAGAAAATGAGAGAGAGAATGTCTGAAAACCAAAAGCCTTACGCTAATGCTGAAGGTGAGATGGCTTGTGCGCACCCACTGCTGGGTCAATCCAAAAGGGAAAGGAGTGTGATCTTGTGACTTGCCAACAGTTTTATCTTTTCCTCTGAGCAGAAAATAGAAAGATGCAAAGTAATGTAAAGTCATCTGGGGTATGTAGATCTTCTCCTCTTAGACAGATATTTCTGGTACTATTTATGATGCACAGAAAAGAGAGCATTAACTCTTTAATTCCCAGTGCAGTACATTATGTCATAATGTGTAATATCAATAACAAAAAATCATAGAACCATGATAGTAGGTAATATTTTCTATTATCTATAAAATATAGATAATACAAAATTTATTTTTCTACGCCAAAAAAAAAAAGATAACAGTAATGCTTCAAAATTAACTAAGAACACTTTATTAGAAAAAATAATGATTGTATAGTGTCCAGTGTCAGATAATATGCACGCTACAGAATATTCTGATCTTCAAATAACTTCCAACTTTAAATCCCTTTATGGATATTATCTTAAAGAACTGTATAACCCAAGCATTATAATAGCACTGAACTCCCCTCCTCATTGAAATAAATGGAAATTTTTATACTAACAATACTGGGGCGACTATTTCATGCATCATGAATAAAACCTTCATAAAGATAAACAAATATTGAGGCATAGTTTGTGAATTTTCTCTCTGATAATATGCCTGATGGATCCAAAGTTAACAGAGACTACTTTCTACCTCCTGATTTGAGACAGATCATCACCTTAAATTCCTATTTAAATGAACAAAAACATACCAAACTTCATCTGGCAGTTCAGATCTTACGTGGAAAAGAACTGGGCACTTTTGCAGAGCATACAAGAAAGTAGTGCAGGGATATTTTTCCTGTTTTCTCTATATGTCTTTCCTCTCATATACCTCTGTAATAGAAGCATTAAATAAAAATAATAAAATATAATAATAATAATAATATATAATATTAATGATAATAATAAAATTATATATAAAAATAAAAACATTCATATGTAAAAATACCACAAAAATTACAAAATTCTTGCTTGTACAATGCTAATAAACAGGGAAAAATCACACAAACATATATACATGTATATATGTTTGTTTTTTATATATAAACAAATAAATAAATATATATATATTTTTTCTTCTTCTGAATCATAGATATCTTCTGTCTGTGAAATTTTGACAAGATGTATTGCTTTCAAAATGCGACTTCTCTGTTAGTAACCATGGATGTATACAGAGCCTGAGAATGCCAGAAAGGCTCATGATGTTTCCTCTTGGAACTAGAATACTCTAACTGACACTTACCAATAAAAATCTGTTGAAGGCCATTTTCCAAAAAAATCTGCAACTGTTCATGAAAGAACAAATCCTTTAAGATCACAGTTACTTTCTTTCTCTCCAACATCACAGAGAATATTTTAAGACTTTTGAGCAAGAAACAATTCAGTTTTTTTGGGATTTTTTTTTGTTATTGGTCTTGTTTATTACTCATAAAGAGACGTTTAATGTAGAAAAGCAGTTCAACAATGAAACATTCTACTTTTTTCCATCTAGCCATTAATTTCATAACACTTTCATGTGTCCACCTTGGGAAAAAATGGAACTGCTTCATTTTGCCTAGTGTTTAGCTGGCAATCGTATTTATCCCCACGTAGCTCTATACAGAAGTAAAAGTTAATGATCTTTATCTCTTTTCTAAACAATAGAAATGAAGAATGGGAAAAGTAAAACTTCATAAAAATCATAGAATAACAGAATGGTTTGGATTGAAGAGGACCTCAAAGATCATCAAGTTTCAACCCCCCTGCAATGTGCATTAAAAAAAAAAAAAGAGAGAGAAGAACACAGGTTATTTATATGACACTCATGCAAAAACAAGTCTTTATTGTCTTTATTGTTGTTCACTGGAAATCAGAATCATTAATCACTCACAATGGACTACTTTTACAGAGGCAAGTTTTTCTTACCAGAAGCTAACAACAAAACAAAAGTGAGGTGTTTCAGCTCCTTTATCATCCTTGTAGCCCTCTGTTGTACTCTTAATATTTCTTATTTTGGTATTGTCATGGTGGTTGTGTTAATGATTTCCAGGATCTTTGTCATTTAATAGAACATTTCTGTTACATTATTTTGACAACTATGAAACAGCTACAATGTAGTAAATTTTAAATAATTGAGAAATGTATGTCTATATAAAATACTCCTTTTTTTTTTTTCCCTACAGTTTACATTTGATTGAGGAATTTACTTCATCCATGAAAAGGATACAAAAATTCTTCTTTGTTTTCTGTTTGCCATTTAGTCTACATCTTACCACAGACTCTCTTCATTATCAGTTGATCTCAGTTTGTATGATTTATCCTGTCTTGACTGACATGTTTTTGAGGTTGTTTATGTAAAAACCTGCCAAATAATTGGTTCACTTCAGTTTAATTATATCAGCATTTTTTATATATGTTACTATAATATTCACCTTTGGTATGCTTATATTTCTCATCTGTAGTGATTTTCACAGTATATCTATATCTTACATAATGAGTAAAGAAAGCAAAAAAATCCAGCAAAATTGACTATTGTGAAAAAAATGAGCAGTTATGGTTTTAGTCAGCAGACAGTTAATCACGCAGCCATTCACTCACTCCCCTACCCTGCAGGAGTATGGAGGAGAAAACTGAAAATTGCAAGTACTCATGGGAAGACGTAAGGTCAATTAATATGAAAAGACCAGATTATTCAAAATGCAGTAGGTTTAGATGTATGAAATACTGAACATATCTTTCAGGTAGTACAAATTGTCTAAAGAGAATTCATTCACTGAAATAGAAATTTCAGTGTTTGTGACATTTTACACATTGTTATGTACTGTACTGCTATGTATTCTCTACCGCGTTCACAATCCATAAAACCAAAATCAATTGGATGCCCAAACACCTAGATTGTATTTTTGTTTCTCTGACTTACTTGCTGGGTTGTTTTGCTTTGTTTTGCTTTTTATTAATTTGGATTGTTATATCTGTAGGGGAACTGTTACATCACGGTCTGAACTGGTGACTGAACACCTTGTGAAGTGAATAGCTAGCCCAGGAAGCACAGGTGGAAGCAATTCACCTGTGCTTCCCACATGATCATTTAAGGGCTGACCTTGAAATGGAGAATGTCTCCTTGGTGAAGGTTGCATTCTTGGAAGCAGTGTGCTGTAGTGAGAAATCCCTATTGCCAGTTGGGTGAGTCAGCATTTTTCTGTGTATGATTACTGGTATTCCTATTGATACATTTCCTAGTATCACACAGATCTGATCAGAAGCTGTTTCACTGCTTCCATGGACCAACAATATCCAAAAGAATTACTGCATCATAAAATATCCTGTGTTGGAAGGAACCACAAGGATCACTGAGTTAAAATCCTGGCTTTTCAAGGAACTACCAAAATCCAAATTGTATGTCTGAGCATTGTCTGTATGCTCCTTGAACTCCAGTGTGTTTGGAATCATAACTTTTGCCCTAGTGAGCCTGTTCCAGTGGGAGACCACTATCTTAGTGAAGAAACTTTTCCTAATTTTCAATTTGAACCTCTTATGACACAGCTTCATGCTATTCCCTCAGGTCCTATTGCTGTTTTCAGAAAGTAGAAATCAGTTCCTTCCCATATGCTTTCCTTATGAGAAAGCTGTAGGTCACAGTGGGGCTTCTATTCAATCTTGTTTTCTCTGGCCTGAATAAATAAAGGGATCTCAGCCACTTTTCATTTATTATGCTGTACTGATACTTTACCATGTTTGTAGCCCTTCTTTGGATGCTCTGTGATTGTCATAGATGGTTTATTCTTTTACAGTGGCAGACATAACTATGCACAGTGCTCAAGGTAAAGCCAAACCAGATCACAGCAGAGCAGAAAAACCCTTTTCCTTGACCACATAACAGATCTATGCCTGATGAATCATGAGGTATGATTTGCCTTTTTTGCTACCAGGTCACACTACTGACACATATTCATCTTACCACCAAACAGAGCCCCCAGATCCTTTGCTGTGGAGCTGCTCTCCAGCTTCTCATCCTTCAGTCCATGCATACATCCAGAGTTCCCTCATCCCATGCACTTTTTCCAGTTTAATGTAGTCTGCAAATTTGCTTGGCATACCATCAAATCCTCTATCCAAATCATTTATGAAAGCATTTAAGAGATACGTCTTCAACGTCACTGTTGTTAGCAAAGACATACCTTATTCTTCCATTCTTTTATTGTAGATTCATAGAATCTTTAGAGTTGGAAGAGACCTTTAAAGATCTTCTAACCTAGGTCTCCTGCAATGAACAGGTAGATCAGTTTGTCAAGGGCCTGATCCTGCCTTGACTTGAAAGTTTCCAGGGACAGGGCATCAGCCATACTCTCTGTGCAACCTGTTCCTCAACACCTCCACTGTAAAAAACTTTTTCTTTATATCCAATCTAAATCTCCCCTCTTTAAGTTTGAAACCATTTCCCCTTTTCCTACCACCGCAGGCCCTGCTAAAGCTTCTGTCCTCTTCTTTCCTGTAGCTTCCCAAGTCTTTTATTTGAGAGCAGAGGAAAACTTTATGGTTTTTATAAAAATATAAAGGCCTTTTCTGTGCTTGTTTAAAACAAAACAAAAATCCTTTGAATAACAGGTAAAACCTGTTAAAAATTCAAGGAATTGCTTAGATATCTCATGCAAAAGCTGAAAGCCTCAACTGTGTGATTCTTTTTTTCCTCATGTTGCTTCTGCACGATTAAGACTTAATTTTCATTCTTCATCAGCTGTTTGATTGCCCAAAGACTTTCTCTACCTTTATTTTCATTTTCTACTAGTCAGATTCTGAAATTGTTGTTCTCTAAAATTTGGTGAAATAAACAAAATCATCAATATTACCACAAGGAAAATACATATTAACTTCCAGGGATACTTTCTGCAGAAACATTGTTATTTTCTAGAAGTATAGATATATTAGGAAGATATTATATCAGTTACATTGAAAATAAGAAAATGAATATAAAGGCATTTTTTTCCTATTTACTTTTTAATCCATTTTATTCTGTAATATATGGTTGCAAAATTCTAGCATTCTAGTATATATCATTTATGTATTTACCATTATTTTGTGGAATGTATGTCTTCAGGCATAAGAGAAAATTCTAATAAATACTGTGTTCCAGTATCATAGATATTTCCTAATTCAGGTGGCTCTTCAAAGCATTTCTATCTGGTCATAAATGTAAAAGTAGATATTTGTTTTCTGGTAGCCGTCAAAGGAATCATAGCTTACTGATGAGAAGAATCATAAAAATTGTATCAGAAAGGCCAAAGAAGAAAATTTCATACAGGACGTATGCTTATTGATTCAGTGATCATTCAAGTTTTGTTTGTCTAAAGTAGGACTCTAGAATGCTATTTCTACAGTGAGGAATGCTTTCTAGAATCAAATTCTTTTCTTTTATCATGACTATTTGATTTCTTGCTACATATTCCCTTTTGAATGGTACAATAGAGAATGAGCCTTTCTAAACCTGTTGCTCAAGGGAAGTTACTATTGTCGAGATTATCATTACAGGAAACTGGGGACCACTGTGGTGAAAAAAGTCTGAGCTACTAAATTTCAGGTTGTTAAACAAGAATTCATTTGTTTTATTTGATTAGTAGTTAATCTGTCTTTTGCACATATAATCAAGTATTAAAAAATACAACAGTAAAGCACTCGGCATGTGATAACATGAGTGATTCTTAGTTTTCAAAACTGAGAGTACCTGATTCAAGGGAGCCAGGCTGAAAGAAGCTGAAACTCAAAAGGGTTACCTTCTCTGTTCCCCAGATTCTTGTATGTATCACTGGTATTTATATACACTTTTCTGTAGGTCAAGATCAGTTTAATTTGAAAAATTACTCTATTATCCTTGAACAAAACAATTTTTGCTTTGTACCAGCTTATTCCATGTGGGTGTTTGCAGCTGAGTGCTGCTCATCTCATTTCATGTGGTATGTGCACTCTGAGTACTGTTATCAGAGTTCTGTTATTCCTAGCAATGTTACAAAATACATCTGGGTACAAGTCAGACAGAGTAATATCACAAATAGTCTTGAACCACTGCTAATGGTGTTGTTAGAGGCATTGTGTTAGTCCTCCCACACTTCAGGACTGAACCTTGTTGAACATGCTTTTTCTGGACTTGTTTTGAGGCTTGTCTGGAGATCTATTTTCATTTGTTTACATGTAAATCTATAAAGTGATGTAGAAGGAGAGCATCTGCTCCTTTAAGAGTGTTTGTTCAAAGGCCTTTCACAGTGCAAGTGATAAGAAGTAATGGGTGATGGAAACCAAATCAAATCAGTTACACACAGTTGGTAAGGGCATGTGAAAATATATAAATGCTTATTCCTGCAGGGTTATCTGCCTGAGGAGACCACTCAGGTGCCAGGATTCAGTCAAGGAGTCAGAGAGAAGGGTTTTTTTTTTTTTTTTTTATTGTGAACTGGGTCTCTTATACATTTGTGCTTGCAGTTGCAGACAGTAGTTTTCCACTAACAGTTCATTGGTTAACTACCCTGCTGAACAACAGCAAGTGTTTTGTGAATTCTTATAAATACACAACAAAGTAATGCCCAACTGCAAGGCACCCAGTGATCCTTCACCACATCCTTTGTTTCTTCCTTTCTCCATCTTCTCCCCCAGGGTTTCATCATCAGGAGTCCAATGTTTTTGCCAGCATCAGAATTTGCTGAGCCTCAAGGCAACGCTACATTTTTATAACTCCCTTTTAAATACTGGAAGGCTGCAATGAGGTCTCCTTGCAGCCTTCTCTTCTCCAGGCTGAGAAAGCTGTAGTGGAGGTGCTACACACCTCTGATTGTCTTTGTGGCCCTCCTCTGGACCCCCTCCAACAGCTCCATTTCAGATCACAGAGCTGGGAGAGTCCACATGAAGTCTGAAGATAATAACACTGAATTGTTATTGTGTTTGGTCATAGTGGGATTTTTTTTTCCTTTATATACTTTAATTGAATTTCTGGTAGGAATGGTTATTTGACTACATTCTGCCCACATAAAACTAAAGTCATCATTGGTTAGATTTACATTAGACAGTACTATAGAACAAGTACTTAAAAGAAATCTGAATGCACAATATAGTCTCTTTGGAGGATTTACTTCATATTAGCTCTAATGTAGTCCCATTGAATTAATGCTGAAAAACACATTAAGTGAGATCTTATGGTTTAGCTTCCATATTTATTTATCCCGTGAATTCTGTTTCCACTTTATGCTTTAAGCTAAAGTAATGAAAGTGAGAATAATCTTTAAGTGAAAAGATTCACTTAAAAATGTACCTGAGGCAAACTAAAATGCTGGTTCAAGGTATACTTTATGTGAGCATGGCACCAGGAGCAATGAAAAGTGTAGATCACTGTCAACTCTTTCTTGTGAGAAGAATAAGAAGAAAATATATACAATTCTGAGATACCTGCCTTGAATTATATTTCACCAGAATATCTTGATTAAAATTCATTGTAGTTCTTCACCTTTAAAATCCCCTGAGAAAGTCTTACACTAAAAAGATTTCAGAAGATACATAGTTTACTATGAAGATTCACAGGACTTCCCACTTGCGTGATGTAACCTCCTGACAACTGTTGTCAAGAAAAAGGCAATGGGGATCACATATTTATTCTGCCTGCTTTTCTTTCCAGTTTTCCACTAACCCACTTCAGATTTTCAGTTGTGTATATATTTGGTGTAAGATTATAAAATCCCAGGTACTGTTAGAAGATCTCTCGATTAATCAAAGACATATGTAAGTCAGGTAGACTTGAAATTTAAAATATTCAGCTTGGATCAGGAAAAGGACATATGTACTTCCAGTTTCTCCTCAAATACAAGGGGACTCAAAATTACTTTCTGAGTAAAATTACTTGTTTATGTTAACTAGACATATATTTTTTTTTCCAGGAATTACAGTTGTTCTCAGACTGTATGACTGTATTTATCTAGGTTCACAAGAAACTTACCAGATGAGTTTAAAATTTAAAATAGTTGCCCAATGACCCTCAATATTCAGAAAGTAAAAAGGTATTTCTAGATATTTTTTTTCTTTTTACTTTGTTTAGGATAAACTGGCCTCTGAGATTTTTTTTATTTTCTTAGAAAAGAGAGTAGTTGCAAAACAATAAATATCTGCATTCATATTCACTGAACTTCACATCAAAATTTTAAAGTCTTGTTGAAAAATAAAAAGATACAGCCAGGTTGTTTGGCAGTTTTTCTATGTTGTTTGTTTTTGTTTATGCTTATTTTGCAATAGCTCTATCATCTGCTTGTATTTTTATGTGTATGTTCCTCAGCAAGTGAGGTAGATTTTAGAAATAAAATTCATTTTATGTACTTTAATTACAAAGGTAAATTGCTAGCTTTTCAGATAAATTGGTAACCAAATAAACAGATAAATATGTAGAGGAGAGAAAAGAAGTAGTATTACTTTGTTTTTTAGGTACTTTCATTCTCTCTATCCTAAACCTTAGAGGCAAGAGACAACAGATATGAAGAAAGACAAGAAGAAATTTTAGGTTTTAAAATCAAATTGTATCTGTAAATAAAGAAAAAATAACTAAAACTCTTCATCTATAATTTCCTTTTCTCTCCTCCAAGGCATTTTATATTTTCAGTGCATCAAATACATTTTTTTTCTAAGTTATTTCTCATTTCAAGTTTCATAATTTATACTTTTATCTCCATGTAGATCACTGTTGTCTTTATCTCAGAGATGTAGAGACTATCTCTGTAGATATCCCCTGGAGGAGAATGAAGATGCCCAGAGTCATAATCTGAACCCTCCACTTTGGGTAGGAACTCTCTTCCTCTCAGAGGACTCTCTTCTTTGAGGGAGACTTTCATCCCTCTCCTGTAATTCTTATTTTTTTTATTCCTTGTAGTCCACAGGTTCTATATAATGAATAGGTTGACAAAGGAGGCATCTTCCCCCTTCTTTTGGTGTATTCCCCATCTCAGTAAGGGTATTTTTAAAGGTATATAATGCGCAAATGAGAACAGGTGCAGTTAATCAATGGAGATTTTAGGGGTAGATGAAATGATAACAATTTGAAATCCAGGGTTTTATATGATGATAAACCAGCATCTGATATTTACGACAATTTACTGTTGTTTGAATTGTTTGTCAATACAATATGTATTGATTCTTTGCCTAATAAAAATAGAATGAAAAAATGAGTACAGCAACAACACTAGAATCAAAAGAGAAGATTTAAAAACAGGGAACTAAATGGTTTGGGGTATGCAGTCCAAAGAAGAAATTGCAGCAAATTAGTTCTTGTCACTTGCTCTTACTTTCTTTTCAAAGAGACAAATTTGTTTTCAAAATAAAACTTCAGTAAAGGTTTTTAATATTTTCTTCAGTTAAGGCTACTTTAGTAACCACTTCTTATTAGAGGATCATCTATCAGTCAGCTATGAATTACTTATTCCCTACTTACTATTCTGGTTGAAGGAATGACTTCTTTCTGAGAATACTTATGATGTATACATACCAAGAGTTCTCCACCAAGTTTACTTTTGAGGTTCCAAATAAGATATTTAAAACAAACAGGAAAAAAAGAAAAAAGAAAAAAAAACCCACCACTACTATATTTTAATTCATATAGATAATTTATACATGTAGATATGAGCAATGCATTATTACAAGATGACATGGGAAGTTTGCATCTGCTACTTTTTTTAAAGATGTAATAGTTTCTGTAGGCTTTTTTTGCTTTGTTTCATTATGTGACACAGAGCATACAAATTATCTAGAAACCCTAAAAATTAAAATGTTTAGGTCTTGAACTTAAAACCATTCTTCATGTGTCAGTTCTTGCTACACAGGTATGAAAGCTATTAAAAATTTTCTTCCCTATGGTTGATTGTCCTGACTGACAACAGTGGAAGACATTTTCTCCTGAAGTTTCTTACTGGTATCCTTCATCTTCTGCAGATATTTTGGATGCTGCAGTGAATTTCAAATGATATTAGATGCTTATATTTAGGGTAATAACCACAGTTTTTTTTCTTTACTATTATGGGAGATTAGAAACACAATCCACATGGGCCCATTTAGGTATCTATTATATGGTATCTAAATTTGGAAATGAATCTCAGTCCAACTTTAGTAATATGTGAAAAGTCACTAGCTAGGGAAAAAGAAAAAAAGCTTCAAATTGGATTTAAAGAGAATTTGACATATGCAAAACTTCGTTTGTTTTTTGTGGTTTCCTTTTTTTTTCTTTGTAGCTGTTAAAGATTTGCATGCAGGAGAGTACAATAGAAATAAAAGGAGATATATTATTTTCTCCATAGTCAGCTTAAGTTTCACTGATGAAGTCCCAATATCTATATTTTCTGCCATTTTTTAATTTTTTTGCAGTGCAAATGATTTGAGAGTGACAATAACATTATGGACTGAGCCTAAATAAAAGAGAGCAAAGAAAACATAACAGTTCCTAGTACAGGACACTGTCACTTACGGTATTGGCTAATGTAAATATATTTCCATCTTTATCATCAGAAATTCCAATATTCATCCTAAATGTGAGCATAGTAGGCTTCTGGTGGAGAGGTTGACACAACACAAGACAGTACATGAAAGATTTCATAAGCGAGTCAACTACTGCTCGTACAAAGAATGACATCACAGTTTTCAAAACTGTTTGAACTTCCCTGAAGTTTCTGGAAGTCTTAGTTCTGAGAGACAAATGAGTGCTAATATTTTATCCTTTTAAAAACATATATTTGTATATTTTCCAGCTGTAAGTTTTATGTGAAGACATATCCACATAAAAGTAAAAAATTTACATTGAACTGATTAATTCATTTTTAACAAGAAAGTTTCACGGCTGTTCAATTCCTGTGAAGCATGCTTTAGCTGATAGCCTCAGTCTATTGGAAACAGCATGAAAGAACTTCAAACAAAGAAGGCTGAATAATTTGATACTACAAAATCATGAAAGATGTAAAAGCTCCAAAATACCTACAGAGAGTGATCACAAAAATGTTCTGAAAACTTAGTTCAAAAATGATGTTTTAAAAATGTAAAATTGTTCCATTTCAAAAAGAAATATCAGAAGTATTGTATATGCAGTTCAGAAGAGCATAATCAAAAATTTAAAATGTGAATAGAAAAAGTCGTAATAAAATAATTAAGTGATGGAAGCTGCTTTGGGATCTAACAGCAATATGTCAGTAGTTTCAGCTATTCATGGATGATGTTTCATCAACACTTTTTCTCATATATGGGTTGATTTTCCTGGATTCTGAAGTAAAAAAAATCCCAAGACCTAGCTACTATATGATGTGGAAGGCATATACTACCACCCTGGCAATTCTCACCTTCAGAACATTTAGTTCAGAGAACTGGCTTTAAAGAACTTCTAACAGTTCAGTTCAACTTCTCAGTTTTCAGAGTGTAAATTAAATTGCTCATGAAAATCAATCAGCTGTGTACACAGCTGTATGATGTACCCAAAGCCTGATATGATTTTTCAAAGAAATCAGACATAAAAATAATCTTCAGTCAAATCTGTACAAAATATCAAAATTACTGTGATGTAAAGATTCCCAGTCATCAAGATCAGTAAATTACTTAAGGCAGTCCAAGATATAGCTGTTTTACCTAATCCCTTCTATTTTATCTCATTCCATCTGGCACATTATTTATGAAAAAAAAAAATTACCCTTCATGAAACACTGAGACTTTTAAATGCAAAAATGTTTTGTACCGTATTTTAAGAAGAAACAAAATGTTGAAAATAATTTTTCATTATGACAGCATATATTATTTGCAAGAATAATTTTAATTAATTTTACATATTTTTTATCACATCTCAATAAACTCGATATTTAGGCCGAGTATTTTATCTGTCATTTGAAGTATTCTAGAAGGCATGTCTCATGCTTTACACCATGAATGCTTAAGGATGTATTGCAGAAAGGTGATCTGAATCAAGTGTACTTACATTTAATTATGCTTGAAAACCTCAGCCTTAAGGGGGCTCAAGGGGGGGGGAAGAAAACAAGCAAAAACTCATCTAACATGGAGATCTGCAGTATGGATGTCTTCTCCCACATGGTCTTCTCCAGGGGATTCACAAGTCTTGTCCTCCCCCACTGGTTTACTGACATGGGTAATAGGCTGCTTCTCACACTGTTTTTTCTTTGCTCTTCTCTCTGTCAACAGCTGTGCATTATATTTTCTGTTTTCTTTGATACATTTCCCCTCAAGGTGCTGCCATCTTAACTGCTGGACCCAGCAGTTCCCCGCAGTGTGGCTGTAGGAGTCAGCTGTATGTTTTAAGAAGAAACAAAGAACACTGCAGATTTTCAGCTCTGATATTGTTGTTTAGCCATAATAATAAATAAACACATTTCTTCTTTGGTTTTATTTTAAGTGTCTCAGAGAAGATGTTTGCCTTTACTGTACAGTTTAAGAAGCTTTAAAGGAACTTTATTACAGTTTCTGCGCAGCATAGCTGGACCTAATGCTGACATGCTAGAAAAGAAGGAAAGGGCAATAGAAAAACAGGGAAAATAGTAACAAATCCTTAATTACTATCTTAAGCAATAAAAATTGTCTAATAATAGGGTGTCTTAAAACAGAGAAGAAAACTATTTTCAGTGTGTCAAGAATGATGTTTTTCTGTCATCTTTCTTTGCTGAAAGATACTAGTAATGGATAATGTTTGGATAATTAGTGTTTATACTAAAATGGCATGTTATTCCAAAGATCTTTGGATTTATTCATGTTTAATTTAAAAGTCAAGTGGTCTAGAAGGTGTGTAATGTGTATTGACTGGGTAAAGTAAAAACTAATTATTCAATTTGAATATTTCCTCTGGCTTTTAAATTAGATCTTTCTCATTTGTTAACAAGATCAGTTACTTGGAAAAGCTTTTCTGCAATGGTCCCTCATATGCCTTGTTTCCCTCTCTTCTTCAGACCTGGGTCTTTTTTATGCTCTGAGTGCACCTTCCAGAGCTGGTGTTTCTTTACAAGTCACATCCTTTTCTTTTGAGAAATACAGAGTCAGCAGTTTACTAAGGGCAGCCATTTTGAGCTTTTATACTTAAAGTTTTTGAATTTTTCACCTACAGTGTGCTTCAGTCTCTGTCTGCAGGGGAGTATGGTGAGAAGGACACAGTATTTCCAAAATGAAACAGCTTTCTCACTCTCTGTCTTATCTCTCCTCTTTTATATTCTTTTTGAGATTTAGGTTCTCTTCCGCTGTTTAGAAACTAAAATAACTTATTTTTACCATGCATATATCTACATCTACTATATAAATATATACAATTTTGTGTATGTCATCTTGCCAATAAATGTAATAACACTATTTTTTGTTGTTTTAAAAGGCATTTCTCTCTTTTTTTTGTATTTTGAATTGGAAGCATAAATGCATACATACAGTGCTCTTCTCTGAAAGTTAAACATATAGATAAGGTTTTTGTTTGAATAGTCTAGAAAACCACTAGGTAATATACATTGAGAAATGTTGTATGGATGAATTAAAGCATTGAGGAAACTGTGAAAGAGCATAGAAACTATGTGTTCAGCACAATACAGAAGAAAAAGAAAATGCGAAGTTACATGATTATCTTTCAGCCTACCAATTTATAACATTTTCACAGGAAAAACTGCTAATAAAGAAGAAAGGATTGTTAATCCACTGAACTTTTATCTAAGTACTGCTATGCAAAATTTATGTCCAAATTCGGTATATACATGAGTACTATTAACAAGAGGAATTAATTAATATTCTGTGATGAACCCAGAAAAGTCGCTTATTTGTTTTCTCATTGTGAGGCCAGTCTTTCAAAACGAATGATTATATTACTTCTCACTGCTGAAGCTGAGATTGGCACTGGTGTTTCTTTGAACATCTACTTTTTAATATATTTTTTAAGCACACAGCACCATCCTCAGAAAAAGAAAACAAATAAAATACAAATTGTAAGATTAGATTAAGGATTCTAAATGCAAATCCTCAGCTTAGTAAATTGTTCCTACAATTTGCTGAAGTTTCTCTTTTGAAATACAAAACCTCTATTGCATGTTACTTACGCTTAGCCTTTTTTTTTCCCCCCTAAACAAAATCAATGTAATCTTTCAGAGTAAGGCAAAAACCTTAGCTTTGACTGTCTCTCATTATTACTAATGACAACGCAAACTAGAGTGACATTACTGGCTGTTCTAAACATTTGAAGTCTTAAAAAAAAAAATTTTAAAATTTTCTTTGTGTTGTTATTGTGTGTCCTGTCCCCATACCTTTTCAGATATCTTTATACTCAGGAGATTTGGATATGTATTTCAGAAAAGAACTCTTGTAAAGCCCGCTTTTCACCATATGTTGCTTGATATTCTTTTCCTTCAACTATTTTTTATTTGTTTGATTTATTTGCTCTAAACCTTTCCTACTGAATGACAAAAGAGAACATTAATGAAATTGAGGTATGTTATTACAAAGTATTTAATATATTGAATGTAATTCTTCTCCAAACGAAAACAGATTATAGTTGTCTACTGGGGAGTTTTTGATCATGACCTAATAACTGTCATTACTCTCAGAGGAAATAGAGTCATTAGAGCCTGTAAAGTGATTCAGCTCAGTACTATTTGACAATGAGCCACAACCTGAGCACATTGACCTAGTTCCAGTAGCAATGCTTTTAGCTAATTTATATGGAAATGGTAATACATCTTCTCTTAGACCAGAAGACTGTAGTTATTGTGGCATATCTACCAAGAAAAAAAAAAGAGAGAAAAAAGTTAGGGGGGCAGAGAAAGGAGGGAAGGGAGCGAACACAGGTATGTTGCATACTTCTTGCAATTTTTGAATCACTTGCAAAATCTTTCACATATTCTGTATGGTGTATAGATGTTACTGAAGACGAAAATGAAACAGTGATTTTTACTTTTAAAGAACAGATCAGTTCTGTCCTGTGAGGAAAAAAAGGGTTTCGCTGATTAAATTGGATATCTCCTTTTATTTTAGCTGTTTAATATAACTGTAAAGTCTTAGTAGAACAATTTTTACATATCACAAAATGATTAACAATGAATTTAGTAATTCATTCTCACTTTTATGATCTGAAAATCTGCTCTCTAGCTTTTCACTTTAATTTCAAGTTTTCTTTCTGATAAGGATGTGATCTTTAATACGGTCCTTTCCAACTTTGATAAAAAATGTTATTATAATATTTTACAGTATTTTGTGAGCTATGATTCTTAAATGTAACTTAATTCTATTCAGTCTTATCAGACAGAGAAAACTGGTAATGAGAAATGCAAAGGTCAGAGATAATCATGCTCAGAGTCTTAAGGCAGAAGTTTCTAAATAACCTAACAGTAAAACAACAAATATCTGTTCCATTTTATAAATTGACCAGATTAAGTAATCGTGAAAAAAATATGCTCATTTATAGTAGAAATACACTATCATACACACACACACACACACACATATATATATGTAATTCAGCTCCAAATCAGATGCACACATGGAATTGTCTACTAGCATCTGAGAAACTGCAGGGCAATATATTCAGTTACCTATATAGTGATCTCTACCTATGTATATTACAGGTGACAGATTTCTGTCCTGACTAGAGTTACACCTTCAGCTACCAATTCCTCATGTAGATACTTGCATAAAATCAACTGCACCTTTGTTAATACTTTGACTCAATCACATTTACATAATTAATTAATTTTACCTAATTTTAAATGTCTGAAGATTAGACATCTAATCTAACATGCAGATTTGGAGCTTTACTTAACCTAAACAGATGCATACAATATTACTGGCAGTGTAGCTGAAATATTTACATAGTACCATTAAATATAAAATTGTGAAAAAAATCACATTATTCTAGAGGGACAGTTGGACAGCAGTCACAATATGCTAGCAAATAATAGGTAATGCTAGATACTGAAATAGAGGAAGTGGATCAAACTGCTAGACCTCCTTCATGACAAATGTATTATGATAGCCACCTCTAGAAGGTAATGCATCTATTAATTAAATAGTTACTATTAAATCAAGTGTGTAATTAATTCCCTCTCAAATAATGTCCTGCAAATAGAGAAAGGAAGTGGTGTTTCAGAAGTGCCATTTAATGAAGAGGCAGAGAACCTAGAATACATTCCAGAAAGTTTAGTAAATTAAATCTCATTTTCAACTTCTGAAAAAGGAATGTACAAGGACTACTGAGTGGCATTTGAACTGTATACAGAAATTAAGGTGCAATCCTAGAGAGTGGATAATCACTTATACTGTCTGTTTTCCATAAAAAGAATGATGTAAGGGTCAGCCATGACTGAAAGAACACTTAGTTTCTGTAATTGATTTCAGTTATCTATATGGATGTAAAAAAAAAATAATAATAATAAAGAAGAAAATTTTTAAAAAAACCAAACAACAAAACACAACTGCTATCAATTTAAAACTTCCTATGATTCTGTATGAGCAGTTAACTACAGTTTGAAGGATTGTTGAATTCTTCTGAACACTTGCAGTTTTTTCTTAGTGATGATAATTAGAATGCTGGAATATTTAAAAACATATTTTAAAAATTTCTATTATGAATGGATTTCAACAAAATACTATAGAAGTTAGCCTCACATTTATTACACTTGCTGTAAACATTCTACGGATGACTGATACCATTGATCTCAAAAAGTAATTTAAACTATGTCACTCCAGGATGAATCTCCTTTCCAGATCAATTTAATTTCTGTGCTGTATTTATTTTCACAATGAATAATCTTAACCAAAAAATAAACTTAGTGAACAAAATAATTTCCTTAAGGATGTTTGGTATCATTTTTGGAGTTATTGTTTTCAGAGAAGTTTTTAAATACATATAAATAAGGTGTAAAGATTTTCAGCATTTCAATTATCTAAACTGAATAATCATTTGAAAGAGATTCCTTTCACTTCATGAGTGCCCTCTACAATGTTGATTTCTAATCTGAACTACTAATCATGGGACTTTTCTATATTTTCTCACTCCTTGGTCGTATTCATGATAGTTAAAGCATTCTCAGCTGGATCTGACCTTCACCTTGGGATATGACACACTGTAAAACCAGGCACCATAAACAAACAAACAAAAACCACCAGAAAACATAGAAGATTTTACTCTTGCTCAGACATCCTATCTCCACTCTCTCAAAGTAAGGATCTTATGAGGAATTCTGTGTTTTTTGCTGGACATAATAGGAAGAGAGATTATCAACATGAAAGAAATAAACATGGGAAAACAGATTTGGCGGAATAAAGTACATAATTGTATTTTAATATTTTTTATCAATTCAAATCCAGTGTGGTGAAAATATTCCTTTAATGTTTTTATCCTTAGGAAGATCACAATCACAGAATATCCAGTGAAAGAAATTGTGTTCCATTATAAAATTGTATCTTCTTCCTGTGAAATTAGCCACACCTCAGTATTTATGAACTCTCAAAGCATCTAGATGTTTATCTACTTTACAATGCTAATAATCTTTTTGTAAAATCTTGTTCGTGTATTCTACTACCTGATATCTAACAAATCTCTGTTGCCAGAAGAAAAAATATTGGTACAAATTCAAAGACATAACAGTACAAGATTTTGTGATGATGATTTACTGTTACACTCCGATGATAAGATAAACAATTAATTTCTGCTTCAGGTCTCATGAGTTGTGTAAATTGATACTTTTTTAAACAATCATATTTTTCTTATTATTTGTCTTCTGTATAGTAACAGAGAAGCTCATCATTACCTTTGGTAATTTGTTAATTACTCTAACTGCTTTGGAGAAATAACTTTTTATTTATGCTTCCCATTTTTAGGAAAAGCAGTTTTAGCTGATAATAATAGCAGACTGTTTTTCTTTTCTTAAATACAGTTTAAATCATATAATGCCCCAAAGTGGAAGGATCCACAAGGATCATTATATATAATGTCTAGTTCCACGCAAGACCACCCAAAATTCAAATAATATTTCTGATAGTGTTGCTTCTGGAACTCTGTCTAGCTTGCTCTGTGACCAGTTCATTGGAGAACCTGTACTTTTTCTTAGTTTCTGTCCATAAACTTTGTGCTATAATTATCTTTTATTATGTGGTTTATCAGGCAATCTATATCAAGTCCCTCGACCTTTTGGCAATACTAATGCAACCAACAGCATGAGTAACATTTTTATGGCAAGGGCACATTATTTGTTCATGTTCCACTTGAGTCCACAAGGATCCCCAGATCCTTTTCTACCAGGCTGTTTTCTCACTTTGTGGATGCCAGCACATACTGGTGTCTGGGTTCATTCCTCCATGGGTGCAAGATTTTGCCTTTCTCCTTGTTGAAATCCAAAGGATTCCTGTAAATTAATTTCACTAGCCAGTAGAGGACCCCCTGGATGACAGTATGACCCTTTGGAGTATCAGTTACTCCTTCTGATTTTGAGTTGTCAGAAAACTTGATGAGGATATGTTCTACCACATTGTCTAGGTCACTAATGAAGAGGTTAATCAGAACTGGACTGAGTATGAACCCTTGGGGTATTCTACTAGTTATTGGCTTCCAAAAAAATTATAGTAAGTCCAGAAAGTTCTAATATTTTAAGTGTAAATCAATAGTATTTCTTTATTTAGCCTTCATTTTAATCTCAGAAGAAAAGCAAAGAAAAATCAATACAACGGTGTAATATCATTGCATTAAATGTGGTTAAAGAACCCCACTTTCTATAAGTAGTAGTACAAACGGGAAAAATACGATCAATGTAATTACCAGCTGTGATTGGCATTCTCATTTGAATAAGTGAGAATATATTTGGTAAGAAACAATTCAACTATAAGAATAGATCAGTACTCAAATATATCATTTTAAATCTCATACAAATCAACCTATCTTCTGACTGCAAGAGTTTTGTACTCAAACTCACTTCTGTGTTAGAAATATGTAATATTGGTAATAATATAACTTCAGCCATTCTGGATTTAATCATTTAATCCATTTCTATAGGCTCAAGCTATAGGTAATATAGAAAAATTAACATCCTCAAAGAGTATTCACTTTTCTATGTTACTCACTTTATTGCTTTCATTTCCTGGAGTCCTCTAACCTTTGCATCATCCCAGATAATTGTTTACTGTAATCCTTTTAAGATCAAGATTTTTTAATTCTTAACAATCTTTACTCTCTAACTTTTTATAATAATGGAGCATTAAATAGGCTTCATTTCTTTGCTTCGAACTTACTAGTATGTAGATGTACAGGCTATATACATTTTGCAAACAAGAAATTGCAACTATAATTGAAGAAAATTTACTGATTGATTTTACTCATTCAGGTATTACTTAGATTAGTTTCCTGTATCTCTAAGCCATCTTCTGAAGACTTGCACTAGAGATCACTCTGCCAATGTACAGAACTTCAACAAAAAATCATTTTGATTCATTAATTAGGAAAGAAAATAATATTAATAAAAATAAAAATAATCTTTTGTCATGAGTAGCTTTAAAAACACACAGAATTATGGCTTCCAGATATATCTGCCCAATTTACAGATAGCGAAAAATTGCAAAAATTTATAGTTGAACCTGTATACAGAAGTTCTGAAACACATTTATTTTAAATAGGCCAGCAGATGTGAACATCGATCAAAGCCTAACAGGAATTATGTAAATCCACTTATCCTTTTTTTTTTTTTTTTTCCCTGTTAGCAAAAATAAAACTTTTTAAATCTCCTTGTAATAATCTCATTTATTTTTTGGGTGTAGGTTTCCTAGAAAAGCCTATCTCTTCTCAGATAGTTCTTATTGTTAAGTTCTCACATTTAGAGACCAACCCTTTATTCACAGTCAAAGAAACATCATCCAAAATACTGAAGTAAATCAATGAATTACAGTCAGTTTCATAAAGAGTTACATCCCATCCCAAAAAGGATTGTAATTCAGCAAGACTTTCTGGCCTCCCAGTACCAACTCATAACTTCTCACTCTACACATGATTATTAATACCACAGTTAAAATCACATGAATTTCCATCACATCTTCGATTGATTATAAGCTTTCTTAGCCTTACTATATTATATTTTTGTCATGGTTTTATGATTTTTGGTATTGGTATTCCACATCATAACATCATTTAGTGCACTGAGAATTAAAGAGCTAATGCTTCTGCTCCATGTATCATCGATTGTTATGGGTACATCTGTCTCAGAAGAGAAGAAGAACTATGTTCCCCGGAGAACTTTGTGTAGATTTGTATATTTACTTTTTTCCAGTCAGAGGAAAAGATAAAAACTGTTAACGTGTCATGGGACTCTCTCTTTCCTTTGGGATCGACTCAGCAGTGGGTGCTCGCTGCTGTCCGCCTTCAGCGTTAGCGTAAGGCCTTCGGTTTATCGGACACTCTCTCTTGCTCATTTTATGTGGTTTATTAGCTTTAATTCCAATTATATTGTATTATATTGTGTTATTTTGCTTTCTGATATCTTATTTAGTAAATTAGCTTTCCTCCTCAGATCGTTGCTGCTGTTTTGTTTCTAGGCCCATCTGCCTTTTTCCCTTTTCCCTTTCCCCCTTCCCCTTTCCCGAGGCATGGGTCTGTGGGCCCTCCGCACCAATCGTCACAGAACCGGGCCAAACCAGCCCGTAAACCATTGACAAGATTTATTGTGGACATAAAATCACTTATGTTTAAACTGTTGACCAAGTCTGGGACTGCAAGCTGATCTACCTGCACCAAAGCTTCTCACCTTCATGGTTCAAATTGTTTAGAAAGCAAGAAAGGTTCACTCTCAACATTGTGCATCAAAGGGAGTGTCTCCTATTAGATTGTGTTTACTATAACCCCTATGCAGTAAATTACGAAATTTATCCATCCATCTTAAATCTTGTTAAATTGTGGCCTCATTACAATTAAGCAATGCTGAATCACTGTATTTTATCAATAGTACGTTGGTAAGTATCTTCCAGCTTCTCTTTTCCAAGTGCAGTAGTTGTTGTTTCCATCAAATCACAGATTTGATTTTTGCAACATTCTTAGCAAATTTTGATCTGTGAACACTACATGGGATAAAACCTCAAGTACATGTAGCCCTTGCAGTGACTTTTGGCAAGCACATAGGTGCAGTCCTTGTGATCTGCAGTAGATAAATGTCTATGGTTGCAAGTCAATAATTCTGTATGTGTTAGACAAATTTACAGATAATGTGGGTGACATCAGCACAGATATTGCTGTGAATCTCATTTATCATAGGCTCTACCCTTTCAGGCAGTAGGCATAACAAGGATCATAGAGATGTTCTACATATGTTTTTCTCATATAGCACAAAAACTGATGGAGCAAATAAATTGAACTGACCAATCAGCAAAAGCCCTTCAAAGAGTATTAGACTTTTTTTTCCTTTTCTTTCCAAAGAATACTTTAGTTTACTGCTTCCTTTCCTGAGGCTCCCAGCCTCAGAGGTTATAAAATTTCACAGCACAGTGAAATTAATATATATGATCAAACATGATGTCTGTGAATATGACAAGCATACTGCCAGAGGGACACAGAAGAAAAAACCTTGTTGGTTAGGTATTACCCCAACCTCAAGTGTTGTTCTCAGGGTGTCCTGAGGACTGTAAAACAACAGTAAAAAAAGAAAAAGAAAAAGAAGAAGAAAAAGCTCTAGTAGCTTGAGATATGTCTATAAATAAATTAGGATGTGAATATGTATGTACCTTACTCAACAGAGCCACAGAGATATAGACAGGAGTACATTTCAGATGATGATGAGCACTAATTGTAATATAGATTGCGAATAACAATTTTCTTCATACTGTTTTGAAGATCCCAGAGTGAAATAATATTTCTTTCTAACAATGTTTCAAATTGAAATGGCTTCAGTTGAAGAAAGATGACAATCAAGAACACCCACACGTACCACAGATGGAGGTGTGAAGCTAGCAGTTTATTTCTCAAATCACCTCTCACATTTAACTATATCCAATATAATTTTAATGAAATTTGAATTACTAAAATGCAGTGAAACTCAATGTCTGAGGGAGAAAATAACGTTCATGTGTTCATAACAAGTATTTTTATTTAAAGATTAAAATCTTTAAATATTTAAACCATGAAAAAAATTGTTTTCACTTCAACAAATTAAGGCTCTGTCCCTGTATGGGAAAATCGTAGGATAAAGATTTAGAAGTGATTCATAGCGGTATAAGAAGTTGTAGACCAACATATTTATACATATTATATATATATGTATATAATATTATATAATTTATAAAGGGTTTGTGTTATATATTAAATATGTATTTTTATATGTATATGTTTACATATAGGTATTTGTTATATGCATGTTTTCCAATAAAGGACACAAACCCTATATATATATATATAATCTCTATATACTATAGATTACACATAATAATAATAAGACATTATACACATACATATATATACTATATATAAAAGTCAACTTCCAAATATTTCAATAAAGACAACATAAGGGAACGTACCAATTTAGTCTTGGAATAACACATTGGCCTGTATCAAGGACTTCACTGGCGAACATCATCCGCTCTGCTGTAAACACAATACTACTAATCATCTACTAACAGGAGTGCTTGCTTTTTATACATAACATACATAGTATATTTCAGGAGGAAAGTCATTTGAAAATAAAACTATTTTCCTATCCCCTGTTCTAGCTAATAATGGCAGTCTACACTTAATAAATCATCTAGAATTAATTACTGCAAAAAGTTGTTAGCTTCTGTTTCCCAAATTCCCTATGATTTCTATTGAGTAGAATGTTGTTGTCAATGTAACTGTTCCTATGTTGCAGGGATAGAATCATTATTTCATGTAACACATTTTTTTATTTTTATCTTTTTAACAAAGTTATTGACCCAATAAACAGGAGAGGAGAATGGACACTATACGTTAAATAACTAAAATAACATGTAAGTTGAATTTTTAATAAATTAACAAAGCATGAAGCTAAAATTTAGAAAAATTTAGAAACCATAATTATTTATTGATTTCTGTGTCTCAAATCTTTGATATAGTGCATGAAAATTACCATTCCTGCTTCTCACTGTTAGATAATCTAAATAGATTATCTTAAAATATTTTATAGAAGCATTAAGCTTAATTGGTGTTTTATGGCAAAATTTACTGTCAATTTAACTGGCTTCACAAATCCTCTAAACTAGTGCTGAAATATTTTAGAGAATCAGTTATTTTCAAGGAGGCAATTAGTAGGCTGTCTCTTTATATATTTGGCAACAGTTAAACAAATGCATTTCAATTTTAATGAATACTATTGAAAGATAGAAGAGCATTATCAGCTCAGCATAGATATACATAAATTTCCTTAAATTTTCCTGTCAAAAAGTCTTTAATATTCTTCATCCAATCTCTCTTGGACTGAATAATGAAGATATACCAGTGTACTTAAAAAAATTACATGGCCCTGAAATGTCCCATGGAGTGGTGCTTGTCTGCTTAAGAGTGAATTCTACTTCCTATTTCGCACAGTTTGGAGAGAGAGGGCAGCTTTGAAAAGTTCTGAAAGAAAAGATTAGAGCTCAAAAGAAGGAGACCTACTAACAATTAGGAAACAGAGGTCATGGCCTTGGAATTAACATAGATTAGCGACTCTGGGAATCCAGATGATTCATATTTGGTATCTAGTAGGTCAGTAGGTCTAGTAGGTCAGTCCTGCTTCAACCTCTGGAGAAACCTTTCCATCATAGCAAGTAAGAATGAAATAGAAGGAAACTAATCTTAGAATATGACATTGGTAAATATAATTTTCCTTAATCTTAGACATCTACCCAGACAGGTACCTTTTTTTTTTTCAAATGCATCAAATCCCTGTATCAGATTGTATGGCAACACTTATACATGGCGAATGCAAAACTAATTATTGGCAGTTCTACACCTCTTTGAGACAGGATGCCCATAGGAGGGAAGTTGATGATAAAATATTAATAAAAAATAATAATAAAAAATGAGAGACCAAAATACACATTCAAACAGCATCTGCTAATAAGACAAAAACTAGCAGGAAGTTTCACAGAGTGAAATAATTAATAATTAATACTTATGCAAAATGAAAAAAAAAGGTGAAAACAAGCTTTAAATGGATACACACAGTAATTACTTAAAAACACATGCTAATGAGAGTAGCATTTAAGAGAAACCATTGAACTATAAGTAGAAATAAAACATAAATCCAAATGAGATTTGGACTTGAAAGTATTAAAAATAGGAGAATAGACAGGACATGCTTATAGGCAAAACGTTTTCACTGACATCAGCCCTTGAGCATGAAATTATTTAAATGAAATGCCTATTAGAAGAATCAGATAGTATAAACATATTCAAAACTTGTTTAAATAGATATTATGTAGCATGTCTTTTGAATTCCTTTAGAGACATGCCTGTGGAAAGGAAAAAAGATACAGTTTCATCCCATAAGTTGATTATTTTAAGAATAGATGGTAAAATTGAACTGCAAAATATAAAATAAAGTTGAATGGGTTGCGAAAAATTAACAAACTTTAACAGAATATGATAACTGTAAGAAATAATCACTGTAAAAAATATTTTTTAACTAAAAAATTAAAAAATAAAAATAAAAACCTATGGCCAAGAAGAACTACTTTGCATGAAATTCAAATGTAGTAAAGGAATGAGCTCTCCAGAGAGAACAGTTGAGACATTTTCTTCTGAGAATAAACTAAATAATACATTAGACTTCTTAAGGTAATACAGTGCTATGCAAAGCTAGATAACAGAATAAAGACACATTTAGATTTGTAAACATAATTGTTTGTAACTGAAATTAAAAAGATATAAACACTATGCAATACTGGTGCAATGTCAAGAAAAGAATATTCTTAACAGGCAACTTCTTATTATATTATAAAATGAATATTAGGCAGGAAAGAAGAAGGAATGTCATAATGGAAAGACTAATTTGTAATATACATCATTACCTATATATTTATATATTCATATATGTATACATATATATATGAAAAAATGTCTGGATGTATACATACCAGAAGTTATATATGTAAAAAAAAAAAGCCTTTGCAGAAATAAAAAAAAAAATCCAGTGAGGTATAGACTAATGGATACAAAAGTTAATTTGAATTTCTTGGATTTTTGTACTTTGTTACTGAAAAACAACACAAAACAACTAAATAAAAAAAGAACAACAACAACAACAAACAAAACAACAACAACCATTCGCTTCCAAACTAATTGCTATATTAGATGGACTACATTTTGCCCATATCTTCTATTTGTTTTTATCAACAATACATCATACACAGACAATTCAGATGATCCAAAATGTCAATTAGTTGATTGGTTGCAGATACTCAACTTTAGATTTACGAGATTTACAATGGAAAGCAAGGATCATAAATCAGAGTTTTACAGTCTGTTTTACTTTGAACAGAAGTTTGAAGAGAATTTTTCCAAAGCTAAATGGTGCATTGATTTCACTCTCTTTGCATATTACATACAATCCCTTGAATGTTTTCGTGAAAAAAAAAAAAAAAGAAAATAGTTACAATTTCTGCTTACGCATCAGAAAGTATAAATTAGAAATATATGTTTGCTTAGAATATAAATTGTTCTGGAGATTTCATGAACATGGGTCAGTATGACTGTAGTCTAAGAATTTTTATTGATTGTGCAATTTCACTTAAAGAGAAATAATGGAGCAATAACGAATATGAAATGGAAGAGTAAAAAATAGAGCAAATTTTCCAATAAATTTTATATTTACTGAACTGAGTATGTAATTCAGTCCTTTATATTTCTTTGGATAATTTTTATGTGCCTCACTAGAAGACATGAAAAAGGAATTTCAGGTATCCACATATAAGAAACAACCTTGAAAAAACAACATATGCGCCTATTACTCAGCCTCAGAGTCTTAATATCCTACAGAAATTTCTTATATTTATTTTTGTGTCTCAGGTATTTTAACAAACCAAAGAGCAAAGAATTCCTCAAAATACTCATCTCAAATATATTCAGAAATCTGACATTTTTCAAGGCACTTTGCATGTTTAATGTAGCAGACATTCTTGCTAAACAGAACTTTGAACAAAATACTGTTGTATGTAACAGTAACTTCTTTCTATATTCTTGTTCATGAGTCAGAGTACTCATCTGCACATAGAAAGAGGTTTGATTCCTACTTCGATTTGTGAGGAATCATTAGATTCCAGTATCTTTTCAGATCCAGTTGTCCTTTTACACAGTGCACTGTGGAAATCTCAGCCAGTGCACAGCTTTTCTCATGCTCTCTGCAAGAAGTTTAGTTACACAATCTGTAATTTCATCTTTCACTTAGAGATACATAAAATACATTACCTTAGCAGTTAAGTCTAAATGACTTATTCAGGTTCCCATTATATGTAGTGAGAGAAAGGTTACATGAAGAGAGTAAAGGATCTACTTATCTAATACTTTAGGAAGGACAAATTGTCACATAGCAACGACTGTTTCCTTCCATAAAGTATGAAAGGAATCTTGTTGACTATTAAGATGACAAATCCATCTAAAGTACTGAGATAAATTCTAGCTGTTTTGTTTAAAATTATGTATTGGCAATAAGCATTTTGTAAATCTATCATTAACTGGCATGTGAAATAAACAACTGATTTTTTTAAAAAATAAGAATATGAATTATTGAATGATTACCCAAATCTTGCAAGTTTTTCAAGATTACTTTCTAGAAATGCTCTAGTTATAATCTGGTTTTTGTTATTGTTCACACACAATGTAAAAGCAGCCAGGGTTGACCCTGGCTGGATGCCAGACTCTCACGCAGATGTTCTGTTGCACTTCTCAAGGGGACAGGGGAAGAAAACAAGATAGAAAAGCTCACTGGTCAAGATAAACACAGGGATGCTACTCATCATCTATTGTCACAGGCAAAACAGACTTGAGTAATGAACTAAATTAATTTAATTTAGTTTATTATAATAGTTTAGATGGCAAGCAACAAAGACAAACTAAAACACTTTCCTTCTAGCTCATTTTTTTCCAGGCTCAACATTATTCCCTCATTCACAGGTCTTTTACCTTTACCTCCCTTGTTCTGAGCAACACAGAATGAATGCAATGGCTCATTCCAATCCATTGTTCCTTCCTCCTTCCTGTCCCACTGTTCCATTGTGGGTAGTTCTCACAGGCTTCAGTCCTTCAGGATAAATGGGTTTCAGCGTGGGTCCTCCAGAGGCCACATTTCCTGACAGAAGAATTTGTTCCTTTATGTGTTTCTTTATGGGCCACAGTTATGAAAAGAAAAGCCTGCTCAATTGTTTCCCTCTCCCTAGGCTTCAAGGAAATCTCTTCTCTGATGCATCTCCTCACCTTCTTCACTGACCTTGGTGTTTCCAGGGATAATTCTCTCTCTCTTTTTTTTTTTTTTTCTTATTCTTTCTGACTGTGCAGTGTTTTGCCTGTTCTCAAATACATCTCAGAAGCAACACCAAAGTTTCTGATAGGCTCCACTGCGTACTGTATTAAAACTTCTGCAGAACTTGCTGTGTTCTTCACAAGACGAATCCTAGCCTCCTCTCACAGGGCCTTTGTCTGCAACCCACCTACTCTGCTATCAAAACTTTGCACCTTTACAGTTGCAAATACCATGTACATTTGTCATTCTGATCAGATGAACTATTCTCTCAGATGGCTATAATTTGCAACGTGTAGATAGTAAATAAGAACATCACAGATATGCAAGTGTTTGAAGGCTTACTGTTGTAGACAGCATTTCTGGTAAAGGACAGAATTAAGTTTCCAGTCAGTACTTTTCCTTTCTTTTTAATTTGTTTAATAGAAGTGACAGAAGAAAGCAGGGTAAGATTCCATTATGGGAGAAAAAAGCCTTCCAATACTGAGAACAATTTTCAAGTCATTTCCTCTATACAATGAAAATGCTTTTGCTTTTTTTAGAAACTGTATAAAGTGGATGATGACCTTTTGAGGCTATTCATTTCTCTAAGTGGTACCTTACTCTCACATCCTCTTTAATAGCTGCTAATAAAAGAAGCATGCAAAAGGCAATCATATAGAAAAGTAACAGATTGAGCGAACGTTCTTTGCAAGCAGCAAGCCTGGGAAGACCTGATGGCCTGAGCAGGAAATAACAAAAAACAACAAGCAAAACATAGTTATTGAAAACAGAAATAATGCATATCTCTATTAAATAAACAAGAAGTAATATTAAAGTAATTGATAGGCTCTAGGATGTTTGGAGTTTATGTAATATGTCAAAGGGTAAGAATGTGAAAGGAATGCTTCCATGATTTTCCCTCTCGAAAATCCAGTCTTATTTTCTCCGTTTTTCATCACAGGTAGGAAATGTTTTCCTAGTTAATATTACAGATGTGTAGCATATTTCACACTTCCAATCTTTACATTTGTTTTATTTTTCTGCATAGTTAGGGTTTTCAAAGGAAATCATAAATAAACAATGAATCTATTTATATAACCATTTCTCAGACCTTAGCACAAATCTACCTGGACTACCTTACCTTTGCCACAAGATAACCACATAGTCATTAGAAAAGCATAGCTAATAACAGCTAATAACAAGAAGCTATGACAATGGCTATGCAATAAATGAAAAAGCTAAGAGAAGCTTCTTACCGTGCTTGCATTCCTGACATCTTTAACATGATAACATGTTGTATAGCTCCTTTGCTATGCCTTTCTCAGATCTCTGCCTGCTGTAAGCAGAAAAACAAAAACAAAAAGCAAAACAACATGGAAAACAAACAACACAGATTATTGGTGCTATTACTTCGATATATTAAACAATAGAGATTTTTGTCTATAATTTTGGATGAAGAGAGAGACTTCATAACAAATACAGCACTCATTTTTATTACACCATGCAACATTCTTATTCCTGCTCCTTCCAGCTTTTAAAATAGTGATATCTAGACAGAAATTCTGATCAAAACACGGCTTTATTTTGCCTTGTAACATAATACTGACCAGCCTAAAAATTTTAGTGTGTATATTGTTCAAATTAATTGTGAGGGGAAGTCAAGCATGTTGAGACCTCCAAGATGGAACAGACTATAATGAATAGGTTCCATCAGCTGGCATAAATGACCAATAATCTGTTCTATGTCCCAAATAGATATTTCATTGGTATTCTTCTCCATATTGCCTAGCTAGAAAAAGAACAGATTAAGTTAAATATATTATTGTCCCAGAGTATATCTGATTTTACTTTCACAGGTGGTAGTACTTTTATAATGAATGAAATGAAATAGCCGGATTTTTCCAGGGTGTATTTTTACTCTCCCTTTAATTAGGTTTAATCTAGGAGAACACAACTGCCTTTACACATCTGAAAATAAGGATTCATTATTTCAGACTCTATATATGTGTATTTTATTCTAGAATCTGAAAAAAGAGCTGGCTTAATCTCTTTGGAAAAAAATAGATTTTACAGTAGGGCACTCATCCTGTCTTAATTTGAAAATTTAAATATAGAGCAGTTGAAAAATTAACATTGGTTTTGTAAGTTCTCATCTTACGTACTTGAAATCAAGGCAGTTTTATTGATTGAAACATAAGGTCCTCATAAAGAAATTATTTTAATGTTTGAACACTGACAAAATGCAGTTTGTGAAATCTTCAGGTATATAATAATGCAACAGTAGCACAGAGTTCAATATACTATTCTTAACATGTTTTCAAAAACAGTATCTGTAAAATAAATCCATACTTGACTGCAGTTTATTAAAATGTACACAGTAAATCCTTGTGAAGTATTACTCTTCTATTTTTTTCTTATGAATCTGCCTCCTTTCTTTCTTCAAAACCACTTGAAGATTTTAGTTTACATAGCTTGTTTTTTCTTTATATATACATTCCAGAGTTTATTCAACTAAATATTTTCCGACTTATAAAATAAATAATAGATATTACCAATATTAGAAGTACATACATTATATTTTCATCAAAAATCAATTATCTCATTTGCTTTCAGATGGATCCCCCGCCCCAGTCATCATGGAACCAGGCAAAACCAGCCTGTAAAATGCTAACAGCAAAGCAATGTCACCTGACTAGTAAAAATTCATTACTATTTTGCTAAGAGTGAGCATATTAATGCTTATTCGAGTTTCTCATTAGACTTCGATATTTAAATATTGTATTTTTAAATAAACAATCAAGCTCTACCTTTGAGTTATGGTATAGTGTCCTGGAACTAGATGATTGACCTCTAACATCCCTTCCAAAGCAAGTCATTTAATGAGTCTATATTTTGCCCACAGAGTTCTTTGGTGTGTGATGTGCATCACATTGTGTGTTGTAGTGTACCTGAACTGCAGAAAGCACAGAAAGATACAACAGGAAACAACACCCAAGTTTTATCTATTGGTGCAGCCAGCCTTTATGACTGGGAAGTTATCATAATTCCTTTCTAATATTTTAATATTACATAAATGTAGTTAGATGTAAATGCTTTGAATAGACAGAGGCTTCTGTACTGGCTTTTCAGTGTCTTGGATGCTACAAGAAATGTATTTCACTTCAGTTGAGAAAATAAATAAATAGATAAATAAAGGTCTTATTTGATTATAAACTGTAATTATACACACCTTTAGAGACTTTCCTTTCCAGGATGGCTGTGCTCCCAGTACAGAAAAGTATTGTTTATTCTCTCATCTGATTGAAAGTGTGAATGTACTGACACAAAATTAAAAATCTCCAAGTAATATATCTATAAATTTTACTACTTTTTAAAATCCTGAGGTTGACATTAATGAATCTCAGTGTTTAATGTTGGTTTGTTTGTTTTGTGTGTGGAATATATCTATTTTTTCTCTGTGAGTTACCCAGTAAAGGGACTGAATCCAAGCTGCAACCACGTGGTGGCAAAGAAAGAGTGTCTAAGAGATTAGTACTCTGGGAAGAAAGTATGAAGTAACTGCAGTAGCCGCTTCTTCCTGAAATCACTGAAGATATGTTCCTTAAACTTTATCAGTAACAGGCTGATGCAGATACATCTGTCCCAACTGACTACTGCTTTAAAAATTAAAACCAGTAAAGCAAGAATATATCTTAACAAATATTTCCTGATTTTCTCATAATCAGAGATTTTCCTCACTTTACTGCTGGTTCTGCATTTGTACAATCCCCCTGCTGATAAGGGAGGAGACAAAAGAAGAAGCTCTAATCTGTTGGTATTTTAGCATCTGTTAATAACAACATGCTCACATTGAAGTAATAAATTTCCTTTCTTTATATAAAATGTCTAATCCAAGAAGACAATAATGGGAGTGGTATTTCTTATTTATCTGGGTACACCATATTCTTCTATATTTTATTCTTGCTTTGAGGAATCAAGCAATTTTCTGTGCCAGTTACAATAAATCATACATGACAGACTTATGAGCTTATTTTTGTAGTGTCTGCTTAATTCTAAGAATTTTCCAGTCATTTGTAGTTATAACAAACTTTTCTGTTAAAATAGAAACTAAGAAACAGATTAATTCCTATTGTACGAGGTTTGATAGTGCAGTATTCAGTTCTCTTCCATCCTACTGTGCAGAACCTATCAAATTGATAAGATACAGGACAGAGTATAAATGAAAACAATGATACAATGTGGTTGTTCTTTGTTGCTGTTTTGGTTTGTTGGTTTGTTTGTTTTCTTGCTTGCTTTAATTTGTACAGGAGTTCTGACACAAAGTTATGCATCTCCCTTCGTTACATTTGAATTATTTTTCACTTCTTCTGGTTCCTCTGAACAGTTTTGAGATTACTTCGAAACAGGCCAATTTGTCATGGATCCAAGATCTACTGCTTGCCAATATATTGAAATCTGCTCTAAGATTTTCAGGGCACAAAGTAAAATGCTTCTTAGCTAAATACAGTGAGGAAAGAATTTGAAGATTTCTTGTACTCTCAGTCCTATAACCTTCATTCCAGCATCCGAAAGTCTACTAAGAATTTTCAGAAATACAGTCATTTTAAAGACTATTTTTGTTCCTATGCTTCTTCATTACTAATAACATGGCCTGATCATCTTCCTTACAAATTTTGCATACAGCTTTGTGGGGATGATGTTTCCAATTCTCATTTATACTGTTGACATTATAGTCCCAACTAACTATATAGATTTACATCATTTTAGATCATCTCACTGTATATTTGATATTTTATATAAATGAATATTACTTAGTAGAACTGAAAATGATTTTCTATATTTTAAAATCAACCTCCAATAAGAGATCTACAGGATAATAAATAAATAAAACTTTTAATTTTGTACACATATTTTGTATATTTTCTCATACCTATAATATTTTCACAAATGCATATTGCCTTTAAAAGTATATGAACACGTAAGAATATTTTTCACAGTTTTCAGACAGAGAGATCTTAGCCATACTATTAAAATTAATCATTTGGCATGTCCAGACACATTCCTGTTTGTTTCCTAAAATTATAATTTGAAATTCAGTCTTCAGGAAACACTTCCTGTGGCAGAATTGAAACTTGGTGATCCTTAAGGTCCCTTCCAACCCAAGCCATTCTATGATAAGTTGTAAACTAATAGGCTAGAATTTGGTAGCCAGGATAAACAGTGATTGTGCAGAAAAAAAACCTGTAAATATAAATTAATATAGATTTGAATCCTTAAAAACACTGCTCTGCCAATTCAGTCATCAAAATCAACACACTGAAAATCCATTCAAGATAACAAAATATTTTCTTTTTGTTTGTTTTGAAAAATATATCCAAATTGCTTATTCCTTAGTTATGATAAATAACTTTGAAATACTTAGAATCATAGAAATATTGTGGTTGGAAAGCACCATGAAAATCATCAAGTCCAACCTTCAAATGAGAGCCTAGTATCACTTTACTGATAACTACTTAAACACTTCTACTTCATTGTATGCTTAAGAATAATTCTGGAAATTATAAAAACAATTTGAATAACACTTTTTACTGTTGTTTCTTCCTGTTCAATCCACTTGGCAGAAGAATACTCTCAGCTTACAGTGTATCATACTCCTTTATTTCAAAAACAGTTGTAATATTTAAAATGCAGTTGGATGCTGTCACTGATAGAGTACTTCTCTATGTTTACACTGCTCTTGTACACCTTTTATATGCAGCTTTTAGTAACAGCAATAAGTAACTGTACCACAGATTTACTCTCAATTTTTCATAGAATCATAGAATCATAGGGGTTGGAAGGTACCTCAAGAGATCATCGAGTCCAACCCTCCTGCCAAAGCAGGTTCCCTACACCAGGTCACACAGGTAGGCGTCCAGGCAGGTCTTGAATATCTCCAGAGAAGGAGATCCCACAACCTCCCTGTGCAGCCTGTGCCAGTGCTCCGTCACCCTCACCGTAAAGAAGTTCTTGCGCACATTCGTGCAGAACCTCCTGTGCTGCAGTTTCTGTCCGTTCCCCCTTGTCCTGTCTCCACACACTGCTGAAAAGAGTCTGGCTTCATGACCTTGTTCTCCACACCTCAGATATTTATAAACCTGGATCAGGTCCCCTCTCAGTCTTCTTTTCTCAAGGCTAAAGAGAGCCAGTTCACTTAGCCTTTTTTCATAGGGGAGATCCTCCAGGCCCTTCAACATCCTTGTGGCCCTGCGCTGGACTCTTTCCAAGAGATCCTTGTCTTTTTTATACTGGGGAGCCCAGAACTGGACCCAATACTCCAGGTGAGGCCTCACCAGGGCAGAGTAGAGGGGGAGGATCACCTCCCTTGACCTGCTGGCCACGCTCTTTTTAATGCATTCCAGAATGCCATTGGCCCTCTTGGCCACGAGAGCACACTGCTGGCTCATGGTCAACCTGTGGACCACCAGGACACCCAGGTCCCTCTCTACAGAGCTCCTTTCCAGCAGCTCATCCCTCAGCCTTTACTGGTGCATGCAATTATTCCTCCCTAGGTGCAAGTCTCTACACTTGCTTTTGTTAAATTTCATCCGGTTACTGACTGCCCAGCTCTCCAGCCTGTCCAGGTCTTGCTGAATGGCAGCACAGCCTTCAGGCGTGTCAACCAATCCTCACAACTTCGTATCATCAGCAAATCTGCTGAGGGTGGCCACTATCCCCTCATCAAGGTCACTGATGAAGATGTTGAACAAGACTGGACCCAGCACGGACCCCTGTTGGACACCGCTGGTTACAGGCCTCCAACCTGACTTTTAATTTTTATTTTTTTATTAACTGATTTGTCAAGACTTCCTAAACACTTCTTTAGTGCTCTCTGACACTTCTGTACTCAAAGGGAGAAAAATATATAAAAGGTATTGCTATTTCTTGCAATCTCCTTTTTTTATAGCAAGTATAACTGCTAAGAAACTTCACAGCTCATGAACATGAAAAAGGTCAGAAATTTGCTCTCTGTCTACTTTCCATTTACTAGTGCTGTTATTTTTAACTTACATTTTTCTTTTATTATTTTTTAAGTTCATAAAATAAGGGAGAAAAATAAATCAGACTTTAAGTGGTTGTTTTCTGATATTGACTAATGTATCCAACAGTTATCAAACTTAACAAAGAGAAGAGTATCACTGTCTGGGATGAAACCTGCCATTCCCTCAGTTATTTTTTTAATTCATGTTTACTTCCCATTGTAGTTTAACCCAGTTAAGTTTAAGATGCTCCCAGTGATATAGGAAAGAATCAGAAAAAGGTTGAACTTATTCAAGATATATTCAGATAACATCTATTTAGCAAAACAGAAAAGGAAAGGAGAAATAAAAGCATTTATAATAATGGATATATGTTTGCAAAACAAGTGATTTACATGCAACTGCTTCCCACCTGCTGAATGATGTCCAGCCAGTCTCTGAGAAGCAACTGGGACCCTGTCCAACTCTCTTTGCTTTTATTGTTTTTTCATATTAAGTCATATGATATGGAATATCCCTTCAATCAGTTTAGGTCAGTTGTTCTGATGATACAAAGCTTTCCAGCTGACATGCCAGAACAGCTGACATGCCAGAAGGCTGTGCTGCCATTCAGCAAGACCTGGACAGGCTGGAGAGTTGGGCAGAAAGGAACCAGGTGAGGTTTAACAAGAACAACTTTATTTTTTACCCAAAAGACATATAAATGACTTCAGAAACTAATGATCAGTGTAAATGAACATATGTTGGAACTTTAGCAAAAAAAATCAAGGTAATGCTTTTAGGAAAAAATATTACAATAAAACAATGTATACAGTGCTAAAAATGCTAGCATTCACAGATCTGCAGAACTAAGAGTCATTGCTGCAGATTAGTCTGAAATTGTTGACACAATATATAGAATCTACCAAAAATACGTAAACAAAAAAAATTAATGCCAAAATACTTTGCATAATCGAGGAAAGCAATGAGAACACACTAGAGATCATCATTTAGTTGCTCTATTAAACCTTCTGCTAGCATCTTAAAAACTCTACAGTTCTAGTCTCTGCATCTCAGGGTGAATATAGCAGAAAAGGTACAGAGAAAAACAACTAAAATGATATAAAATACAGTACAGCTGCCTGAGAGACAATTAAAAAGGATTAACTTCAGAATGAATAAAGCTGAGGATTTTAGTCGAGGTTTAAAAATAATGAATGTGATAAATAATCTGACAAGTCATTTAAAATAGATGAAAGAAAGAAAACGTCTCTTTACAAAATTCCCCTGAGCCTGCTGTCTTAGTAGGTAATGACTGCAGACAACATCAGAAGGTTCAATATGGGATTAAACTTGTTAAGAGTAGAACCATCAACAGATACCAAAAGGGACAGCCACATACAGTACAGCATATCTGAATGTGGGGATACATTAAGGGTCAGAAGAAAACAGCAGTTTGTTTTCTTCACAGACTCTTCCATCACTATTGCTATGGAAAAAATATCAGACTAACTGAGCCACAACTCTGACCTAGGTGACACTGTACTCTTCATGTGGATCAAGAAAAATATGTAGCCAACAAAAATAGTTTGCTTTTCAAGGAATGGAATGATTGTTTATTAAATAAAGTTCTCCTGTATCTCAAAAAAAAAAAAAAAAAAAAAAACCCTACGAAATTACAAAGACAAATTATGGAAACAATGTGAAATTGCACAATACAGAACTACAGAACTAACACACACAAAAAATAAAATGAACTTAAGTTGTTTATAAATATTAACTGAAATATAAAATTATTATAATTTGTAACTAGAATAAAATAGTCTTCTGTTAAGAATGCTCATTATTATGCTCATTTACCTGAAATATACTTGAAATAAATTTACCACAAACATCTTTATAACTTTTATATTCTCAATTTTGTTTTCAGAAACTGGAGTAGCAATTGAAGTGATATTAACAGAATAAGTAAGAAAATAGATGAATTCTTATCTTTCCATCTAGTCTACTAGAATTATTTGGATGTGTCATCAAAATTTTGAATAAAAGATATACATACGATTAAGTGCATCTGATTTTTTGACTCTTTAAAAGATCATTCTAAGAGTTTTATTTATCTATTTATTTATTTATTTTTATGAAACAATCAAACCGTACAAGAAGAAAGAAGAACTACTGCTGCACATTAGAATCTGAACAAAAAATCTAGGAACCATAAAACAGACTGTCACAGTCACACTTAATGGCACTCTGTGACTCTGCTATCAATTTAGGAAGTTATTGATGATTCTGCAAATTTTGAGTTAATGTATAGAATTTGTGTTATTTAAATCCAGAATTTACTTAAAATAATAGCAAATTGTAAAAATAAATATATAAACAACATCAAGATATTTACAGGCATATAAATTCCCTTTTACAAGAAAATGTGAAGTTCATGGAGGAAATGAAAAAAAAAAATTAAAAATCCCAAACCAGAGAATATGAAAGATTACACTCCCATCATTTTGATAACAAAAAAGTAGTAAAATACATGGTGAGTAAATTAATTTTGTATTTAATTTTTTTATACATTATTCGCTAATGTTTTAAATGATTTTTTCAATGTGTTTTTTTGAAAGTAAAAGGTGGAAAGGGATAAAAATTGAAATGCTAATACCATTTCACAAACTGACCTGGGAATGTGGGCCAATTTATGTAATTGGACATGTTTTGAAGAAATTCAAACAGTTGACTTTTTTTATTTGTTTGTTTTTAATCTGACTAATCAGTGTGAAGAGATGTGACAGTCACAGCCGGTTCAAAACTTCACAAGGAGTGCTCACAGAAATTATAGATTAGCTCCCTTATAGAAATTATAGCCTCTTAAATTTTCTATCTTTCCTTGTCCAAATAAAGTAGAGACCATAGTATAATTAATGTCTTAAGAAACTCCACTCAATCCTTAGTCTAAACTCTTGTTCCAAGCAGGGAAGCTTTGAGGTCCGGCCAGGTTTCTCAGGGCCTTTTCTGAGCAGGTTTTGAAAACCTCTATCATCACATAGAAAAAGGTACTTCTTTATTTCAGCTTTTCCTATTGCCTCTCATCCTCCCTCCACACACTTGCAAAGAACCTGGCTTGAATCTTTGCTCACAATTCCTTGAGTAAAGGGCGTTACTGTTAGGACTCTACAGCCATCTTTTCTCCAGGCTGAACAAAATCTACGCCTGGAGGCCAGTTCCTCAGCCCCTCCTTACAGGATAAGTGCTACAGTTCCAGTCATCCTGGTGGTGCTCTTTTAGCCTTGCCTCAGTTTACTAATGTCATTACTGTAATGGGGAATGCTGCTTATGCTCTTATTTAACACAGTTCCAAATGATGATAGCCATTTCTGCTGCTTTCATACATTACTGGTTCACATTCCTTTTAAAAACAACCCTCCAGGCCCAGCCATCCAGTTTACATATGCTTAATTGCCTGCCTGTTCAGACTGGAATTTAAAACTTAAATAGAGAAAACTGCCAGAAGCCTTGCTGAAGTCAAGGTTAACTGACATTTGTTTCCCTCCTTTTGTTCACAAACTTTTTGTGTTCACAAAGATAATCATGCTGGATTCTTATATTCCCCTTTGAAATGGTGATATGTAATTACAGAGTAAAGCAATTGAGAGATGTTTTCAAAACATATATATATATATTTTCATGATGTTTCATATGAAAATGTGTGGAATTAGAACTTGTTAATTGCTTCTTAAATTACATTGTAATAAAACGAATAAACAGTAATCCTCAGTACTGCCAGCAAAATAGTCCAGATTTTTTTTCTGATTTTTATTAATACCCATAAGACTCATTAGTGACTTTTATTTTATTTTTTATTTTTGAAAGTGAATAGGAATGCAAATACAAATAACCATCAAAGTTGCCTCCTCAAAAAATATACTGTCCTCATTTATTTTGACAGGTGAATTTTTACTTTAATTACTTAACGATGTGACTGTAAACTGTGCTAATAAATCAAGGAAGTGTGTCTTACTAAAGCAAAACATCAAAATAGTATGAGCTCTCATTGAGGATTTGTTCCTCTATTAAATCTTCTCTGGAAAAAGAATTGAAGCAACTGGATTACTTATGAATTAAATGTGAGTTTAAAGCTACTTTAGAGAAGAAAGATTCATACTCAGAATTATAGAATCATAGAATCACCAAGGTTGGAAAAGACCTCCAAGGTCATCTAGTCCAATCATCTACCTACCACCAACATTTATCCACTAATCCATGCCATGTAGTAAAACATATGAATGTCTTTTGAACACCTCTAGGATACTTGACTCAGCCACCTTCCTGGGCAGCCCATTCCAGTGCCTGGCCACTCTTTGAGAGAAGAAATTTTTTCTAATATCCAATCTGAACCTCCCCTGGCGAAACTTGAGGTTGCTCCCTCTAGTCCTGTTGGTACTTAATGGAAGAAAAGACTGACTTCCACAACACTACAACTTCCTTTCAGATAGTTTTAGAGAGTGATAAGGTTTCCCCTATGCCTCTTCTCCAGATTAAACAATCCCAGTTCCCTTAACTGCTCTTCATAAGACTTTTGCTCCAGACTCATACAGACTTCATACAGAAGTTCTGTATGATTTCAAAGTATGGGAAACAATTCAGAAAATGTACAAAGAAAGCCCTATAAGGCAACATATGCAGTCCACAGGCATGAGTCCATGTAATATGCATGCAAGCATTATTATATTACTATTTCAGATAATTGATTTAGTTATCCTAACTATAACTGCTATAGACAGAGGATTGCAGGTACAGAAAAAGTAGAAAAAAAAATTGTTAATTTGGTAGCACCTCAATTTCAACCGCAATTCAAGTTTCCAAAAGTTTTCAAGTGGCATTCCAGGCTTTAAAACACTTGCTGGCCTTCCAATTCCAAATCCAGCTCTCTTAACAGAAAATGTCACAGAGAACCAAAAAGCAAAAATCACAGCAAAAGAGCAGGGATCAACTAGAAACAATTTATATAGAGAAACCAAACAGGAGAATTTTTCCACTAAATTTTCTTATTGTTTTCTGTGTAGCTTTGATTTAATGTGCACTAATTTTTGTTTACCTAATCTCTAGAGCAATAAGGTTGTTTTTTTTCTTTTTTAACTTTAAGTAAATAACTAGCTGGGGATAGCAGAGCCAGAGTATTGGTGGGGTACTTGTGTCATGGGGTAAGGAGGGCACATGGGACCAGACCCTCTCACTAATCTCCCAGAAGGAGCTAGTGAAGTTGGGATGGGAATGGACTGATGACATTTTATCACACATCACATCAGATAGTTCAGACCAGAATCAAGTCAAAGCATCCTGCTTTGTATAACTTGAATTCCTTCATGGAAAACAAACAAACAAACAAACAAACAAACAAACAAACAACATCAAAGGGAAAATTCAAAGCCTCTTAAATACTGAATAATATATTAGCCAGGATACAACCTGGCCAAAGCACCAATACTAGGGATTAGTAAATTAGTAGTATAACAAATTTGACTTCAAAGATCTTCATTAAAAAGCTTGGGATAGATAAATACTAATTAAATATGTACAAACTGTAAGAATCATATTAAAATGTATATAGATTAATACTGTTAAATTTGATAATTTACTTTAGTAATTCAAACTGATAAAAAAAATGATTTGTGAGTTAATGTTTCTCTGTTTAGAGTCCATTATTTTTACTAGATTATTTCAGTTGACATAAGTGAATAAACACAGCAGTGGTCATCATGCTAAGCACAATAGAAGTAATTTTCTTCTTCTTTTGTTAGTCTATGATCCTCGTAATCATGAGGATCTTGAGTAATATCAAATCTGACTAATAAACAAAGAAAAGAGAATTTCAAGGGTGCTGTTTCTATGCCGTACCATAAGCAATGGGCAATTAATAACCACAGTATGGGCTACCAGGAAACAGGGTGCTCTTCTTTTTCATTTCACTCTTGTTCTCTTTTAGTTTACCTCACCTTACCTTAAAAAACATTACAGCAGTTAAACTGCAAATAGTCATTTTGTAACTGTTAGATACTTCTCAATAAATTCAAATATTCATAGAAAAAAAAGAGGAAAAAGCATCCTGTTCTAGGAAGAAAGCAGATATAGAGAAGTTTTAGTGGATTCTTTAACATTTATCTGAGACAATAAAATGGAGAGGACACTGAAAGGCATGCTACTGCCAACTCACTGGCCTTAGAAAACACTGAATAGTAGCAGTAACTCTCTTTAGAAGAAAGAGTAAATATGTAGGAAACCAAATGGCTTTTTGTTAAACGATAGAAGAAAAACAATGGAAGATACTGTAAGAGACTATTATTTTATACCATTGCCTCAAAGTTTGCTGATGAACATGTCCGAACATGTCCAAGCAAGTCCTGGGCAAGGGTTGTGAAATCCTTTGTCTAAGGAACAAGCAGATGGGCATGTCCTGGGGCAACGAAAGAGAGATAAGCTGCAGCTCAGTGGCCGCTGAACAATCTTTTGTGTGGTACTCATCTATGTGGGGATATAGCCATCTCAGGAGATGCTTGCCTGGCATCCTAGCACGGGATTTGTCTCGTAGGTAAGAAAAATGGAGGATAAAAGAGGGATTGACCACCATGAGATGTGGAGGTGCTCTTCCATCGGAAACCTCAAGAGCTGATCCCTGCTGCTGCACTCCCTCCTGGGCCTGCTGCCTGAGACATGCTGCTTTCTCCTGGACCTCGCCGCTCCTTCGAGGTGTTCTACCATCTGAACCCTCACGAGCTGATCACTGTTCGCTGCTGCCCCTCCCGGTGCTGACCCCTCGCTGCTTCTCCTGTGCTGACCCGGTGCTGCTTCTCCAGGACAGCTGCTTGCTGCTCAAGGCTGCCCGTCGCTGCTGCTGTTCTCCCCACGTCTGCCGCCCCTGCTCTTCTGCCTCGGACCGTCAGAGCCGCTTGCAACCGGACCGCCCCTAGGATCCTGGCTGGTGACTTTCCCTGCGTTGTACAAATCCTTGCTTCTTTCCTATCATTCCTATCGCTCGCCTTTCTCTTCCCCCTCACACTTAATTGTAACAGTGTTCACCTTCCCCATCTCCCTGGTCAGTATTGGTAATAAACTGGTCGGACCAACATTTGAATCATTGTTTCTTAATCTCACGCTGGGTATACACATAATCTCAGAACCTCGTCTCCTTCCTTCATATTGGAGCGTGACAGATGTTAACATATTCATCAATGACTGGATATAGTGTGCAGCCTTGACAAATTAACTGATGATACAAAACTGGGGGTGGCTGACACACCAGAGGCTATGCTGACATTCAGCAAGAACTTGACACTTGAGTAGCAATGGTCACAGATGACAATACAGGTTAAGGGCTGATTTCACCTCTAGCTTCCAAATCAGAAAGTGATCACTTGGATTTTGATGACTAAGAAAGATCAGGGATCACTGCTACCAATGCTAAGTGAAAACTTGAGTTCTGTGGTGTTGTATGCATATAGCTCATTTAGGAAAGCCTTGTTAAGTGCCACCTGTTTTCTGTATGTGTTGATAATACTTGATAATGATGAAGAAGTAGCAAATGACAGTATGCATTGCTAATAATAATGATTTTCAGTCCAGCAAAGTATTGCTTCCAAGGTTGAAACAGACTGATTTATCAGCCCTTTAAACACTGTCCTCACAACAATTTCCAGTTCCCTAATTGGTGTACTGATCTGCAACCAGCTTTGTGGATCTTTATATTCAATTCAGCTATATATTTCTTGAAGTATTCTGGTTGGCAGTGGGAGAGCATGTATGGTTACTTTATAAACTTTATTAAAACAGCACATATGAATGTAATTTCTGATCTATTTGTCATCTGTACATATGCTTATAAAAATGTTTTGTTAACCATCCAATGCCATGATAAATTTTTCCTCTTTGAGCAACCCGTTTCAGATTTTCACTATATTTATCATAAAAAGAAGTTCTTCTCTTATATAAAATATAAACCTCCCCTCTTGTAGTTTAAAACCATTTTCCCTTGTTCTATCAAAACAGATTCTGCTAAAGAGTCTGTTTCCTATTTTTTTTTCCATTTCTGAGTGACCTAGTTTAGTGAGCACAGTGGTGTTGGGTTTTTGGTTGCACTAGATCTTAGTGGTCTTTTCTGACTTCAGTGATTCTATGATTCTTACAGTCCCTCTTTAGATACTGAAAGGCTGCTATAAGGTGTTCTGACTTACTGTAGAGCCCACTGTTCTCCAAGATGAACCGCCCCAGCCATTTTGAGCTGTCCACACAGGGAAAGTGTTCCATTCCTTGATAAAATTTTGTGTCCCTCCTTTGGGCATTCTCCAACAGGTCCATGTCTGTCCTATAATGAGGACTCCACATTTGGATGCAGTACTGCAGGTGGGGTCTCACTGGCTCATAGTAGAGGAGCAATACCACCTCCTTTGACCTGCTGGATGTACTTCTTCATAAGTTCATAAGTTCATAAGTTCATAAGGTTGGAAAGGACCTATAAGATCATCTAGTCCAACCATCCTCCTATCACTATCTCTACCCAACTACTAAATTAAGTCCTTTAGCACCTCATCTAAACGCTTCTTGAACAGCGCTAGGGATGGTGCCTCAACCACCTCCCTAGGCAGGCCATTCCAGTGCCTGACCACTCTTTCAGAAAAGAAATGCTTCCTCAGGTCTAATCTAAATCTTCCCCGGCGCAACTTGTGGCCATTCCCTCTCGTCCTGTCATTACTTATCAGGGAGAAGAGGCCTACCCCCTCCTCACCACAACCCCCCTTCAGGAAGTGGTAGAGTGCAATAAGGTCTCCTCTGAGCCTCCTCTTCTCCAGACTGAACAATCCCAGCTCCCTCAGCCGCTCCTCATAAGACTTGTGCTCCAGGCCCCTCACCAGTTTTGTTGCCCTTCTCTGAACACGCTCCAGGGCCTCAATGTCCTTCTTGTAGTGAGGGGCCCAAAACTGAACACAGTACTCGAGGTGCGGCCGTACCAGAGCTGAGTACAGGGGGATGATCACCTCCCTGCTCCTGCTGGCTACACTATTTCTAATACAGGCCAATACATTCTTTTGATACAGCCCAGAATACGGTTGGCTTTCTGGGCTGCAAGGGCACACTGATGGCTCATGTTCAACTTGCTATCCACCAATACTCCCAATTCCTTTCTGGCAGAACAATGCTCTGTCCTTCTGTCCCCAAACTTGTATTGATAGTGGAAGTTGCCACAACACTCCAGGTGCAAGACTTGGATTTGCTGAGCTTCGTGAGGGACCCACTGTTGGGCCCACGGTTTGAGCCTGTCTAGGTATCTTTGGAGGGCATTTCATCCCTCAGGCATGTTGACCGCATGACAAAGCTTGGTGTCAACTGTAAAATTGATGAGGGTGCACTCAGTCCCGCTGTCGATGTACACTACAAGCTGAAAACTCTTCTATTTCTGCTGCTAGCAGAAATACACTATCTCAGTTCTATTTAGTTTTCCTGACATTGCTGACATTCCTGACATTTCCATACCAGTTACAATTCAGAACACATTTTTATTAGGCTTTTTCTACTCCTACACATCTACCTTACTGTATTCCTTGCTCTAAAGAATAACATTCTAATCCTTTTCAATTAAAATACTTGTTGTATCTTCAAAAAGTAACTATAGTTCATTCAGGAAGCATTTCAGTACTTCTTTTTTATTGCTCTATCAAAGGTTAAAGAAAATAAAGCCATTTAATAAAATGATTGTTCTTAAATATAAAATAATTTTCTTTGAAAATACAAAAATGTGTCAAGATTACATTGGTTGGGATATTTCAGCATCTGCTGACCTTGAAAAGCAAGATAACATCTTTTTCATACGTGTATATTTTCTAGGAAAAGACATGAAAATATAAAATGTTAGCATGCTTAGTAGATTGAAATATGGGTACAACAAAATCAAGCTTTCTTTTACTCACAGAAATTTCATCAAAATGCACATTTCCACCAGAGTATCATGTTCATGCACTTATAAGAATATATTGCTTTGTGGTAATGCATAGTGTTATGTTTCATTTATGTGTTTTGTAGTTATCACATTAAATTGCAAACCATTTACACTAAGGATACTAAATTTGCATTGAAATTTTTGTAGGGAATATGTAGAATGCCACAAGCTTTGCAAATATAAGAAGTATGATTCTGATTGTGCAATATTTCTAAGGAAATAAAGTCTTCCTAAATTATACTGTTTTAATTAAGATGATGTATTACAAGTCTTACCTTTTCCTTTTATTGTACTGTTCTGTAAAGTGTAATCTCGTGACTATGATGTTCCACAGGGTACCTGTCAGAGAACTAGAGAATCAGAAGTATTGACTGTCCACACGACCTGCCTGTACAGAGCAGAAAAACAGCTTGGAAAATCAGATGCAAGTTCTTGAATACATCTGCCAAAATCCTTTCTTCCAACATCCTCTCTTTGTGAAGTACTATGTAAAGAAATACTGCCTGGAAAAATACTATATTCAGTGCCTTTACAGTAAACACTCATTGAAGTCTGAAATTATTCATGATATAAAGACTTGTGGGTTATGTCAGCCAAAGAAACACCACATTATTTACAGAATATGTCAGAGCAGTTCTTCTCTCTACCCACTTTTGAAGGAAATTATATTTCTCTGGGAAAAAAAAATGATAGCAATAATAATAAAAAAGAACTGTGCTTTCAAACCACCAGACTATGGCCAATTAAGTATAAATTGTCAGGATAGCCATGCCCAATCACTTGTTTATTTTCAGATCAACATAGCTAATTATTACAGCTCTCTGCTGAACGGCAGATACCTTTTTAATATCCACTTAATAAAAAAAAAATTGTTGGAGATATTGAAGGTCTTTCTTTTTTCCTCACTCTTAGATTCCAGTTTATCATATTTGGTTTAAATTGAGGATCAGAAGGATCTTAAAATAATCCCCCATACTGAACTGGAGTTGTTGTGAAAAGACAATATAGATATAACTCACTCTATTAATCTACCAATAATTAAGGCTGATGCTGAGTAAATGAAGAGTTTCAGAAGCACATTCAGAAGACTATTGTAAAATATTCAAGGAACTAAAATTTTAATTTACCAGAACTACAGGAGGTTACTTGATCACAATCTGCATACTTATTTCTTCAAGACAGAAAGCTCTTCAATCTATCAACAAAAGCAGTAGTGAAAGATATAGGTATTTACACTTACAAGATGTGATATAAACAGACTGAGACCAAAAGCTTGCCAACTTTTTCTAATTATATTGTCACCTGCTATTACATCTCATTGCATCTTAACATCTTTTATTGTATGAGATTATAAAAACGATACCGACAGTGAAATTTTAATAGCAAAATCAGTTAAATATTGAAATACTTAAATAAGGACAATGATTGTCATCTATTGAACATTTGAGGAAAAAAAAAATCTGTTTTTTCCATAACTCTAATTTTCACTCTAGACAAAATAAATGGCTCACAAATTTATGTCTGTTTTAGGTTAACTCAAGTGGGCCTGAAGGAGGCTAGGAGAAAGAATCAGAAAAGCAAAACTGCAAGGAAAATAAAGAATTCATTCACTAATACCCACTGGCAAATAGATATTAATCAATTTCCATGAAAGCTGGGCTCATTGCACTTATAACTTTTCTTGGGAAGATGTACTCCACCATTACAAACATTCCTCTTTCCTCCAGTTTTTATTGCTGTGTGTGACACCGTGTGGTCTGGAAGAAAACCTTCTCAGAAGAAAATGTAGTAAGCAGTCTGACCAAACTGAGTGGTGTTGCTCAAATTTTGCCACAATTAAAATTCCAAAACTTCTTCCTCATAAAATAAATAAATAATTAAATATTAATTATTTATGCTATTTTTCTAGACAGACGAAAAATTGAAAATATAAATTCTGCTAAGTTGGCATTATCTTTAGCACTGTTTGATGGTTAATAGAAAATCAGAAATGACTGCCTGAACAGTTACTCAATGTATTAGAAGGACAGAATCCTCAACAAAGACAGCAACCCAGAGATTAATTTTTTTCACCTAAGGAAAGACTAAATTAGATAATTATAACCATTCACAGGCAAAAATAAAAAATCGTGTTACACATTTCTTTTGAAATGTTACTTATACAGTCACAAAATTGCATCCTTGGTTTTCAACCAATTTGCTACTGTACATTAAGGATCTGATTTATACAATATTTTTTCTTGCATAAGTGCAATTTAGATTGTTTCAAATTTATCCAGTTACAACTTATACAGAAGGTAAGATAAAAATATTGAGAAACTAATAGTTAATTCAAAATTGTTTTTGGCTTTTCTATCTTCTTGCAGATTATGGGATAAGTTTACATGCATTGATTTTGCCATCTGTCATTGTGTTAGAACATTGCAATTTCTACTCAGTGAAGAAAAATATAAAAGTTCTTAAGATTTCTTTTGAAGAAAAAAATATTTTTGATTGGAAATCGTTAATAGTTGGGTGATTACCATATAAAATAGGGATCAGATTTATGGGCTCTACCATAGGTACATTGTGCATTTGTTCCTTGGTCCAAACCAGACAAAAAAAGATTGGAAAAGAATGTGCCTTGTCTTGAAAATGCTTATTTGGTTGTTCTTAAAGGATTTTAGGATCAGCCTCATCTCCAGTACCTCCATGCCTAGGACTCCCTGCCTGGCTAATTGGCACCCATTCTGGTGCACTTAAGGATCCAAGGTATCTGACAGAATTTGAGAGATGTGGTTACCACTTTCCTGTTTGCACAAACAGTAGCAATGTTGTGCATGTATTCATGCACAAGCACATCTATCTAGCTAGCAAGATAAATAGATGCATAGAAGTTATTTAGATAGAAACTAGGTTTCTAATAGATATTTCACAGTTGGTGAGAGACAAGCCGGAATTCTAACTCTACGATAGTAAATGGATTCCAATTAATACAATTTTTTTAATATGTAGAATATGTAGATTAGTATTTCAATGCTTGTTACTTTTATTTAGCATCTCAGCTAATAACTATTTACCTGTCACTTGTGAAATAATTCTCATTTAATCGTAAATAGAACTAAGAAGTGAAAAGCTTCATGTTCTGTCATCTATTAATACTTATTATTATTAATAAGAGATTTTTGAGAAAACCAGTACTTAATTCTTATACCATAAATGGATACAATAAATGTCATTTCTTTTAATTAAACTGCATAAAGTAGGATTGTTTTATTTGTCCAATTAACAGAATATTCATTTTAAAGAATTAAATTATCAAACTGCATTTAATTTAAATTCCTCATGCATTTTAATTTATTACTACCTTGGTAGTTCTCACATACACAGGTATGTATAAATTCCAACAAAAGTATACCTGCAACTATATTTTTTCAAGGTGCATTAAAATATGGAATATGATAAAATTTTAAGCTAGCAGTGAGTGACATACAAAAATGTTTTTGAAGATTTTTAACTGCAGCTTGCTGTTAATACTACTGGAAATATTGCACGATTTGACAAAAATAGAATGAAAAGGGTTTTCAATCTCATCAAACCCTGTGTTCTTCCAGCAACTTAGCTTAGAAAATTCACCCAATTCAATATATATATATTTAACTGTGGCTTTCTGATTTGTTCTCTGAAACAGTTCTATAAGAATTTAGTTTTTGCACTTAATTGCGGAGTTTCACCTAAATCTTCTTTGATTAATTAAGGTGATTTTCTACTTGGAGGTATATAGAAAGGTGTTGCTAGAAAACTTTATATATCATCTAATTTCCTGCAAGTATAGGCTGGTTATTTTTAGGCTGAAATAAAGTACTTTCACCTTTGCACTGTATGTGCATTTTCAGGCTATTGATGACAATAACATTACTACAAAAACAAAAGGGAAAGTACATTCCTAAATGTAAATTGGTGAAGTGGATTGCTTATGGCTGCTAACCAAACTCTCAGTCCCCTCCTGATAGAGACACAGGGTAGATTTGTTGAAAAAATGCACAGGTTGAGGCAGGGAGATCACTTATTAATTATCATCACTAGCAAAATTGACTTGATTTGAGAAAAAAAATTAATTCATTGATAATAATTTATGTAAAGTTTGACCATGAGAGGTAAAAACAAATAATTAAGTATCTTTCTTATATCACCATTTTTTTTCTCCATACTCTACTTCACTCCTTTATTCCTGACTTTATCTCTTACCTGGAGCAGTGCAGAGAGGGTATAAAGCAGAGGTTTATGGTAATTTCATAATAGTTCAGGTTAAGACTGTTCCAGCATAGTTCACCGCTGTCCTATAGTTCCTTCAAGGAATGAATTAACTCCTGCATCAGATCCTTCACAGTCTGCAGGAGAATCTCTTCTCTGTCTTACAAACCAATTCTTCCACATCCTTCTCTGACCTTGATGCTGGGATTGTTTCTCATGCTATTTGCTTCATTCCTCATTGCTTTCCAGCATTTTTATTCAACACACCTTCCCAGAAGTACTACCCTACTTGGTGGTTTAGCTAGAAGTGTGTCTTTCCAGCACTGGGCAGGCAGCTCAAGCCTCTCCTCACAGATGCCAACCTTATAGCCTCCCCCTTAGTTCCTTTTCTCTGTGAAACAAATATTTTATAGCTGACGTTAAAATATACATTAACCACAACTTCAATTAAGAAATGAATCATAACAACAATAATCCTCCACAACAAAGCTAAAGTAACACTCCTAGACTTCACCACATCGTGAGGACAAAAGATTCCCCACAAGCATTCTACTTCCTGGAAATATCCAGTTCAACTTTTGCCTGCTACATCTCCAGGGTACTGCCTTTACCTTAACACTTTTTCATTGTATTTTATCTGCTTGTTCTGCTGAGGAGGGAGAACGAGATAGACTGCGTAAGCATCTGGAAAACAGCCAAGGTCAACCTACTGCTGTAGGATAGTTTTATTTTCAGCAGGCAATGAACTGAAGTAATTGACAGTAAATTAGCTGTCTTTTGGCATCATTGTTTTTATTTGTGTCCTTTCCTGTTCTTTAAATGAAAACTAATAGGTAAACAAATAAATAATATTCACTGATGATTGTCTTGCATGAAGGCTAACTTTCAGAAACTCACCCTCAGGTCTGGTAGCTATTTCACCCTCAGTTACAAAGTGTAATAAGGCTTATTTCATGATAGCAGTTCTAAATTCACTAAGACTTAAAGCTTCTTTGACAGATGGATACTGTTACAATCTTACAATTACAATTACTGTTAATTCATTTACTAATCGTATTAGTAAATGAATTAATGATCCTATAATTGCTTGAAAAGACATATCTAAACGTATTTTTATTTCACTTTCCATTAGATTCATGTGTACTACTTTCATCTATTTCAACCTTTCATCTATTTCAACCTTCAAAGGAAGGGACCTCTAGAGATCATCGAGTCCAACCCTCCTGCCAAAGCAGGTTCCCTACACCAGGTCACACAGGTAGGCATCCAGGCAGGTCTTGAATATCTCCAGAGAAGGAGACTCCATCACCCCCCCTGTGCAGCCTGTGCCAGTGCTCCGTCACCCTCACCGTAAAGAAGTTCTTGCGCACATTCGTGCGGAACCTCCTGTGCTGCAGTTTCTGTCCATTCCCCCTTGTCCTGTCTCCACACACTACTGAAAAGAGTCTGGCCTCACCACTTTGTCCCTCACACCTCAGATATTTATAAACCTGGATCAGGTGCCCTCTCAGTCTTCTTTTCTCAAGTCTGAACAGACCCAGTTCACTTAACCTTTCTTCATAGGGGAGATCCTCCAGGCCCTTCACCATCTTTGTGGCCCTGCGCTGGACTCTTTCCAAGAGATCCTTGTCTTTTTTATACTGGGGAGCCCAGAACTGGACCCAGTACTCCCGGTGAGGCCTCACCAGGGCAGAGTAGAGGGTAGAGGGGGAGGATCACCTCCCTTGACCTGCTGGACACGCTCCTTTTAATGTATCCCAGAATGCCATTGGCCCTCTTGTCCATGAGAGCACACTGCTGGCTCATGGTCAACCTGTGGTCCACCAGGACACCCAGGTCCCTCTCTACAGAGCTCCTCTCCAGCAGGTCATCCCCCAGCCTGTACTGGTGCATGCAACTATTCCTTCCTAGGTGCAAGTCTCTACACTTGCTTTTGTTAAATTTCGTCCGGTTACTGACTGCCCAGCTCTCCAGCCTGTCCAGGTCTTTCAAGTCATTCAGCTAATGGGATAATAGAATCCCAATTCATAACCACAGTGCACGCACCAGAAACAAATGTTATTCTACATTAATCGAGATAAGATTTTGACTGATATAGTTGGTGAATTAACTATATTAAAAGTCAATTGCTGTAAATGAGTGCAATGGTAAACATAAGCTTAATTTCATCTTTGAATCTTTAGTGTGAAGTTATAAATGTTTGGGAAGGTTAGCTGTCAAGTTTTCAGGCATAAACTGAAACTATTTAAAGATTTTGACTTATAACCTTAAAGGAATTAAATCTTTGATGTTTCATTTTATATATTACATCTACTTCAAGGTCAGGTCTTTATAAAGAAGAGAAAAATGAGTCATTTGATTATATGAAGTTGAATATGAAAATAATAATAAAAAGTGTTGTCTTGACATGTCTTTACACTTGTCAAGTTCAAAATTTAGTCATCTTGATGTTTATAGAGTTAGGTAAATATTTTTAATTTAATTTAGAAAACAAGTAGCCATTAAAAAGATAAAACAGAATGCAATTTTAAATGATATTGGAAATCTAATCTAAATCCATCATCTTTCAGATTAAAACCATTACCTCTTGCCCTGTCACCATGCTCTCTGATAAAGAGCATCTTCCAATCTTTCATGTAGACTCTCTGAATGTTAAGACTGCTTCTCTAAATGAAACAATCTCAACTTTTTCATTTTCCTCAAATGATAGATGTACCAGCCCTCTGATTATCTTTGTAACCTTCTTCTGGATTCACTCAAACAAATCTATGTTTTCTATATGCTGCAGACCAAGAGCTGAATGTAGCACTGCAGGTGGAGACCAATAAGAGTGTATTAGAAGAGGAGAATCAACTCCCTCAGCCTTCTGATCACACTTCTTGTGATGTAGTGCAGGATATGATTGGTTTTCTGGGGTGAAAAAGTGTATTTTTGTCTCCTGTTCCATTTTTCATCAACACCCCCAAGTCATTCTTCTCTGGGCTACTGTCAACCCATTTTCCTCCCAGTTTTAATTTGTGACATGGGACTGCCTCAACTCAAGGGAAAGATCTTGTACTTGGTCTTGCTGATCTTTGTACCCACCTTTCAGACCTGTCAAAGTGCCACTAGATGATAATCCTTCCCTCCACTGTTTTACCCAAACCATAGAGCTAATGTAACTGGTTAGCCTGCTGAGGGTGCACTCAGTCCTACAGTCCATATAACCAAGAAAAGTGTTAAAATAGTGCCAGTGTAGATACTGAGAAAAGCAACTTGTCACTGGTCTCCACCTGGATAAGAGATGTAGGTGATGCTAAAGACTTTCAGCGATAATCTGTCTCCCATAGATGATTAGAGCTCTGGAGCATCTCTCATACAAAGAAAGGCTGAGAAACCTGAGTGTCTTCAGCTGGGAGAAGAGAAGAAGGAGAGGGGCTCCTATCATTGCTTGTAAATATCTAAAATGCATGTAAGTATCTAAAGTGTGGGTTTCAAATGGATGGGGCCAGGATCTTTTCAGTGATGCCCAGTGACAGAACAAGGGGTAATGCACACAGGCTGGAATAGAGGAAGTTGCATATGAATATCAGGAAAAATATATTTACTGACAGAGCACTTGTCCAGGCTGCCTGTGGAATCTCTTTCTCCAGAGATATTCAAAACCTACCTGGACACTCTCTTTTGTACTATACTTTTGTACTTTTGTACTATAGGGAACCTACTTTACCAGAGCACTGGACTAGATGATCTCCATAGATCCCTTCCAACTCCTATAATTGTGTGTTTCTGTGGTACTGCTCTTTCCATTGTCTGTATACAGAAACAACAGAGACTTCTATGAATCTGTAATAACTCTTTGCTTAGTAGTATCTGTCTGAGGCTGGTAAGAATGTCTCATAGACTCATAGAATCATGGAATTGCTCAGGTAGGAAAAGGCCTTCGAGATCATCAAGTTCAACTGCAACCAACCATATTAATAACCAAAAAAAACTAACTCTTAACAACCCACCACCATTTCATGTCCTTGAGCACCACATCTAAACATATTTTAAACACTTTCAGTGACAGTGACTCAACCACATCCCTGGGGAGCCTATTCCAGTGCTTCACAATACTTTCTGTAAATAATTTTTTCCTTACATCTTACCTAAACCTTCTCTGGTACAACTTGAGGCCATTTCCCCTTGTCCTGTCACCTGTCATCAGCGAGAAGAGACCAACTGCGCTCTCACTGCAAACACCTTTTAGGCATTTCAAGCAGTGAGGTCTCCCTTCAGCTTCCTCTTCCCCAGACTAAACAGCCTCATTGCCTTCAGTCACTCCTCATAGGGCATATTCTCCAGGCCCTTTACAATCCTTGTTTCCATTCCTTGTACCTGCTCTAGCACCTCAATGTCCTTTCTGTATTGAGGTGCCCAAAACTGAACACATTACTCAAGGTGGGGTCTCACCAGTATGGAATACAGGTGGAGGATTACTTCCCTAGTCTTGCTTACCACACCAGTCCTGATACACTCCAGGATATCATTGGCTTTCTTGGACATCTGGGCACACTGCTGGCTCGTATTCAGCTGACTGTCCATCAGCACAACAAGGTCCCTTTCTGTCAGTCAGCTTTCCAGTCACTCCTCCCCAAGCCTGTAGGCTTGCCTGGGATTGTGACCAAAATGCAGATCAGTAGCCTCTTACAGATCTTTTTTTTTTTACCCAATGAACAACACATCTATTCAAGTCATGAGCAGCTAGTTTCTTCAGAAAGTGTCTATGGTAAACAGAATCCAGTACCTTGCTAAAATCCAAGTAAACTACATCCACAGTCCTCGTCCACTAAGTGGGTAATCCTGAGAAGGTCATAAAATTAAGCAGTGGTATAACTTTTTATATGAGATCAAAATGCAAATTTCATCTGATTTGTAGGATGTTTTTAACATTCATGTCATGTTATGTTGACAGTGATAATCTTTACACTTAGAAAAGAATGTACTCCTTTAACAAGACATAACAGTTTTGACAAAATGTAGTACAAAATCCAAACTCATATAAACTCTTAGACATTCATCGTCTAGTCAAGATAATTAAAGCTGTCAAATACTGTGGTACCAGGAGACCTGCACGTAGAAGATCCCTTGTTTCTATTTTCCAGTCTTTCATCTTATCTGTCAATATACAGGAGCTGTCAATGCCAGTGCCAGAATCTACATCGGCTTTTGTGGGAGACTAAACACCTGTAGTTTAATGCGCTTGTGTGATAGATAGTCAATCTTTTCACAATTTAGCAATCTTAGGAGATTTTTCTAAAGCTTATAGTACTAGAAATCCATCCTGAATCTATACTGTACTCAAAGAAAAACAGTTTATTACATAACCTGTTACACAGATTGTTAATTGCTTACAGATTGCAAATATGACCTGTGCTTACTCTATCTGCAGCATTTTTTGTTAAGGTAATTCACTGGAAGAAAATTAAGTCTTGAATTTTGTAAGTCTTTTGACATCACAGTAAAAATTAGAACTGAAGGATGCTGGAGAAAGGTTATTCAGATAAAACTGTGAAAAAAAATGACAGAACATTTGTTGTAGTGGCATAGAATCTTGAAGTATGTCAAGGAAAATTCTACAGAGCATTATCAGCCTTGTTCAGCTGTCATTCATTTTAATATAGAACTAAGTTTCCAGCAAGGTCAAATTGACTGGATTAATCAGCCTACACATTTTAAATTCTTATATAAGACAATAAGACAATATAGCAAATCACATTTGTTACTTTTGGAATTAAAAAAGGTTTGATTATTACAATTAAGATCGTAAGATATGGACATTGTCAAGTAATATCTGAGTACTACAGTGCTTAGAAACAAATTAAATGTGATTTATTGTTTTAAGAGAATTTTCACCAACACAAATTTAATTCAGGTATTCTGATTTTTGTTCCAGTCTTTTAATTTGTTTTTGAAAGTACCGTGAAGGCTATCAACATGTCTTTTTTATGAAGTTCATGAACTTAAGAAGTTCAAGAAATATCAATTCCTATGATATTTGGCCTTTCCTTCTTTTTTTTTTTTTAACTTCTAATTTTTTCTTGTTTTTTAACCTCGCTTCTTGTCAGTAACCCAGTTTGCCAGGGGAGGTTCAGGTTTTGATGTTAGGAAAAATTTATTCTCAGAAAAAGTAGTTAGATGTTGGAACAGGCTGCCCAGGCAAGTGTCATTATCTGTGGAGCTTTTAAAGAAAAGGTCAGATGTGGCATTTAGGGTCACGGTTTAGTGGGCATAATGGTGTGAGGTTGATGGTTGGTGGTGTTTTTCATCCTCAGTGATTCTGAGATTCTGTAATTCCTTTCACTGGAATAGCATTTTTAATTTGCTGTTGTCATGCTTAAATGAATCTGTATCAAACGTGTATTCCTGGAACTTCTGGATCAAAATAACTAAAGATTTTATTTTAATTATTAAATATTAAAGAAAAAGAAAAGGAAAAAAAATGATTGGCTTATTTTCATTATAACCTCAATCTGTCAAATGGAAATAGAAGAAGGAAAGGTACTTGTGGAATAATATTTTTATTGAAAGCATCATTAACAACTATGATCTTTATCCACCTTTTATTTTTTTCTTCAGTAGAAATTTATAATATGGACAAAATCTCTATTTTAACCTCAAATATATCACTAAATGTGTGTGTCAGGGTCTTAAGTGCACTATTAGGACTTAAGCTTACTACCTTCACCTGGGGTTTCCATCCTTACCTTCTTCACAGTACTAGAGGGAGCTTTGTTGAAACTTAAGCAAGGGCCTCCAGTCCTTTTGTCAGTTATAATGTAGGATATCCACCTCTAGTTCCGTTCCCTCAGTACTGAGTTACAATTACCTTGTTTCTTAGCTAAATTCCTTGTGAGTATGTTACAACTTGTCTCCAGGCCTGTCCTGTCAATGGACTCCGGACACCTATTCCAGAGTTTGCATTTATCCAGAGTATCCTTTTCCTTCTGACTGGAAAATAACTAGATGGACCTTGGACCTGACTATGACTCTTGATGGATCTTGTTACTGGTTCCCAGGAAAAAGCCCTCACTTTTGCTGATCCCTATCCTTCAATAACCTTGTGAATTATAACAGATTCCTGGGAGAAATGACTGACCTAATAATGGGTAGGGGGAAGAACAGTCACTATATCAATGTCCAAGTGAAAATATATGCATAGAAATGCTGGAAATTACTGATAGACTCTTGTGAATCAATAGATATTTTAAGTTTTTGTAAAGGTGCAAAATTGTATGTAAATGAAAATTTTCACATTTGTTCAACTAGAAAGACAAGAGAGGAAGAATAAAAAAAAATGGACATACAGAAGAGAGAGTACAAGAAATTAACTTTCTCATTTGCATTTCTAGACAGAAATAAGAACAGCAAAAACAAAGGCTTTAAAAAAACTGTTATGTTTTAGTGTTAGGGTTGCTTTTGCAAATGTCAGAAAAAAATGTCAGACAAAATGTTACTTTTGTAAATAGTTTATCCTTCTCTTCTTGTATTCTAAACTTAGCCCATATAACTGAATATCTGTTTTTTTTTACAGCATCTTTAAGAAGTATGATTTTAGTATTAAGTCTTTCCTCATTCACTACATCTTATCAACAGGACATTTCAAAAAAGAGCAGAGATTATCCTGCAAAATGGTTTCTTGGAAAGACACTTCCATAACATCCCTCCCTTCCTTCTCATATACAGCAGCTCTTATTGCTGAACATGACATATAGTATGAGATATCTATTCAGTCACTTGGGATCATCTGTGCTGACTGTCTCTCCTTCTAACTTCACATGTATGCTTAGCCTCCTCGATGGCAGGGCAGGATGAAAAGTATAAAATCTAGAACTTACAAAGTACTGTGCAAAAATTTAGAAAGACAATGTGAAATTCAAATATATTTGCTAAAAATTTGGTATTTACAGGTATGAATATATGATTTTATGACACTATAATGAGGTTATGTTATATATATAAAATAAAGCTACTCATAGCAATATCTATGACTTAGTTTTGATCTGGAACAGCAATGCAGTATTGTCAAAAGATAGTCAAGTGTGGTGTTAGTCTCAATATTGCCAAGGAGTCTTCCCACTGGGAACTCTGTTTGAAGATAACCTGTTTAAAAAAAAAAAAAAAAACAACCATTGGCTGTTTTGTTATGTAACTAAAGGCACAGTATAGATAGAGTCTTAAATTCCCATGCAGATTTATGCCATAGTAGCTACCATTTGCATAAGTGCATATATAATATATGAAAAGATTTTAATACTATCATTATGAACTTTTCTCAATATATTTAAAGCAAATATTATTTTTCATTAAGAGGTATATCTTAAAACACTTTGAATTCTTAACTATATTAACTTAAATTGAGCAGGAATAGATTATCTCAGTGTATGTAGCTATTTAGATGAAAAGGCCAAATGATATTGAGTACATTTATGCAATTTGAAATTGTGATCTGTGGAATTATAAAGTGCTTCTATTGCCTTTTCCTTGCTTCAATTCTTACCCTAACTAACTTTTCATATAAAATCATATAATAATTGAGGTGGGAAGGGACTTCATGTGATCTTTAGTCTATTTTCCAGCTTGTCTATGAGATCTAACTAACTTACTCAGAGACTTTTCCTTCAAAATAATGTACCTAATATTTGACTTTAATAATGTTCATTTAATTACTAAAATAAAATTCAACAAACACACAAAGGAATTTTTTTTCATCATCACATTATTTTTTTTATTCTGTATAATGTATAGAAATATATTGAACTGAATTTTAAATATATTTTGAAAACTCAACTGTATTTTAAGCTTCTAAGTAAAAATAATATCAGAAAAAAAAGTAAACCAACATACACTGCATGATTAATTCAGTTGATATCTTGGAGACGTTTACTACAGAATGAGCTGAATAATACTTGCCTCTAGGTGGACCACACAATAAATATATATAATAAGTTCATAAGTTCATAAGTTCATAAGTTCATAAGGTTGGAAAGGACCTATAAGATCATCTAGTCCAACCATCCTCCTATCACTATCTCTACCCAACTACTAAATTAAGTCCTTAAGCACCTCATCTAAACGCTTCTTGAACAGCGCTAGGGATGGTGCCTCAACCACCTCCCTAGGCAGGCCATTCCAGTGCCTGACCACTCTTTCAGAAAAGAAATGCTTCCTGAGGTCTAATCTAAATCTTCCCTGGCGCAACTTGTGGCCATTCCCTCTCGTCCTGTCATTACTTATCAGGGAGAAGAGGCCTACCCCCTCCTCACCACAACCCCCCTTCAGGAAGTGGTAGAGTGCTATAAGGTCTCCTCTGAGCCTCCTCTTCTCCAGACTAAACAATCCCAGCTCCCTCAGCCGCTCCTCATAAGACTTGTGCTCCAGGCCCCTCACCAGTTTTGTTGCCCTTCTCTGAACACGCTCCAGGGCCTCAATGTCCTTCTTGTAGTGAGGGGCCCAAAACTGAACACAGTACTCGAGGTGCGGCCGCACCAGAGCTGAGTACAGGGGGATGATCACCTCCCTGCTCCTGCTGGCTACACTATTTCTAATACAGGCCAGGATGCTGTTGGCCTTCTTAGCCACCTGTGCACACTGCCGGCTCATGTTGAGCCGAGCATCAACCAACACCCCCAGGTCCTTTTCCTCTCTACATTCTTCAAGCCATTCTGCCCCAAGCCTATAGCATTGCATGGGGTTATTGTGGCCAAAGTGCAGGACCCGGCACTTGGCCTTATTGAACCTCATCCCATTTTGCTCAGCCCAGCTGTTCAGCCTATCCAAATCCCTCTGAAGGGCCTCCCTACCCTCAGGCAGTTTGACACATCCTCCCAGCTTTGTGTCATCTGCAAACTTACTGAGGGTACACTCAATTCCCTCATCTAGGTCATCAATAAAGATATTAAACAAGATGGGCCCCAAAACTGACCCTTGGGGGACACCACTCGTTACAGGACGCCAGCTGGACTTAACTCCATTAACCACTACCCTCTGGGCACGGCCCTCCAGCCAGTTCTCCACCCAGAGAAGAGTGAACCTGTCCACACCACGGGCTGCCAGTTTCCTTAGGAGAATACTGTGGGAGACCGTGTCAAAGGCCTTGCTGAAGTCCAGGTAGACTACATCAACAGCCTTTCCCTCATCTACCTGTCTGGTCACCCAGTCATAGAAGGAGATGAGGTTGGACAAGCACGACCTGCCCCTGGTGAACCCGTGCTGGCTGGGTCTGATCCCTTTATTGCCATGCACGTGTCGTGTGATCTCCCTCAATATCATCTGTTCCATAACTTTCCCTGATACCGAGGTCAGGCTGACAGGCCTGTAGTTCCCCGGGTCTTCCTTACGGCCTTTCTTGAAGATGGGAGTCACATCGGCAAGCCTCCAATCTTGTGGGACCTCTCCAGATAACCAGGAATGCTGATAGATGGCAGAAAGTGGCTCGGCAATCACCTCTGCTAGCTCCCTCAGCACCCTTGGGTGGATCCCATCTGGCCCCATGGACTTGTGGCAGTTCAGATGGAGGAGAAGATCTCTGACCGTCTCTGCTTGAATCACAGGGGGTGCATTATGCACCCCGTCCCGGACTTCCAGGTCAGGGCAAGTACCATGTGGACAACTGTCCTGTCTATTAAAGACAGATGTGAAGAAGGCATTGAGAACCTCAGCCTTTTCCTTATCATCTGTGGTTATATTGCCTGCCTCGTTGAGTAAAGGAGGGAAATTTTCCTTAGTTTTTCTCCTGCTGTTAATATATTTGTAAAAGGGTTTCCTGTTCTCCTTTACAGCAGTAGCCAGCCTAATTTCAAGCTGGGCTTTAGCATTTCTAATTTTCTGCCTGCAGATCTTGGCCAGTTCTCTGTAGTCACTCCAAGTAGCCTGACCCATCTTCCAGAGGACATAGACTCTCCTTTTCTCTCGGAGTCTCAACAAAAGATCCCGGTTCATCCACACTGGTCTTTTGCTCCTCCGGCTTGACTTACAGGACTCCGGGACTGCCTGCTCCTGTGCCTTTAAGATTTCCATCTTGAAGAGCATCCAGGCTTCCTGGACCCCTTTACCCTTCAGGAGCAAGTCCCAAGGGACCCTTGCAATATTTTTTCTGCTTCATAGAATAACAACAAAATTTAGATTAAAGTCAGGTTTGAAATGAATCTATTGTGCCAAAACTGATAACTAGATAATCTCATACTTATTTTTTTATAACTGTTTACATAGAAGGTTGTACAACTGATAACTAAATATGTATATATTAAATGTTTACAAGGCTGCCATTACTGATAATATCAAAGTTAATAGTAGCATTTGAATAAATACTCAAACAAAAAGAATTAAAGATTTTATGAATGTTACCCTTTTTGATGTACAGGACAGATTTGAATCCTTAGCTGTAGAAATTATTCAGTATAATCTGGAATTCTTACATTCTTATACGATGATCTCAATAAGTTCAGAATATTGTTTTGAATATGCCAGTGTTAATACATTCACAAAAGCAAACACATCCTAAGCTACTACTTCATAAAAAAAAAAAATTACATAATAGTTGAATTTGGAAGAGACTTCTGGAGACTGCCTTCCTTAAGTAGTGTCAGTGTGTGTTACTGAGGGTTGCTTTCAGTTGAATTTTGAGTATCTCCGAAGATCCACTCTTAGAGACTCCACCATGAAGTTTGCAGATAATGTTCTTCTGTACTTGTCCATTCCCAGAGTGAATAGATATATATGTTTTTGACAGTTTTTGACATTGGCTTTTATAGTGACATATGAAGACACTGGGAAGATTCTAGTTCTGTCTTCATTACTTCTGAGCCCCAGATGTTTACATACACCTCTTCTCCAACAACATGCCCTTAGCCTTTTTTCCTTCAAATTGAACAGTCCCAATTCTCTCAGCATCTCCACATATGAGAATTAGTCCAAGACTTTAATCATCTTTCCTGAATTCACATCAGTATGTCCACGTTTCCATTATACTGAGGAGATCAGACCTTGACAAAGGATGGGGCCCTGAGTAGCCTGATCTAGTGGTTGGCAACCCTGCCCACAGCAATGAGGTTGAAACTAGATCTTTAAGCTCTCTTACAACCTATGCCATTCTGACTCATGATGTGGCTCAACCAGTCCTGGGTAGAAGAATTACACAAAATCATAGAGCATCCTGAGTTTGAAGTGACCCAATGGAAGTGATTAGTTCTTTCTGCTTCGTAAAAATGATGTCCATTCCTCTCTTACTGACTTACCTTTACACTTCACTTATTTTCATAATCTTGTTGGCTTAAGATAACATTTTCAGCCACTGAAGTTTAGCAGTGTGATCTGAAATGATAATCTACACCAAGAAATATACAGCAGCATCATTGACTCTTTATCTTAGCTGTAGAGTAAATAAAGCTTTGTTACATATTGTATGATATCAGCTACTCTATTGTCCCCACACTTCCTCCCAGAACTCCTTGTGAGGCTAACGGGATAAGACCGAAACAAAACTAAAACCAGCTTTTGTTGTCCTAGAGTGTCTTGTTATAATCATCTTATCTTTTTTGCTCACAACAGAACTGAATGACTTTGTATTATAGATTAGCATATCCAGAATTAAATTACACTCTTTAATTGTTTGGTGGAAGTTATACTTACAAGAAACGACGAGGCATGTGTTCATTGAGATAATTTCTTTCATCAAGGTCTCACTACATTTGGTAGATTATATAGACAGAAAAGAAGTTTCCTCCATGCAGAGTCAAGTGTATGAACTTTCATGTGAAATTGACTGCTAAGGTGTTTCAATTTGGATGTTTACTGTCCAAGAAAGTACAAAGTAACGGATATCGTTTTTCTGGATTTCAGCAGTGCTTTTGTTGTTGTCCCTCAGTATCCTTCTGGAAGAATTTAACTGTGAGATGATCAGGTACAGAGTATTCTAGGTGAAGAACTCACTGAACAGCGAGGTTCAAAGGATCGTTGTGAATGGAGTTACATTTGTGAGCTAATTACTAGCAGTATTCCCCAGGTCAAAATTCTAGCAGTCTAAATGCAGTAGTTAAATGCAGTTTTAGTAAATTTGCTAGTGATATAAAACTGGGAGATGCTGTTTACTCCCTTGAGAGACAAGAAATCTTACAGAGGGACTGGAACACTGAAATACTGGGTTTCTCTACATTAGAGAAAAGAAGGTTGAGAGGTGACCTAATTGCTTTCTACAGCATGCATAGAAGAGGAAAAGGAGAGGGAGGTGCTCATCTTTTCTCTCTGATACCCAGTGGAAAGGTACAAGGGAATGTCTCAAAGCTGCTAGGAGGGGTTCAGACTAGATATCAGGAAAACCTGCTTCACTGATAAGATAGTCAGGCTCTGAAATAGGCTTCCCAGTAAAGCACTTGATGGCAAACAGTGTTCAGGAGGTATTTGGATAATGATCTCAATAATATGCTTTAGCCCTAAAGTTGGAGCTGTTGGAGCACATGTAGAGGAGGCCCTTAAAAATGATCCATGGAGTGGAATACCTCCCCTACAAGGGCAGGCTGAGGAAGCTGGGGCTGTTCAGCTTAGAGAAGACTCTGGGAAGAGCTGATAGCAGTCTAAGGAGGTGTCATAAGAAAGAAGGGGACAGACACTGTAGCAGGTTGTCTTGTGAAAGAAAAATGGGAAATGGTTTCAAGCTAAAAGAGAGGAGATTTAGATTGAATATGAGAAGGAATTTGTTTACAATAAGGGTGGTGAGGCAAAGGTACAGTTTGTCAAGAGAGGTGATGGATGCCATGTCCCTGGAGATATTCAAGTTCATGCTGTATGTGACTCTGAGAAACCTGATGTCACTGTAGATGTTGCTGATCATTACAGGGGAGTTGCAAGGGCTGGATGACCTTATAAGTCCGTTCTAGCTAAAATAGTTTTATTTTACTATGAAAATATTTTGAATACAGAGAAGACTTTAGTTCATTTGAAAATACAGTGATAGAATTCCACCATCAGAAGTTTTCTTTAGTTTATGTGTGGTGGTACTCCATATGATCTTGTAATCACTCTGAATGATAATCACAAAATACTGTTTACTATAACTATTTGTTAGTTAAAAAAATACTACTCCAGACATGTTAGGACATTCATGGGTTTTTTTCTTCCTTCCTTCCTTCCTTCCTTCCTTCCTTCCTTCCTTCCTTCCTTCCTTCCTTCCTTCCTTCCTTCCTTCCTTCCTTCCTTCCTTCCTTCCTTCCTTCCTTCCTTCCTTCCTTCCTTCCTTCCTTCCTTCCTTCCTTCCTTCCTTCCTTCCTTCCTTCCTTCCTTCCTTCCTTCCTTCCTTCCTTCCTTCCTTCCTTCCTTCCTTCCTTCCAATTCCTTCAATTCCTTCCTTCCTTCCTTCCTTCCTCCCTCCCTCCTTCCCTTCCAAATTCCTTCCGAATTCCTTCCTTTCTTTTTCTTCCTTTCTTCCTTTCTTCCTTTCTTTCTCTTTTGTTTCTTTCTCTTTTTCTTTCTTTCATTCTCTCTTCCTCTCTTTCTTTCTCTCTTTCTTTTTTCCTTTTTGTTTTTACTTTTTCTATTTCCTTTTATTTTTACTTTTATTTTTTCCTCAGTAGTAGAAGATTCTGTAATGGAGAAAAAAATTACCAATAATTTCTCTCTCCTGCACGCTTATTTTCTCACTAAGGTAAGAAGTTAGACCCTTGAGACGCAGAGATATTTTTAAAATAGAGGATGATAGAAAGGAGATAAAGGTTAGAATAAAAGCATAGCCTTAGAGTATGGTTTTCACACATGGAAAAAAAGAAAAAAAAATAAACTTATGTTTGAAATTTTATCAAAGCCTAAAATCTTAAGCTGCCTTTGATCTGTTTGAATGACATGGAAACTAATTACTACTTTTTCCACAAGCTGATAAATTACATCAAAAGAGATTGTGGACCTGATACTACATGTTTCTTACATAACTATTCTGAAGTATTTCAATAATAAGTGCTTCAAAGACGTAGATTTGGACAGTTCACATCACTATTTATTATATAGAAAAAACTACACAGTAAAGCTAGAAACAAAAAAATGATCAAGTGAAATAAAATATTCATTTCTCTACAAAATCTATAACTGAGATAATGTTTATTGACAATTTTTTTTTAATTATCATAAACTGTCTGGCTTACTTGTTACACAAGGGCTGCTCCAAAAATAATAACTCCTATTTATTGTGTTGGCCCACGACATCAGAGGCAGAGGTTGGTGATGTGACAGTAGAGGTTGAACTTTCCCACCAATATTCCTTTACATTTTGTTGCCATGTGACAGACAGAAGCAGAGGGTCAGTCTGATAAGAAAATATCTGTTGTGGAAATGCAGTGTCTTGAAAATTAATTCTTCTATGTGGAAAAAATGTCAGCCATTGACATTAACTGACATTTGATGAACATTTATGGAATCCAAGCCATGGATGTGAGCACGGTGAAGTGTTGGGTGGCTCGTTTCAGCAGTAGTAACAGCAAGATGAAAGAGAAGCCGTGTTCTGGATAACAATATACAGCTGTCAAACATGAAATGAGGATTACCTTGAACAACTCATCTGTGTAAATCAGCAGATTACAATCAGGTAACTGTGTAGGATGTTGAATATCAGATTCAATGAGTTGGAAGTCATGGTGGCAACACTGTAAAATTAAATTTGTGCCATGTGAGCCCCATGAATGCTTACACTGGAACATAAAGAATACTGTATGCAAGTTTGTCAGGACCTATTGAGCAAATAGGATGCTGTAGGTGAGTGTTTCTTGGATCACATAATTGTTGGGGTAAGATGTGGTGTCACCTCTATTAGCTTGAGTAAAAATGGCATTTTCTAGAGAGGCAGCATGTGAATTCCCCATTGAAGAAGCTCAAGACACAGCCCTCAGTGGGTAAAATAATATGAACTGTGTTTTAGGATAGGAAAGGGGTGATCCTTCTGGATTTCCTAGAACCATGACTAACTGTCTCTTGACAATTACGTCATGACCCTGACTAAACTGAATGCTCAGTTTCAGAATCAGGACAGAGTGGAGGACATTTTTTCTGTTTCAACAAAAAAATGCCAGGCCCTGGACCAGTTTGAAGACTGTGGACCACACTGACAGTCTTAGTTGGACTGTCTTACTACACCCATTTTATATTCTGGATTGGGCACCTTCTGACTTCCATCTGGGCTGATGAAAGATTAAATGTGTGCAACATTTTCCTAGCAGCAACACCATTGTAGCAGTTGTGTTACAGTGGGTTACCTCCTCTGTTGCAGATTTTTATGGGCACTGAATGCAGGCTTTTGTTCATCGCTGGCAAAAAAGTGTAGCTAATAATGGTGAGTGTGTTTAAAGCCTGTGTTTTGTATCTGAAAATTTGCTCTATCAAATAGTGTTATGGATCTCTTTATATCTGTTTCGTTTTCCAGGAAAAAATATAGGAGTCATTACTTTGAGAGAGACTTACTTAGGACAGTTCTGTAACCTTTTTTTTTGTTTGTTTGTTAATTAATTTTTTAATGGTTCAGTTTAAACACTATAAAGATACATTTTGAAGTTTTGTATGATTATTGTCTGTCAACCTTATTTAGATTGTTGTGTATAGAAGAAACATTAAGTGATATCCCTTTGGAAATAAATATATATACATTCCCTACATAATCTGTGAATAATAATGTATGCTTAGGTATACACAATTAAGTCGAGCCCAGAATATCCATGCTTCCAATGAAAACATTAGGATTTTGTTGGTTTTTGATATTTTTGTCAGCACGTCCTCATCTGCATATATATCAAGTAAAGGGAATCTCCAGTGACTTATCAATATCTTGTTCTATGCTTCATCTTACTTGATATTTTGCACATAAAAATTACAAGTCAATTATTAATTGTCCGCCTAGAATTTATAGTCCCTCTATAGATGGTATTCAGACTAAAAAAATCACTCTGTGTACGTTTTCCAGAATTCTGAAGATGGAGACTCCACAATAAGCTATCTAGAAAACACTCAGCACATCTCAGTTACTGTCACAGTTTAAACAAAGTAATAATCTTATGCTAAAATGTTATTTCCTATATTTCAATTTCTTCTTATTGTCTCTTAACTGGGAACTAGGAAGAATCTGTCTATCTTCTTTAGCATCCAATCCTAGGTTCATCTTCTGTGCTCCTTATATACACTGATGTAATCTCTCTGAGCATTCTATTTTAAAGGCTGAACAGACAAAGATTTCTCAATCTGTTTCAGTGTGACAGATCCTCCACATCCTTAATCTTTTCTATGGGCTTTAGCAGGACTCACTCCAGTATGTATATGCCTCTTTATACCGAGTTTTGGACCCAAAAATTTATTTGTGGCATCAGTGCTGGACAGAGAAGAAAGATAATCTCCCTTGACTGGTTGGGAATTGTGCTTTTAACACAGCCCAGGATACTTTTGAACACTTTTGCTGCAATTGTTCATTGCTATCTCGTGATCAATATATCATCCATCAGGACTCTTAGTTCCTTTTCAGTTGAGCTCTTTTCCAAATAGTTGCCTCCATGGTGGAAGACTTTATACTCCAGTTTCTTGAAATTTATCAGATTTCTGTTGTCTCATTTCTCCAGCCTATTGAAAAAAACATTATTTCTAGAGTCCTGATTATTGTACACTGTTCTACTTAATGGCATTGGAGGAATTCCACTTGTAAAATTTTGCTTTGAAAACAGAGTAAAATATTGTAATATTTTTTTTCTATTTTACTGTAGAATAAAACAAATGAGAGCATTTACTATTATTTTTTAAAATTATCATCTGCAAGATTAATGATAGATATAAATAAAACAGTGCTCCATAGAAGGCACTGTAGATATAATAGACAATGCAAATTAATTTATTTGATCCAAAAGTGTATGTAAATCAGCATACAATTTATTTCAGACAATTTACTTGCATAGTTTTGGTTCATTAACACCAATTTCCTGTCTTTGGAAGTGTTACTGAATTATGACACTCAAACTAAGTACATTCAACAACTTTACAAATTTATCTAGGTAGCTGTGCTATGATTTTTACCATAAAGTCACTTTACATTTTATTTTCAGATAATTTAATACCTTATCATACATGTTTGAGTCTCATCTTTTACATCACATAACAATGAAATTTGATTTAGTCAAGTTATCATACTGTAAACTAATAATCTTAATATTACTGTAGATTAGGGTGATGAGAGAACAAAATGTGTTGACCATTTCAATATGGTAAACAGGATGTTCTTAATGCAACAATATGACACGCTAATTTAAGGCTTGAAATTCAAGTTTAGTTTAGGTAGTGGAAATGTTTCTGCTTCTTTTTGCAAAGACTCAGGAGCTATAACTACATCAAAATGGACATTACTTCAGAATAAAATCTTATTGCATATTTTTGAAACTAAAAAGATAGACGTTTTTAACGTTTTTATTCTGTAGGAATAGAAGATCTGGACTTCTGTATCTCTATTATAAATAAAGTAATATTTTTTCATATTTTTTATACCTAGTATCTGTGAAATATAGTACAGATTACATGCCAAAAAATCTGACATAAATCCCACTGAGGCTGGTATCTCAGTAAAGAAAACACAAACAAGGGATGGATGAACAGAAAAAAATGTTATGAGAAAATAAGGAGGTAAGGAGACTTGTATAAACAACTTACTAAACAATATTTCTCTGTAGTTGATTAAAAAATTAAAAGTTCTCAGCAAACTCCCATTTGTCACAAGTTAAATATATACATATTCCAGGAATATCTTAACCTGATTAATAGATTTAAATTATACCAGACATTTCACTGTTTATCATTATGTTTGGAAAGTAGACAATAGCCACATACCTATATTTGAATTTGCCATTGCAAACTAGCATGAACTGTATATACGGAATTATGGAAAAGTTGTGAGATGTGTGGGATGTAAGAGCAGTCTTTACTGAGGAGGTTGCTGATCTGGTATAAATTGTCATGTTTGAAATGTTTTAAATCAGGTCTCATAAAGATATATTTTAAATTAAGATCATAGATATTAAGGGAAATACACTTATGAAAGGATTTTAGTCCTTTCAAAGCTCCAAAGACAATGATTGCTGTCCTGGAAGTATATTAAAAAGTTGTCTGCTCAACAATACAATTAGGATCTCTCACCAGAGCTGCATGTCAGTAGCCAAATGCTTCCTCCCATTCCTGTTGAAGCGTCGTGCTTTATATCAGTGCTTAGCAACTGTCTTTGCCTTAAGGCACAATTGCTCTTGCTTCATGCATGTGTGTTTTGCATGTTACCAGCACTTATCATGACTGAATGATCTGAAAATCGTAAATAAGAAATATTGATTGTAATGTTTACTGCCCAAAATAGACAGCTTAAACATAGGAAAATTGAACATATAGGTACTAAGTCATACTGGGATGAGGAATGTTCATTTATACATGTTAATGAGTTTGACTATTTCCACAGCTGTAAAGAAAGATAGTAGAAGAATGTATGAAAGTGATTCTTTGACTTAGCCTAGGAAAATGAACATTGATTGGTGATACGATAATTTGCTATGAACACAAACTCAGATTAAACACTAGTGAGAGAGAAAAATACATAATGTTAAAGATAATATTCATTCAAACAATAGAATGAAATAAAATCTGCATGTTTTTGAACAAGAAATTGTGAGAACATTTTAAAGTGGTTTAATATTTGTAATACTGTTGAAAGAGTAATTATTTCTTTATTTGTTTATATATTTTCCAGAGTACTCCTGTGATTAAGGCCAGTGAAACAAAGACCATACAAGGGTCCAAAAGATTTTTCTTTCCTGTGTTGGTCCATAGAGAGAAATTCAGGAGCGTTGGCTGTTCACTGCCTGCTGAAGCACATAATCAGAGTCACAGAATGGCCTGGATGGGAAGGGACCTCAAGGATCATGAATCTCCAACCCCCCTGCCACAGGCGATGTCCCTGGCATCCTAAACCCCTCTGGGCAGCCCATTCCAGCACCTCATCACTCACTCCCCCCTGACATCCAACCTAAATCTTCCCTCCCTCAACTTAAAACCATTTCCCCTTGTCCTGCTGTTATCTACCCTTTTAAAGAGTTTACTCCCCTCCTGTTTGTAGTCTCACTTTAGGTACTGAAAAGCTGCAATTAGGTCACCCGCAGCCTTCTCTTCTCCAGGCTGAACAAGCCCAGCTCCCTCATCCTGACTTCGTAGGGGAGGTGAATAAAATTGGCCTCAGGTAGAAAAAAACTGTGTTGTACATATTACATTTGTCATTATTATGGTATATAACCAATAGTGTAGCTGGTGTTTTTCACCTGTGTGAGATTACAAGATCATCAGTTGTACTACCAGAAATAATTTTCTCTAAGGTCAGATTGTCACACCATTAACTGATTATTTTCACTTTATTTCTTGTGAGCACTACTTTTTATTAATTTTATACCTCTCGTTTTCCTGTGATATCTATTTTGTTTGTTTGTTTGTTTTGTTTTTTGTTTGTTTTTCTGATCTTATATAAAAATGTTACATAATTTGAATTCATGAGCTTTAAAAAAAAGAGGATAAACAACTGCTTGGAACTGTTCAAGATCAAGTGTGGGGTACTGGACAACCTGATCTAGTGGGTAGCAATCCTACTCATGGTGGGGTGTAGGGGTAGGGGGAGTTGGAAGGTGGAACTAGATGATTTTTAAGGTGACTTAAATTAATTAGGTCACTTAATTAGTTTGTTAATTTTAAAAGATTAGTATATGTAGCTGGTGCATATACATACCGTATCTATGGAGTAAAAAAGTAATTTAAAAAGTAAATGAACTACTATACAACACTTGATGTAGATTTTTTAGATATATACTTAAACTCAGGAATTTAATTGAATGTTTGATTATCCTTCAAAATCTGTTTTTATCTGAGAATTATAAACTTATTTAACAAGAAAATAATTCCAGACAGCTATTATATGAGTTGTAATGTTACAACTCAGTTTACATTTACGCTGCTTGACTTTATTTTTTTATCTAGAGCAGTTATAGTTCACTATTGTATGAGACTTTAACTGTGATCAAACTACCTGTGTATCAGAAATCTAATCCAGCAAAAACTCAAGTATTAAAGACATGACCCAAATAAACATCAGATATTAATACATAAGGGTACAGAAGGTAAGGAGATGGATATTTCCACATCTGGTTTTTTTTTTTTATTATGTCATAATGCTTACATTTATATACATTTTGTATTATCACCAGTGGTTGCTTAGCTGCTTGTAGTTATTTTTTTCCCTAGTTTATTTTCAGAACATATTTTTCCTCATGTTAGTTTTGTTGTCACTGCACTCAAAGTGATAGGTTGAGTAAATCAGAATATGTAGTATTTTGAGCTTGTCTTTTATAATCTTTTAATTTTATTTATGAATATCCATGTGTTGAAATGCTTGAAAAAAGAAAACAAAAACCCTGGTGAACAAGACAATTCATTAAAATAAAATTGCTGAGTTACTTTTCCCTACAATATTTTTGTTTTGTTTTGTTTTGTTTGCATATATCTTTTAATGAAAATTAGATACTGGTCAAGTTCTCAGAATGCAGTTGATTTCATACTTGAAAATCATATGACTTAGGTCCATGAAAAGTGTTATGAACATTCCTGACAAGCAGAAAATTCATTTTCAAAGCAAACTTGATGACTTGATAAACTTCAGATTAGCTGATTGTAGTTCTTGAAAGAAATACCCTCAGATGACCTTCACTTTCGTCTCAGGTATTCTATTTTGTGGTTGTGTATTTCATTGCTATAATTTCTGGCTGGGATTTCTTTGCAGAAGCTCATATGGTGTTGTATTTTGTATCTGTGACCAAAGATATTTATCAACATAGGGATGTTTTATCGCTTAACACTTACTGTATGAAGTCAAGACTTCCTGTGTTCACTCTGACCCCTATCAAGAGGGGGGTGATTTTTTTCCAAAGTAGCCATTGCTCAAGGACTGGCTGGATTAGGTCACTGTTGGAAGGTGAACAGTTGTTGCTTTCCCACCTCTTACTTAGACATTTTATTTTACTTTTTTTTTTTTTTTCCTTCACTTTTTAAACCATCTTTACCTTGATCCCTGAATTTTCTCTACTCAGTCTTCCCAATTCTCTCCATCATTGCACTGTGGGGGAGTAAATGAACAAGAGTGTGGATTAACATGCTAGATGGGGTTAATTCACCACATTTGCAAGAGGCTAACTGTTGGAAATTTCCTAGTGATTGTTCTAGAAAATTGCAAGTGCCTGCTCTGAGATCATTTTAGAAAGAGTCACAGAGAGACCACATCTGATCTTTCAGAAGTATGAGAAAGCCATATAAATCTTAAAATGAGTTAGAACTCTGTCAGTAATCAGAAATGTGAGATGCTGCAAGGGCTACTAATCTTTTTATCTGTATGCCTGCTTCTGAAAGAAATAAAGTGAGATAAGGAAAACACAGATGTGTTGGAATATTTTATATGAGATACAATTTTCTATTTGCATTGAATGTGTTTTAGCTGTTTTGATTTTGTTGCCACTAAAATTGTGCTAGCTAAAATCTGTTACTCTCTGAAAACAGAATCATAGAATCATAGAATCCGTAGTATTGGATCAGACTTTTAAAGATTATATAGTCCAACTCTTGCAATGAGCAGGGACATCAACAGCTAGATCAAATTGCCCATAGTAGAGAGCTGTATTCAGTTTTGTGATTGAATGCAATGTACTTTGTAAGTGATTGTATCTCTGCCTTCAGAAATAGCTACAGAAATGCAGTACTCTCCTAATTACAATAAACCTTAACTTCTACATGGACATTTTGCAGAGAAAAATGCTATCTGGCAATGAAAAAGAATGATTTTTGATCTTTCTTTCCTAGATGAAATAGATGAGGATGCCAAGTAGTGAAATTTCATACTTGAAGATGAAGCAAATTGGGATAGGTTTGTACACTAAAATTAAAGTCAATGTCATATTAAAGTACCTGGGCATTTACTGCAACATTTTTGTGTTTCAGAGCTTTTCAACTCAACACAATTGTCTTTTTTAAGTGCAGTATTCTTATAATTTGTTTATATTATATTTGTTTATATTTATATTAATTCCTTCCAGTAAGCATAGGTCTTCCCAAAGGTTTTATACTTGTTTTATAATTCACAGTATTTTAACAGCATATTTAAAATGTCTACCTATTTTTCTACCTATCTATCTACCTATCTATATCTATTTTCATTCTAAGATGCCTAAGATCTGAAAGAACCACCAATTTTTACTACCCAGCAATTCAGGTAGTCCTCTCGACTATGTCAACATCCTGTGGAGGATTGTGCTGCTTTCCAGAAACCTGCAGGAAATTGTGTACCTAAAAGTTAATTTGTGTTTCAAGATTGATTGAAAGCAAGAAACAGCAGCAATACTGGTGTTGCAAAACCATTTACCTTGAAAGAGTTCTTAAAGTGAAAGAAATATGTTTGCAAAATGTCTACATATTTTGCAGGAGTTTTTGCCTGTAAAGTTAAAGAGAAATTAATGCTAATTTTTCTTAAGTTCACAATAATTCATATTACTGTGGGGTCTCCTTCCTTGAAGATATCCAAAAGCTTCTTGGACATAGAATCATAGAACCATTTGAGTTAGAAGGGTACTTTAAAGGTCATCTAGTCCCTCCAATTCCCCTGCAATGAACAGTGGTGCTTACAGTTAGATCAGGTTGCTCAGAGTCCCATCCAGGCTGACTTTGCACATCTCCAGAGACAGGGCATCTAACACCTCTCTGCGCAACCTGTTCCAGTGCTTCACCACCCTAATTGTAAAAAATTTATCCTTTACAACCAATCTAAATCTTTTGGTCTTTTAGTTCAAAACCTTTTCTCCTTGTCCTGTCACTACATACCCTGCTAAAGAGCCTGTCCCCTTCTTTATAACCTTCTCTTCAGATACTGAATGACCACTAGCAGGTCTTCCTGGAAACTTCTCTTCTCCAGGCTATACAGCCCCAGCACACTTGGCCTGTCCTTACAGGGAAGGTATTTCATTCTTTATAACATTTCTTTAGCCTTCCTTGGACAACATGACAATGATTTTTTTATGCATTTTGCAGAAATAATTCTTTAAATTACAAGATATATTTTCAATACAATAGTCTTATATTACACGGTTCCAGTTGTTTCTTTTTTTCAATAAAATTATGAACTTATTTTATTTAACAAAAGAGCTCATTAACATTTATGAAAGGATTATCTGGTGTCTGTTTTCTTCAGCAGTTTCCACTGCATAAAACTTGATTACAGTGCCTGACTTGTAATTAATGCTGTCATTAACTCTGGTAAGGCTATTAATCCCAATAAGTTTTAAAAATTTTATGAACTGAAAAATGTTCAAAAGTTTCAAAATCATTTTACCTAGCTTTATCATAGTTTGCAAAAGATACCGACGTGAGTTTAATGTTACTGTGTTATTATGCAGTGCTTCCAACATAACACTGGATGATTAGGAAGCACAGATGTGACTGAGAGCTCAAAATGAGTATTGAGTAGGAACAGAACACCCAAAAGCTAAAGTAAATCTTATGCTTTATATTATTGTTGTTGTTGTTATTATTATTATTATTAATCTTGTTATTTGTTCCCTAATGCCCTGTAGAATTTTTCTTCTGTTTGTCAACTCAGAATATTGTGTTGGTTACACTATTTAAAAAATAATTACATCGTGTCAGATTACATTCTTTCTCAAACGATTCTATGTGCTGCTTAATGTTCTTTGTCTATATCTTCTAAACTGATATGCTTTTTAAAACATATCAGGAGATATGTTCTAAAAGAAACGTCACTAACTTCAGATTGCTTCATCTCAAATTACCATTTATCATCTTATACAGTCAGTTCAGAATTTAATTTACTTCCAATTCTTCAGAATAGAAAGGAATATTATAAAACAAAACTAAAAGTATCCTAAAAATATCATTCCCACACACCTCTCTTTACCAAAATCTGACTCAGTAGAAAATTTCAAAATGTATAATTTTTTTCCAAGAGATTTTTTTCCAAGAGAAACTATTTTCTTTCAGAAAAAAGTTGAATTATGAAAGTTTTATTTTGATGTTAAAGAGGTAACATATATTTGCATGTATACACATATACAAAACTAAAAGTTATTACCCTCCAAGCTCTCCTAATTTAGATGTGGTTGTTCTGTACCCTTTTAATGTGAGCAGACACTGTTATAAAATGCTAGAGGATGTTCAACAGGACTGCATCACACCATGTACCTTGGAAAATAATTTCAAATCTATAAAAATATATGTTAATCTGGGATTAGACCAAGATTATAATTGTACTAAAACCTTAAAATTGTTTTCCTAATTTTCTCATATGTTCATGAATGAATCTGTTTCTCATAAAATTAATTTCAATATATTCAACAAGTGTTCCAGGGGAGTTCAGTTTTGACATTCACTTTGCTGATACAGAAATATGTGAAAAACTTAAAATTGAGATAGAGAGACAAAGACTGTTGGCTTATTTTATACTTCTTTAAATAGTATATCTGAAAGAAAAAAAAAAACAACTTTTTTTTGTTTTGATTTTAGCAAGCAGTAAAATTACCTAGTATTAGTGCACTGGATGAGTGGTGTTCATTCTGACAAATCTTTTGTTTCTTAGTAACTTGAAATAAAATAAAATTAACCTCTACAAAGAGAAGTATGATGTAATTCACCAAAAACAAAAAAATTTTCTAGAATACTCTATATGTTTATCTCTCTATATAAGTATATAATATAGTCCTAATGCTGAAAAATATAAAAACTTGTGTTTATGGTCAGCACTTTTTATCTCTTGTCTAAAGCAAGTTAAACAGGTTTTTTTGTTGTTGTTTTGAATACACATGAGACACTTATTTTACCTAGCATTTTGTTAATTTCCATGGTACTAAATGCAAAAGGATGTATTCTCCCATTCAGAAGCAAGCATGTTTTAGAAGTGAAAAAATAAAAGCAAAAATTGGTTTTAATCGTTTATTAAGTTCTTAAAAGATATATGAAGTGAAAAATGTGTTTTTTTTTTATAAGATCTGTATACGTCGGTTGTAATTTGTTGGTTTTGATTGCATATCTCCTTTATTGTTACATGAAGTGATTAGGAGAGGTTCCTGAGAGCTATAACAAAAATAAATAAGTTTTCAAAGAGGGCAAGAAGAACCAGAGAACAACATACATACCCCTCAATCACTATGGAGAAAATAAAGCAAATGCACTTGGAACCTTGTACTGGAATTGCTAATTCTTGGCCTGAACCAGTGATTGAATATTTCCTGAAGTGACAGAGCCAGTCCTAGGAGCACAGGTGAAAGCAATTCACCTGTACAACCAGAAGGGATGGAACCATGAATCTCCTTAGGCCTCATTTAAGGGTTGGCTGCCACAGAGGAAGGATTTCTACCTAGAGATCCTTCTGCTTGGAGTATTTAGTAAGCCCTGGTATTTGAGATAGGTAAGTGACTCCTTCTTTAACTGGATTGTAACCACCACCGTTTTTGGGGTGATTTAGAGCTGGTTTTCTGCCATTGCCTTTCCCTACAAACCTATTTAGAAGAATATTTCGAAAAATAATTTTATTGGAGTAGTTAGCATGGATACACAAAGGTGAGATCATTCTTGATTAACCTGTTATCCTTTTATGATGAAATGTTAAGCATAGTGAATCTTGACTTTTTGTACTGTGTTTTCTGTGATGTTGTCATAGAAAAACTGATGTTCAGCATGCCTTTGTAGTGAGGTGGATCGGAAAGTGAATTAACTACTGATCTTGAACAGTTTTGCACAGACATAAAGTCCAACTGCGGTTCCATCACTAGCTGTTTAATCTGGAGTTATTCTATTGAGGCTCTTATAGTTTAATGTTTTCATTCTCATCAGTTTTGTAGATGAAACAAAACTGAGAAGGCTAGTTGATGTGCTACTTAATTATGTTGCCATTCAGAACAGCCTAAATAGATTGGAGAAATGGCAAACAGGAATGCCATGACTTACACTGAAGACAAACACAAAGACCTGAACGTGGGGAAGATCAATATAATTCATGAGCACAGATAAGGTCTATTTTAATTCCCAAGTTTTAATCATTCACCACTCCATTATTTTTTACTGCGTTTTGCTTTTCTGACTTTTTTTTTTTTTTAATTTTATAGAATGGCTGGGGCTGGATGGGACCTTTAAGAATATCTAGTTCCAACTCCCCGGATATAGGCAGGGAAACTTCCCTCTAGACCAGATTTCTCAAAGCCCCATCCACCTTGGCCTTGAATGTTTCCAGTGAGAGGGCATTTACAACTTTACTGGGCAACCTCTTCTAGTGTCTCAATATCTTCATAGTGAAGAACTTCTGAGTATCTAGCCGAAATCTACCCTTTTCCATTTTACCTTGTTCTGTTGCTTCATGCCTTTATGAAGAATTCATGACTCAGCTTGGGCCCTTCTGCAACTTGCTGAGGGTGCACTTGATCACACTATCATTTTGATCACATTACTTTTTTCTTTTCTTATGTAAAGTGAAAGATTGATTTGGATCAAACTTCCTGATTTATTCAAATACAAAAAAAAAAAAAAAAGCATCAAGTCCTCAACTTTTTTAATCACAGGCTGTTATTTGAATTTCTGTGAAATTACATCTAATAAGTCATCTTGTTTTTCAGATTATTGTTTTTGAAGAGTTGGAGTACAGCCAGATGCCTAAACACTAATAAAAGGAGAAAACTGCTTACTGTGAATTTGCCTTTTATGTTTTTCAAAATTTTCTCACTTGTAGCTGTTGAACATTCCCAACACTTTATTTTTTGTCACACACAAGAATTCTCATATGTATAGTCCCAGCTTCTCTTCTCTCATTTAGTTACAGTTAAAGTGCAGTGGCACTATACACAAAAAATTGGCATGAGATTTTTTTTTCCTTTTTCACACTGGAATGAGAGGTAGGTTATTGTTTGTTTACTAGTCAATGTCAGAGTTTATTGTGTTATGGAAAAGTTTATTATTTGCCCAGGTCCAGGCTACAGGCAATGTTTACTGACAGAATTTAAAACTGCCCAGTCTTTCCTGATGGCCATAAAGATATATGTAATTTATATATATCTATTAGTATATATTTTTATTCTGTATGATACAAGAGAAAGTTAAGGTAAAATATGCATAAAAACAACATAATATAGATTCTATGTAGTATAGAACTACAATACTTGCTGTGTACTTCTTTGTTTGTACTATGCCCTGAACTGGGAAATTTAAGGTGTAAGTATAGCTTACATTCAAGCAACTTGTCTACAGAGTAGATAAAGACAGATGCCGAAATCATCTTAATCTTAAATTTCCACAGTAAATCTTTTCATAATTTGCCTATGATAACCATTTAACTAGTCTTGTAATAAAGGAAGAGCAGAGAAGGAGAAGGAAGTCCAAAAAGGCCTGTAAGATCCCTTCTGCACTAGTCATGATACAGGCTGTCATAACAAAAAGACAATATTTTATTTTCAGTGTATATAATAGTTAAATTCAGGCTAAAAAATATTATGGGGAAAAGAAATACTTTTTCTTTAAATTGTTGTTGAAATAATGGGAACAGTGCCTAAATGGGAGCATGTTTTTACTTATCTGTTGCTTCATTATCATTCTGTACATTGAATAGACTTAATCCATTATATTTTCCACAATTAAATGGATATGATGCTTAATAGAATAATAAATGAATATATTAGAGGTCATACCAGGTCACCCAAGTATCCTGAGTCATGTTGTTGCTTAAAGAAAACACTTGTGCATTCTGACTGTATATTTTTTCCTCATTTCATGTTTCATTTCTCAAGTATTCATCTATTCCCCAACTGTCTCCAGCTTAGATGGTGTTATTCTTAGTCCTTTTTATCTTTGGTACAGCTCCCTTTAGTGAAGATTATCAGTCTGATTTCTGATGCAAGTAAACCTGTAACATTCACAGACCTCGGTAGCAAGTGAATCTGTTGAACAGAGATACACTACTGAAAAAAGGTTTAGCTTTTACTTTTTATTATTAGTATCATTTTCTTATGTGGCCAATGAGGTTCAGATATTTTTTATTTTTAGACTGGAAAAGTGTATTGAGGTGGACGAGGATCAGTGATTATCAGTTATTAGTTATTTACTTGAGATAAAGTCAATTTAAAACTTACAATACTTACAAAATTACAACTTTCTCTTTTTAGCTGAGTTCCAGAAAGTTAATCTAATAAGTGAGTTAGATATATATTAATTTTATATATCAATTGAATTTTTGCAAGAAGTTGTGAAGGGAAGGATTATTCTCTCTGATAACAAGTCATAGGACCCAAGGAAACAACATGAAGCTGCATTAGGGAACAATTCATGTCTGGTATTAGAAAAAAGTTTTTCATTGAGAGGGTGTTTGGGCACTGAAATAGGCTCCTCAGGAAAGAGTTTATGACACTAAGATGCCAGATTCCAAGAAACGTTAAGACAATACTCTCCAAAATATGTTTTAATTTTAGGTGATTCTGTGTGTATCTAGGGGTTGGATTCAATAATCCTTGAGTAATAATCCTCTTCAAACTCAAGATTTTCTATGATTCTATTACTCCTGTTTTCCTTCTTTCCCTCCAATGGCACAGGTGGATGAGAAAGGGAGGTTGTGATGTGTTCATAAGTTTCTCTTCATTCTTGCACTTCTAAAGTTTGGATCCTCTCCATGGCTGCATTGGCATGTTCTGGCACCCAGAGTACATATTCCCACTCCTTTATTTATTGGTTTCTTGCAGAGCTGCTTCTCATACTTATTTCCTTGCTGACAGTGAAGTGCTTTGCCTGTTTTTAAATACATTTTCCCTTAGGAACCAGCATCTTGGTTGCTGGGCCCAGACATACCCTGCAGTGGAACATACAAATAGGCAGCCTGTTATTGAACTTAGAACACTATTAGCATAGTGTTCTTCTAAATAAATTAAAAACATAATATACCTAATGAAAGTGTCACACTATGTATTGCATTCAAAGTATTTTACAATACATCATTTCCAATGCTTTTTTTCAGTTCTTATTTCAAATTTGTTCTCACAGCTTGGACTCAGGAAATGGCAGACATCCTGTTTGTTGAATCTAAGATATTGAGGTGAACAGCTGTTTTCCAGTAGGAAATATGATAGAAAGATATAATGTATGGATATTTTGTGAAATACTTTTTAATATGTTCCACAAAGACAATATCATGTTTTAATAGCATTATTTCCAAGTAAATAAATTCATATGCAATGCATTCAAAAAAGAAATTTCCCAGCAAGTCAATGACATGAGGGTTTTGAGTAAGTGTTCATAATTTTTCATAGTTTCCAGTGTTTGGGAAGTACTTATATGTCCAAGACTAGAAAGTACATGTGTCTTACTTTATCATACATGTACCTTTTATTCTCTAGAACCTACTCACGACACTTATGGTCATCTAAGCTATCAATGAATATCTGTCCTTTGTGTTGAATATAAAAAGATTTTTAAAGTAATAGTCTTCAAACTTTTTGTCCTGTAAAAAGATTCGTGAGACCAGGCAGTTCCACTGACAAAGTCCACATGTACTACTTAGAAGCTGTGTAAAGTACTAATATAGAGAATATATCTTATAGAAGGAACCGGTTGTTCTAAGATAAGATACTTCTTAAAGGTGTTTCCTCTTTATCTTTACATTCTCTTCTAGAAAATAATGAAGAAGGAAAATTAGTAGAAATTTATTGACAACCAACTATAATTAATGCCTTATTATTTTAGTGAAGGAATGAATAATCTCACACAGAAAACCCACAAATATAGCCTAATATAGTTCTGTCTAAAATGTTGATTGTACAGTTAATAAGTTTCTTTTCAGTTGTCACTGGTGATGTGATAAGAATAAACGAGCACTCACTAAAACACAGGAGATTACATCTGAATGTCAGGGAACTCTTCTTTACTGTGGAGGTGACCCAGTGTTGAAACACTTGGCCCAGAGAGGTTTTGGAGTCTCCTCCCTTGAGATATTCAGAAACTGTCTAAACACTGTCCTGGGTGACCTGCTGTATGTGGGCAGGTGTTCCTGCTTGAGCAGGGTTTTTGGAACTCTAGAATCTCTTCCAGTCTCTAACATTGTGACTGTATGATTAAAGCCTGTTATATCAACTTTTCTTTTTTTTCCTTCTTTTGTAGGTATGTAGTACCATCCAGTTTCCTACTTTCTATTTTGTTTTAGAGTGGTTCTCTTTGCAATTTGATTTTTCTCTGTCTGAATAGCTTGTACAATTTAGAAGCAGAAAGATATTGGCATGTTGCCTGAAATAGAAACACATTCTTTCTACATTCTTTCCCCCCTATTAAGGGGGAAGGAGGACAAAATTATCTCATTTTTTTGAACATCTCTCCAATCTAAATAATGACAACAAGTTAAGGAGATAGCAAAGACATGTAAATGATTTTTTGAAGTGAGTATATCTAGGGAATATCCTATCTTCAGAACAGGAACAAGTATATCATTGTGATGTACATAGAAGGAAAAGAGTGCCAAAAAGAACGTACGAAAGCTGTACTAATTCTGAATTGAAATTCATTTCAAAGACAATGGTTCCATATAATCCAAGGCATATCTGGGGATTCAAATATTTATTGAGGTTTGTCTCACATGCCATCAAACAATACTGTTACTGTCCTCTTCCTTGTCTGCCTATATCCTGACAGTCTTCGAAAGATATCATGTCCAAAAGAGCTGTATCAAAGTCAGTCCAAAACTTCTGACAATCTCTAGAAGAAATAAAATAAGGAAGCAAAAGAGGTTGAAAGAATATTATATGATCAGAGAAAATTACATTAATTTCTTATCCAAAATATTTGGATATGTTTAAATAATTTCTTAATCTAGAATGAATAATTATATTTGTGTGATAAATACCTGTGAGTAGGATTTTCTCCAACAGATATATCTTGTCATCTTACCAAGACAAATATAATTCTCAACTCCATAATACACCACAAGAGCAAATTCTGTAGTTTTAACAGTTTGAAACAGTTGTTTGCTTGATTTCTATTATTTTTAAGTCTCTGTGCTGAATAGATTTATGCTTAATAAAAGCTTGTTTTTCTCCTCCATATGATTTATAAGAATACATTAATTGTTATACCTCTGTCTCATCCTCCCTTCAAATAAAAAATAATAATGTTTAGAAGCAATTTTAAAATTTGATGAAATCCTGTTTCCTTGGTGTGAAATCTTAATATTTATGGGGTTGCGCATTTCATTTACTCAATGTATTTCCTTAAAAATCTATACTTTCATTTCCTTTTTAAAATTTTTATTATCAGTGTGCATTAAGCTGAATTCCTTCTCTAGTTTGTGTTCTGTAATAGACTAATCCTATGTTTCTTTGCTTTGTGCTGTTACTCACAATATAGACAGATCTCAAAATTCCTTTTTTAGGTTTCTCGCTACTTGATATCTGTGAAAGTAAAAGTCTGAGAAATTTCTGATTATCTATTATTATTTCATTTTAGATTCGAATTTGGTCTAGCAGAGAAAAGCTTATGATATCAAACAAATGGAATAAAAAATTGAAGAAATTTTGTGGTTGTTTAGTCTTTTTTTTTTCATTGAGTTATGATGCTTGGAATAAAACGATTAAATTCTTTGTTTAAATGACCATGTTAGCCAACAAAATAAAAACACACTTCTGTGAGCCTGACTCTTATTGCTATTAGAAATGATGTGTATATTAAATTCTTGCTGAAGTCATTAGTGTAACTAATCCTTGTTATCCTTGTCTATATTGAAACCAAATGCTTGTATTTATGTTTGATTCATAACAATGGAAACAAGGAAATATCATGATTATCACTCAGAGTTAAAATGCATTAATTGACTATAATTTTTCATGATAATTTTTCCTCCAGAGAAGGAGGCAAGTATTTTATACTTGGAAAAGTAAGGGGCTTGTAGCTCCTATTTATAGAATGAAAGTTACAGCATTTTCTTATTGCATTGATTTATAAAGTTCAGTTGTTCTTTTTCCTCAGAAAAAGACTGAGAGTGAATTACAAGTGGGGAATTACATGAGGAAATACTGATAGTTAACAAATATAGCATATATACTATTCATTTTCTTTTGCTGTTTTGTCTGCCTGTCTTTCCATATGTACTTCTATTATATATATGCTAATGTATACCATAATATATATAATGTATAACATAAACCACATATGTAATGTGAAATGTATATTATGATTTTTCTCTCTTCAAAAGAATCCTTGATTTTATGTCAGCATTCGTCAGAACAGATAAATAACTTGAAATCACAACATTAGTTGCGAGGAAAAAAGAATAGTTCTCAAATCACTGACGCAGAAAGAAATTTTTTCTCACAGATTATTTCTGGCAGCTTCGGAACCCAAAATCTAAACAATATGTCCACTCCTAGAGATTGTGCTTAGAGTCAGAGAAGCAGAAACATTAAGAAAAAAAAAATAATGTGCATTTTGTTACTTACGGAAGTTGTGTCAGGAAAGTTCTTCTAATCAGGATTTCAGTGATCGTATCTGTCAGTTCAGCACTCAGTTTGCCAACTCTTCTCCAAACTAAATTATGTGTTGATCAGAAATATATTTTTTTCTCTCTCACTTGAATAGCAGTATTTCAGAAGCACAGAGCTGGAGTAGTCATATAATCCCTAATGGGAGAGTATAAAGGGATAGATAATGGGACAGATAAAATTTTGTGCCGGGGGGGGGGGGGGGGGAAGGGGATGAAAAGCCCTGAGGTTGATTTGAAAGTTCTATGATACATTTTTGTTTGGTTGGTTGGTTGGAGAGAAGAGGAGGGAAGGTTGAGACATGGGCTCTTGTCTTGCCAATGTTGAATTTTGCATTTCAATTTAGTTCCAGGTGAAGGAAGACTGAGGTTCATCTTAAAATTATCCTATAATGTTCTGACAGTCATATCCAGTTCTATGTAGAAGGATACTTTCAGGTATAAAAGGGGAGTCCTCCTTAGTTTCAACAGTATTAAAATTGTTTCTGTCTTCTGTTTCTTGTTCAAAGTCTAGCTGAGATATGAGTTCTAATATCTAATTCATCTATTGGTAAGAGATGTAGCATAACTAAAGTTAATCATAACATATGTGTACTCATGGATAGCAGAAATAGTACTTGAATAAATTAAACTCTGTTGGAAAGTACTAAATAGAATATGTGCTAGTTGTCATGATTGTGGAATTATCTGGATTGGAAGAGATATTAAAAATTATCTAGTTTGAACCTCCTGCCATGGGTAGGGTTACCAACCAGTAGATCAGGCTGCCCAGGGCTCTACCCAACCTGGTTTTGAAAATCTTCTGGAATGGGGTATCTATAATTTCTCTGAACAACCTTCTGAGTAAAAAATTTCTTCCTCACATCTAATCTAAATCTTCCCTGTTTTAGTTTAAAGCCATTCCCCCTTGTCCTATCACAATCAGACCATGTAAAAAGTTGATTCCCTTTCCTGCTTTTATGTTTCCTTCATGTACTTAAAGGTCGCAATGAGGTCTTCCCAGATCCTTCCCTTCTCCAAACAAAACAGGATCAACTTCCCCCAATCTTTTTTTTTTTCATAAAAGTTGTGCTCCAGACTTTTAGTGAACCTTGTCGCACTGTGTAGCTGCACTAAAAGCTCTGCATATATGCTGTGCCTGGACACAGTGTGGAGAAGGACGATTTTTTCCACACTGCTGGCTCATGTCCAGATTTTCATCCATTAGGATGCCCAAGTTATTCTCTGCAGAGCTGCTCTCAATGAGTTTTTATTCCTGTATAAGTATATACATATATCTGGGATTTCCCTAAGTTTTACACTTTACTCTTGGCCTTGACTATTCTCATTCAGACCATTTTTCTAACATATCCAAATTGCTCTAGATGGCTTCCCTTACTTGTATTGTGACAACTGCACATCAGTTGGTTTTGTATATAATTGTCTATGTTGAAGAGTACTGGTTCCAAGATGGACCCCTGGGGGGCATAGTTTGTGACTAGCCTATCCCTTCTAAAAAGCTTGTAGCTCTCAATCATAGTATTCCAGTTATATGATTACTTTTTAGTTTTCTGATTTGTTGTATCATGTTTCTGTGATAGCAATTAAAACATAATTTTCTAACTACACAGTTGCTTCCAAATCCTCCTGCCTATTTCTCATGCTGTGTGCGTTGGTGTAGAAGCACTCCAGCTGGGCATCAGATCCAGTACTTTCCTAGAGAAACCTGTCCAAATTCCTCTGGGACAAATCTGAGGCTTTCCCTTGCTGCTTTTGGAAGTGACAGTGTGCCTTGGATCTTCTCCATCAATTAGCAGCACATCCTCTTCCCCCATCAAATCTAGTTTAAAGATCTGGTGATAATCCCAATCAGCTCCTGATCCCTTTGATATGTTCCCTAGGGGAGTAAAGTCTTTATTAACATTATATTATATTCATATATCTATTTAATATATTTTAATATTTTATTAATTTCCAGTTGCAACCTCCTCTGACTGAGATTGAAAGAGAAGGAAGTAGTCCTCAATACCTTGTAGCCTCATCCCATTTTCCCAAATGTGGGCTACTGTCAGGCAGCAAACCTCACTAGAGAGATTATCCAGACAGCAAAGGGAATCCTCAGTGACCCTCAGCATAAAGTCCCAGTTACTAATACCCTTAAAGTTTTTCTTTGGAGGATAATAGAAGATGGATAATTAGAGGGTTGTAGTTGCAAAATGCATCTTTATGGCAGAGACTAGATTAATGTGGAAAAGATCAGGTCATGTATGTAGATGATAGATGATAAAATAAAAAGTGATGTTGAAAGCTAGGAAATGCAACTTTTTCTATATGTGAATACTTTAGTTCAGCACTGTGAAGTTTTAGCAAATTTTACCTTGGGAAAAGTTTGCTGTAGCAGAGAAGAGGAAGGTGGGTGTTACAAAATTTTTTGGGGTGTTAGAAAAAACAAGAAACAATGAAGGTAAAAAGAAGTGCAATTGGGTAAACAACGTATCATGAAGAAATGCAGCAGCCTACATCCAGCTTAAAACATAGAAAATGTGTCACAAGTTACAGCCCTGAAATATTTCAATTAAGAATCTAAAACCAGTTCTGAATTTGATAAGATAAATTTAGATGAAGATTGAGCTTGTTGCTGAAATCCACAGCAAATAATGCTATGAATTTTAACAATAGGTGCTGTCATTTCAGGATTTTATATTATACTCTTATTGTATTTTAGAGATATCAGCAGGCAATAATATATTCTCCACACAAAATCATTTTTTGCAATATTTCTGTGTTTGGTGCAAAACAAAAACTGTCTGTGGTGTGTTGACTTTGGCTGGCTGCTGTACACCCACCAAAACACTCTGTTGCCATGGACTGCTCAGGAACAAGATGTTTCACCATGGTCCAAAAGCTGCATGTGAATTGCCTGGAGCACGTTCTCCCCCTCCTTCCTGTCTGACTATGTTTTCATCAGCATTGATTCTCACACAGTTTCCTCAGTATTCTTTCACTCTATTACTGTTTTGGTTTGTTTTTTTTGTTTGTTTTTTTGTTTGGTTTGGTTCTTTATTATTATTATTATTATTTTCACTTTCTTAAATACATTTTCATTGAAATGCTATCATCTTGACTGCTGGGCTCAGCTGTGTCTTAAAGTGTGTCCTTTGAAGCCATCTGGAATTGGCTGTTTGACACTGTGCAGACCCATGTCAATTCTAAAAGAAGCCACCGCTTTTGTCTCCCTCTGTCCACCCCATACCGAAATCTTGACACCTATACCCAATACAAAGATAAACCTTGCTTGGTGACTGAACTATTTCAAGTATTATGCATGAATAATCTTTGAAATTGCATGTACCCGCTATAAACAGATATATATAAACATATTATTCATGCTGTGTTTTTCAATCAGTTGCTAAGTGGATATTGTCTCATGTCACTGTAATATGTGTAATATAACATTATTACTTGTTTCATTAATTCTGTAAAGTTCAGAACTAGGAGACAGGTAGGAAGAACAAGATACTGTTGCACTTCTAATCTGAAATGGAAATGAAACATTTTAAAACTATGATGTCATCCTCTTGTTATTATTCTTTGTATGGTGACTTTCTTTGTTTGTAGTCAAAGCATATAAAACAAGTTGTATTCAAAACAATCTTCCTATCAATACCCATAATAATATTTAGAATAAGAGACTGCAATGAAGTAAATATAAATCCTTAACATACTTGAGTGAGTCCAGCTGATGTAAGAGGTTGAGCAAAAGCTGTGTAACTGAGAACAAATCCCTACTATGATTTTGTCAACATTTTTTTTTAATTCTGTTTAGTTAGTTAGTTTTTTTGAATGTTTTTATGATTATTTTACAACAATAAAAATGAAATTAGTATTCTTCAGGCTTGGTTTTCTTATGCTGAGTTTGAATGAGATTTTTATGACCAACATAAAATACAAAAGCAATGTGGAGCTTCCATCTGAAAAGAAGATTTTAAATCAAGCAAAAAAATTCTTATGCTATGCAGCTTATTTCATTTCACAGGTAAAATGGTTGTTTTAATTCCTCTTTAGATTCCCATTTTAAGAAAAGGCAGTACTTTCCCCTTAACTGGAGGCTGAGTTCTTAGTGTTAGGAAAAACTAACTATTAGAATTCCAAGTATTCCAGAAGTAAGTAGACAAGAATTCATCCCTGAAGAAAAAAACTGTAGAATCATAGTTAGAATCCACATGAAAGAATACAGGAAAATTCTTTCCAGACTCCAAATACAAACACAGAAGTGTCTCTATAGACCAAGTGTTTTTTGTTTGTTTGTTTGTTTGCAAAATAATCACAAGAAAAAAAATCAGTATATAGTTAAATTAAGACATAATGACAGATTTAATTATAAAACACTAATATAACTTACTTTACCACAGTAAAAAAAAAAAAACAAAACTGTTTTATTTGTGCCATAAGAATGGGTAAGGTAAATGTAACAAAAACAACCTCTACACACTTGCTCAGCCAGGAGCTGGACTTGTGCATCCCTTCCATCTAGAGATATTCTATGATTAGCCAATGATTCCTATGATTTTGACAAACAAATTACCATACTAATTCTTTAAGAACTAGAAGTACAGTGTAGTGTTTTGTGCAAAAGATGGAAATGAATATTATTCCTACATCAGACTCCATTAATTTATATTATTATTATTGCCTGTAATTGTGTGTATATGTGAATGTTTTCAGTTATGCATGAGTATGAGTTCTCAGTGCACTTTGTTTCTGGAAGTTGGTTTGAATTTCATGTGCTTGTTTCAAACTGGAAAAGCAACATATGAGACTATTTTTTTTATTCTCCTGAATATTTTTGGAAGATTGAGCTAAGATGATGAACCTCACAGAAATGACAACTGTTTATATAGGAGTAAGTTAAACATATTAATGCTTTGTTCAGTTTTGGGCCCCTCACTACAAGAAGGACATTGAGGCCCTGGAGCGTGTTCAGAGAAGGGCAACAAAACTGGTGAGGGGTCTGGAGCACAAGTCTTATGAGGAGCGGCTGAGGGAGCTGGGATTGTTTAGTCTGGAGAAGAGGAGGCTCAGAGGAGACCTTACTGCACTCTCCCACTTCCTGAAGGGGGGTTGTGGTGAGGAGGGGGTGGGCCTCTTCTCCCTGATAAATAACGACAGGACGAGAGAGAATGGCCACAAGTTGTGCCGGGGAAGATTTAGATTAGACCTGAGGAAACATTGTTTCTCAGAAAGAGTGGTCAGGCACTGGAATAGCCTGCCTAGGGAGGTGGTGGAGGCACCATCCCTAGCGCTGTTCAAGAAGCGTTTAGATGAGGTGCTAAGGGATTTGATTTAGTAGTTGGGTAGGGATAGTGATAGGAGGATGGTTGGACTAGATGATCTTGTAGGTCCTTTCCAACCTTATGAACCTATGAACCTATGAATGCAGTTCATTTTTCTTCCCCTGTTTGCTAACGACAGCATTTCAAGGAGTGTAATCTAGTTACACTGTCATACAGACCAAGCAACCCACTAATCTAGTAAAGAAATTACTATAGACATTATAAGATTAATTGACTTCATTAAGTATTATTGAGAGAAAAGGTGTTTTTTCCTCTTTTTTCTTTCTTCCTTTATTCTCTAGTTTCAGAGATTCCTCTTTTTAATAAGTGATGGTATTACTACAATCAATAACTGCTTTTTTTTTTCCTCCTGTTGATAATACCCTACTTTCTTTCTTATACCACAATGTTCAATGTTAAAAGCTCTGTGATACTGAAGGCAAGATGTATGATTTGAGATAGACTTCACACCATCAGTGAACGAGTACTATCTGGATATAACATTTAATTGAATTTAGATTATTTTTTCCCTCATGAACAATGTATTTATTGTTAGGCAGATTGACAATACATTCATTCTACAGTTTTAAAAAAAAACCAGAAACTTAATCTTTTTTTCATAATTTCGTACTGTGGATATTATTTACAAATTGATATAGTTTCTTTGAGGATCTAAAATCACAAATGATGTGGTAAATATTATGCGCTTATTCTGACATACAAAAACAGGTGACATTTTGATATTCAAGATCGTTTATACGCACCCCCCCACACACACGCTCACACACAAAACAAACAAAACAAACAAACAAAAACAAATCAAGGAAAGATACTATCTGAATGAAATGATTAACTGATTTGAACTTAACATTTTTCTGCATAAGTGAGAGTGAATTAAAAGTAAATAGCTTTTAGAACTATATTTGACCTTTCTAATACTGATCATACCACATAATTGGCTTGGTTAAATTTGACAGCTGATTATGGGTATGCAGTTTCTCTATACCAAAAGAATGTATAAGTTGACTCAAAAATTCAGTATTTCCTACTGCAGAATTCTATGAAATTCAGGATTTTAACCAGTTCTAGGAAATAAAATGCACACACACAATATAATGAACAAAAATAAACCTGGATATATGAATCACCCAATTGTATTATAAAACGTGACCTTTTTATTTTTCAATTACTCTTAAAACAAGCCAGAAATCCATTTTCTATCTGATATTAACATTCATTTTCTTTTATGTTGCACTGTTGTTTCTTTGTCAGTTTATTTTCACTGATGTTGTACTGCCCAATTTTGGTGGTGTCAATTTTTCTTGCTGTTTTTGTTGCAGTTATGTTGTCTCTTTCCTTTTCTGTTTAATTTTCTCTAACTTCCTGATATACAGCAGTTATTGTTATTAATTTCAAATTATGTGTGGGGCCATATTACTTCTGCAGAGTTCAGTTGACAAAAGAGTTTGCAAATTAAACACAGTAGTCTTCAGTTTTTGGACTGGAAACAGATTTTAAAAGTTTAACTGGAGATCTGAATTCCAATAAACTCCTAAATAAGTATTTGTTATTGCGAAAACAGTACTTTATATTGTACTTTAAAATATTTGAGATGGTCAAAAGAAGTAAAAATTACACTGAAATATTGTCAATAAAATGACCTGAAATGTACAACTTAAAGCCAGGAGAAAACACAATATTGAAGTATGTCACACCATTCAAGAGTTGAAGAAAACTTGTACTGAGGTAGACAAACAAACAAACAAAAAGTATATCCATTTTATTTATTTATTTATTTGCTTACTTACTTACTTATTTATTTACTTTTCATTCTGAAGAATACTCTGGGTAACAAGGGAAAAAAGATAGGAAAAATACTGTGATATTTATTTCCTATGTCTTAATCTTTGTAGTACTTTACAGAACTGGGACACACTAAGCCTTAGGCTTCAGTAAACCTCTGTCTGAAGATGTCAAACTGCTCATAAGTGGCATTATGATGCTTCTTTACTAGCTCTGACATCCAGGTATTCCATCTAATTTCAAAAAAGCTTCATCTACTCCATAGATTGTATGTGCTTCAATGCTTGCATATTCTATATTTAATAATTGCTTTTCCTTTTTTTTGCTTTGATATGTTTTGATAGAAACAAAATTAAACAAACAGAAAAGCAATGGGCAAGTTAGCAAACAAAATCAAGTTCGATTTAATGTTAATCTTCATGGGAAAAATGCAAAATTTTAAATGTTCACTTTGACATTTATTTCTAACATAAAAAGCTTATAGGCAAAAAGAAGGGAGACATAGCACATTCCCTTGGATATTTGATAGGATGCATGTAAATTTATATCTGAAAGAATTGCAGAAGATTGTTAGATTATTTTCAAATGCTGAAACAAATAGCTAGTTCCTTATAGTAGTAAAGCCTGACCATGATCCCTAATGAGATAAGGAAATTAAATATTTACTTAAACATAATCCATGTGTTCCTGGACTAAAATTTTCAATAGTGTTTCTATAAGATTACAGTGAATCTAGAAGTTTTATGTTTAATGCTTGTGTTCCTATGATGATTGAACTTGCATAACAACATAGTTTTGGTTTCTCTGTTGTGATAATGGAAAGGGTAAACAATATAATACTCTCATCAGAACTAAGGTTCTATTCAACTAAATAGCAATTATATTTTTGTCTTCTATTTTAGAAGTATTTTAATAAAGGCATCTTGCAAATGCCTTAACTGTTATCACCTGCAATGAAGTGTTATGATGTATTAGATATTTTGCACTTAAGCATCACACCCACAAAGAATGAGGATAGTTCTCTACTGGTATTACACTCAGTGCTGCTGAGTAGATAATTTTCTCATTATTTGTGTTACATCAACTATTTTCTTTTTCTTTTTCTTTTTCTTTTTCTTTTTCTTTTTCTTTTTCTTTTTCTTTTTCTTTTTCTTTTTCTTTTTCTTTTTCTTTTTCTTTTTCTTTTTCTTTTTCTTTTTCTTTTTCTTTTTCTTTTCCGTTTTCTTTTTCTTTTTTTCTTTCCCTTTCCCTTTCCCCCCCCAATTTTTTCCCTATCTTTGTGAGAGGGAAATTATAACTTCTCCAATTGCATAATACTTTTTTAGATAGTTTTGGCTAATAGCAGGTACATGAGCATTTAGAAACCTTGATTTTTTTTTTCTTTTAATAGAAGTTATTGTGCCTGTTTAAATTTCATATTTCTTTAGTATATTGCACAATTAAATTATTAATTTAGAGTTCACCCATCTAAATACTTCAATACTAAATACTTCAATACTAAATACTTTAATACTAAGTATTAAATTCAATAACAAGAACATGCTCTAGATGAGGTGAGTTCAGAACAGTAAGAAAGTGAGGCTGCAATATCTTTACTGGGGATATTTATTATTCCCTTAGCAAAAGTACTTAGCAAACTGATACAGTACAAAAGTGATTGTGGACAATTGATCATGATTGCAGTTGCCTGGATAAGAAAATTTGGTATAGACTCAGAAATTTTGCTGTCTTAGATAAACAGAACAGATTCAGTTCAGTGATGCTAACTTTCTAGTCACATGATCATTTCTTAGGTGCTTCTAGATATCAGATAAAACCAACCAAACAAACAAACATAAAATAACAAAATATATTTTGTCCTCTGCAGAGCTTGTTCCAGCAGATCAGCCCCTAAACTGTAGTGCTGTGTGCAGTTAATCATCACCTGATATAGAACTATGCACTTACCTTGGTTGAACTTCAAAAGGTTCCTCACCATGTCCAACTCATCAGCCTGTCCAGGTCTTCCTGTAGAACAGAAAAACAACTCTTCCCAGCTTCATATAATAAGCAAACTTGCTGTGGTTGCACTCTATTCCTTCATCTACATCATTGATTAATCTTCTGAACAAGACTGGACAATGGCATCCTGGCTTTTACAGTGTAGTGAAGAGGACAGGAGAAGGGAGATTGTCTCCCTCTACAACCCTATATGTCCCTTTGGTGAGGCCATATCTTGAGTACTGTGTTCAGTTTTTGGAACCTCACTACAAGAAAGACACTGAGGCCCTAGAGCATGTCCAGAGAAGGACAACAAAGCTGGTGAGGGGTCTGGAACCATTGTAACAGCTGGGATTTGGTAAAATAAATCTTAAGTAGGTGAATGCAACATAAAACAGCATAAAACTGAAAACAAAACAAAACAAATAAAACCCTACATTTAGATTAAAAAGACATTCCTACTTCAATCCACAGTGATGTGTTTTACTGATTTTTCCTTTTGTACCAAAAAGTTCTTAGACTTCAACTATAGGGTTGCCACTTAACTTTATGGATACTACTGGTTTTGTTTTTTTGTTTTTGTATTTAAAATCAATAGAACAATTAGAACATATTTAAATGTAAATAAACAAATGGTATCAGAAATTAATGTTGAACTATGGAAGGTATTCTGACAATAGTCTAAGCTTCTTAATTACATTGCATGAAATCCATATAAAACACAAAATGTCATTCCAACTATTTCTGACAAGTTACTTGTGGAAGTGAATGACATGAACATTCTAATATGACATTATGTTTATTTCAAGTATTACTTTTATTAAATCCTTGGACCTTAATCCATTGAAGTATTTCAGATGTAGTCAACTGAAAACATTAGTAGATTAAGTCAGAAAGCCTAATTCTACAGATCTTTGTGAATTAATTTAATAGACTCATATAATAACTTGGGTTGGAAGGGACCTTAAAGATCATTTAGTTCCAAGTTCCATGCAGGGTTGACACCCACTAAATCAGGTTGCCCAGGGTCCCTTTCAACCTCAGTGTGAACATCTCCAGGATGATATTATATTCAGCAATAAAATCTTGTTGGAAAATAGGAAGAAATAGGGAAGTTGGGAGTTAATGGTATTTGTCTTTCTAAGTCACTATTTTCTGGAAATGGCTAAATATCTGCCTGCCAATGGTGAGTAGTGAATTAGTTTGTTATTTTGTTTTGCTTGCTCATACGGTTTTGTTTTACCTATTAAACTGTTTTTCATGTACACTCACAGGTTTTCTCACTTTAACCTTTTCAAATGTCTTCCCTATCCCACTGAAGGAGAAGTGAGCAAACTGCTGTGTGGGGCTGAGTTGCCCACTCGAGTTAAAACACATTTAAATGCCTATCAAAAACATAAATTAGAAGGAATTACTTTATGTTTCTCTTACATTCTGTACACAAAGATAGCTAGAGCAGAAGTAGCTACATGAATGCTTACATACATGGAAACAAGGCATCATTTGAGATAAATAATGACTGTATCTACCAGCCTTAACTGAGAGTTTCTCCTTTATCTGATAATTTAATTATGGAGTATATAATCACACTAATCGTCCAGTTCTGTTATTCCTTCACTGAAGTAAGCATTTATTGCAGTGTGTTGCATGTTCATACAAAGTCAGGGGATTAGAGATTGCTAAGAAAGAAATGTTCAGAAGGCTGACCAATCAGGCATGTCAGAAAGCTTAAAAAACATTATTCAATTAATTAATCAACAGTACACTTGGTACAAATGATTCACTCTCATATATTATTAGCCATCATAACTACAAATATAAAACTGTCAAAATTTAATTCTTACTGCTTAAATTAGCAGTGTGCATATAGTACCTTGAATCTGATTCATAAATTCAACACTGAGGGATAATGTCTATGGCATTCCTTAGTTGCAGAGGTCATGATGATCAGACTGGAGAGCACTTTAGTGAGAGAAATCCGTACAAAAGTAATAATATTTTTTGTTTCATCTGCATCTTTGCTAAGGCATTCTTGGTTTTGTTTATATCATTATTCCCAGAGAGAGTATTTTATCTGCTCCTAGCAACACTTATCTTGTTTTTTATTTTGCCAACTAAGCTGCGTCTGTGTTCAGCAGAAATTCTATCTGTTCCAGTCTCTCACACTTTTCTTGTTCTTTGTTGTTTTTTTTTTCTTCTCTTGCAATTTGAATAACTGAATGTGAATTCACATGTCTTTGACCCTCTGTTGGTCATAGTGCTTGGATGTTTATACAAGGTCCTTAGTGCATTGCATTTGATTACACAGTACTATTAAAAATATTAGATACTGTTGTAGCTTATACCATTTTAGTGGGCTTATATTTTATTTCAAACTAATTTCAATTATATACTAACAAATGTATTTTTAATTTACAGGTGTCACAGATCTCCATTTTGGCTACATATTTAACATCTCTAATTTACCACTCATTTTTAGTATTAGGCTCTCATAGAATGAGTTACAGTTCAGCCTCACAGTTCATAGAATTTCCTATTTTTTTCCTGAAATTTATGCAGGTCAGTGATTTTGCAAGCTCTTCTGGAGCAGCTATTGTTTGTTCATGCATACTGTTTACAGGCATGTCTGTATTTGAAATCTGAGGTATGTCTGCAGGGTTCTCTAGTTCTACTGTACATTTTCCAAATTCCACTGTCTTTGTTTGCTGGTGCCTAGAACAAAATCTTTTACATCTGTTGTGACATTTACCATGACAATATATAACCATACATCTGCAAAAATCTTTTACATTTTCATACTTATTTACTAATCTAACTGGATAAATATGAATACTGAGACATCTGTAAAATATTAAGGATTATGTTTTTTTCTTCTGCAAGTAAGAACAAATATGAAGCAAATAGCATTCATAGAAGTGTATGGAACAGGGAGCACAGAAACAAATGTAAAAGAGTTGAAGCATCATCTAACTTGTTTAGGCCTAGATTAGTAAGAGCAAGCAGCGATGAGAACCCTTCGAACCATTCAGTAGGAACTAAGTTAATACTAATCAGAATCCCTACATAACAAAAATGTACTCAATTATAAGCCTAAATTACACAATTATGTAGGTTGCTAAAATGTATAGTGTTAGTGCTGTGTAGGGTAAACGGGAATTTTTTTTTTCAACTAAGTATATTTACATCAGAAAATGTCATTTATCTGAATCATTCCTCTCCACCATGAACAAAACAGATTTTATAAAACAGTAAATGAAAAAAAAAGACAACAATAAAAAAAATGTCAAACTAAGCCAAATAAGAGCAACATAACAGCTGTTGCTGTGAATCATATATTTAACACAAATAGAAATATATGAGGGTGTGTTTCTCACACGACATATAGCTGCTTTCAAGAGTATCCCTGGGGAAATGCCTGACACCCATCCTATGACACAAAGGGTTGTTGCATCCCCTCACTCCCACCCTGCTGTCCATGAAAAGAGCAAGGGGCCCCACCAGGCAAAGCCACCGTGGCACCTGGGGGAAACCTGTCTTTCCTCAGCCATGGCCACAGCCACCAGGGCCACAGTAGGACAGCATGGGGAGAGGTGTTCTCAGAATTATTCAAAATCAGTTTTTCAAGTATTGTGCTAGTTATTCTTCACTCTTTGCTGTTTTCTTAGAATTCAACTGTCCAAAAATAGTTACTGAAGCTACTCTCACATGTGCATGGAACAGGATCCCAGGGAGGGTGGCAGCATCTCTTGCAAGGCCAGCTGTGGCAGCTGGAAGAGCAAGCAAAAAGCACTAATCAGCAGAGATACTTCCTATTAACATTCATCTTAAAACAAGGTGCATCTGCCATCTGTAATACATTTCTACATATGTAAAATAATAGTAGGATTCAAAACGTGTGGGATTTGTTTGTTTGTTTGTAAAGATTTTTCTTTTTTGCAACAAATCTTTAACAAATGTTCTGTCTCTAAAATTTGTATTTCTGAATCTCTTCTGACTTCGTGAGTCAATTTATTGATGAAGAAAGAGAAAATTTTTACTCTCCAAAGTCTTTGAAGATGAACTAGTGGTCTCATTACTGATGGAAAAAGCCTAGGGAAAATATACTTAAATATATATATATACCAGCAACATCCAGTGATGCATTTTGCTTGTCCAGGAGATCTTCTTGATAATTTTGCAAATCGGAACCATGAAAATGCTTTCTGTATGTTTGTATTTGTTGTAAAATCCTCTTTCTAAACCATACAACTGGAGTCCTTCTAAATTTCCACATGAAGTTAATTAGCAACCATTGTGCTGGAACTTTGGATTCCAGTGATTAGAAACTTAGTCATTCCTTTAAATGTCCAATTAGGATCTTCACAAGGATGCAGAGAAAAAAAAATCATTCTTTTCTTCTGAAGTACACAAAAATGTTTATCTCTTTTAGAAAACAGATCTTATGACATCATCACAGAACATGTATTTAGAATAATTTCTTTTCCCTTCAGACTTAAGTTTAGAGCTTAATTTCACTGGCAAATTCAAATACAGTTTCAATATCACTGCTCAGAGATTCATCTAATCTTTATTAAAACGTTGAAAATCTTTCATACTTAATTACTATGGAAGTTGCTAGTCTATATATAGCACAAGTAGAAATCATAGATTTTTAGACATAAGCTAGTAAGACTGGGTGTGGAATCTATTGCTCTTCCAGAAGTAAGAAAGAACTGAATCAGACATTAATAGAATGGTGAAGATGGAAAGACACTTCTGGAATTCATTTTGTCTAGTCTTCTTGCTTAGTAGACATCTACAGCCAGTTGCTCAGGTCCAGGTTCAAGACAGCATTTTAAGATCTCTATGGAGGGATATGCTACAAATTCTCTGAGCAGTATGATACTTGAACATTATCATAGAAATAAGCTTTTCTCTTAATGTGTAAGTGAAATTCCCTACCCATAAGTTTGTGCCTGTTGCCTCTCATCCTGTCACTGAACACAATGAAAAATGTTTGCTCTCTCTTCTTTACTATCCCTCCCTTACTTATGTGTTTGTAGACACTGGTAAGGTACTCCCGAGCTTCCTCGTTCCAGGCTAAAGAGACCCAGATGTCTTGTCCTTTCTGATATGACAGATATTTTAATCCCTTTTTGCTTAAACTGAGAGATGTTTAGGCCTGTTAATGAAATTCTTATATTTCTCAAATAAGAGTTGTAAGAACCTTCTATTTCTGAAATAAGAGTTGTATAAAATCAGGTGGAAAAAAAATCGACATAATTGTTATTTTTCTCTCTGAGTCCGCCATAATTTCTAGGCATATAATTGCATGCAGATGCACACATACATGTAAATGTGCACATATTGTGCATTTTTTTCTTCTTTTTTTCAATGAATTACATTAAATTACATGAACAAGCTTGATTTTTCCAGTTAGTGAGCTCCAGCAATAGCAATTGTTAGACAGAATGTTTTTGAAATCTTCTACAGTATCTTTCAGGTGACAGCTTCTCTTAATTTATTCTTTATTGGCAGGTTCATGATTGCAAGCTTTTTCTGGGTAGGAGGGTTCTTGATTAAAAAGCACATGCTCCCCGCACTGCTTCTTTTATTGATATGTTTGCGGTGGGGAAGCAGGACTTGACTGGGTTGAAGCTCTTATCTGTGAATGGAGCCAGTCTCATTTCACGGGTGCTCAGTGAGGGGACAAAAGCCAATAAACACAAATTGAAAAATGGGAGCTTCCCTATGAACATAAGAAAATATTATTTTCACTGTGAGAATGACTATAGCAAGCTTTCCAGAGAAGTTGTGGAGTCTACCTCCTTGGAGAACTTCAGAAATCTTCTGGACTTGCTTCTGGGCAATTTGGTCCTTGCTTGATCAGGATGAGGTTGATTGAGCCTCATGATCTCAGGTGCTGCTTCTCATGGGGGATTCAATTATCCAGATATTTGTTGGGAAAGCAACATGGCCAGACATGTGCACTCCAGACTGTTTCTGCAATATGTTGAAGATAACTTTCTGATGAAGGTGGTAGAGGAGCCAATGAGGAGTGAGGGGGTTGCTGGACCTTGTTCTTAGTAATAAGGATGGGCTTGTTAGTGAAGTGAAGATTAGGGGTAGATTAGGATGTAGTGATCACAAGATGGTGGAGTTCATGATCTTGAGTGGGAGAAGCAAACCAAAAACTAGAATTGCTACCTTGGACTTCGGGAGAGATTACTTTGATCTCTTCCATGACTTTCTTGGAGCTATCCTGTGGGCTAGGGTGTTAGAAGGCAAGGGAACCTGTGAGAGCTGGTCAGCATTTAAACAGCACTTCTTCCAAGCTCAGGATTAGTGTGTCCCTGTGAGTAAGAAATCAGGCTAGGGTGGCAGGAGGCCTGTGTTGATGACCAAGGAGCTCGTGCATAAACTCAAAGATAAGAGAAAAAGGTCTGACCACTTGGGATGATTATAGGAATGTTGTCAGGGCCTGCAGGGATGCTCAAGGAAGCCTAAAACCAACCTGGAATTGGACCTGGCAAAGGAGATAAAGGATAATAATAAAGGTTCTTCTTCTTCTTATTTTTTAATATGTCAACAGTAAAAGGAAGACTAGGGAAAATGTGAGTCCCCTACTAACTGAGCCAAGTGTTCTGGTAATGGGGGATGCAGAGAAGGTGGGGATGCTGAATGCCTTCTTTACTTCTGTTTTCACAGTGGAAAGTCCCCCTCAGGACTCCTGCACTGTGGGAGTAAGCAAGAGGGTCTGGGGAATAGAAAGCTCCCCTTTGGTGAGGCAGGAGATGGCTATCCTCCAATCTCCAGGTACCTCTCCCATTCTCCAGGACCTCTCAAAGATGATAGAGAGCAGTTCAGCAATCACTTCTGCCAGCTCCCTCAGCACATGTAGATGCATCCCATCAGGGCCCATGGGTACACTGATGTTGCATAAACGCTCCTGGACTATCTTGCATAGACACAGATTTCACTAGTAGCTGGCACAGTGTCCTTACAGTACAGGTATATACAGAATAGAGAGTGAGAATAGACAGGTAGCAAAGAAACAATTTAATAAGAAGATACAGCAGACTGTGTAAATCAGGCAGAAGACTCAGCCAGAAAATCATACTGACTGGTTCTGCTTCACATATGACCAGCTCCTGTTCTATTTATTCACCTCTTTTGTTTTCCTCCCTGCTCACCTTCATCTTGTGTATCCTCTTATGTGTTTCTTTGGTTCTGTCAATTTTTGTACCCTTCTCAATCCCATGTCTTGGATCATTCTGAGTTCACAGTCCTACCAGTTGCAAAGTCCAGTTTGATCTTCCTGGAAGTGGTGCCTAATGTTTCTTGAGAGCTCATTAATTAGTATGACTGGAAGATTTATTTTTTTACCATTGCCTCTGTATTTGTTGGGTTAATTTTCCGTTTGCATATTTTACTTCTGAATTTCCCCTTTTACCTTTTCCCTATTGAGAAAGTGTCCCAATTTGATAACCCGGCTGGAATAAATATTTTCACACTTACAAATATCCATTTCAAAAAGTTTGACTGACCAGGTTTCATTCTCACCCGTGCCTTCCTTATCATGTTTCACTTAGGTCCGTGTAATTTATGTTCTGGTGTATGGATTTCTTTTTATTTATTTATGTATTTATATATTTATTTTCATTGAAAAATTTCTTGACCAGGTACTCTCAAAGAAGTGGACACAGTCATTTATACCCTGTCTTACATATTTGTTAAAAAAAATTAATAATAATAATTAAAAAAAATAATATCAGAAAAGGAACATTATTTGCATAAGGATTGTATATAAGATTAGCTAAGAACGCATAGTCTCCCAGAACCTGTGTGCTTGTGCAGTCTAAAAGAAGCAAACTATCACTCAAAGCTGCATACATGCATTAAGGGAATAGGAAGATCCTCTTATGATTACACTGTGAAACAAACACCTAGCACAACTTAGTTAGGTGAATAACTAAGGTCCTAATCATGCTGATAGAAACCTATATGCAGAATTACCTAGTAATGAGTCCTCCGATCACATTAATTCTTGAAAATAGGTACTTTAAAATTATTAACTATAGAATTTATCATTAGAATTTTATTAAGAAAGGAGTTGGAACAAAGGAAGTGTTGATTCAAATTTAAACAATTAACTGTCACTGACAGCAAGAGACTGATCTTAATGTAAGTTAATTGCACAAGCCAGTAAAATATTAATACCAGTTTAATTCTGTTATTGTAAAGCAAATAAAATTTCACCTATCTAAATGACACAGTTTAATGGCTTTTCATAGATATTCCACATCAAAACATCAAGCAGTGTACTGGGAGTTAAAGAGTTATGCTGCAGACCCCTGGATTGTCATAATATATTTCATGAGTTCCTGTTTCCTGGTCTCAGATGAGAAGATTGAACTACAACTCCCAGAAGATCTAATTCTTCACTTGTAGTTTTCACTCCTCCACATATCATTATGCACACTATCTAGACTGTTCAACAGCATTTCTAGGCTGTGGAATCTAGGTTACAAAGCTTTGTAGTTAAAATCCTGTTCCTAATCCTTTGTATTCTAGTTTAATCTGGTTCTAGGTTACAGTTTCTCTCCTTAAAAACTAGAGGTTAAAAGCACATCCCTACAGTCTAAGTCTCTGTCAACTTCACCAGTTAGTGTTAAGCTGCTGTCTATTTCTATTCTACAGTGGGTGAAGGACTCATCTACTTTCATAGACCTCCTACTATCAGGAAAGCACCATCTCCTCATCCCAAATATTCAGAAAAATGTATTATAGCATAAGAAAGCACTCAGGAATTGGAGTAACAAGAATCAAGAACCATAATCACAAATTTGAACTATGCTTAATTTGCTTTGAATGTAGGATAATGTCCTACATCTGTGCCACAAGCATTTTTAGTCTTTTGCTTCCAATAGATGGACAGTTATGGACACAAATACTATTTATGAATTTGAAGTACATTATCTATTAAAATAAAATGACTAGCATTTCAGAATATTTTTCTGCTTTTCACGTATATGTAAGATATCTTCCAGGATATCTTCTAGTCAGTGCTGGATATGATCTCAGAAACAAAACAATTGAAAAGCAGGTTGATAATCATTGTCTTGTTGATTACATGCAGCTACAACAATTAATGATGAACCAAAACTTCAATAGACACTGTTTTTTGGGCTGAAATAGTGTTTTTAAATATGTAAAAATGAACAGTTTCATTGTGAATGGATAATCACTAGAGTGATCAAATATTTATCATTTTTTTCCTCCTGATGACCTGAACTCCTACATTTTCTTTGTCTTTTCATGATTTTTGGTTACACAAATACAGCTGTGTCAACATACCAGTAAGTATTGGCTTACAGGTATTTTCTGTGGAAAAAAAATTAATAATAAAAATAAAAATAAATTAAAAAGTGGACCTAGTAAAAATTGTTTTTGATGCAAATTTATGCAGTTCAGTTATTTTGGTTGAAAACACCATATTCAAGAAGCAGAATATAACTGAGCCCTTATTATGTCAGATAAAAAGACATGGTTTAAACCAACAAAGGAATTTTTGGGGGATAGATGAATTTACTAAAATACATTATACCTAAAGAAGCAAGAGGTCTTCAATTCTATTCAACTTTGAAATAATGAAAGTATTTAAAATGAATATTTGTTGCACATTAACTATGAATAAAAACTGGAGCAAAAATACATCATCATGAAAGTTTACACAGATGAAACTGACTAGATATACTAATGGTTTATTATTGTATTGCTTTTAATTTAAAATGATAATTAAGAAAACAACAAAGCAAAGCAAGCAAGCAAACACAAAATGATAAACTAGAACAATAAAACACCACCTCCTTCTGTAGCAGTTAATAATTTCCATATAACTTGGTAGTTAATCTGTTACAGAAATATGTTTAGCGATGTCAACAGAACAATATTCTAAGAATAATTTAATTGATTTCACTGATTGAACTGATCACTCAGATTCAAGAGATTTGCATCTTATCTCCTTTCAGGTAAATGAGAATTTACGTGTACCTGTAGTAAATATCAAGTATTATTCTGAAAACCTAACTTACATGCTGAAAATATACATAACTTTTTAAAATGTTTTCACTGAGGCTTCATGAGTGGGAATACATTATGGCTAATAGCAATGCAGATATATAAGAAATAAGAGGTGCTTTTTCTGAGAAGACAATGGATCTTAAAGTCATAGTTCTGGTGCCTTTCCCAGATAGTATCATTAGTCCTAGCTGAATACTATATCTATGTGATAATGGAAGTCATAATAAAGGTTCTAGAGGAGGTCTTTCTTTTCTGGGGTAGCAGCTAGAATTCAGCAGGGACATACTAGACTGCCATAACAGTATGTGACACTACATCTCTTTCTGTGTTTGCCTTAAAACTATCCCCTCATCTTTCTGAAGCCAACCAGTCATAGAATTCTGGAAATATTCAGACTACACTAGTAAATAAAAAAATTGCATGATCCATTTTTATCTTAATGAAGAATGATGGTTTTATGTTTCTGCTGTTTAATATTTCCAGCAACACCAAAAAATTTCTTCAGTTTTAAGTAACTCTTCCAGCTATCAAATGTATTAACAAAACTTACTATTCAAAAACCTGCTTTTAAGATATTTCAAGATCACTTTTAAAAGAATATGAACCATTAAACATTAAGATTTGCAGCTTCAGTTAAATTATGTTTTTTCTTGACTTGCAAATATGGAATATGTTCTAGTGTAGCAGCAAAACATAAGACAATTTGAGGAGATTGTATATTATATCTAATGGACACATGGAGTAGTAATGTTCTTTTTTTACAATTGTTAGTATTAGTTAGCTTTGAATTAAACTAAATTTCTTCATTGAGTGACTTCTTTCACGTGGGTTTATTATTCATAAAACTCATTGTCATGATCTTTTGATTCTAAATGTTTTATTATTATTATTTTCACATTATAATAATGTGATTAAAATAGAATAAGACTTAGACTAATGAAAAAAAAGAGACTAAAAATGGTGGCTAAAAATGGTCTTTTCAAGAGGTATCAGAGTCAACGAAGTTTTAAACACTTTTATCCGTTTGATAAAACTATATCAATGTTATTTTGAAAACAGATACATTTCAATCTCTGTCATGAACTGTTAGTTTTTATTTAATATTTCTAGATACACTTTTTATTCTTATTTATTCTGTATATAAATTTAAGATTTTAAGATATACTGGGACAAAGGCTGATGTATACATTCTGTAATCTTTTTGTTCCACTTCATTATCCAAGGCCAAAGTGATGTCAGTGTGATCCCATGAATTCTGACAAGTAAGCTATTGTATATATCATAAGAAAATTGATTCCTAAACAGCAATGTTGTGCTTTCCATTGAAGTGAGCTAAATAGCAAAGAGTCTTAGAATTCAGACAACTTTCTCATATATTAACATGAATCATTTTCTATCTGAAGTATTGCAGTCAGCACATAAAGAAAATTAAAATCAAGAAATAAAAATAAATGAATCTTCATGAAGACAAGGATGAAAACAAGATCAGTGGTAATTAGATGCATGACAGGTACAGACTTAATAACAAACAAGTATTTAAGAAGCAGTGTACACAGAAAGCTTAATCTGACTCAGAAACTGCAAAGTACTGTGTTTCCTTAGGTGTTTGTTCTGTAAGCAATAAAATTGACAGTCCCTTCAGAGTAAGCAAATAACAGAAAATAGATGTTTTCCTGAAGTTCACTTGAAGCCTGAAGGGATGCAATGTTAAAACAAGCTGCCTACCATTCTTTTCAGCCTTGACTTGTATTCTGTAGAGAATTTTTGTTCAGTCATGAATACAAAATAAAATGTGAAGAGAACCCAACTTCTCTACAGTTCATATTTATTATTATCAAAAGGAGCTATCCGTTCTTAATGAAGGACACGTCATCTATGAATGAGCAGATTTAAAAAAAATGAGTTATTTAGGGGTATTGGAATGTTTTTGTTTTGTTTTGTATATAGATATATTAATATAAAATGGACTCGCTCAATTACACCATTAACTTTTTCTTTAAAGAGACATTAGACATCCAAGCTTCCCAGTCTCTTTCTTAACATATGTTATTTTGTCAGTAGTGGAGACAATTTTGATTTTCATGTTATCTCTGAAGGAAATTTACAGAAAAAAATATTATTTGGAATATATTATAAATGAGCTTAGGTCAGAAAGTGTGTTTGTTTCTCTATATTGCAGATGTGTAAGACAGTGACAATATGCACTGTTGTTTAATAACAAATATAAAACAATGCTCCTAAGGAGTCATTGTTGAAAAATTTGTAAGGAAGGTTAAATATATTTAAAATAGTAGAGTGAAATACTCCAGACAAAATTTAAATCTATCTTGATTATTAGAGCGTCTTGTTTTTAATTTTGTAAAAATAATTGTCAAATTGATTTATGAAAGGCACAATGTTTCAGGAAGTAAAGTGGGCAAGACATGGTAATGAATTTATTTTGTTAAATAGCTATCCATATCTGCTTTTCTGCAAAATGTTTTGTCCAAAGATTTTAAATTATTAGAAGGATAAAAAAAACTCCTATGAGATCAAATTGCTCTCATTCATAAAAATTAATTTGAATACCATTAGCTGAGAAAGAAAAGAATTGTTACAAATCTCATGGAGATAAAGCATATTCTTAGTTAATTTAGACTGTGAGTCTTAGTTTTTAATTTCAGGATATAAAAAGTTAAGTTTCCAATATGTTTAAGTTAGAAATATTAAAAATGGCAACCACAGTTTAATGAAATTTGTTATTGTGTTAAAAAAGCAAAAAACAAAAACAAAATCAGTATGGACAAATTTAATATCTGTTAATCATGTCAGATGTTTAACAGGTATTTTTTGAACTACAAATAAAGTGTATTCACAGCTCTATTTTGCTTTACTGAGTGTAATTCCAAAAGTTTATTGAAGTATTTCAATATAATCCTATGTTCTTTTTTTCTTTTATTCATTTGTATTAATTACACTACATTTTTTGTCACTCTTGAATCTTCATTAGTAAAATTATGTTGCTATTATTTACATTTCTTTGAGTAAAAAAGTCCAGCCATCAGGCTTACCATTTCTTGACTCATTTTTTCTTCTCTTTTACATAAGAGCACCATTTTAACGGGTGAATTCCGTTGTCCAACATTTCTCCTTTTCTTCTTCATTCTTTTTGTTATTCTAGCTGTTAGCTCAGAAATTGAAACTACAACTTTGATTCCCTTTGATTCCCACTCTGTGTATATGTTATGTGTGCCTTACACCTAGTATTCAGAAAGTTTGGTAGGAACTCTTTCATTACTATTTATCAATCCAGGTGTTGGTTGCTGCTGTGTTTAATTTAGTACTTCTAGCAAATGTGCTCCAGCTCCATGTACTGTAATGACGTTAATAATGCATTTCTTGAATCATATATTTATTGAATTTGGTATTCTTCTCTTGAACCCAATTTCTGACATCTTGTTGCTATTTGACTCCTACATGCTTGAAACAAGCACTTTAAAGTTTTCAGACTGAACATGTAATTTTACATGACTTGTGCCTGAAAGAAAACATTCAGAATAATCAGAAAATAATTTATTAATTGCATATTTTCACAACTGTATGATGCTGGCCTGAAGTTTCTTCTGTATCAGGCATGAGGAGAGACTTAGAGTGTGTATAAGGATGAAGTTTGTTATGGTGAGGGTGATGGGGTTCTGTGGGAGAAGTAGTGCATGCTGTATTAAAACAAATTAAGTTAGACAGAGCTTTGACCATCCTGATCTAAAAAAGATGTTTTTGCTTATGGATGAGGGGTTGGACAAGATGATCTTCAAGGTTTTTAAGGTTCTCTAAACCAAAACAACTCTGTGATGGAAGGATTCTATATAAATTCTTCTTCAATTCCATTTCTTCTGTATTCAAATGTAAAAAAAGTCTGTTAGCCTAAATCTTCTTTCCCAGTGTATATCCATATGAGCAGATTAATAACTTCTACAATTAACAAATAAAGTGATGTACAAACACCAGTAGCAGTAATGATAACACCACCAACAAAATAACAACAGTAAAATATGGCAATAGATGCTACTTATTTTTACATTTTTTCATTATCATTAATAATAAAGAATAATATCCATAATATGTCTAAACTTCAATGTAATGAGCTCTTGTTTTATTGTTATTTTCTACTGAGGAGAATACTTGATCTTTTGAAAGAAAAGGAGTCTTACATCCTATGAAACACAGCAAGATTTTCCTATCAAATTGATCTACTTGCAGGACAACAAGTAGAACATTTTATATACTGGTTAGTAAGTAGAACACATTTATTTTAAACATGCAGACTTTACCATTCTGGGAGATTTTCAGAATCACAGAATTGCAAGAGTTAGAAGGAACCTTTGGGAAGTATTGAGTTCTAATCTAACCCCTACTAATGCACGTTTCCTACAGTGGGTCTCACAAGAAAGTATTCAGACTGGTCTTGAATATCTCCATCCTTTCCCCATAAGGGAGATGCTCCAGGCCCCTAGTGATTGTTGTGGCCCTACACTCTACAAATCTGTCTTTTTTGCACTGAGGAGATCAGAACTGGATATGGTATTCAAGATGTGGCCTTTATACAAACTTTCAGTTCTATAAATCTATAGGTCAGGATAAATTAGACTTTGCAATTAAAAACAATATTTTAAAATCAATTTTCAATATAAATATATGACTTCAAGTTTCTCCTTATGGATTATAAAACAATTGTGGTGACTTTTTGTTTCACACCACTAACATGATTTTTTTTACAGAACTTGTAATCTGTTCATTACCCTAAAACTTGAAAAGGGATTTGATGTATAAATGTAAGAATGACAGGTTCATTATATTTAATTGAAGACATACAGGAGAAAACATCTGCTGGAAGCAGCTAATTACACATCGTGAGGTAATTTTATGTACTATTTAACTGGTTCCAGTGAAGATTCACTGTACTTTATAGAAAAATAAAAATAAAAAATCACTGTTGGAACTGCCTAGGAATAGCATGTTCCAGACACAGGTCAGCTATAGTTGAGACTGAATTCTAGAGTAGTTATCTAAGTTATCTCTGAATTCTAATTCTAGAGTAGTTAGAGTAGAATTAGCATTATAGTTTCAGTTTAATCTATAGGGGAAAATTATTGAACATCCAAAGTTAGAAGGTAATACAGGTAAAAGTGATTATGAAAATAGAAAATGAAAAAGCAAACAAACAAACAAAAAGAAACTGGTTTAAGGAAACTAAGGAGTAGGAGCAGTAAAATAAAATGAATATACTAGTAGCAAAATATCCTATTCCTGACTAAATGAGGTACAGTGAAATAATGTAACAAGTACTTAATGATTTAATAATGTAGTAAAAAATGAACTGTATGAAACTGAAAACAAGGACATGATGGAAGAATACTGAAAAGGAATAGGTCAAGCATGTAAGGATTTAATCAGAAACCAGTTACAACTACACAGAGACATTTAAAAAAAATAGTTTTATAAGTATACTTCAGAATGAAAAAGTAGTGAAAAGAGCAGTTACATAAAAGCATAAAGAGAAGAAGAGGAGGATTGTTAGCTGTGTAAAAGAGCAGTTTGAATGAATGGAAATTATCAAGGAGAGTTTTGCATGAGTTCAGAGAAAAATTCTTAACACTGTTAATGAACACAATGTCAAGGACTGCTACCTTTCTAGAGTTACAGCCTGGAAATAGCAAAGTCCTGCTTGGAAACAGGATTGTCAAAAGCAGCTTTACCTACAGTCATCCTAAAATTTTAGACACTAAGATCTTAAGAGGCATGAGAAAGATAAGTAAAGGAATAATGTTGATGGACTTCTGAAGAGCAGACATCATCTAATTCAGGGAACTGTTAGGAGTGATCCAAAGGGAGTCTGTCTGTCTTGGAGAGTAAAATAACACTGAAAGTGTTGGGAGATTCCAGAAACTGCATTTTCAACACACAAGTGTGATCCATTCTCCTAAACAGGGTAGGAGGAGCAAAAAAAAAGGAAAAGAAGAAAAAAAACTTTTTTTTTTAATTAAAAAGATCATGAATACTAATAAACCAATCTTATTAAACATTGAGCTACTGGAAGATCTCAAATGCAAGGAAAAGAAATATTTGAGATATGGAAATGAGGAAGTCAAATGAGGAATACAAAGATATTGCCTAAACATGTAAAGATGCAGTTAAGAAGGCAAAAGTTCATCTGGAACTCAAACTTTCAGGAAATACTTATTTCCATATGTAAATAGCAAAGGCAGGCATAAGGGAGACATATGATTGCTTCTGAATGAGGCTGCTAGTTGTAAGTCAGTTGTAAATAACACAGACAAGACTGAAGTTCTCAGTCCTATTTTTACCTCTTTTTTTAAGGACAACATCAATTTCCCAGACTCTATGGAAAGAAGAAATCACAAAGCAAATGTTAGCCCACCAACAGTATGTAAGAGTTGATCTTGATACCATCTGTAAAATTGGAAATGTACAGATCTGTGGGACCTGACTAGATGCATCAAAGGATGGATGAAAATCATCGCTGCAAAACTTTTTCAAATTTGGAAGATCACATAGAACAGAGCTGGTCACCCCCCTCCTAGAAAATAAAACTAAGAGAAAAAAGGATATGCTTACAGAAATATATATTGACAACAATTGGGCAGCTCTTGACAGAAGAATTCAGTATATTGTTTATTTTGTAATCAGTAATTTGTTTATGAATTATTTCTGAAAAGCTAATGGGAAGTGACTCAAGTAAAACACAAGAAGCTTGAAAGTCCACAGAAAACAATGAGAAGGAATTTGACATCTGAGACAGTATGTAGATAACAACTGAATAAAACAGCTTATTTTCTTTCAATAGCAATCTTTCTTGTAAAGAAAAGAATGATGTATACTATAATCATGATGTATTCCATGACAAGTATGCAGAAAATTTTGGAAAATAATTTCTTTTGAAATTCAGGGATGATAAGTAATGGTACAAAGAGTTACAATGAGTTGTATTCACAAATAAAAATGTAGCAAACTTGGAATATGGATAAAGAAAGTTTCTGGAGTGCTATTGGGATATGTGAAGTTACATAAAACTAAAAATAACAGGCATATTGGGGGAAAGGAGGCAGTTTAAACAAAAGAAATTAGTACTACTCTACCACAGTCAGCAAAGGGATATACTAATAATTAAATAAGTAACATAAAACGAATATATTGTTTAGACTAACATTTTTGTTGCATCCAATATCAATCTTTTACAGCCCACAATTCCTTTGCAGTGCTCTATGTTACTTAGCAGGGATATAAAATACAATATAATAATCTCATTTATGATGTCTTTGTAATTAACAAAGCCAGATGAAATTGACTATTTCTAGCTAAAAAAAGAAAAAAAAGTACAGGAACATTTGTTCAGTTGCCTGAAATTAGTCTTTTTACACTCTCTAGAGGACTCTATGTCAAGCTGACACTAGAAAAGCATGGAGATGTTTCAGATATTCTGTGGTATTTTAGATAGCACTGTAAGTCTACATGAAGACTATTGAAATGAGTCGTTAACTGTCATATCTTAAAGCAGACAGTCGCCACATCTGGTCAGCTGAAAAGATCATTGTACTCTATTAAATGTACTACAGTTACACTTGCAGAATTTATTTGGGCTTTCCTTACAATTAGATGTCAGTATTTTAAAGCTGTTTAACTGAAATGGAAGGCGCATTTCTAAATTGGGTCAAGTCAATTGCACTTCAAAAATTATTACTCCAAGAAACATCTCTGCTAGGTTGCCTAATCACAGGCATCTATTCACATTTTGCAAGCTTTAAAGCTTGCCATGCATGCAACATGGATAAATGGGGCACTCTCATGCTTATGAAACAGCAGCTGCAATCATCACCACGGACAAAACAGACTCAGCATGAGGGAGATTAATATAATTTATTGTCTACTGACAACAGATTAGAGCAGTGAGAACAAAAATCCTGATCTAGTGGTTGGCAACCCTGCCCACGACAGGTGTGCTGAAACTCAAAAATATTTAAGATCTTTTCAACTTAAGTCACAATATGATTCTAAAAGCAAACTAAAAACAACCTCCTTTCATCCACCCTGTTCTACTCTCTGTTCTACATTATCCCTCCCCCTATAAGTCATTTCCCCCTCCTTCTTTCTCACTGTTTTCCCCTGTTCCACAATGGGATCCCTCTTAAACTGATCCAAAATTGTACTCCTACTCATTGCACTTCTCAAGAACTACTCCTTTATGTGCAGGTCCTATGGGCCCATACTCCAGGAGCACTCTATGCTCTGTTCCTTCCCCCAGACAAGACTATGCCAATACAAATGCTTTCATTTTATTGAAGAAAACTTGCGTTTTATAGTGCAAATATGGTTGCAGTCTGATAACTCTAAAATACTCAAAATTTAATAAATGATGATTGTTTGTTTTTCAAATCTTGCTATTATAAATTTTATTTTTTTATCAATATTCTCAGAATTGCAGAATCACAGAATTGTAGGGGTTGGAAGGGACATCTAGAAATCATCCAGTCCAAACCCCTTCCAAAGCAGCTCCCTAGACCAGGTAACATAGGTAGGCGTCCAGACAGGTCTTGAGCATCTCCAGAGAAGGAGACTCCACGATCTCTCTGGGCAACCTGTTCCAGTGCTCCATCACCCTTACCGTGAAGAAGTTCCCATGCACATCTGTATGAACTTCCTGTGCATCATTTTGTGGCCATTTCCCCTTGTCCTAATGCCACATACTTCTGAGAAGAGTCTACCCTTGTCCTTTTCCCTCCCTCTCCTTAGATATTTATAGACATGGATCAGATCTCCTCTGAGTCTTCTTTTATCGAGGCTGAACAGACCCAGGTCTCTCAGCCTTTCCCCATAAAGGAAGTGTTCCAGGCACTACATCATCTTTGTTGCCCTCCACTAGTCTCATTCCAGGAGATCTTAATTAATGTATTTCTAAGAATGTCTGTATAGATTTGTTAAGAATTGCCATAACAAATGTTTCCTAGCTTTCTTCGCAGTAAAATATTTGCCTTCCATCTACCAGTCAGATTTCTTATTATATTTTTTATTTGTTATGATGTCTAGTTATGAGTGAGAAACTGTTTTAATCTTCCATTAACGAAATAAAACAGTAGTATTTTTGTGAGTTCATTTTTGCTTGTTTGTTTTTTAAACCAAGTAAGCAAATTCCAGTGGGAAAAAAATAAAAATAAAAAAATCTGTATGTAATACCTTTTCATTTTGACAGACATGGACTTCTTTTGATCTAAGGCAAAGTCTGAGCATAGTACCTGATAAAAAGTCATCAATTTTTTTTTCTCTCAGAGAAAGAGAATATATCAGATTTCATTCAGACATATAATCACAGAATCATTGAATCCTTAGAGTTGTAAGGGACCTTTAAATGTCATCTAGACCAACTTTCCAGCAATGAATTTGGATATCCATGGCTAAGTCAGGCTTCTCAGAGCCTCGTCCATTCTGGTCTTTAAAGTCTACAGGGAAGGGACTTCAACATCTCTGGGCAACTTGTTTCAGAGCTTCACCACACACAGTGTGAAAGACTTTCCTTCTATCCAACCTAAATCTCCCCTCTTTAAGTTTGAAACCATTTCCCCTGGCCCTATAGCAGCAGACCCTTCTAAAGAATCTGTCCCCTTCTTTCTTGTAGCCCTTTTTTAGATACTGAAAGAACACTATCAGATCATCTTGGAGCCTTCTCTCCTTCGGTCTCTCAGTCTGTCCTTGTAGAAATGTTCCAACATTCTTGTGGCCCTCCTCTGGACATGTTCCAATAGCTCTATGTCCCTCCTGTACTGAGGACTCCACATCTGGGTGTAGTATCCTAGTGAGGCTTCACCAGCACTGATCATGCCATATAAAACAAAATAATTTTTTTAGCCCTCTAGTCACCATACCTATTTCACCTTTAGTCCAGTGAAGTGTAAGAGTCTAGAAAATACTAATAGCAAAAACTGCAGAAGAGATGCTAAATACCTGATACAATCAAACCACTACCTACCATAAAAAGAAATAATTCTTGAAGGGCTAATTTATCAAGTTCTTATTTGTCCCTCTGTGGATTTGCAAAAGCTAGTGTTTTTAAACTTTCTCAACTTAATTGAACACCTGTTGCATATAGCTCAGTAGCTGTAAATGTTAGTCTAGGAACGTGAAATACATTTGTTCTACAGGTATTTTTATTATTTCCCCCCCTGAATTAAGAATGATACCTGATTTTTTTTATTATTTTTGTGGGATTTTTTTTCAAATAAAATAAGATTTTGAAACTAAGTAACTGATTATGTCATTTAGTAGCTAAATCTGTACATATTCTGCTAAGAGCAATACTCTGAATTTTTCTTGATGCTTTCTTGACTTTGGACTTTCATGTAATTCATTTAGATTATCTTGAATACTAGTCGCTTTTGTTTGTCATATTCTCCAAACTGGGTAAATCTAATCTATTTTTCAAATATGCCTTAATTTCTATTAAAAAATGACTGACACAGGGTGGTCTTTGTGGTATGCTATTTAGTCTAAGTGCTTTAATTTTCTAAGGAGAATTTTTTTCTGGACTGAAACACATATGTAGTAGTAAATTTTAATGTTTGGAGCTATTTTGTCTTTGAGAATTTTTTCATTAGAAGAAATCTCAATGAGCAATTGTGAGTGCTTCATTGGCTTCTAAGAATTAGAGCTCAGGAAAGGTAGAGATTATCTTTTTTTGAAATGTACAGAATACTTCTGAATTGGGAATTAGGTGATGAATTTATGATGCTGAATTAGACCTCATCTTTTCACAGAGTCCCCATTACAAGATAGGTCCCTCAGAGTGTACAGGAAATAGATCCTATATTTATTTAATTAATTATATTCATGTAAATTTATTAACAAATTATTTATTTAATAAACTATTATAATATTCATAAATATATGATGTTAATAGAGTATTTATTTATTGATTCATTTTGTAAGTAGAACCTGATTGAAACACTTAACATTTTTGAAGTTTTGATTTGTTTAGTTTTTCAGAAAATGTGAAAGAATATATCTATATGATTATGTGCTAAATACCATTAAGGTACACTTTTTTCATAAGAATGTGTCTTCCAGAAGGACTTTTTAATGCACTACAAAGTTTTCACCCTTTCAGAGATCTCACAAATTCAGCAGGAAGTTAAGGTGCACAACACAGCTGTCTGAGAGATGAGTAAGGCAAGACGGTGAGATGAGACCCAAAATCAATTTTCAATATGAAGACATACAAATGCTTGACAGTAGAGGATTTGAACAGACTGCTAATTATTTTTCTTTGAAAGAGAAATAATAGTAACTCAATATTTCAGGGATTCAAGAGGAATGAAAAAGCTACAAATATATATTTGGTATCTGCAGAGATCACTGGGTAGTTTTCAGAGTGATACCTCATCCACTTGATAGACATGAAATATTCCAGACTGTAACATGATTAAGTTGAGCAGCATTTCAAAATTCCTTATGATTACACTGAGGTCCTGTTCTTGATGACAAAATACTTAATAGTTTAGGTAATATTCTTTTTACAGCAGGCATGTTATTATGTGCAGTAAGTAGTATTACTGAATAATGTCCTCCAGGATCATTCCAGTTTCTCTTGCAATTTTATTACTGAAGTGTAAATCACAGGGATGCCATAATGAAAACAATATATATATACAGGAAAAAGAAAAATCAGTAAGTGAATATATACTGGAGGGTTGTTTTTTTCTTAACATTTCAGGTTGCTATCTTAGTAAAAGTGGCATGTGCTTTATTTCTTATTTGCTTAGTAGTAACAGATCTTTCTTCATTGTTATATTCCTCAACTTTTCTTATTTGTTTGTTATATCTTCCTAATACCTGTGATGTAATTGCTTTGGACAGGTCAGAAGACTAGAATTCTGATTAGATCCCCAGGTCACTTCCAGGACATACCTAAAGTTGGAGCGTGGATCCATCAGAGTGCACTGACCTATTTGGTGTACTGTCTCTGCAACAAATCTTAATAAAAAAACCTTCAAAGAATAGCAAGGTTTATCCCACAGGTCCTAATTCATCCGGAATATCATTTAAATCTCTTCCTCAATTTTTAGTACTGTCAGTAAATCTTTTTATAGATTTATTTTTGTAATTTAAAAGAATTATTTTATAGAATTGGTACCTAACTTCAAGATGTTAGGGTCAACCTCTTGATATATTCTAAAGTGCATTAGCATTTCTGAAAAAAAATTAGTATTTTGTTATTCTGGGAGATAAACATTTCTGTAATTCTCTCAGATTGGTGGCAATATATCAGCTTATGCTTGCCGGTGGTTCATTTATACTAAAAGCAGGTCAATAAATAAATAAATAAATAAAATTGATCTATATTTGTTTTAGTTGTTCTTTATGAACAAAGTAAAAAAACGCAGGAGTCAAATTCATATTTCTTGGCCAGACAAAACAATTCGCTACAAGCATCGGATAATCCACCTGCCATGTAAAAAGAGAAAAATTACAGCTCTTCCTTTAATGTAGGGATATGAAACTGAAAAGCTATTTATTAAGTAGCAGCTTCTAAATGGTTTGTCTTTTCAGAAAAATGTGCCACAAACATTTGTTTACTGAAGTGATATTTTCAAAGCAGCATGTAGATAGGGATGTTATTCTTTTCAAGCACTTCTGCAGTGACTAATTTGATGGCATTTGAGTGCTTTAAAGTAAAATTAATTATGCCTCTGCACATTTATTAAGTTTTTGCAAACATCTTGACAGGACTAAATATTGTCAATGCATTATGGATGAGTAATTGCAAATGCTATTCCTATGAGGTTTTTAACATGCTGTTAAGGAACCTTCCTTTTTAAGTTATGACATTTCTTGCTCATTTGAGAGAACTAGTGTGAGGCTGATGGCCTTTAGATGGCTAACTGTTTAGAAATATTTATCATGCTGTATAGGTAAACTTCTTAGCCACAGTCATCATAGCCTCGTGATTCAAGCTAGTTTTTACCTACTTATTTTTCACGCATAGGGACAATAATATCCTAATTTGGTTTACAGAGTGTCGTGGGAGACTATGGGAATATGGCCTTGGGACTTGGCCAATTTCATAGCTGGTGAAAACGCTGGACTTCTGACCATGAAGCCATGGGAGAAGTAAAAGCAAATGATGTGGTGAAAGATCAGTGAGTACCTTGCAATTGGGCACTACTTTGTTATGCATGAACTGATAAGAATTCACAAAAACTTGCTGTTGTTTAGCAGTTAGCCAGTGAGCTGTTAGTGGAAAAGTAATGAAGTACTATCTGTAAGCACAAAATTGACCCCTTTCACAATAAATAAATAATATACATATATATATATATATATAAAATCTTCTTTCTCACTGGCTCCTTGACTGAACCCTGGCATCCATATGGTCTCCCTGTCACAGGAGACAGTGTAGCAAAAGTCAAGATAATATTCATTAATATTGATGTAGCTAATTGCATTATTTTCAATACCCAATGAGGATCTTCTTAGTAATCCCTAAAAATGTTATAAAATCAATGCATGCAATAAAGGTATGTTGTTCTTTGGTACACCTGATAAAAACAACACAAGCAGAGCTTAGTTGTTTTGGCACTGCAGTGTTGAATTTGCTTTTGAGGTAAAGTTAGAAATTCATTTTTTTTCTAGTAAAAAATGTACTGAAACAAATGTAGATAAGTAGTGTTAATAGAATATATAGTGATTTTAGCATATGTTTCAGATTTTGTGTGGTCCAAGCCCCTTTAAATTAGATTTTATTTCCTACCAGAGGAAGAAAATATTTTTAAATTAATTCTATCAAAATGTGCAATTTATTTATTTATTATTGGACTCTTCTCAGCAGAGTATAGCAATAGGATGAAGTCACAAACTGATGCACAGGAAGTTTACATAGATGTGCATGGGAACTTCTTCACAGTAAGGGTGATGGCGCACTGGCACAGGCTGCCCAGAGAGGTGGTGGAGTCTACTTCTCCGGAGATGTTCAAGACCCGCCTGGATATCTATTCATACAACCTTGTCTAGGGAGCTGCTTTGGCAGGGGGGTTGGACTCGATGATCTCCAGAGATCCCTTCTAACTTCTATAATTCTGTGATTCTGTGATTTAGTGAGATTGAACTGATTCTACAATGGGAATTCTAGTCTGGGAGTTTGTGAATTTATATCTCCCACAAGACAGGATAATACCTCCTTGTAGAATGGAACAGTTGTAAGGGGGAGAATACCAGAAGTCTGACTGTAACCTGATATTATCCAAAGCAGAGACTCCGAAGTTCTATTTCTATTTCTGTTACTGTGCAATAAGTTGCTATTTATTGTTTTGGCATTCTTTACTTAACCTGTAGTTAACCTGTAGTATATTTGCAAAAAAGAGATTAAAAAACACAGATTTCCAGATCAGATTGGACTCCAGGTTCGAGAATCACTTTCTTTATTACAATTTGTATTTACTTAATAAAGATATCTTGGCTCTTTTTTAGTCTTTATTGTTATTTTTGTTAGGGGCTTTTATTTATATAATTAAAAAAAATCAATAACAGTATAAGGTTTATGTGTAAAAGAGCAAATATTTAATGCAATCATATATTAAATATCTCATGGCTTATCAGGAAGATAAATTTACAAGGGAAATTATTTAGAATTAAATTTGCATATTAATAGCACTTAAAAGCAAACATAAGAGTGATACACATAATTAATAGTATCCATCACTTAAAACAGTAAGAACTAAAACTTCAAAATATCTGGATGACTTTATTTGAAAGAAATAGCAAGACAAATTACCTAAAATCCTAAAAACAACTAATGAAGAGAACAGGTATTTCTATCTCACATACTTCTATTCTTCAACTTATTAATACTGCTTCTAAAATAACAACAGACTAGACTTCAAAATTTGCCCATCTATTTAGAAGTATATTAATAGACTGTTACATTTCAGTATTTAACCTTTTGTTTCTTTCTGTGTGTATAAATTTCAAAAAATATAGCCACAAAGACTCATAATAGCATGTAATTTGTTCCTAAAAAAAGGCTAGAATTCTCTTTTAGTCATTATGAGTTTCTTTTTCCAGGAAATAATATGATAATGCTGCTAATAAATATATATAATTTTATATTAGTATACAAACTGTATTAGAACTGAGAATTATAAATGATGAAATAATTATGAAGTAGAATTAACTGTTCTAAGTAGTTCATTCTAATATATAATATATATAAACATTATTAGTTTTCACAGAACTCTGTGTATGCTATTTTGTCTGCAAGCCTGAGATTGTTCCCCAGATTTTTTTTTTATTTTATCATAAAACATGTCCCTAGATAGCAAAGATAACTGACCAGATATCCATTAGCACCTCAAGGCTGCATCCTGACTACTTATTGAAATGAAACCTCTCAGATGTGAAGTATCTCTATATTACTTCTCTGAGAACTGAGTGGTGTACAGTCAGTGAGGCAAGTGCAGTTCATTTGAAGAAAGCTCAGAGAAAATAACGAAGAATAAGATTGCCCAGCAAGGCTATTAATGCCCGTCTCCCTGGAAGCAACCAAGGCCAGGCTGGATGGGGTTTTGAGCAATCTGGTCTAGAGGGAAGTGTCCATACCTATAGGAGGAGAATTTGAACTAGCTGATCTTAAAGGTCCCTTCCAAGACAAACCATTAATTCTATGATTCTATGATCATGACTGCATCTGTCTGTAGGTAACATACTGTTTGCAAATCTGAGTAATCTCTTTGTAGTCAACCACACTGCATGCTACACAGACTACAAAAAACAAACAAGAACTTCTGAAAGAATTCCATTTCTGATAGGTCTGTAACATCTAAAATGTCAGTAGTTCATGGGCTAGTTTGGCTTAGTTCCATGATTGGGATGGGGGAACCACGGACTCATGCTTTGGGAATTGGGAAGGGGAAAAGGGAAAGAGGAAAAGGGAAATGGGCCTAAAAACAAAACAGTGGCAATAATCTGAGGAGGAAAGCTAATTTACTAAATAAGATATTGGAATGCAAACCAACAAAATATAATACAGTATAATTGGAATTGAAGTTAATAAATCAAATAAAATGAGTGAGTGTCCAATAAACTGAAAGCCTTATGCTAAATGAGGTGACTAGCAAGCACCCACTACTGGATCAATCTGAAAAGGAAAGAGCCTGTGTCTCGTGATATGCAGTTTTTATCTTTCCCTCTGAGCAGAAAGTGGAAAAATGCAAAGCAATGCAAAGTTATCTGGAGTACATAGTTCTTCTCTTCTGAGACAGATGTATTCAGAATTATCGATGATCCACAGAGCTGGACCATTAACTCTTTAACTCCCGATGCACTACATGATGTTATGATGTGGAATACCAGTAACAAAAATCACAAAACCATGACATTCCACCCCTTATTCCACATCCCTATATCATAATATATATATATTTACAAACAATGATTAACAAGCATTAAATACAAACACACACAACATATATACATATATATGCATGGAATTACTGACTGCACTCCCCCAACATCAAATTCCCTTGTGGTACACATTGAACATCACCCACCAGGTTGACCCAGGTCCCTGAGCATAAACAGTTCCAAGGGGAGGTTTGCTCTTTCTGGAAGCCGGGAAGACCCAAACTGCTTTTCCCAACATACTCTTCACATGTACTACTGGGACCTTATCTCCCTCTGTAGAAGGTAGGGAGCTGGATTTGGCAGGACCATTGTGACTGATGTGCTCTAGTGCTGACCAACCAGGTGACTTCTGCCAAATACTTCTTCCAGTGCTTAAACATTCCGACACCCATTGCTTTCAGCATTGTTTTTAACAACCCATTGTATATTTCAATTTTACCAGAATCTGGACTGTGAAAGGGGATGTGATAAATGCACTCGATGCCATGATCTTTGGCCCAAGTATTTGCAAGAGAATTTTTGAAATGAGTCCAATTGTCAGACTCCATTCTTTCTGGAGTGCCATGTCACCATAGGACTTGTTTCTCAAGACCTAAGATGGTGTTTTGAGTGGTAGCATGGGGTACTGAATATGTTTCAAACCACCCAGTGATTGTCTTCACTATGGTAAGTACATAACACTTATCATAGCGAGTTTGTGGCAAGGTGATATAATCAACCTGCCATGCCTCCATGTGTTTATACATTTGCCATCACCCTTCACCCCAAAGAGGTTTTATCCTCTTGTCTTGTTTAATTGTTGTGCATGTATCACAGTCATGGATAACCTGTGCAATAGCATCCATAGTTAAGTCCACCCCTAGATCTCTAGCCCATTTATATGTTGCATCTCTTCCTTGAGGTCTCATGGGCCCACTGAGCTACAAATAATTCACTTTTGTGTTGCCAGTACAAGTCTATTTGAGCCACCTTAACTTTGGCAAATTCATCTACATGATGGTTAATTTGTTATTCTTCAGTAGCCCTACTCTTGGGCATATGAGCATTTACATGGTGCACCCTTATAACCATATTCTCTACTCAGGCAGCAATGTCTTTCGCAGTTCAGCAGTCCAAATAGGTTTACCCCTTCATTGCCAGCCATTTTGTTCCAACTGCTGTAACCACCCCCATAAAGCATTTGCCACCACCCATGAGTCAGTGTAAAGGTAAAGCACTGGCTACCTCTCCCATTCAGCTATATCTAAGGCCAGCTGGACAGCCTTTACTTCTGCAAATTGACTTGATTCTCCTTTTCCTTCAGTGGCCTCTGCAACTCGTTGTGTAGGGCTCCAACAGCAGATTTCCATCTGCAGTGTATTCACACAATACAGCACAATCAGCCCGTGAACAGGGCAAATTTCATTTTCTTATAATTAATTGAATAGAGGGGACTCTTTAGCACATGATACCTCTTCTACTGGCAATGTTCCAAACTTTTTACCTTCAGGCCAGTCCATGATCATCTCCAGGATTCCTGGATGATTGAGGTTCCCCATTCGATTTCACTGTGTTATCAGCACAGTCCACTTACTCCAAGTGGCATCAGTACCATGATGGCTAGAGTGAACCTTTCCTTTGAACATCCAGTTCAGCACTGGCAGTCGCGGTGCTAGAAGGAACTTAATTTCAGTTCCGATTACTTTGGAAGCAGACCAAACCCCCTCATAAGTGGCTAAGATCTCTTTCTCAGTTAGAGTGTAGTGCTCTTCAGACCCCCTGTACACCTGAATCCAGAATCCAAGGAGTCAGCCTCGGGTCTCTCCAGGCGCTCTTTGCCACAGACTCCAAGTGGGACCTTCCTTTCCAGCAGCGGTGTAGAGCATGTTCTTTACATCCTGTCCATCTGTACTGGCCCCAGGGCCATGGCAAGGACTATCTCCTGCTTAATTTGCTCAAAAGCCTGCTGCTACTCAGGGCAGCATAAATAAATAAATAAATAAAATAAGGTGGCAGTATTTGGATAGAAAAGGGTAAAAAATTATCCTGTCTTCTTCTGTCTCTTGATGTTATATAAAGGTCTTAGAACTGTTCAACATAACTGACTATAAAAGTATTTTGGCTTGTTTTGATCTACAGTGATGAGATAGTGACAGAATAAGTACGTCTACCATAATACTGCAAAATGACAGAGATAATACTTCTCACTAACTAGATGAAAATATTGCTACTGCACTTTTTTTTTTTAATCCCATATTTGAATGGCAATTATTTCAACTACTTTTTCTCCATGGGAACAGTATTGCTTTGAATAGGCACAGATCTACAACTTACTTCAATATCTGAAGCTCTGAAGCGTAGGTGTTAAAATTCCAGTAGTTGAAACCAGGGATGGAGAGCTAAACATAACTGTCTAGTGCTGTCTGAAATGTCTTAGATTATTTGTGACATTCGTAATGTGATGTTCCATGCTGGAAGACATGCACTGATGAAGGATCTACAAGAAACATGCATTTTTGGTTCTAGAACCAAAGGTTAGAATAATTGTCCTAATGGTCTTTTAAAACAACACTAAATACCCAGAATTAGGCAACTGAATTCCACCTAGAGATCTTCCAGAACTAGAATACTGGAAGGAGATATAGACTTCAAGAAATGAAAATATATTTGAACGTGTTTTTAGGTTTGTCAACTACTTACTCAATCTCCTGTCATTGATATTATCGTTTTTTTAATTTTCTTCTGATCCACTGAAAAAGAATATTACAGGAAATAACTAATTTCAAAATTGAATCAGGATTCCATGTATGTTATTAAATCCTTAAAATTATTTTTCCTTGAATTGGTATATTGAACTTCATTTTGCTGATTTTTAAATTATATATATGTATATATATATGTTTTGATCATTTAATGTCATGAAGGGCTATTTTTGAATATAGTTTACAAATGTAATTTGTATTAAATTCACATTCATTGAATAAATGAGATTATATTTAAATTTTAATCCTAAGGAGTTATTAAGTATAGTAAATGTGTATTCTTTTGTGCATGAAAGTTTTTATTCCAACAGACTTCACAGTATCTTATTATAAATACACTTCAATTTTTCCTGAAACATGCTACTCTGTTTTGGAGTTGCTTATTTTCTGTTTTCTAGTAGGCCCTCAATTATCTGTACAAAGATAGATCTGTTATTTGAATTGTAGTTGTCATGGTTTTATGATTTTTGGTATTGGTATTCCACATCATAACATCATGTAGTGCATTAAGAGTTAAAGAGTTAATGCTCCAGCTCTGTGGGTCGTCGATAGTTATGGGTATACCTGTCTCAGAAGAGAATAAGTACTATGTTCCCCTGAGGACTGTGCGATGCTTTGTATTTGTGCATATTTCCGCTCAGAGGGAAAGATAAAAACTGTTTATGTGTCACGAAACTCTCCTTTCGGATCAGCTCAGCAGTGGGTGCTCACTGCCATCTCACCTTCAGCATTTAGCGTAAGGCCTTTGGTTTATTGGACACACTCTCTTGCTCATTTTATTCGATTTTTTAGCTTCAATTACAATTATACTGTATTATATTGTATTATTTTGCTTTCCAATAACTTATTTAGTAAATTAGCTTTCCTCCTCAGATCATTGCTGCTGTTTTGTTTCTAGGCCCATCTGCCTTTTTCCTTTCCCCTTTTCCCCTTCCCCAGGGCGTGGGTCCATGGTTCTCCACTCCCAGTTGTCACAGAACCGGGCCAGCTCACTGAAGGTGAGGCAGCAGCAAGCACCTGCTGCTGGGTCAATGTGAAAGGAAGGAGAGTGAGTGTCTCATGATATGCAAGCAGGTTTCATCTTTCCCTCTGCTTGGAAATATGCAAAAACATAAAGCAATGCAAAGTTCTCTGGGGAACATAGTATTTCTTTTCTGAGACAGATATATCCATAAACTATCAATGATCCATGGAGCTCATGCATTAACTCTTTAACTCTAAATGCACTACATGATGTTATGATGTGGAATACCAATATCGAAAATCATGAAACCATGACAAAGGTGCAGGAGCAGTCTATCCTAGTGTGCAATAAGGGGATCTGTCATGAAAGAAGATTGGTGTGGAAATAAGGGAATTTTTCCTTAAGGTTGAGGAGAAAGGAGAAGCTCCTCTCCTGCAGATGAGGGGATAGGCAAATTGGGAAGAGTACAAGGAAGTTATCAGAATACACAGGGAGAAAATTAGAAAGGAAAAAGCCCAGTTTGAACTCAAAATGGTCAATGAGGTAAAAAGTTATGCTACGGGAGATTCAGGTTGGATGTTAGGGAAAGAATCTCCAAACAAGAATTCTGTGATTCTATTAACTGGACAAATAATTTTGTTTAAACAAATAAAATAAAATAAAATAACAGATGTAACAGCTAATAGATTTAATAAAGATCCCACTGTTTCTAGTGCTTATTCACAGTGTAAGAAAACTTAATATCATTGCCTCAGAATAATAGGATTTCCAGTTTACTAAAGGGATGTTTTAAGTAGCAAGCTGTGGAACATCTGGAAGAGATTAATGAGTAGTATATATTCACAGAATTCCAAAATTCTTGCTCATTTTATAAATCTGTAATATCTCAAGTGAATGCATAGGTATATTTAAGCAGGTTTCTGAATGATTTTTTCTTTATTATTTGAGCTGATGCAGGTGTACATATCTGCTCAAGAATTTTATATTCATATGTAAATATTATAAATCTTTTTTTTACTTTTTAACATACCTGTAAAACTTTACTGTGCTCATATATTTTGTGTCATTAAGTATTAATTTGTTGTTGAACTCTCAAAAGAACAAGGATTATTTGAAGATAGGGTATGATCAAAGTTCATTCCAAGAGTCAAATAAAAAACATTAAATATAGTTCTCCTCTTAGTAGTGTTTGTTCAGTATTTGAGATAATTTGATACAAACAAGTACTATAAAAAATTACTACTAAAAAAGATTTTTGTATACACATCTTATGATTGTATTTATTTAATGATCAATGTGTTGCTCTCTGTAGATCTTCTGTATGTTTTTTGAAAACTTTGAGTTTGTTTTAGGTCATTCATTCCTCTCAACAGTTGCTTTGATAAAGCTGTAGAAAGGATTTTATAAAGACAAATTTAAATAATTAATGTTACCTGGAGAAATATTTTACTGTAATTAGCACTTACATCAATCTTCTGGTCCCTATATCTTTACTGTACAATCTTTTTATGTTTAACCCATTTGCCTCAGTAATAGTATTTCAAAATAAAGCATGAATAATGTTAGTAAGGAACAAGGATAGATACTGACAAAAAATAACAGGGTTTTATGTCTTTTTGTTTGGTTGTTAGCTTTAACTTAATTCTCCACTGAAAATTACAGACATGAAGGAAGTTTTTTGTTGATATATACTTCATATTGTAGAAGGTTAAGTACATATTATTTGTATTTTCCTCACATATTGAAAGTGACCATTTTACAAAGAAAATTAGTCTTCACAAAGGGTCATTGGTGTTTGTTTCTAGCTATCAGGCACTACTATTCCAAGGTTTCTGTATGCCCAGTGATGTAGGGTTCTTCATGTACATATGAATAAAGAAACAAATTTTACATTAATTCTCATCCTTTTTAGTAAGTATTCAGAAAGTTTTACTGCAGAACTTGTTCAGGTAGTTAACACTGAAAAAGTATTTTTAAAGATTACAATAGTTATCTTGTAGTTGTGTATTTCCCCTCCAAAAAAGAGAAATTGATACTACCTTCTCCCTTCTAAGGGTGATGGAGTGCTGGAACAGGTTGCCCAGAAAGGCTGTGGAGTCTCCTTCTCTGGAGATGTTTAAAACCTACCTGGACACCTACCTGTGCAATCCGGTCTAGGAGCCTGCTTTGGCAGGGGTTGTTGGACAAGATGATGTCTAGAGTTCTCTTCTATCCCCTACAATTTTGTGATTCTGTGATTAAATTTGTCAAAACAAGATTTTATAGTACAATACAGAAATACTGAATTTTAGAAAAATGCATTTGCACAAACGTGAAATTGGTAAACAATGTACTCAGATACAATTGTCAGAATAAAAAATACTACATAAAGAGATAATTAGATGTTCATGCTTTATTGTTCTCTCTGTCTGCTAGAGAGCCCTTTAAATAACTGATTTAGTTTCAAAAAAACCTTCCAAATATTTACGAATACTTGCTAGCAATTTTTTGTATGCAAGTAACTTGTTTCATTATTAACCTCTTCCCTAAGGGAAGAATCTTTGGATAGAGAGTTTCTCTTTTTCCATTTACTTCCTTCTGTTCTCTCACAAGCTTCTGAACTCTGAATTGCCATTTTCATCTATGACCTCTAAAGAAGGCTTTGTGGAATCCTCTAAAAGAATACTGAAGAATCTCGTAGAAGTTTCTGTGTTTATTTCCTTTTGCCTACATAGAAATTCTGATTCTAAACATGCCAAAAGTTGTATACAGTAAACAACCATTTGGGACTAAGTACTTCATTAAGAACAGGCAGAGTTTCAATGACAGCACATGAAAGTTCAGGGTAAGGACAGTAATTACTGTCATATATTGTAGTTATTGCCACTGTCTAGCATTTACTCTCCTACATGGTATAAAAAGAAGCAGCTACATAGCACAAGGCAGATAGCAGTAGTGTGTATTCACCTGATTTTATTTTTGTTTCTTTTTTTTTTTCTCTCCTTTCTGTCCTCTGTGGAGTGTGAATATTAACCTAACCTGAACTTACATATTCTCTATATGACATCTAATTTAACTCATGGCACTGCAAATCTAGTCTAACAAATGAACCAACAACCAAACATCTGAAACAAAACAATCAGCCAACAAATGACAAACCAGAAATACACAACAAAAGTAAAAGCAGAAACTAGCTGGTGGTAATTTTGTTTATGTGGAGAAGTAAACATTTAGTTTCTATAGAACAAAAACTGAGATAAAATAGCAAGTTGTTTAATGAGTGAAGAGAATTCTGCAAAGCAAAAAGAAAACGTAATATGTTTCAAAGATTTTACTGCACTGAAGAAAGATTAAAAAAAAAAAGCAGATGAAAGACTTTCATGTTACATTTATTATAAAAAAGTGTTAGTTTGCTGATCCAATCTGTGAATAGAACAACTCAAGAGAAAACAACAAGCAATTAGCAAGTAACCATATTCACAGTTAACAGCCAATGGGAACCAATTAAGTTTATCATAAAAGCAGTTCCTTTTGTATACACAGTTTTTAAACAATCCATCTCAGTATGCTGTGCAACCAAAATATTGAGAAATATTTTGGAAAAAAAAATAGCATCAGTGCACAAGACAGCATATTTAGTACTTTACAATAGAAATTAGGCAAAAATGATCATACTTAGGCATTTATGATCATTTTTAGGTTATCTAAGAAGTTCAAATTGTTTTTGTTAGAGTAAGACTGTGTGAAACTGAAATGGATAAAATTCTAAGCCGATGGTTTATACACTCCAGATAACAGCAGTCCTAATTCAGTAGATGTACCATTTTCATTATAAAATTGAGTTTGGCAATTAGTTTAGAGGCAGTAGTTTTATTTATTTATTTTTAATCTCTATTGCTTTGAAAACTTTGCATATTTTCACCACTGTCATGTAGTGCTTTATAGAAATCCCTTAGACATGCCTCAAAGACTGCTGAGGCCATTAAGATGACATGGATAAGAAGAAAAGCGAAACAAATGGAGGGCTGGAGAAATAAAAATGATGAAGTGCTACATTACTTTATCAGAAGAATGTTCTTATACTTTTATTTGGGGAATTATGTAGAAGAAAATGAGAAAGCAATAACAGAGAAACTGGTTTTGAAGAACATTACAGTGCAGACAAATACTTCAACATGAAGAAGAGGGAAAAAAAAAGATTGATTACTAAATGTAGGATATTCTACAAAGAGAGATGTAGTGAGAGGTCAGATAGGAAGAAGAAATTAGGTATTGCTCATTCCAGTGGGGGGGTAGGGGGAAGGGGAGGGAAGTTTATAGAGTTAGGGAAGGGGAGAGATATTGGAAGAAAAGGAAAAAAAGATAATAAGGAAGGATACAGGAAGAAGGAGTCTGATTTTAGAAGTGGCAAATAAGGAATTCCATGGCTCTAGGTATTCCTGACTTTCATATTGGAGGAGGGGGCAAACAAGTATTAGGAGTCTATAAGTTAGAATGTTTTTCGCATGTGTGGCTATTTTTATTTTAGTAATAACTAAGCTTGCAAAGTAGAACATTTTAACTACAGTGATATCTGCTCTGGAATTTTGTACGTTACAATATTAAGAAGGTCTTTTTTTTTAATTATTTTTTTTGCTTACATGACACTGAGTGAACAGTAATGGTTGCGTTGGAAGACTGTTCAAAGGAGTAGAGCTACACTCCCTATTGAAAAGGGAGAATATAGATGGTGAATAATGTTTATCTTCTGAAATGAAACAATATTACTTTATTTAACAAGTTGTTGTGAATATTGTAATTGATCACTTGTCGGTAATTTTTCTACTTGTTTATTTCAACCTATGCTGCATATCTATCTTGAAGAATAACATGAACTAATGGTCGCTTTTCACATACCCAGAGAAATTTGGCTTAAACTGGGAAGGCTGTATCAGGTTAGAACTAGAGATTCCATTGACAAGGCATTCATTTACATTTCTGTCTTGTTGCTCTTATTGAAAACAATGAATGTTAACATTCTGATGTAAAATAAATACAGAAATAGGATATTTTATTTGTGTGTCACTCAAAATAACAATTTTGTCTTGTTACTCCTGCTTTGTTTCCTACTTTATTCCTAGACCATGAAGTCTATAGCCCACAGCTTAAACACATGAAGTTTGATGCTGGATTCAAATAAATACACAGCCATAGTTGTGGAAAAGACTTCAAGAAAAGACATAGGCTACACTTAACTTGAACAATCAATTGTTAGCCATAATTGGTAACTTAGTTGTCCACTATAGGTGACTACCAAAACCAGTTACTTGGCTAGTTACATCTTTTATTTGAATAGTACATCTATGAGTACATCTAAAGAGATCTTGATTGACTGCTGTCTCCCTAAATATGTAATGCTTCAAAGAAAAGAGTGTCTGTTAATTGTGTCTCAAGCTAGAGTACATTGGACCTATGCCATTCTCACTGATAAGACAATTCAGCTGATTGATCCAGAGAAAAAGAATAATTTTAAGAGACATGTGATAGAAGCAGTAGAGAAAATAAACATTTTTAACAGTACTCACTTATTTTGACACCCATGCAAAAGCATACAAGGTAATTTAGGTGATGCCAAACTTAACTTGCTTCCAATAAGAAAGGAGTTAAAAATAAATGCTTTCCTCTTTTGATTCACTAACCATCCATACTAGGCCAAGCCCATGTCTCATATTGTTATCTGTTGAAAAGTTAAATTATATGCAATGCAATTGCATGCCCAATTAGATAAGCAATTGTCAGTGTCAGCTGTGATAATCTCATCTTTTTGAAAATGCAGTTCTAAGATTCAATATAACGCAAAGATAAAACAGAGCAAAGTAATATGATTTATATATATATTTCTCTTTCATATGAGTTCATTCTTAGTTTATGCCCTTATGCAATATTTTCAAACAGCACTAACAATATGGTGTGAAAATCTATTTTTAAAAATGACTCAAAACTACATCTAAGTTTCAGACCATTTTCCTCAAGAGCTCTCCCGATAAATGCACTGCAGCCAAGTGGAAAACATTTTCCTTTTCCTGCTGTGATTGCACATTTGTACTCTTGAGTGCAGACATGTGTATTTGCAATTCCTTTCTGACAGCTTGATTAACCTTGCAAAGTTGCAAAAGGAAAAGAATAACGTTGATAGTTAACTTTACAAGTATGCTGAAAAAAATATAAACTAAGAGGCTATAAATAGAGAATGCCAAAATGAAGAGTAAAAAGTTGCAGAAAGGTATGCAGAATTTGTATACTGGCCCTTATATCAGCTGCAATGGCAGTGGGATAATTTATTGAGCCAAGTAATAAACAGTTCAACAGGGAGGGTGTAACACTGGACTTGTTGCTCACCGATGCAAATGAACAGATTGGTGACATCAGAATTGAAGGACACTAATGACCAAGCTATGGTGGAGTTCACACTTCTGAGGGGGAAACAGATACATTAAGAGTAAAGTCAGGATGCTAAATTTTAGGAAAGTCAGTTTCCAGATCTTCAGGGAGTTAGTCAAGAAAATCTCCTGGGAAATTGTCCACAATGATGAGAGACTGAAGTTGAACTGGAAGACCTTTACGGAAGGTTTCCTTAAGTGCACAAGATCTCTCCATCCCCAAGTGTAGGAAATAGGAAAGGAAGGCAAGAGAGCAGCATGGATGAACTGGGACCTGTTTCAGTGCTTCACTATCCACACTGTAGAAGAATTTTACTAGAATTTTCTGAAGGACTTATCAGCTACAGGCAAGTTTGTTCCAGGAATCTTTTCTTCTCAAAGTCAGCATTAATTTTATGAAGTATAGTGCTGTCCTATTTAAGGTACTTGCTACAGGGCTTTGATCCATTTTACACATGCAAAACTGAGAAGTGTTGACAATTTTCTTACATAGGAAAAAATCACAGAAAGTAGGATATTCCAATATTGTCAACAAAATAAATGATGCAAATATCTGTGTTTTTTTGTCGTTTTTGTTACAGTTGATGCCATTTTTCCCATAAATGATCTTCCAGGTATATAAAAATTAAGTTAATGCTTAAATTAAGATTGAAGAGCATCATTTAATTACCTATGTTCAGCTATCTCATTTGGAAAACAACATTGCTGCTCATAAATAAAAGTCAGTCAAAACTCTGTTTTCTATTTTTGTCTAACTGTTTTTAAGAAGAAAAACTAAGAAAAGTGCTGTATTTCTGCATAAAAGGACTCAGGCTGAACTGCTAGAGCACAATGCCATTAGTCCGTTTCTTTTTCCCATAACTGTGGCAGTTACAAAATTACAGGTATGGAATTTTGTGTATTAGAAAAGATGGTTTGTATGTTTTCTGTAAAAAGAAGAGCAGTCCAAGTGTTTCATGGACCAAATATATTCTGAATAATTAGCTCAGTATTACTCAACATACATTGGAGGAATAAAACTGTGGTGCAATGTAATTATGTACACAGAGATGCTTAGAGCTATTTAAGCAATTTGCTGCACTTTATCTTCTAATCCTGAGGCAATCAGCAGTTGATTGAAAAAAAAACCAAAAAAAAAACCTGTGCCCAAATTATACAGACTCCTTTGTAGTACAATATCATCCATAGTACAATAGAAAGGATAACATATTATAAGAAAGAACTATCAGTTATGTAAGCGTTATAATATATATATATATATATACATATATATGTGCCCCTGGGTGGGGGAGAAACAGATTCAAGAGTTATGACACATTATAAGAAAGACAACCATCTTAGATGCAGATGCATCAAGAACTTTGTCCTTTGTCAAAATCTGTGAAAGTCTGATGCTCAAGTACAGTTAATAAAAGTCAGTGGTAACTTACCTATTCATAATGAAATAGATTTTATATTTGCAATAAAGGGAAATAAAGAAAATGACCTTACCTTTTAATCCCGAATTTTGAATTACAAGTCTTCATTGGGCTACAATGAATCATAGAATCATTAAGGTTGGTAAAGACCTCTAAGATCTAATCCAACCATCAATCCATCTTCACCATGACCACTAACCATTTTTCTCAGTGCTATATCTACAGATTTCTTGAAAACGTCCAGAGACACTGACTGTCATTTCCATGGATAGCAGGTTCCGATCCATTACCACTTTCTGATAATCATTTTTTCTTCATATCCAACCTGAACTTCCCCGGTGCAATTTAAGACCATTACTTCTCATCCTATCACTCATCACCTGCCACCTGGGAAAAGAGGCTGAATGCCACCTCACAACAACTTCCTTTAAGATAGTTTTAGAGAGTGGTAAGGTCTCCCCTGAGCCTCCTCTTCTCCAGACTAAACAATCCCATTAAAATTTGTAACCTGAGCTGAACAAAAATTTTATCCTAAAATGAACTTTAAAATCAGTGAAAAACTATGGAAGATCTTTTTTTCTTTCTCTTTTTTTTCTTTTTTTTTTAACATTATTCCTTTATCATTTATGTGAGAAACATAATTGTCCATCATTTAATCTGATAGCAGTTCCTTAGAATAATACATAGAATCTTTTGTGTTGGAAGAGACCCTTAAAGATCTTCTAGTCTTTCTTCAGACAGTTCAAATACGAGAAATTCAGAACTTTGCTTGAACTTCAGAGCATACATTCCAGCAGAGTAAAGCTAGAAATGAATATTTCATTTTAGCTAACAATTTGCTATACTGCCCTTTACAATTAAGCTCTGTATGCATATGTAATGATATTTTGCTATTTGCAAATTGCAGCATTTTATGTTTTCCTTTAATATTGAACCAGAATTACTGAAGTGCTTCTTGTATAACACATAGAGTTGCTCTCTATGCATGTTCTTAAAAGGCATAGAGCATAAAAAATATTAAAAAGAAAGGCATTCGTGACAAAAAACTAAGTTGTTCAGAACACTGGTGTCAAAGATGGATACAAGTACACTATACACTTAGAAAGAAGAAGGAATATATTTATTAATATCATATAGTGACTTAACAAATATTAGCCATAAATAAAACAGCAACTTAATAAGATTAGTAAATAATGAAATTAATATACTTGATTATTTACAGCAGGCATGTTCAACCCATGGCCTGCACAAGGCTCTGGATAGCTCATAATTCAGTCCCATAACATGGTAAATTGTCAAAACAATTATGTGATATTTTCTTTGCTTTGTTTGTTTGTTTGTTTGTTTTTGTGATATTTTTCATGAGTTGATTCCATGTAGCAACTCATTCATAGGTAACAATGGAACACTGTGGATGGGACAATGCAGTGCAGTGCTAACTCCTAATATTATTGATAAATATCAACCTGCCAACATGTGTGAGTCTGTGAAGATGTTTGTTATTATGCAGAGCTTTGGGAAAAAAAAGGCCCAAGACAGATGGTTATTAGTTAAAGCTCTCCTCCAAACCCAGCAAAGAGAAAGTCAGGTAAAAATATAATGGATAAACAAGTTACTCCTGTTCAAGAAGCGTTTAGATGAGGTGCTAAGGGATTTGATTTAGTAGTAGTTGGGTAGGGGTAGTGATAGGAGGATGGTTGGACTAGATGATCTTGTAGGTCCTTTCCAAAATTATGAACCTATGAACCTATGAACCAAACTCAAACACAAAAAGAAAGTATACAGAGGGTGAAAGCAGGGACAGGTAATGTAGGGAATACAGAGATATTGTCTGAACATGCAGGAATCAACTGAAAGTCCTGATAGAATTCATTCTGTCTAAGAACATCAAGGACAAAAAAATGGTCTTCTACAAGTACACAAGTGCTAAAAGGAAGACTAGGAAAAATTTGGGCCCTCTCCTGAAGGAAATGTGATACTTGATTATCCAGGATATGTAAAAGGCTGAAGTATTCAGTGAATTCTTTGTGTTGGTTTTTTTTTCTTTTTTTTTCTTTTTCCCCAGCAAGTGCTCTAAACATCCAGTTCATAGAATTCAGAGGCAGTGAGGGGCAATCATTGAAACTAGCAAAAGAACAGAAATATGCACAGGTCTGTGGGTTATGATGATATTCATCTAAGGAACTGGCAGACGAAGTTGTTAAACCATTGCCCACCATATCTCTCATGTCTCAGCAGTCTGGTGAAGCTCCCAGACCAGGAAAGGGGAGATATAATCTTAATTTTTAAAAGGGGAAAAAAAGAAGACTTAGGGAACCTTCCTGGTCATGGAGCAAGATCATGGAGTATACCCTTCTGGTAACTATGTTAAGGCATGCATAGATTAAATAAGTGACTAGTGAGAGCAAAGGTAGCTTCACTAAGGGTAAATTGTGCCTGACAAAAGTGCTGGTATTCTACAGTGAGGTTACAGGACTGGTGGGTAAGATAAGAGCTATCACTAGAAAGCTGAATCTCATGATTTCATGTCAAGCATGAAGTAAGTACGGTCAGCTACTTGTGCCAAATGTAACAATACACTATACTAAGAGACAGCAGCAGGAAGATCTGTCTTTCTATTTTTTTCTCTCCTCTCTCTGAACAAAACATAACAAATACTATATTACAGTATATTGATTTCTGTTGCTAAAATCTCATCTGTTTTCCACTAACTATGTATCCCAAAAATAATTTTAGCCACAGTTATATGATGACAATCTGTGGAACTAGTCCTAATGCACAGAACAGAAATATTCATGTCACAAGAATATATTAAACCTTCTTTCCACTTTTCTGATGTTATGTTATGTTTACCAGTGAAAATACCAACTGACAGGCATGCATATACATATGTATGCTTAAGAGAAAGACAGAAATGGAACACTAAAGAAATGACACTTACATGAATCCACGTTTATTAGGACCTGATTTTGACTGTGAGAAGACGTAACTGTTTTTAAAAACTTCTGTTTATGCATTCTCAATAATGTCCTTATATATTTTGAAGGTAATTATTAGCGCTTTATATCTAGCCAAAACCTTGGGCACAGTTGATTTTTTTTATTATTATTTCCATTTTTAGTTTATTTTTATTTGTAATAAGTACCGATTCGAAAGGGCCATCCATTAGTCCATAGCAAGTGAAACGACCACATAGAATTCGTCAGTATTTGACACTCAGATATTTTTTTCCAAAACTTCTTACATTTTTTGGTAAAAAAAAAAAAAAAAAAAAAAAAGCAGTAAGAAACTTTCTGTTCTGAAGAAAAGGCTGTATACGTGCTATATTTCAAATGCAATGAGGCTGGCTACAATGTACTTATTGTACCACAATGTATTTATCTATGTTTTTCTAGATTTTATCATGTCAGTTGTTTATAAGTTTACGCATTGCAGTAGATCTACGAGAAATTAGGACAGTTAAATAAGAAATAGACTAGGTATTATAAAGCGGGCTAGTTGATATTAGTCGTTCATATTAGAGCTCTCCCTGGAAGAATGGAGAGACCATCTTAGCCAAGGTTTTACAACATTTGCATTTACATTTGCAGGATGGAGGAGACATTAAGTAGCCCTTTCATCACAAAACTGATGAACACCTTGATACCTCACTAAATACTGTCACCACTGTCACTGAACAAAACTGATGCAAAAACAAAGTCACATACCTCACTAGTTGTATGTTTTTGTTGGTTGTTTTTTTATATATATATTTTAATAAAAATATTAAGAATTATACTGTTTTGTCACTTATAGATAACAATATTGTATATTTTACCAGGGCTGCTACAAAAGTAATGCCTTCTGTTTTATTATATTATCACATTATTTCAGATGTTGTTGGTGGTATTATGGCAGTGAACGCTGAACCTTTCAACCAATATTCTGTTCAATGTTGTCTTGTGACATATGGCAACAGAGAAGCAGTATGACACAATGGCATTTGACATGGAAGTATGTGTGAAGCAAAGATGTGTCACTGAATTCTTCCATGTGGAAAAAAGGCCCCATTTACATTCACTGATGCTCGCTGAATGTTTCGGGACACCAAACAGAGGATGTGAAAGGCTTTAGGTTTTATGTTTCAGCAGTGCTGACAGCTAATGTGTGTCATTTATGCTGATGCAGATGAGTTTGGCATGCAGGGTCTTGTTCATTGCTGGTGAAAATGCATACCTAATGGTGATGACTATGTTGAAAAATAGTGTTCTGTAGCTGATAATTTGTTCTACCAAATAGTGTTATTTTGCTCTATCAAATAGCATTATTGTGTTCTTTGTATCTGTTGTAGTTTCTATGGAAATAAATAGGAGACATTATTTTTGGAACAACTTAGCAACCCAAGACAATTCTTCATTCAATGCAACACAGGCAACCCAAAAAGCTGGACACCTATATGGTAAAGAATCACACTTACAATTAATGATTCATATATTCTTACTTCAAACTGCACTACAACTATCCTTCCCTCATGGAATCACAGAATGTCAGGGATAGGAAAGGACCTCGAAAGATCATCTAGTCCAATCCACTTGCCAGAAGAACACCTAGATTAGCTCACACAGCAACATATCCAGGTGGGCTTTGAATGCCTCCAGAGAAGGAGACACCACAACCACTTTGGGCATCGTGTTCCAGTGTTCTGTTACCCTTACTGCGAATAAGTTTTTTTTTTGTATTTATTTGGAACCTCCTATGTTCCAGCTTTCACCCATTGTTCTTTATCCTCTCATTGGATGTCAATGAGAAGAGCTTGGCTCCATCTTCCTGACACTTACACTTTATATATTTATGAACATTAATGAGGTCATCTCTCAGTCTCCTCCAAACTAAAGAGATCCGGTTCCCTCAGCTTTTCCTCATAAAGAAGATGCTCCGCTCCTTTAATCATCTTTGTGGCTTTGTGCCGGACTCTCTCAAGGAGTTCCCTGACCTTCTTGAACTGAGGGGCACAGGACTGGACACAATATTCCAGATGCAGTCTCGCCAAGACAAAATGGAGGGAGAGGAGAACCTCTCTCAACTTACTAATCACACCCCTTCTAATATCTCACAGTACTGGCTCATGGTCATCTTACTATGCAGAAGGACCCCCACGTCCCTTTCCCCTATAGTGATCTTCAACAGGTCAGCCCCTAACCTATATGGGTACCTGGGGTTGTTCTTGCCCAGATGCAAGACTTGCCCTTGTTTCACTAAATTTCATTAAATTTCTCCCCATCCAAATCTCCAGCCTGTCTAGTTCTTGCTGGATGGCAGCACAGCCTTCTGGAGTGTCAGCCGCTACTCCCAGTTTTGGTTTCATCAGAAAACGTGATGGCAGTGTGCAGCGTCTGAGGCACAGACTCAGGTGTGGATGATCCAAATCATTTATTACAGATTCTAACATCCCTTATATACAATTACAAGTTTTCTCTTTTATTTTTCCCACCCACTTCTACACGTCAGCAAAATACCACTCAAACACTCCTTAACCATGCATGCAGGTGCTTATCCAGTCAAGGTCATGAGTTGTTGCAAGCCGTGCACTCCTCCTCCAATTAGGCTCTGCCATCACACATCTTAATTTAACATATTTTTTTTCCTTTTGGAGTGTCCTTGGTTCTCAGTTTTCCTTTCTCATGCTCTTCATCCTGCTCCACAGCTTCTGCTCTGAATATACTTTCTTGTATTCCCACAGCAGTGCTCTCTATTCTCTCATCCAAGTCTGATGAATATATTGAGTAGTACTGGTCCCAGTACCAACCCTTGAAAGACTCCACTATATATAGGCCTCCAACTAGACTGTCCCATTGACTACAACACTCTGACTTCTTTCCTTCACCTAGTTCACAGCCTACCTCATTACCCAATCATCCAGAACATATTTCCTCAGTTTCGCTGCAAGAATGCTGTGGGAGATGGTGTCAAATGCTTTACTAAAATCAAGATAGACAACATCTACTGCTTTATCATCTATCCAGATGTTTATGTCTTTATAAAGGACTATCAGGTTGGTGAAGCATGATTTTCCCTTGGTGAAGGTAAGTTGAGTGCTGCTAATCACCCTCTAATCCTTGATATGCCTAGAGACAACACCAAGCATAAGTTGTTCCACCACCTTTCCAGGGATGGAGATGAAGCTGATCAGTCTATAGTTACTTGGGTCATCCTTCTTGCCATTTTTGAAGACTGGAATGACTTTTGCTTTCCTCCAGTCCTCAGACACCTCTCACATTTCCCAGCTTACTAAAGAAAATGGATAGTGGCCTAGAAGCGACTTCTGCCAGCTTCCTCAGCATCCTTTTGTGCATCCCACCAGGACATGTGAATCTATGGATGTCCAGATTGCCTAATTGCTCCCTAGACCAGTCCTCATCAACCAAGGTAGATTCCTCCTTGAACGTGACTACCTCTGGGGTCTCAGAGGTATAGGGCATCTCAGGGCCTCCAACAACATAGGCAAGATAAAGAAGGCATTTAGTAACTCTACCTTCTCTGTATCTTCTGTCAACAGAGCAGCCACCTCATTCATCAATGGGCCTACATTGCCTCTAGTGTAAGTTTTATCTGCAGCACATTTTAAGAAGTCCTTTCTGTTGTCCTTGATCTCTCTTGCAATGTTTAATTCTAAGGAGGACTTAGCTTTCCTAGTTGCTTCCCTGCATCCTCTGAAAACAGTCATCTCCACCCAAGAGGCCAAACTCTCCTTCCATGATCTGTAGACTCCTCTTCCCCTTGAGTTTGCCTAGCAGTTGACCATGAAGGTCTCCTGGCTCCCTTTCATGATTTCCTACCTACTGGGATTCTCTGATCTTGAGCTTGGAAGAAATGGTCCTTGAACGCTAACCAACTATCTCGGGCCCCTTTACTTTCAAGTATCCTATCCCCTGGGATTTCCCCAAGCAATTGCTTGAAAATGCCAAAGTTGGTCCTACTGAAGGCCAGGATTGTGATTGGCATTCTGTTTCTGATACATGAAATTCTGAACTCCACCATCTCATAGTCGCTGCAACCAAGGTTGCCCTCAGCCTTCATTGCTTCAACCAGATCCTCCTTGTTTGTGAGAAGAAGATCCAGCAGTGCTACTCTCCTAGTTAGCTTATCATGCATTTGCATTAGGAAGTTATCTATGTACTGAAGGAACCTCCCGAACTGTGGATGTTTGGCTGAGTAGACAGTCCAGCAGATATCAGAGTAATTAAAATCTCCCATGATAACCAAGGTCTGTAATTGCGAGGCTGCTATCAGCTGCCTGGAGAAGGTCTCATCAACTTCCTCATCCTGATTCAGTGGCCTGTAATAGACACCCACAACAGTAACACCCATGCTAGCCTGAAACTTAACTCTCACCAACTCTCAACTCGCTCCTCATTCATCCCTAGACAGTAGTCAATGAATTCCATTTGCTCTCTCACATGAAGAGTGAATCCATCACCTCATCTTGCTGGTCTGTCATTCTTGAGAAGGACATACCCATCCATGACCAAAGCCATCCATCTTTCAGATTTGCTGGCATATATTATCCATAAATAAAAACTTTTATTACTTTACATAGGCTGTTAATCTTAAGAGATTTTAATAAATATCTGAGATGTGAGGAATGTTGTGTGCGAGACTGAGTTATTCTTCATTTCTTTCATAGTTTAGGTTTTCCATTTCCATAGGTTCTTTCAAACTTACTTCATAAGTACTTATGATTAGTAGTTTCTATTTCATACTGATTGCTGTAGGTATCCATATTAAGAATTTCTGAAAAAAAGTTCATTGAGACATTACTGAAAAGTCATCATTGGTATTAAGACATATTTAGAGCTTCAGGTAGGGAGAGGAAGAGATTTTGAGCTATGAATGCAGAAGAGAAAGGCTGTTCATAAGCTCATTCAAGATATCTCTTAGATGTAAACTTTTAGAAATATAGAGATTGAAAACTGATTTGATGTTATATGCTGTTCCTGCAAAATTGTAAATTTTGAGAGCTCTTGAATGGAGTTAAAAATTCATTGGGTACAATCACCTCCTATAACTGAAGCAAAAGTTTAATTCATTTATGAAGCAGTATAAGTATTTGCTGAGTAAGTTCAAATGATGCTGAACTTCCCAATTACTGAAATATCTTTTCATGTGAAGAGGCAATAGTAAGACTTAAAATAGTAACATCATAGTAAGACTTAAAAGCATTCAGTTTTAGGAGGTCTTTACCTGAATGTTTATAAGGTTTCTGTTTTGGTCTTTTCAATTGTATGCAACTAATTTATAAGACTTTGTGAGCCTTACAGTCTGAATATAAAGTAAAAGTAATGAGTAAATGTCCCACCTATATAATTAGGAGCATTCTTAACAAACTTCAAGGTCATATAGTCATTTCTACTTTCAGTTAAGTTCAACTGAAATTTCTACTTAGAAAGAAAGTTGAAGACCTGGGTAAGTTCATAAGTTCATAAGTTCATAAGGTTGGAAAGGACCTATAAGATCATCTAGTCCAACCATCCTCCTATCACTATCTCTACCCAACTACTAAATCAAATCCCTTAGCACCTCATCTAAACGCTTCTTGAACAGCGCTAGGGATGGTGCCTCAACCACCTCCCTAGGCAGGCCATTCCAGTGCCTGACCACTCTTTCAGAAAAGAAATGCTTCCTCAGGTCTAATCTAAATCTTCCCCGGCGCAACTTGTGGCCATTCCCTCTCGTCCTGAGTATGAGATCTCTTACTTACAGAAAGTTCTGTAGGCACTGATTTTTTTTTTTTTAAGTAATTCACACATTGGGATTCATATTCTAGAAATCCTCACTGAAAATTTTTTGAAGTACACTTTTTTAGATGCTACTAAAAATTTTTATTCATTTTACAAAACAAAAATCTTAGCACTGAAAATGATGCAAATTACTCTGTGTTTTTTATCTTTTGGGAAAGCAAGCTTTGATCTTTAAGAAATAATTTTAAACATAGATCATTATAATTCATCAGCTTACTGGAAATTCTGTAGTTATTTGAGTTTGTGTTGTTTTAAAGCATACATTTTATATGGTTTGTAATTAATTACTTCAGAAGGTAAAATCTTTTTTTTAAATGCAGTGGGTTATTCTTGGGAAAACCTGATGGAAGAGCTGAGGAATGAAAGTACACACCAACCTACAGCATATTATGCAATTCCCGGTCACACAGGTTTGATTAAGCAAGAGAATAGAGTATGCACTAAACCACATTTCTGAACATATTTGTAATGAATATTCACAATTGCATTTGATAACTCCATCTCTTCCTTACTTTTGGCAACAGACTCATACTGCTTGATCTATAAACAAAAGCTGTTGTCCAGTAAACTTCAGTATAGTGGAAGATATCAAAAGACTTAAAAGAACGGAGTGCCATAAAAAAAAAGAAAAAAACAAAACACAAAAACACAAAAAAATGGAGAAAATGTCATTGTCAATAATGGAAAGTTTACAAAGTAAAAATGTCAGATCATCTTAGAAAGGTGACATGCTGCAGGGGAAAACACAGGAAAGTTCTTAATTCTTCATTTCAGGTCTAGTGAGTACTTTAACACCAGCTTCATGAGAATACTGAACGTATAGAAGTTTTCTCAGCAAAAATACTCGGGCCAACATCCAGTTCTTGTTAGCAAAAATGTTAATGACTTGAAGAAAGGTATTATGATTTAGACTGTTTACAAAATTAAGTATGCAATGACAAATGCTGTTAATATACAGTAAAAAAAAATCAGAAAATATGTAGGTAGACAAATGATATTTTGTTAGATTTATACTTTTTATAGCATTAAAGAATTTTTTCATGAAATATATCCTTTAATGTATAAAAGGCTTATGATAATTTGTGAAGAAAATATCAGACTGATATCCAAGCAGCAGTTCTAGAAGAATAAGCAAACATCAGTCATGGACAACTGAGTGTGTAAGTTAATGCAAAAACCTGAAAACCCTCAGGCAAAGTCTACTAGTAATTTATTTGAATGCCAAGTACAAAGGTCATTTAGTTGAGAGATTTTTTTGTTTGCTTTTCCTCTTCATTCTTTTTTTTTTTTTTAATTCTATCAGGAATGTTTGACTTTTCAGCTTTCAAGAATTTTCTAGGTCACTTAAGCAAAAGTACTGAAAATATATAATCGTTTTCATGTTCATGTGAACATACACATCGACACAGAGAGTATATATATGCACATAGAGTTAATATATAAAACCTTTACCAACATTATGAGAAATATAATAATTGTATTTTATTTATTCTAAGAGGTGTATATTGAAGCAAACTGTCTATTTTTTCTTCACATACAGCTATGTCAACGGTTTACGGGCAGGTTCGGCCGGGTTCCGTGACGACTGGTGCAGGGGACCCACAGGCCCACGCCCCAGGAAAGGGGAAGGGGAAAAGGGAAAAGGGAAAAGGGAGATGGGCCTAGGAACAAAACAGCGGCAATGATCTGAGGAGGAAAGCTAATTTACTAAATAGATATTGGAAAGCAAAATAACACAATATAATACAATATAATTGGAATTAAAGCTAATAAATCACATAAAATGAGCAAGAGAGAGTGTCCGATAAACCAAAGGCCTTATGCTAACGCTGAAGGCGGACGGCAGCGAGCACCCACTGCTGAGTCTTTCCCAAAGGAAAGAGAGTGTCCCGTGACTGCAGACAGTTTTTATCTTTCCCTCTGAGTGTAAACACGTAAGAACGCAAAGCATCGCAAAGTCCTCTGGGGAATGGAGTTCTTCTTCTCTTCTGAGACAGGCATACCTGGAACTATCGATGGTCCACGGAGCTGGAATATTAACTCTTTAACTCTAAATGCACTACATGATGTTATGATGTGGAATACCAGTACCAAAAATCATAAAACCATGACAAGCTAAAATTCTTTTCATTTAAAATTGCACATTTTCTGATAGAGATGAGATTGTATTCTGTAGGATTTTTTTTTTTCTGGAATGCAGATGAACAAAAACACACTCATCTTCACATAGATTTTAAAATTGTACATAACTGTATATATGTAGAAAAGAATCGAAATACTTTATTTTTTTTTAGACATTTAGTCACTATATGAAATTTCAACCTTTGCAATTTCACACACCAAAGATGAAAAAGTGAGGGTATTCTTATAGAAAGCAGTTAGAAACAATATTTATCAAGAATGTAGAACAGATTGTGGTGATCAAACTAAGGTCTCAGTGTGACCAGCTTCTGCTAACATGTTCCATTTTATCTCCCTTTTCATAGATAGTGGGTGTTGATCCCTCCAATGTTCCACAAGAAAACCATGTGCAATCTTAAAACTCACTTTTAAATTCCAGAACTGTCTTTCTTTGCATCCCTTAGTAGACTCTTTATCCTCGAAGGCAAATCTAAGGTTTCTTACATTTACCAGATAACCAAAATTTTCTTATAATACAGTGATTTGAAGACATACAATTACAAAGAGACATGAAGTAAGAAATTCAATTACTATAATGGGAAAATGATATTGTGACATTTATGCTTTCTGACAGCTCTTAAAAATGATTCAGCTTTATTGCACTTTGTCGTGTCTCACATTTTCAAGACCATGATAAGGCTTAGTTACTATATTTACAGCAGGTATAATTCTGTAAGAAACATTACCACTTTTTAAAGAGTGTATTTCAGTGAAAGTAGAGGCCCATAACAGTTTATATTAGGAATGCAATAATCAAGATACATACTGGCTTTTCTTGAGTCCAACAGAAGCATACTAAAATAGAGCAAACCCCACTATATATTGTACACACTACATGACAAATATATATAAGTATTTTGCAGTAACATGAAGGCAAAGTCAGGAATTAGATACATAAGCAATTAATTTAAATCTGTGATCAAGTGACCACCAAAAGGACAAAGGCTTGTGCAGCTCCATGTAGTCAGAGGTGAAACACTGGGACAGGAAAGATTTTATTACAGCTTTATTGAAAGAAAAACAATAGTTATAACAAAAATATCTTTAAAATCTTTTAGATTTCTTGTGATTTATTTCCTTTTTAAACAAGGAATTTAACAATAATAGCTAACTTTGGAGAATAAAGAGGAATTAAGATGGAGAGGAAGGAAACTCTCAAACCTGTCTGCATTAGCATAACAGAGGTTTTCTTTGTAGGCTGTTGAAGTACTACACTTAAAAATTCTGATTCTTTAAAAAGTACATTAATTGGTGCAAAAACTTTTAGCATTTCTTCGTTTATTTTCCAAATACTTCAACAGTAATGTTGAAGAAGATTTTTCTAGTTACGATTAGAACAAGAAAACTGTAATCTATTTATTACTGCTATTTCAAAAGGTTATTTAAGGAATTTAAGGATGTAGGAAATTACTGGATATATTGATTTAAATAACCAAAAAAACCCAAGGAAACAAACAACAACAAAAAAAATGTCAATTACTTGTCACTTTTTCTTTAGTAAGAAAACATGTATTAATAATTATTAAAAAAAAATAATTCTAAAATCTTCCAGTAAACTAGAAAAAAATATCTCTATTTTCATACTCTCAAAAATTTAAGAAGATAAAATAGTTTAGGTAGAAAACTGAAAAGTGGAATGAATCAAAATTAACTGCAGAAATTGTAAATGTTATTGAAGATGTTCCAGATCTTGTCTCTTGAAAATGTCTCAGAGATATTTTGAGCTGAATTGACAACAAATATATACACAAGACATTTGTATACATAAGAATTTCTTGATTAAGAAAAAAAAAATAAAGGCAGTACTTACTACATTCAGGACTTAATTTGTTGTTCTTGTAGCATCACTAGGATTTACCAGAACAAACAATTAGCTAGAGAGCAGAGATGAAGTACAATAAAATAACACGTAATTAATGAGCAGATGTGTCACAAAGGGAAATTATAATACCCAGGATTTCTATCCAAAGCTATAATTTACACTAACTCTCATAAAAAGACCATCCAGTGGATGCAAGAAGGAAAACTGAGATTCCATTTGTCACGTATAAAGTATGTCCTTTGTTACAGAAAATAAATACTAAACACATACAAAAAAAATTTTGGAATGCCAGTCATTTCAAAAAGTACTGAAAGCTGAAAGAACACAAAGATTTCCTGTGCTGTAAGTACATACATACATATACACACACACATATATATATATATATATATATATATGTAAATGTATATATATAATTTTTTTTTTCAAAAATCTGAAGAACGGTTTTATTTTTATTTATACAGGTAAAGAAAAAAAACAATCCAATAATAGCAAAAAAATCTGATAGCAGCCTGTTTATCGACAGTGAAATATCTCAAAGACATAATTCAATTAATCAGAAATCTCTTTTGATTTTTTGATTTACTTCTTAAGTACCTGCATTTCTCATTTCTATAAAGCTCTCTTTATTGCCCATGCAAAATCATATCAGTAATAAGGTACAGTTTTGTAAGAACGCATACATCACAGCTGAGTCCTGTAATAGTTTATATCTGTCTTTTATTCTATTTTTTGGACAGGTAAATTTAAAAGCTTTTTTCAATCATTCTGTTGCAGTTATTTTTTAATCAAACCAGGTACAGAGAAGTTAAACTTAGATGTGCACATACACATATAAGTGCAGCACAGCTGACTAGGCAAGGGCACCAACTTATTAACACTGAGGAAATTCTGGACATCAGAATCCAACAGTCTGTAGCTGTTGTACTCTTCTGAGATGATGAATGTATTAAAATCATCCTAAATATACTGGGAATAAGAACCTAGAATTGCAGCTTCAAAACCTTGAAAGTAATACAGAGTTATATTCTTGAATCACAAAGATTTAAAGGTTATGCTTCATCATCCATCTTTCAGTCTCTTTTTTTTTGTTACCACTGCAATATTTTCTCATATATTTCTGAATAGTTTCACCTTGGCCAAACTAGTTCTGATATGTCATCAACATATTTCTCCCCACTGTAAACAAATTATTCTGCTAAAATATTAAATGCAGTTTTGTCCCCCAAAAACCATAAAAGACTAATTTCATCTCATTTATAGATCTTTCTGTAACTCTTTACAAATCATAAATCAACACTCTTCAGCTACATTAAAAGTGTAAGATAGATTTCAACATATATCTCTTCATTATTTAAAAAATGTACGCATGCTATAATCAAATAAAATAATGCATTCAAGTACTGGAGTTTTGGGAGAAACACAAAGTAGATGATAGTTTTTTTCATTAATCATCTATTGGATTAATCATCCATCTACTGAATCCTTAATTACTTTCTTTCTTAACTATTTATCTGCTTATTTTCAATTATAAAACCAGAGGACTACTATCTACTCCTGCTCTTTCAAGCCGAGAAGTAGAAGACTTCAAGAAGGACATTGCAAAATATTTAAAAAGTCTTTATATTCCTTGGGAAGATGTTGAAGAGATCTGGAGTACAGGTTGTGCTCTCTTTGATCTTCCTGGTTGGTTAGTGGGACATAGGTTTAAGGAGAATAGACCCATTGAATGCATGGCTGTGTAAATGGTTTCACACAGCATTTTGGGATAATGAACTTCTGATTGTTTAAGGAATTACTGGATCAGATCCTCTGAGAATCTATTCTTATAGACATGGGAAGAGAACAGAGTTAGAAGCAGTTTAAGGATACCTTTCTGAAAGCAAAATTAATATAATTCTCTCTGTTACGAAATTTAAAAAAAAATAAAGTTTATACCATGTCATTCTAGCTTGCTGTAGCATCTTAACCTGTTAAACTTCTTTGTATGTGTAATGAGTTATGCAAAAAAAAATTGTTTCTGTTTTACTGTTTTAACTTCCTGTTAAATCAAATATGCAAGGTAAAAATAAGTACACTGACAGCTAAGTGTTCTTTTCATGAAGAAGCTTGTGAACTTCTTTGCAAGATTATCATGCTGTAAAACTGTGAAGAAATTATGTCACGCTCCAATATAAAGGAAGGAGGCGAAGGTTCTTAGATTATGTATGTACCTGGCGTGAGATTAAGAAACAACGGTTCAAATGTTGGTCCGACCAGTTTATTATCAATATTGACCAGGGAGATGGGGAAGGCAGACACTGTTAGGGTGATGAGGAAGGCAAGGCGAGCAATAGGAAAGATAGGAAAGAAGCAAGGGTTTGTACAACGCAGGGAAAGTCAGCAGCCAGGATCCCAGGGGCGGTACGGTTGCAAGCGGCTCCGACGATCCGAGGCAGAAGAGCAGGGGCGGCAGAAGCGGGGAGAACAGCAGCAGCGACGGGCAGCCCTGAGCAGCAAGCAGCTGTCCTGGAGAAGCGGCACCGGGTCAGCACAGGAGAAGCAGCCAACAGTGATCAGCTCGTGAGGGTTCAGATGGTAGAACACCTCGAAGGAGCGGCGAGGTCCAGGAGAAAGCAGCATGTCTCAAGCAGCAGGCCCAGGAGGGAGTTCAGCAGCAGGGATCAGCTCATGAGGTTTCCGATGGAAGAGCACCAACACACAACCACACCACCACCAACAACAAAATCACAACCTCATGCTGGTCAATCCCTCTTTTATCCTCCATTTCTCTTGCCTATGTGGCAAATCCCATGCTAGAGTGCCAGGCAAGCGTCTCCTGAGATGGCTATCTCCCGACGGAGATGAGTACTACACAAAAGAGTGTTCAGGGGCCACTGAGCTGCAGCTTATCTCTCTTTCATTGCCCCAGGACATGCCCATCTGCTTGTCCCTTAGACAAAGGATTTCACAACCCTTGCCCAGGACTAGCTTGGACATGTTCGGACATGTTCATCAGCAAACTTTGAGGCAATGGGTATAAAATATTAGTCTCTTACAGCACTGCAAGTACAAATTAGCATGAATTTATTGAACTCAAGATACCCTAACATTCCCTTGCAGTATGACTCTGTGATAGGCATACATAAAATAAATAAATAAATGAAAAGAGGACTGAATATGATGATGCAGAAATATCATGAATTTAATGTCATTAATGTCATAAACACTCAGAGTCCAATTGGAGTTTTTGGAATATTTTATTACAACCAAAAGGTGAAAAGCAATAAGCAAGCAGCACTGGGTGTGCTGGGGAGTCTCTGCTCCACCAAGAAGATGGTTCCCTTTTCTTTTATACAGTGTCTTATTTAAAATTCCCTGAAGTCTCCTCCTCCTTTCAGTTAATCATTTTATTCTTCTACGCTTGCGTGACTAGTCACTAGTTGGTCGCACATTCCTTCAGGTGGTCTTTGGGATGAAGTCTGTTTGTCTTCCTCAGTGCCCTCTGATTCATCCCTCCAGGCTCGGCATTGCAAGGTTTATGTTTGAGACGCTTATCTCTGTCGCCCTTTGATTTGAGGAATGCCACTCCAGCTCCATCTTGCAAGGTTTTGTGTTTGAAATGCAGATAGAGTTCTGTTCTCAGTTTATCCTTCCATGCCTTATAAGGAAATTTTTCTCCTTTAAGCAATTTTCTCTGCTGATTATGGTTAAGGCTAGTTTGTAGTTATTGCATCAGCATCCTTGACACTGTCTTTTGACACAAATCACATCCACGTTTTACATCAGCCGAACAGCACAACCTCTGACAACCCCAAGAAGACCAATGTATGAAATATGAGCAACACTGGAATCCCAGAGGTGACTATATCTCCCTTGCTTTCAACAAAGACTCCTTGCTTTCATTTCCTATCTCTTTTCTAACATCTATCTTCCCTTCCCCATCTTCCTAAGCCACTAGGATTTGTAATAAACTGGACAGGCTAACATTTTACCTGTTGTGTCTTAATCTCACTGTCAGGTACACATGTATTAAAAGAACCTCCTTTCCTTCCTATTAATTGGAGCAAGACAATGAGGCATTTTGATATATGTTATTTATGTGATAAAACTGAACTGACTGTAGGACAGTGGGCAGGAATAAGGATTTATTCATATACATGCTTATCTGTTCAAAAATCTCCAGTTATCTATGAAAATTGAATCCTTCCATGAGGAATTCCTGTCTGTTAACTTGAAATATATATGTGTATATTGCATATATACGTTTAATTACTACAATTTATGAAGATACATATGGCTGCTGAGCAAGTAGTTGTTGTCCTGCTGCCCTAGTCCTAGATAGGTCACAGGACAAATAGTGCCTGTTTGGTTATAAAGGAGGCCTCTTCTGACAAGCTTAGATGAATCCCATCCTTCACAGTATCTTGATATCATATCAAAATAATGACAATAATATAAAAAATGTATCCCTTCCCAGGCTATGAAAATAGTTGAAGATGGGACTTCTGCTCATTATATGAATTTTTATGGTAGTTTTGTTAAAAAAATTAACTCTATTACTTCATTCAGGCAAAGACAGCTTTAACATGTATACCTTACAAATGCCCACTTTTGCATTCTGAATATGAATTCCCCAGAATATAGGCACCCCTTGATTGCCTGAAGACAGACTGTCCAGATTTCAGATGGGGCTTGCTGATGTCACTTACTTGTGAAAACTTCAATACTCACCATTTATAATTTCAACTTGTGTTAGTAGATTTGTTCTTTTCTCATTGTTTCACTGTTTTTTCTTTTATTTCTGTTTTGTTTTTCTTACCTAGTTAGCCTCTTTGTTCTGCCAAGTAAAAATAGGGTTAATCACAATCATTTCTATAAATTATAAATATACATATAAACTGTATACATATATATATATATATATAACATTGATAAGTATTTATGATTATTAATATCAGTTCAGAAGATAAAAAAGAAGGCAGAGAAATTGTTGACTAGTCGTGACACAGAAGGATTAATATAGAATACATTTTTTCTTAGCTAGCCTGCATACATGCTGTTATGATCTAATAAAGTAATTCTTAAAGTTGGGGCTGAAATAATTAGGAAAATAAGTGATTTCACAAGGGTCTCATTTGAACTTTCACTTGAAAAGCATGTGTGCCTGAAATTACTATAAATACTGCAGTTAGTGTCGTGTTATCCTCTGTACGTAATAAGTCAGTTTTTTAACATTTGTGTACTCCCACTCAGTACTTCAGTAGCACGTACATATAGTAAGATATCCTTGTAATTGTTTATTCACTGTAACATATGGGATAATTTTGTGTTTCTTAAATATATATATATATATATTTTTTTTTCCAAAATTCCTCCTGGCTGTGAATGGAAAAAATAATTAAAAAAGTGGAATCACTTTTGTGGCCCAAGGCTTACACTAATAGAACGAGATGATTGTTCCAAATAGCAGAAATAAAATGGTAATGGAAACCATTTACATTAATGGTTTGAATCAATGGCTTCAAATTTAAAACCAACAGGGCTGAAGAATACATACAGACAAAATGTATGACATGGACTACATTCATGTATCTTGCTGGAGACAGTCTAATTAATGATTAGAACACCAATACAGAGTACTCAAGTACTGATATCTGTCCACTGTGAGAATTCCTGGTCTTTCTGACAAAGATGACTCATTATGACAAAATGTTTAATGAAGAGTAGTCATTGTTTCCAAACTTTATTTTGTGATAATAACTTTTTTCTTTATGCTTTTTTTTTTAATTTATTTTTTCAGTAGGAGTTCACAGTGGGATTTTAAAGCATTTAATTTGCTGAATAAACAGTAAGGCAGCTTGAGTGTTCAGTCATGAAGGATAGATACAAACGACAACTTCATTCCCAGCATTAGTGGATAAATGAAATAACTGTTACTGTCACAGATCTGGCACAGATCACTCAAAATTATGAAAACAAAACCAACAACAACAACAAAAGTTGTCAGAATCAGAGTTTGGTATAGTTTTTGTTTTGCTTGTTTAGTTCTTATCTTTTGAGCTATCCAACATGAATAAAAGGTTTTGTGTCCTGAGCTCCACTTTTTTCAGAATGCTATGAAGAAGTAATGCACCATTACTAAATAAAATATCCCATTTGTGCATCCTGATAATGGGATAACAAAATCATTAAAAACTATCAGAGCTTTGACAATGTATAGCTTATTGTTGTCACTACATTTTAGCTTACAATATGTGCAAACTGTGGTAAAGCAGATTAAAAATCATATGTAAAGCTAAAGAATGCTGGTTTTGCTCATTTGTCTTTTATGTCTTATTATTATTTTTTTAATAAATAAAATTCAGCCATAAAATAAATCAAAAGCTGTCAGTAACTGGTCAGGAATCTGTAAGCTAACATGCAGCTGACTGTTTACAAGTGTACAAGTAGCGGTTAAATTCTTCTGTATTCAAAGCACAACATTCAGAAAGAATACAACTATAAAATAAAACTACTGCTTATTTAGTCTTTATACTTCACTCATGATTATATTAGTATGTACTTTTGAAGCAAATCTCATGAAGATCTGCACATCAAAAAGGCAGTATAAATACAGCTGGGGGAAAGCAAAATACACATTGTCCTGAAAGGAACCCAAAGGGAAGGCTTAGGTCAGCTCCTGTCTGAACAACCCTTGAGGATTTGAGCACAGAACTTGTCTCCTGTAATTTGTTTACTCCTGTTCTCAGAGAAACAGCACTTTCTTTATTTTTAGTGAATGAAAATGACTGTGTCAAATAAATGCATGACCCCATCGCTATTTTTCTTAACTGAAACAGTCCAAAAAGACTCCACAATCTGGCTGTTTTTCAGGCTGAAAGTAATAATAATACTTTCAATTTTTAAATTCTCCAGCATTGTCAGACTTCTTTTTTTGTTTGTTTGTTTGTTATGTTTTAAAACTTGTAAATTTAAAAAAAGTAACATTTGAGTCATTAAGAAATATAAGTGCCTACAAGTTCCAATCTACAACTTTTTCATACTGTCCTCCAGAAATATTCTCCTCCTCCAAATATGCAATTTTAAGGTAAAATTAGATCTATCAAAACTGTATTACCTGGAAGTCTATAAGCTCAGCAGATAAGCAATAAAAATATTGGGAAAACTGGGAAATGCCTGTTGTCTTGCCTTTCCTTTCTCATTTAATGAAGAAGGCAACAATTTAAAAGCACAGATAAGATATGTAGGATAATATGTAGAGCTTTCTTCTGAAATTGTATGTCCACAGAACTCCTTCCAAAGAATTAAGAAAACTAGCTGATATAAAACATAATAATATTGTTAAATCAATAACAATAAATAATATTGTTAAAAAGTTAACATACATTACTAGAAGCAAGCAATATGGTCTTGATTCTTTCCATCTGTTGCTTCTCATTTTTTCAAAATATGTTATAATTCCACAGAAAACATTTTTGCATTAGATGGGAAGGGGAAAAACTACAGATATATACTCTGCAGAAAGTGAGTTTTTTGTTTTGCTCTCAGTTACATTATACTCTTTAGTGAAATGAAACAACAAAATTAATCCTCCATATTATGTAAAATTTTTTTTCTGATTCTGTGAATATAAGTACATTACATTTTCATTTTTATGAAGTTTATATTTAGGATTTCAAAATTCACATTTAAAAAAATAAAATGGCTTACTTTCAGCTTTTTTTTTTAATCTTTAAGAAAAAGATTGCTAAATTTCAGATTTTGTGTACACTCGGATATTTAAGTAGTTTATCCACTTTTTTCTTAAATCACTAGGAACCATAATATGTTCCAAAAAGAATCTTCAGAAAGAATGACATGGTTGAGATCATAAAAGACTGCTATGTGTCATGAGTATATCAGATTCACCATTGGTTAAGAAATGTTTTCCAGATTTACTTATGCAAAATGTGCTATTGGTTTCATTCCAGTTTCAGATGGAAAAGTGTGTAAGATAAAAACCTAATATCAAGAGTAACATTACCCAGTCTATGTAATCATACCACAGAATCAGATTTCCACAGAGCAAAAGCACGAATTGACTACTCACCTCCTGCAGTGTTTTTTCGCATCATATTTTAAAAACATTGGTAGGAGAAAAGTTGAAACTAGGACAGTCTCAGTTTTGTTCATCTTTTAGTAATGACTTTGATTATCAAGACTGTCAATCAAATTCTTTCTGTCATATTAAATTACACAAATTAGTAACTGGAGAAAACAAACAAACAAAAAATAAAATGTTTTATTTCATAAGGAGAAAAAATAATTAAAATATAGAATATTTTCTATTTATTTGTCACATTTCATGTAGTTCATAACATGTTTCTTCCTGAGATTCCTGTAATTTTTCCTCTTTTTTTCATTCTTATTTCAGACTCTTCCTCAGCATAATACTTCACTTCTCAGAAATCTTTCAGTTTCACAGGAAGTAGTATGCCCTGGGCTGATGCTTAGATACATGTAGTGCGATTAACATTCAATATTCATATAATGGTTAGTATCTGTGCTTGCCATGCAGGCTTTCCACACTCTGTGCCTTTTACCTCTACCTGGATGCAAATCTTTACTAAAATTCTTGGAAATTATTATCTTTAACGTATGTCCCCTTTTCTGTCAGCTTTATCTGAAGTTGTATAATAGATTCACAAGTTATCTAGAGAGAACTGGCAGTGTAAATACATAAGTCACTTTTCCTTGTAAAAGGATGTAAAAAATACATAAAGAGAACAAATTTTTTACTACAGTATTTTAAGGATGGTATTGATCCAGAACATAAACAAGGCACTCTTGCAATAGGTTTGTAATGTGCTTTCTACTATATCTTAATGTGGTATCTCGGTATCCTACTCGTCTGAGAAATTATTTCTGAGTAGCCAGAACTGCAATAAAGTTATCTAATTCATTAACGTCTCAGTATCATCTGGGATAAAATTGTTTTCTTTAAAGTGTGTGGTACGATTCTATGTTTTGGTTTTGAAGAGAATGGAAGTTCACAGTTCTACTGTCTGCAGGCCTAGCTGGTCAAGGGTTGAAGGGTTGTGAGCAATGGCTTGTACACTGCTTGTTGTATACATTCATATGTACATGTAATCGTAACTACTTCCCTTCTCCTTTTCTCATTCTTTGTAATCGGTTTTATCTCAGCCCACAAGTTGCACTTATTTTTAAGTGCACCTTTTCTCTCCCCATCCCTCTAGGAAGGAGGGAAGTGAGAGAACAACCGTGTCGTACTTAGACAACTGATGGGTTAAACCACAACACTAAGGTAGATTTTAAACAAAATATCATCAAGTTATCTGAAAGTTTGGAACATTTCACAGAAAAGTCAGACATATCAGGGGCAACTCTATAGTTTTCACATAAGGTGAAAACAGAGACAACCTGCAGGCAGTTAACACTTACTCGAATGATTTGTCAATATTTTATGAGTCAAGAATCAAAAATCGATTTACATTGGCCAAATGCTTAAATATAGTTTTGTAAGTTCTGTTTAAGCAGCGAATTGTAAAATTACTCCTATCTTCATACACATATAAATTACTTGAATAGCATTTGAGGTTACATAAAAGTGGATTAAATTTTAAAAATCATGTAATCTAATGTTTGTTCCACTGAGAATTGTTGTCATACACATTTTCTCACTAATTTCCAGTATTTAAAACCAATTATAAGGAAATGTGAACTATATAAGAACATAAAGTTGTCACCAAATAACTACATAATAATTTGCCAATGTTTGGAGGAATCAACATTCTCTATAACCTGGCTTACATGACACACTTGTTTTTTTGTTTTTGTTTTTGCTTTATTTCCCTATCTCACTTCTACATGCTGGGAAAATATTCATATAGTTTTTGTTTGTTTGTTTTTAGTTCAGCCTATGCTTAGTCCCTCTAATTTAATCAAGCCTTAGAGAAGCATCATAACCCTCGGATCGCATCAGGTTGCCATAAAGTTGGCTCTAACAAACAAGAGCAACATTGATTTAAAATTCTACTTTTTTGTTTTGCTTTGGTTTTTAATACATTCTAATGTATAGTATTCTAAGCTAATCTTCAGCTCTGTAGTAATAAACTACCTGCTTGAAAATGACTCAATACAACCTTGTGAAGTATTGCATAGAGCTAGTTACAAATATAAATATTTTCTGGTAGGATGCTAAGACCGGGAAAAGTATTATGGGAAGAAATTGTCTTCAGGTGAAAAATGAAACTAATAAAGGAACCTCCTAACTGCTCATTCAAAATATTTATTCTCTTAAGATGTATTTTTTTCCTGTTATCTTTGATTTTGATTAAGCTGAAGTAGTATCATTATTTTTTCCATTTTCCAATCAGATATCACAATATAAAAATGCTAAACAGAAAAGGTCTGACCATGATCTGTCTCATTGGATCAATATCTGTGACTTTCTTCTGGTTTAATGCTCAAAAACTATCAATGCAATTTTTGCAGAAAATCACCCAGCCTCATAGTCTAGACTAACTGTGCAAACCCTCAAATTCAATTTTAAATATTAATGAGGTTATAGGCAAGAAGAAATAGGCCTTGAAATTGTGTAAAAAAAATGTAGCTATAATCAATTATAATTACCAGAGAAAGCATTTTGTACATATGCTTCTTCATCTGTTAACAGTAATATTTAAAAGAAAGACAGACTTTCTCTGGCTTATAACATTCTGATTATTACATTTGGTTTAAAGGAACTCTTAGAAGTATTAGTGTACGTCTTACTGAAACAGCAAACTTATTGAACTTTCAAAAATTTACTGTAAAAGAAAGTGCAAAATATACAGTATATATGTATTTTTTTCCTATGGTACATGTGCCTACTTTTACTCTATCAGAACTGGTATGAACACAAAACCTTGTTGTGCCATTTTCATATTAAGTCTTTTAATTATGAATGACTCTTGAATACACTCTTTGCTCTTAAGAGGAACAAATTGTTTCATATCAGATCCAGACAAACCTTTGATCCAGAAGAGAATAGATTTAAAACTAACTTGGACATAGTGAAATAGCCAAAGAGAACAGCTGTACATCTGTCCAGAAAATCAAAGTTTATATTTTCCTCTTAAGAAATGTGAGTAGTGACAAAAGTTTGAAGATCGAATTTCATTATGAGTTTACTTCCAAGCACTTAGGCCAAAAAAAAAAAAAAAAGAACTGATTCGTAGTCTTCTTAGTCATTCAGTCATTTTTATTTCTTCTAAATAAGTAGCCAAAGTATATGTTGACTTTGACATCATAAAGTACAATTAATCAAAAATATATTTTAAAGTGTGTGAAATATTATTTTTATTTTGTTTTCACTTCAATGCAGAGCTATTCAGAAAATCTGTAGGATTATGGGGTTTTTTTTGTTGTTGTTGTTATTGCTGTAGTTATAGTATTTGAAGATTTTGTGTTTTTCTTCATAACTACAGTTCATGAAGCAGAACTGTAGTTTAGAGAAGGTAATACATATATCATGTAGTGGCGTGTCCTGAAGTCCATCTTTCTTAAAAAGCAGTAATCTTTACAGGAAAGCTAATAAGCTAATTATGAAAAAGAAATAATGAATGCCAAAGAAAGGATTTTGAATGCTAATGAATGAGCGCGAGAGGAGCAGGCAAGACTCACTGCATACTGACACAGTACTGGCTGACACTGATCATCTGATGCTTGGTGGATAGAGTACAAAAGGTGCTTTTCAATCCCTTCATCTCCTCACACCTCTTGGATAGATGCAAGATGCATGGAATGGACCGCTGCTGGAGCCTTTATCTATACAATCTCTTTCAAATAAAAAGAAATCCTTGAAGATTACTGATAAAATTCAGTTAATTTAGGAGTAGAAGAAGAAAAATAAAATCATATGGGTAGCTCTCAGGGACTCTAGAGGACAGAGGGCTGGGGGGATTGGGGGTGAGGGGATTAGGAAAAGAGAAAGAAAAAGGAAGGAAGAAAGAAAAAGTAAGCAACCTGAACAGGAGACAGTAAGAGCAGAGAGAATGAAGATAAAGTCCTTGAAAATACTAGCTACTTCCAAGCTTACACAAGATAAAAGGAAAAATTGACTTTAAAGTAGACTTACCGCAGAAACTAAGTGATACTATAAACATGAATAGGATTGAGACACTATGAGAGTGCTGACAAGTAGAATGTGTGAGCTAGAGAAAAGGAATTCAACTTCTTCAAATAAATTCAATCAGGTCAAACAAAAAGCAGTAAAAAAAACACTAACTGAATAACTGGGAAGAAAAAAAAAAAGAAAGGAAAAAGAATAAAAGAAAAAAAACAACAATGCAAGTATCTGGCCAGGAAATCAGTATCTGTAGGTGATATCCTAATATAGTCCTTGGTTTGAAGGCTAACAGGAGAAGAAGATGCTTCCCTAACAATTCTTAGCAAACAATTCTTTATTTATAAACAATGAATATGTTAATGGTTATGTCTTGTTTCATTCAGGTTTATTATCGCTAACACTTCAGATTTAGCTTCTTATAAGGAATGAGCATTAAATTTGGACCGGGTAGTACGCTTCTCTTGATGCAACCTAGGATGCAATTGGCCTTCTGCGATGCAAGTGCACATTGCTGGTTCATGTTGAGTCTTTCATCAACTGATACTCCCAAATCCTTCTCCTCACAGCCGCTTTCAAGCCATTCTCTGCCAGCCACCATCTGTGTTTGAGATTGCCCTGACCCGTGTGCATGATCTTGCACTGGTCCTTGTTGAAATTCATGAGGTTGGCCTCACCTCTCAAGCTTGTCGAGGTCCCTCTGCCCATAATCTCTCAAGCATTTCAACTACACCACTCAGTTTGGTGTCATCTGCAAACTTGTAGATGATGCACTAGATTCCACTGTCTAAGTCACCTACAAAGATGTTAAATAACACCAGTACCAACACTGATCAAGCATTATGCATTTCTGCCTGCGATGAGCAAAAGCCTACATGACGCACTCATAACAATTTACACAAGTAAGGGTGACCCAAAGTCACTCTTGCTACTGCTAAAATGCACCATCCACTGCCTCATTGTGCTGACATCCACTGACTGATTTCCAGAAACAGCAAGGGTTGGCGACTGTTGATGAGTGCAAATTTTTCCGCATGGAGGAATTCAGTGGCACACCTTTGCTTCATGCAGACTTCCATGTCAGATACCATTTTGTCAGACTGCCCTTGCAGGATAACAAAATGTAACAGAATATTGGTGGAAAGGTTCAGCTTCTACTGCCATACCATCTCTGACTTCATGGGCCAAAATCATAAAACATAAGGCTCTTCTCTTTTGGAGAAAACCACATAGATGACCTGAATTTATTTTTTTATTAGTATTATTACTGCATTTTATATTTGTGAATAATCTGGTACTTGTTTATTTTATTTTAATTTAATTTAATTTTATTTCATTTTATTTTATTATTTTATTATTTTATTTTATTTATTTTTTGTTTCTAGATATTCTAATTGTCCCTGAGCATAACTGGTTATACTTAGCTGTTAGACATTCAGGAGGCTGATAGGTTCATAGCTGAGCTGATGACGTGTACTGATGTTTTGGACCTATGAACTGATTTCTTTCCCTTTTTTATATCTATTAAATTTGTATTTATTGAACTTGCTGTAGTATGTGCAAATTATTTAGTCTCAGTTATTCAGTCTATCTGTACGGATTCCTCTAACTGTTGGTATTGCTATACAAAATCATTGTAAGACATAGAATCACAGAATCATAGGGGTTGAAAGGGACCTCAAGAGATCATTGAGTCCAACCTCCCTGCCAAAGCAGGTTCCCTACACCAGGTAAACACATGATTAATTGCAGACAGCATGAAAGTTTGTCATTACTGCCACTTCATGGTTCTTTCTTTTTGTAATATTACAATTCAAACTCTTTGTGCTTTTGGATAGCACTATCTCTTTTTCCTATGATTTGTAAGAGTTCATGTTCAGCAGTGTGCATTTGCTACCATGCATGAGTACTTCCCTGGGTATAGCATCCCCACTACATAAATGCCCACTCTACAACTCTACGTGCAAATTATACTGCAGATGCAGCTGTACAGAGTCCCAACTTCCTTTTTTTTTTTTTTCCCTTACCTGCCATAAGAAGAGATTAAAACTGAATGGCACTCAGAAGTTTGCAATTTTGTACAAAGGCATTCATATCCTCCTGTACACTATCTCTGTTTGATTAACTCCTGAAATCACCTCTAAATGTCACCTTCTGCTATCAGAAATTGTTTCATATCTCAAGCAAGCACAAGAAATGAAATAACAAATAAAAATTCCAGCTTTATTTATTAATTCAAATGACTTTAAAAGATGCATTCATCATAGAAATGTATAAATCAAATAAATAGAAGAAACAAACCAACAGCAACAAATACTCAAGCAGACAAATAAAAACAAGCAAACTCTATGAAAACAACCAGGAAACAAAGACAGACCACTGCTTACTTCAGTTAAAATAAATAAATAAATAAATAGAAGAATCCTTGCTTTGTATTATATCTAATGAACTGAGTGAATAAAAAGTAAAACACAGTTTAAACAGATTTTTTTTTTGTTGTTTTATTTAAGACAACAGAAATAAAAATATCCTTGGAAGTGGAGTGAGTTATTTTTGTGTTAGACCCTTGCCACTTATGGCATCTGTCTCAATAACTGAATGCATCACTCTGACTTAATATTTTAAAAGATGTTTTTTTTTTTTAAAAATGAGCATTTTTCCTATTTTCGGTTAAGTACTTAAATAAGTAAATTGAATATGATTTTACCTGACAATTGCCTCTATGTAAAGTTTCTCCATCATGTTTTAAGATAGCATGTTTTGCTGTCTTCAGAGTATACTGCTGCCAGCTCTGAAGAATTCTCAATGAGGTGTACAAATATTTATGCATTAACTCTGGTAACAGTGGATGTTCTTTCTCAGAAATCTTCTGTGCTACTCTGTTGATCTGCTATTTTCAACAAGCCTTAGTACACAACTGAATGAACTATTTTTTTCACTACTATTTCTTTTTCTCTCAAACAGTAAGATCCTCTACGTTGGAATTTGTCATGATATTAATTAAATTATATCAATTACACTAAGACAGTCAAGTGCTTTCCTGAATACAGACTTCTTGAATTCATTTTCTTCCTCTGCATCTTGCTGGTTCTTTCTAATGAAGTTGATGGCAACTTACTGAACCACTGTGGAAACTGTCTGCAAAGGTGGAAGAAACAGAACAAAATAGTAGATAAACTAATTAGTGAAATGAGAAACCGAATATGAAGCATTTTATTGAGGCCTTGCTAGTCTTTTCACTAAGTACACAGTCAGAGGTGAAAAGTGTTCTTCCTGTATTATAGTTCATATAAAGTAAAACCGTCAAGTTCCAAGTGAGAGATAATAGATTTCCTTATTTCAGAAAATAAAATTCCTCTCATTTATATTTCTTTATAATTAAGAAATAGCTAAATTATTCTGTTGGAAGGTATACATTGCATACAGGGAAATCTTTGGATTCTGAAGCATTTCAAGTATCTAAAGCTTGTTATGATTAACCTGAACTTTGGTATTTTAAGGTAATCTAAATGAAAGTTAATTTATTTTCTGAGATGAGATCACACACTGTAAACTTAGTTAATATGATTGTTACTTTTCTAATAGCCAAGGTTTAATAGGCGAGTATTTCAATAAAGATTCTCTTGAAGTGCTTTTAATTCATCGCCAAGTTCAATCAGTTCAGCTATCTTACTGAAATATTCAGATGGAAGAGAAGAAATTGTTAGTGCAATTTTGAAATATTTATTTATAAATAATTATCATCAGATTACAATGTTGCTCTCTTCTTTCTTTCTGTCATGGTTTTATGATTTTTATCATCAGTATTCCACATCATAACATCATGCAAGGCAGTGGGAGTTAAAGTGTTAATGCTCCAGTACTGTGGACTGACAAATTTCTGAGTATCTGGTTCTCAGAAGAGGAGAAGAAATACATACTCTAGAGGACTTTGCATTCACATTTTTCACTCAGAGGGAAAGATATAACTGCACGCAAGTCCTGATCCTCTTTTCCTCTTGTGGCTCATCTGTACTGGGAGCTCCCTTACCATCTTGCCTTCAGCATTAGAGTAAGGCCTTCTGTTTTGGACACTCTCAGTTTATTTCTTTATTAATTTTTATTCCAATTATACTGTATTATATTGTGTTATTTTTGCGTTCTGATATCTTATTTAGTAAAAAATTACTTTTCCTCCTCAGATCACTGCCACCATTTTGCTTTTTCTGCTAGCACTCCCTTTTGCCCCTTCCCCTTTCCCAGGCTACGGGTCTGTGGGTCCCCTTGCTCCATTAGTCACGGAACTGGGCCAGACCGGTTCATAAACCACTGACACTTTCCGTACTTAGAACATTTATATATAGGATGAAAGATGTAAATCTGTGGTTTTGAAAAATGTGAGGCTGAAAGTAGTATGGTACAAGATAATTTCTTATGTGACAGCACTTATGGAATGTCAGCACCTGATTTATTTAGGAAAATAAAATTAAAAAAAAAGTTATATCAAGGAAGAAAATAAAATGAAGAATGCAGCAAGCATAAGGTCTTGTGCCTCATGGCATTCTCCTAGGCAAATTCTCCAGTTGTGAGATGAATAGGCTTAGGCTAGTGTTGAATAAGTTTAGGCTACTGTGGGTGATAAACTGTGTCAATGGTGTTGTTAAAAGAGTTGTAGTGAATGGGATTGCATGAATTGTTGGCAGGCGGTTGCTAGCAGTGTTCTGCAGGGCTCAATTTTAGCAATAGTCCTGTCCAATATTTCTGTCATAAGTTCATAAGTTCATAAGTTCATAAGTTCATAAGGTTGGAAAGGACCTATAAGATCATCTAGTCCAACCATCCTCCTATCACTATCTCTACCCAACTACTAAATTAAGTCCTTTAGCACCTCATCTAAACGCTTCTTGAACAGCGCTAGGGATGGTGCCTCAACCACCTCCCTAGGCAGGCCATTCCAGTGCCTGACCACTCTTTCAGAAAAGAAATGCTTCCTGAGGTCTAATCTAAATCTTCCCTGGCGCAACTTGTGGCCATTCCCTCTTGTCCTGTCATTACTTATCAGGGAGAAGAGGCCTACCCCCTCCTCACCACAACCCCCCTTCAGGAAGTGGGAGAGTGCAGTAAGGTCTCCTCTGAGCCTCCTCTTCTCCAGACTAAACAATCCCAGCTCCCTCAGCCGCTCCTCATAAGACTTGTGCTCCAGGCCCCTCACCAGTTTTGTTGCCCTTCTCTGAACACGCTCCAGGGACTCAATGTCCTTCTTGTAGTGAGGGGCCCAAAACTGAACACAGTACTCGAGGTGCGGCCGTACCAGAGCTGAGTACAGGGGGATGATCACCTCCCTGCTCCTGCTGGCTACACTATTTCTAATACAGGCCAGGATGCTGTTGGCCTTCTTAGCCACCTGGGCACACTGCCGGCTCATGTTGAGCCGAGCATCAACCAACACCCCCAGGTCCTTTTCCTCTCTAAATCTGTCAATTATCTGGATGTGGCAATTGACTCAATTCTCAGTAACATTGCTGATGAACCTAAACTGGGAGGTGCTGTTGACTCTATGGAAGAACAAGAGGCCTTGGAGCATTGGGTGATCAGTAATGGCATAAAGTTCAAGAAAGCTAAATGTTGAGTTCTGTACCTTTGGCAGAGTAGAAATACAGGTATAGACTGGGAGATGGGAGACTGGAGAGCAGTTCATCAGAGAGGGATCTGGGGATGTTATCAGCAACAGGATCAACATGAGTTAGCAGAGCGTCCTGACATCCAAGAGGAGTTCATTAAACACAGCACAGCTAGTAGCCAGGTGATTCTCCCATAATATTTATCATTTGTGTGGCCTCACCTTGAATACTTTGTGCAGTCTGGGGCTTCACAATACAAGAAGGATGTTAAGATCCTTGAAAGAATCCAGAGAAGTGCAACATAGCTGATAAAAATTATTGAAGGCATGTCATATGAGGTGAGACTGAGGAGACTTGAGTTTTCTAATCTGGAAAAAAGAAGGCTTAGTGGTGACATCAATGCTATCTGCAATTTTCTAAGGAGGGGAAACAGAGAGAGAAGTGCCAATCCCTTCTCCTTGGTAACTGACAATTGGAAGTCTGGGAACAGTACAAGCTATATCAGGGGAGGTTCAAAGTTAGGAAAAAAAAATAGACATTAGGAAAAAATTATTTACCATGAGGGTGATCAAACATTGGAACAGATTTCATAGCAAGGTGGTTGAGGGATAATTCCCTCAGTCATATGCTTTAACTTTTGGTTAGTCACAAAGAGGCATGAAAGTTGGAATTGATAATCTTTTAAGGTACCTTCCACCTGAACTATTCTGTGTTATTCTAGGCCAGACTATCCTAACCTATTCCAGTCTATTCTTGGCCACTTATTACTTGAAATAATCATTAATTGTCTGAATTCATTTTACTAGTACAAAATGCACCGAAGTCATATGATTGTATGTGTTCAATCATAGATAAGACAGTTAATTAATGTGTCTGAAAACTTTGATACACCATTTCCTGTCATGATATCTTTTGGCAAAAATGTCTGATTGCAGGAGTTTAGGTGCTAAACTGCAATGTCAAGTGGGAAAAAAAAAAAAAAAGTAATAAAAAATTTTGTCTTTCACAGAGCTTTCAAAAATCTACTTAGGGTGATTTTTGTACAGCAAAATCTGTGAATGAATACCAACCAACTACAAAAACACACGTATCAAAACACGCAAAGTGATAGTAGTTGACTAAACAAATATATTCTAAGTCTTTATATAGTTCATCATGGTATTTGATCAGCTCCCTCATAACTCTGACATCAATTAGAAAAAAAATTGGAATGTAAAGATATGTACATATCCTCCATGGGCAGGGAAGGTAGCAACATGTATGCAGTTTTCTGCTTCGTTAATATCAGTTTAGATTTAAAAATGTCTAATAGTAAAATGAGAAATAAATTTATAAATGTCCTTTTTAAAGAGGGCAATTGAATAAGAACATGTGATCCTGAAGCCTGTACCTACTTGTATCACATATCCCATTGTAATGCATAACCATCTTCTTTCATGTAATTCAAGCTAGGCATTTGATTTTAAATTTTATTTGTTCCTAAGGAAGGATAGAGATGTTGTATAATGAAGTAAAAATATTGTAGCTATTAATATTCAAAAATCAAACATCAGAATCCAAAAAGAATTATGGTCCTGTTCCTGTGCAAGAAACAAGATAGTTCCTCATAACTGCAATCAGTTTACCTCCAAGGTGATAGGCAAAGTAATTGATATGCCCAGGTATAGCACCACATACTGAAAAGGTACTATTATACAAAAGTGCACTCCTATAATAGTTATTCTAATATCTATTTATATGTATTGAAATATTCTCTTTTTAATGTAAATAGATTTGTCAATTAAAAACAGGTGGAAATAAAACCAGACCATTACCTTTGCAATGAAGCAAGTATCCTAGTACCTTGAGTATCTGTCCTGATACAGGATTCCATATACTATGTAATAAACAAATAAATAGAAATAAAAATAAAGAGATATAAAGAGAACTAGACTGAATCAGAATACAATAATACAATTTAAATGGAAGCTTATTATTTGAAAGCACAGTTTTATTTGTTACTGTTCCATTGCTAAGTAAATATGTTCTATGCTAGTTGGTCAATGTGTTATAAAGAGGTGACACAAGATTAGATCATATTTAATGATAACGATCGCAGAATTTTTTTAGGTATACAAAAGGCAGAGTAAAAAGTGCTTAATCAATACTCTGAAGTCACAACTTTTCAAGTTTACAAGTTTTTTTTCTCTAAGATGTCTTAAAATTTTGCTAGTCTTGTTGGCATATTAAAAAAATAAAAAAATTAAAAAAGTTTTTTTCTTCAGTTGAAAATACTAAAGTATTACACTGCTCTCCAGAACAAGTTGTAATCAAAATCAGGGGTTAGGGTCAGGAGACTGTTTCCAGAAATAATGAATAATGTGAATTACATAGTGCTTAATACCTACTGAAATATTCCTACAGGGAACAGAAGAGTAAGCTTTTAAAAAGTAAACGTGCTTTCTTTGGGAATGATAAAATCAGTATTCTTCTCCAGGACAGATGACACTGAAGTCATTTTTAAAAATGCCTAGGAGTAGAACATGCAGTTCCTAGAAAAAAAAAAAGAAGAAAAAAAAGAAAACAAAAGAGATAGAAAGAGGTTAATACTTTTGTAGGTGAAACTGATTTATTGTCTTTCTAGGCCATTTATCTCTTGCACTAAAGTAAATGTTTTACAGAAGAAAAAAAAAAGAAAGAAAAGACACATGGAGTAATGGTTTAATCTTTTATTAAACACAGAAAAAAAAATTATACCATTAAGGAATAAAATAATCTAACAGAACTGATCTAGATCAGGTTTGTTATTTGTCTAATGCTTATATCGTTGTTTTAATACTTCCTGCTGGAATAGTAAAGGCACAAATCTGTAAAAGATAGGTTTCAAGATCAAGCCTTCAGACTTCTTTCGTATTTTCTTCAATTATTTGTAATCTATAGATCTGTTTCTGCATGTGATAACATTAAGACATAATCCAGATAAATATAATCTCCCTTAAACCAATGATGGAACATTTTAGTTGACTCCCATTACTTTGTTGTTATTTCAGCTATTAAGTTATCTGGTTCAGCTTCAGTTATCTGGTTAAGCAAACCTTAACCAAAAAAAAAAAAAAAAAAAAAAAAAAACCAGAAAAAATGAAAGCAGGAAAAAACAAATAAGTAAACACAAAGCATGTACTCATGTTTTCTCCTCTCTGATTAACATATCTTTGCTGCAACCTCTCTTTTATGTAAAAGGCTAGCTAGTACTACTTCGGAACCTATAAATCTTTCCCATATACCCAGTTAGCTACAAAGATTGCATTGATAGGACCCACTAACTATACTTACTAGATACGATTATTCTTTTTGTATTAGTATTTATTTTTGTTCCTTTCCTAAACAGCTTTAGTCCAAGAAAATTACAGAAGACATAATTATTTTATGAACCTATCAGTGGTGATCCATCAAGTAAAGCACATCTGAGACTCTTCAGCAGCAGATGATTTAAGTTGCTCTCACTCCTTTCTAGGGCAGCTGGGTAGGATAACTGCTGATGCTCCTCTGAAACAGCTGCACAATGTATTCAGCCAACTGATGCTGCCTGGCAACAAACTACTGAATACATGCTGCTGCTTACTTGCAACAATAGCATCTTACTGGGGAGCACTGTGCTATTTGTTGCTATAGTGGCTTGGAAGCAGTGCCAAGTAGGAGTTTCTGATGGTTTAATCCTAGTTCTTATTTCCAGCTTGTATCCCACCATCAACTAAAGGAACTAAAGGTTAAGAGATGAGCTAAAGACTTTGGGATCTCATCTCAGCTTCAACTGAGACAGTGGTAACAGCACACCAGTATTTTGGTTGCTACTGAGCAATGGGAGCACACCTAGGGGCCAGACCTGGCCATTAAGTGGAGAGGAGACACTCCCATCATTGTGAGGCAGTAGGGGGCAGTGCTGAACCAGGGCGGCTGAATTAGAAGGGGTTACTTGATACAACCTTTCATCATGTGGAAGTCTGTAAAGCTGCAAGAACTAGGCAGAGGCTAGTTACTGCGAGGGATGGGAATCTGATGATTTGTTGGTGGGTGATGAGATGTTGCATTACTAGCAGGATGTCTGTCAGCTAACAATTTTGTTATTAGCTGTTTGACAGGTGGCAAATAATTGCATTTCAGGTATACATACATACATATAGTTGTCATCGCATTTTTGTTTGCATTTTCCTTTTAGTAGGTAGTTTTATCTCAACCCTCAAGTGCTATTTTGTTTTCAGTTCTTTCCCTCACCCTACTAGGGAAGGTGGGTGAAAAGCTGTATGGTGTTCAGCTGTCTTCTGAGTTTAACCACAACAGGATCTGATCCTGCTCTGATAAGGGTAAAATGAAGAAACTTTTCCTCTGTGTATCTAGTGGTAAGAATCAGTTGGCTGTATGGATGTAGTCAGTAACTAATATGAAATAGCTAATGTGTTCAGTTTGATTAAGTAGGATAAACAAAAACTGTTGTTTGATTTGATACCCATAAGTAATGAAGGATTGAGATGAGTACTTTTGTATCTCCTAGACTGAAAATGTTCTCCGTTTACTTGTTTGGTTAGTATGCTGGTACAAACCTTGAAATATTAAACTAACTCTTACTAAATAAATGTAAATTATGGAGTCTCACAAATGGGCAGAGAAATATTTTAGTAAGATAGAAAGTGTTTAACGTCTTTACTCTAAACTGCCTACTTGCCTCCAGGTCTCAGACATTTGATCAAATTATTTCACAAGTCCACATTATTTGAATGAGTTTCTGTGCTTTGTATGTTGATAATCTATGGCAAACATGAGGCAACTTCGTTTGATATTGATCTCTTCAGCTGTGGATTAAACTAGATTTCATTCATACTTGATATGAGCCAGGTCTATAAACACAGATTTATAACAACTTGAATATGAAAGCATGACTGTTCAGCTTAGAAACAGCTGAAAGAACTCTTGCTGCATCATAGATTATGTCAATCACTCTGTTCAGACTTCAGGCCACTGTGTATATGTCAAGCATTACACTGAAGTTGATAAAGTAGAAGACACAAAAATGACAAAATGCATATGCTTTTGAATGTTACTTTACAACTGCTATGAAATTATTTCCAAAATATTCTGTTTTGGCATTTATTTCCTCTTTACCACTAAAATCTTAGTGCATGAATTAAAGGAAATGAGCATGCACATTTTTAAAAGCTTCTGTCATCAATACAGACGGAATGAAGTGTGAAATATTTACTTATACAAACTTTATTATTTTCTGTGGATATTTTTGGATTTTCAGGCAAGGCTTTCTTAAAAGCAGATAGTTGCGTGTAAGATCAGCGTTCTTTACTATTTATCCCCTTGACTTTAGCTGTTTAGTTTGACTGGGGTGATTTTGTTTTCATATGACTTCCTCATAAATAATTACTTTCTTGGAATATCTGCACATAGCCAGCAAATGCAGGCATTAAAATTTTCTTTTCAGTTAATTCTTTCCTTGTTGCTTATACAGTGATGCCAGTCAGGATAGTCTGTTGAAGCTGGTAACTTCATAAAGAGAAAAGTTAGTGGTGCATTGGCCTCAGTCATTTACATTGTAGTATTTAAAGTTAAAGCTGAGAACTCCACCCCAAAATAACTACTAGCCTCTCTAGTCTCTCACTTCCCCTTTTTTTCATTTTTTTTTTCTTGCAAACAAAAGCCTTTGATGGTTCTCAGTGTTCTTCCCAAAAAGCTAGAATGCTAAATTGCCTTCTTGAAACTGAAGGAAGATTTTAGGCTCATTCTTTTCCATGAAATGGGGAAAAAAAAAAAAAGTCAGTACTTATTTTTAAGAAGTCATAGAAGTGAAACTAAAAATTCAGAGGAAGTTCTTAATATCATACCATGAGAACAGGTTGTCCAAGGTGCCCTGTTTGACCTGTCCTTAAAAAGTTCCAGGGGTAGAGCATGCACAGGTTCTCTGGGCAACCTGTTCCAGTACCTCAAAACCCTTTTAGTAAAAGGTTCTTCTATTTAATCTAAATCTCACTTATTTTACATAAAATCATTCCTCATAGCCTCATCACTATCAAACTGTGTAAGAATTCTATTTGTTTTGCTTTTAAAATGCAAATTATTTGCACAGCTAAGCTACAGATGCTAGCAAGAAATTAGACTGTACATGGTCTTGTGCAAAGCATCTGATATCGTTCCCCATGACATTTTCATAGTGAAATTTGAGAAAAACAGATTTGATGTATGGACCGCTTGCTGGATGAGGAATTATCTGGATGGTTGCACTTAGGGTGTTGGTCAGCAGCTCAATGTCCAAATGGAGACTGGTGATGACAGGTATTCTAAGGGACTGGATTGTTGCCAGGACTGGTATTATTTAAAATCTTTGTAGGAGACAAAGGCAGTGGGATCAAGACTCAATGTGAACTTGCAAACACGTGCTTGCAGTCCAGAAGATCAACTGTATCTTGGGTAGCATCAAGAGAAGCACATCCAGAAGGCTGAGGGAGATGATTCTGTCCCATTACTCTGCTCTTGTAAGAGTCCAAATGGAGTCCTGCATCCATCCCTGGGACCCTCAGCACAAGGACCTAGAGCTTTTGAAGTGGTTCAGAGGGCTATGAAGATGATCAGAAGGCTAGAGTGTGTCCCTTATAAGGGCAGGCTGAGAGAACTGGGTCTTTTCAGACTGGAGAAGGGAAGGCTCTGAGGAGACCTTATAGTGGCCTTCCAGTACCTGAAGGTGGCCAACAGAATAGATAGAGAGGGAATTTCTATAATGGCCTGTAGTGACAGGACAACAGAAGAGGGTTGAATTAGAATAAGTTATGTTCTGGAACAGGTTGCCCAATAAATTGCCCTCACTCTGGAAGCATTCACGGCCAGGATGGATGGAGTTTTGAGCAACCTTGCCTAGAGGAAGGTGCCCTGTTGCGGTGACCCCAGGAGGACGAGCCATGGCTGCGTTGGAACTATCTTAAGATGCCAATGCAAGGACTCAGAGAGATCAATATGATTATGCAGCTGAGCCAACTTTATTGCGCAGGTTACATACTTTTATACCCCTTGAATACATGCTACTTTTAGAATAATTGTTAAGCAGTGGTTCTTGCTCTGTCCTTGTGAGATAAGCAGTGTCCAATTAGTTCTTCTTTTCCCACACATACTAGGGCCATCTGGTTCTACCGCAAACTTACTCCCTCATCGTTGCCTGGTCAACGGTGCACCACTTCTCAAAATCCAGTGATCTGAACGTGCTGTTTTGTTTGCACTGCTACAAAGATAAGCACACACAACCTCCTTCCCTAAGCCAGTTCTCCACAGTGCCCCTGCCTTTAGCAAGGGGATTGGAATTAGATGATCTTAAAGGTGTCTTCCAACCCAAACCATTCTATGATAAAGCTTATGTCTGTCATTTCAATTGGTAACTGGTATTTCTTCTATGGCAAAAACACTAAACTGAATTATGAGACCTTCCATACAGAAAATCTGATTTTCAGCTCCTTCAAGATCCCTTTGATTAATCAAGGGTAGCCTGAAACAGGCTCAAACAGTAACTTACTTTGCAAATGTCCACGCAGGACATACTAGAGATCTTAAAATTCCTTAAGAGGAAGTACCAAAAAGTATTTCTTAAAACTTTTTAAACTAAAGACTTCAAAGAAGACATTTTTGAAGTTTCCAAAGTTTTAATTTAATTTTTTAATCCAAATTTTAATTTCCTTTTTTATTTTTTCCCCTAGTTCTCCAGTAGTTTACCCTCTGAGCTCTAGTAACTGCAACATTGCATTTCAAACATATATATGTTTATTGGAATTAATAATGAATAAAATCTGAATTTTTATAAGCCTCTAACTCCACATATACTTGCATGTATACCAATCTTGTCTATATTGTCACTAATACTATGAAAAACACATGGAAACTGCCATAAGGTATAGTTGAAATTTAGTGTTCAAAATATATGATATTGGAGGATGAAATGGAAAGGCTACTAGGAAACCAAATTTAAATTACTGTGTTTTAGTCAACGTTTTTATCTAATTTCATTTCTTATAATTTATTCTATGTTATATATGAAAATAGAGTGTTACTTACCCTCCCAAAAATGTTCTTCTGTGCACTATGCATCTTAACACTGGCAAGTTACTCTTATTTGAAGTACAGTAAATTGAGCTCAAAAGCACAATGTCATGAAGTGGTAGGTTGGCTTAATGCCAATTCAATCTAGTTGCTTTTAATCGAATTCATTATTGTCTGCAGCTTTTCATTCAAGAATCTCAATTACAGATTGAAAACTTGAAAACTTACAGAGTAAATCCATTATTAAGATACTTACAACCAGTTTTAGTCTCAAATGGCTTTATATACAACAGATAGGAGTTTTGCAAGAATACTTTGTCTAGAAAATATATGGAGATTGGAGCTGAAACCAATACAAATCATAAGAGAATGTTCACTTACTTGTGGGATTGAGAGTCCATCTCCTGTGCCCACAGTTTCATACAATGCTGGCTTTGTTTGTACCTCAGAAATTCTTATGGTTACAGTTCTGATGGCTAGTTCTCCTTCTTTCATTGATCTCTTCAGTCTCTGTCTGGTCAAATTATTCACTATGCTTTAAAACCCACTTAGTACCTAGCAGCTGTTGAGCCATTTTCAGTTTCCCTTCTTTCCCTGTTTAACTCATATCTTCCTCTCTGTCCTTTGTGACTGTTTATGCTTTGAACAAAGAGAAAGTGCATTGTCAGCCTTTTTAGATCCCTTGTCACAGGGTCAGCTGGTTGCTGGAAAATGAATGAATAAGGCTGGACAAGATGTTGTGAAGATCATTTTTGGCGTATAATACATCAGTTTAGCTGTAATATGTAAGTGTATTTCAAATGAACTGAGCTGAAAATACCTCTCCAAACACAGTTATTTTTAGTCTTGATTTTCAGAAATCAAATTTATGCTACATTCCTGTATAAAGTTACAGCATTATGATGATGCACAAGTCATAGAATCATAGAATGTCTTAGGTTGGTGAGGACATTAAAAATCATCTAGTTTTGACCTCCTTGATGCGGGTTGTCATACTACTATATCAGACTGCCCAAGGTCCCATACAACCTGGCCTTGAATGCCTTGAGGGATGGGCATCCACAACTTTCCTGGGCAACTTGTTTCAATGCCTTACCACCCATTGAGTAAAAATTTTCTTCCTAAGATCTAATCTGAATTTTTGAGGCGATTTGAGGTTTGAGGTGATTCCCTCTAGTTCTATCACTATCAGATCATGTAAAAAGTCAGTCTCTTTTTTTGCTTGTAAGCTCTCTTCAAGTACTAGAAAGCTGCAGTGAGGATTTCCAGATCCTTCTGTTCTCCAAGTAAAATGAGCCCAACTTCCCCTACCTGTCTTCATAGGAGAGCTGCTTAAGTCTTTTGATCATCTTTGTGGCCCTTCTCTGAACCTGCTCCAGCAGCTCCATATCTTTCTGGTGCTGGGCCCCCAGGCTTTGGCATAGTACTCCAGATAGGGTCTCACAAGGGTAGAGCAGAGGGGGGCAATCATTTCTCTCTCCCTGCTGGGCATCACTCTTCTGACGAAGCCCAGGATACTGTTGGCCTTCCAGGCTGCAAGTGCATGCAGTGAAAATGTAAGTTCACGTCCAGCTTTTAATCCATCAAGTCCTCCACGTCTTTCTCTGCAGGGCTGTTCTCAGTGAGTACTTTTCCCAGTCTACACTCATATCTAGGGTTTCCTTGACCCGGGTGCAACAACTTACACTTGGCCTTGTTAAACCTTGTTTGATTTTCATGTGCCCGCTTTTCAAGCCCATCCAGGCCCTTCTAGACAGATTCCCTCCATTCCATTGGATACTCATTACCACACGTTGAAAAAAAAAATGCACAATTACTTATTCAGTGGCAGTCCACATTTAGGCTGGAATAGATTTGATATTGATCCTGCTTTTTTATTACTTCTGTTGGTGGAATTCTAATTTATAATACAGTGGTGGTCTTGGGCCTCTAGGTCTGCTTTTCCCAATTACAGATGCTTATCAGTCCCATACCATTCTTTGCCTTTTCTTCTCTATTGCCCTTTGTTTCTTGTAACCTAGTTCTGACAGTAGAAGGAGTCGTTGAACTTCTACCATTTGGTGATGACTGAGTTCTGGTTAACCAGACACATTACAGATGAATGACTAAAATGCAAAAGTGATGTGGAAAATATATACCAGTTGCATCATAAAGTTATGTCTCTCGGTGATCAAAGTTATTATCTTCGGGCCTACAAATAGATACCATAGATAGTATTCACTACTTGCTACTATATCTTTGACTATTAATTAAATATTAATTGAACATAGGTAGTGTTGGCTATGTTGATTTATTGGCAACTATTATCAAGAATGTAGTAAATACTGATTTTAAACACATTATGACAAGTTGCCTAGTGTTTTGCCACATAAATTCTTAGTTCAGTGTAGGTCTGATCTTATGATTTTCATCTCTGATTTTTACTTCACATTTCACATCTTCCTCCTTAGCTTTATTACTCTGGATTAATATAGTCTGCAGTAAGTAAATCCAGACAGAATTCCAGTAAGTGGATATGAATTATATTTGACTTGCGTAAGGATGAAATACAAGCCATTTTTTAAATCAAAATACAGTTTTTAAAGTGATTGTTTCAAATTCCTTGGAAGTTTTTCAGCAAATTGCTTAGCGTATGATTTAGACAAACAAACAGAAAAAAAACCTCATGAACCCTACATAATTTATGTGTCTAATGAAGACAAAATGCTTGGTAATAAATAAGATCTATTAAAATTATTTTTTATTGCTGTTGGTAACATTATAGAAAAAGTAAGAAATTCCTCAAGTTATTCTTAAATTTATAAGTAAGAACATTATTATCTTTTGCAAAAGACAAAATAGAAACCCTTGAACATGTCAGCAATTCATTTTTGTCATGCTTTCTTAGGCCTAATGTACCTCTAGAGCTATACTGCCCATTAAAGAAGAGAATGAAATTAATAGCTTCCTTTAAACTGTCAAATAGTTTGTTATTGTTTAGTGCTAATATCAGTCTGAAAACTTGATATAGCAGAATTGTCATACAAAGTTGTTGATGCAAGAATAAAATTGATTGTGATTTTGTGATTTATTATTATCAAAACGATCCACTGAGTTTGGACTATCATGTACTAACTGTTTTTCACTTCTGAGAGTAAATGCCATATCAAAAATGATGTAGTTCATGATGGTAAGACCATTCCTATATACTAATAAATAAAGATTTAAACGAAGTTATTTAGTTATTTTAGTGATTAAAAGAGTAATGACAATGACAGTGGAAAAAAAAGAAAGAGAATGAGCAATTTTCAAGGCAGACACATCAGATTATCATTTTTTCCATTTGAGGAAAAAAAAGGATTTTATGTTTACAACTGCAGCTGTAGTCACCACTTTAACCTTCACTTAAACCTGATTGATTGCATGACTGTACTTTCAATAAAAGTCAAAGGAAAAAATGAGTTAAAAGTATCAGTCATTTTCACGTCTCAGAAAAAAACTATCTGAATCTGTGTTTACATGCAAAATTTCTCAGTTACATTTTAAATACAAATAAAACTATGTCAACTAACTAATGAGAATGAACATAAAATGCAGAACAGGTACTTAAATTTGGTGATTGATGTTGGTGATGAATGATAAGTCTTCAGTGTAGCAGAACAAAATTATTTAGAGTTTGATATTTCTTGAGAAACTTTGGGAGATGAGTAATATGACACCTGTCCTTTGCAAAGGAGGTTTTGGTCTCTTCTGCTCTTCAGTTCAACACTAAATGCAAATTAAGAAGTGATGTAAAATCTTTGCTGATAGATATTTCAAAAGCAATATATTAAATTCTGGCAATCAAAATCCTTGTAGACATATTTGTCAAAGACATTTAATTCACTTTGTTTCTGACAGCTGGGCAGGGGAATTTTTCTAGCCAAAGAAATTACATCCAAAGAAAAGGTAAAATCTAAAGGGTTGATGACAAAGGAGCAAGCTGTAGGTTTTATTTTATTTATCCATTCATTTTTTATTTTGCTACTTGATTAAAAAAAAATTAATCAAATATAAGTGAATTGGTTATAAGAAAAGATCAGAGTAATGTTGTCCATTATTTGCAGAGTGACAGTTAATGGTTAATGTTACTCAAAAAATAAATAAATAAAATAAACCAAAAGTAGTGCTTGGTCAGATATTAAAAGATTTAGATTAACTTTTTTTTTCTTCTCTGAAAATTTCTTCTTACTTTAACATAGTTTCATGAATGATAAAAGCAATTTAGACTTGATTTTCAAATAATGTATCAATCAATATGCCACTTCCCTCACATTGTGAGGGGACCTGTTCGAAGAATGTGAAAAGGGAAAGAGTAGAGGTTTCCATAGAAACCTTCAGTATTTAAAGGCAAAATTGAATAAAATGAAAACACTTTCTGTCAGTAGCTAGGAAGACATCTCAGTTGATAAAGATGCCTAGTTGTAAATAACTACCGGCGAGTATAATCTTTTTTCCTACCTGAAGTATTACTGTGCCTCATTCGAAAAACAAAAAATCTCCTGTTCTATTGTGTTTAACAATTCTGAAGACTGATTTTTAATTCAGAACCAATGTAAGTACATCTTGTGACTTAGTATTTAAGTGAATACATGTTGGTATCCATGGTAACTCAGGAGATCGTAGAGATCATACTGTCCATTTACCAGGCATATGAACAGATTGTTTCTCTCCTGGTAGGCTGTTGAATGTTGTGTTACTACATGTATATGACTGGGGAAAAATATATTTATTTATTATATAATATATATATAATTTATATAAAAATAAAGGATTAAAGAGTTTTCATTTCAGTTGTCTTGTAATATACATAGATAGCTGTTACTCACACCACATAATGGTAATATAAAATAACTTCAAAAACCTTATAAGTAATTAGCTCCTGAAATGCTCCCAAAAGATCAAACTGACATATTGAACAAAAATGCTTTCTCATAATCGATAAAAGAAAGCAAATCCTTAGGGGGAAGGAGGGTGGGGAAACAACAGTAACAACATAAAATCTTTTTGACAAATTCTTTCTATTCGCTCTCACCATCTGACTAAAATTAGAGTCACTACAATGCTATTGATCCCTAAGGGGTTTTAGTCTCTTGAAGACTGTGGGTGAAAAATGTATTGGAAGAGACTGTAATTAAGTTATCTCTGTCTACAGAAAATCCAGTGCAAAGAAATGTGAAATGAATGTATTTCTAGTTGGGGAGGAAGGGGCTTACTGGTTTTAGTCTTTTCATTTTTTGTCTGAGAATGAAAGAAAGACTTTTGAGTAATTTCATATTTTAGTATTTAATGTTTTAAAATTATTCTGTTAAAATATTCTTATGCATTAGGTTTTCATCTGTTATAGTTGTTTCTCAGGGTAGTGTGTTGTATGGATGCCATCACCAACTTAGGTTGGGTCACTTGCACAGCATCTTGTGAGTTTTATCCTCCATTGGCTAAAGTAGTTTTGCCCTTGTTCCAGCCTGGGCTACAGTCTGATAATGGTACGTCTATTTCAGTATGACCTTATTTACGAACCACAGATCCTTCAGAGGTCTGCTTTCTGTGTTGTGGCCACAGATGCTCTGAAGTATTATTGCATGGTCTTATCCATGGACATAGATACTACTACAGTGTGAACATGGTACAGTGTAGACTTCTCCATGGCCGCAGATTCTTCACAGTGTGCTTACTCTGGAGTAAACTTTTCCATTGCCACTGACACTTTGGGGTGTACATACTCCCATGTAGACTCCTCCACAGGCCATAGTCCGTTTGACTCAGGTTCACTGTGAACTTCCAGTCTGTTCAGTATGGTAGCATAAGAAGAGCAGTGATGCCCTGGACAGCCACCAGCTGAGACACATGGCCATAGCTGGTATCAAAAGATCTCCAGGCACAGCAAAGGTGACAAATACAGCAAAAGGTGAAGCAAAAGCAGCCACTAATATGGACTCAACTCTAACATACATTAAGACAAATAAGCCCTGAGGCAAACATGGGACCCTGTCAATTAACATTTACAGAGCTATAACATCTATACATCTGGTCTAGTACACTCCATATTTTGATCAGATCTGCCATCACTTCAAACACTTCGAGCCTCATGTTGAGTTCCATGCTTTGATTTAACCCCAGTAGGCAGCTATGTACTATAGAGCTAATTGCTCATCCTCCCCAAGTGGAATAGAGGAGTTAATTGTAAAGGAAAGAATTTGAGAACACAAGTAAAGGAAAAGCTGTGTTCATAAACATAAACAAGGAATTAATTTTCTACTTCTTGTAAGTAAGGAGATATTCACCTACTTCAGGAAATACCATCACTCCAACCTCTTGCTGACCTCCCCAGTTCCTCCTTATCTTCCCCAGCTTATATTACTGAGCATGACATACATATCATAAGGTATGTAACATCCATTTGGTTAGTTTGAGCCAGGTGTCCTGGCTATGACCCCTCACAGCTCCTTCCTTGTACACTTGCTGGCAGGGCACTATGTGAAGCAGACAATTGCTTGAGTGTAAGTATTATTTTGCAACAACTAAAAAGTATGGTGTGTGATCAGTACTATTTTCATCCAAGTATGGTGTGTAAACACTACTGTTTTCATCAAAAATCCAAAATACATAATCATATGAGCCTCTATGAAGAAAACTATCTCAGCTTAAACAGAATCATAAAATCTCAGAATTTTAAGGGTTGAAAAGGAGTTCTAGAGATCATTGAATTAAACCCCCTGGTAAAGCAGACCCCTACAGTGGGTCACATAGGCAGGTATCCAGACAATCCTTGAATATCTTCCTAGAAGAAGACTCTACAACTTCTCTGGGCAGCCTTTTTCAGTGCTCCATCAGTACAGTTTCCCTTAGTTCTGTTGCTGCATGCCACTGAAAAATCTGCCCCCATCACCTTGATTTTCATACTTTAGATATTTATAAACAGTGATGAAATATCTCAATTTTCTCTCCTCCAGACTGAAGAGTTTGAGCTCTCTCTGTCTTATCTCATAAACCGCAACAGATCATTAAATTGATTATTCAGCAACCTCATCTGTGGTGGAGACTAGCATCCAACCAGTCACAGACATAAATGTGGGATGTTGCCAGCCTCTGTTTCACAGTCTGGATGAAGAGATCTGTGTGAGGACTCCAGGAACATATGACCTCCAGCACTGTATGGATAAGATTTCTAAGAAATCCTGACACCAAAATAAAATAGGAGACTTTCATGCTAATTAGTTTCTGGTGCCAGAATTCAAGTGATTTCCAGTCATTATACCTGAAAACGAACTTTCTGTTTCTGATGGAAGGAAGGAAGGAAGGAAGGAGGTTTCCAGTGATCCTTAGACAGTATTACTAAGCTGGGTGTATCTTCAGACAGATGTGATATTGACCTTTGGTAAATGAACTGTCTCCAAGGTGGAAGTCATGGGACAATATAATCTGATGCTACATCCAAGATAAAAGAACAGTGTTTCAAGTGGTTCCAAAGTGTTACACATAACAGCATGCCACCCTATTACAGTAGCATTACACCAATTTTGCATCACCTTGGACTCAAAACTTCGTTCATGAATTGCTTGGATTGAAATGGAAGCTGAAAACTTAAAAATAGCATTTATGATTTTTTGAATAAAATGCCTATAAAATGAATTTGGTAATGATACTTTGAAATTATTTAAGTAGAGGTGAATTTGGACTATATTAACACATATTTAGATTGTTTGTTTACCTATATGTAATTTTCTAAGTAGCTCAGTTCATATACATAAAATGTATCTGAAGTCAACAGAAGGGTAGGTAGTAATAGGACAAGGGGAAATGGCTTTAAACTGGAAAAGGGTAGATTTAGACTAGATATTAGAAAGAAAATCTTTACTGTGAGACACGGGTACAAGTTGTCCAGCAAGGTTGCTAATGCTTCCTGTCTGAAAGCATTCAAAGCTGGTCTGGATGGGATTTTGAGCAACATGGTCTAGAGGGAAATAACCCTGTCTTTATCAGGAGTGTGGAACTAGATGGTCTTAAAGGTGTTTTCCAACCCAAACCATTCTATAATTTTATGATTCTATGAATCATTATATGATTCTATGTTTTCTAGAGGAAAAAGAGCATATGTATTCACTCTCCACTCTCTTAAAGGTATCAGTCACCATGATTATTTTTCTGTAATTGCATTTTTTAATGCTTTTTTCGTACAGACATCTTTCTGTTTCTCTTTTCTTCTCTGAGAATAATTTTTCTTTCTTTCCTTTAACTCATCAGAACTAATTTTTTTTCAGTGTTGTCTTACAATGTCTTAATGCTACTCACCTTACGAATAAAAACATGACTAATCTCCAGAGAAGACCATAAAACCTCTCTGGGCAGCTTGTTATAAAGCTCTGTCACCCTCAAAGTAAAGGAATTTTTTCTCATGTTTTCATGGAGTCTCCTGTGTTCCAGTTTTTCCCTTGTTCTGCCACTAGGCACAGCTGAAAAGTGTCTGGCTTCAGACATTTTACTGCTTAAGATGTTTTTAAGTATTACTAAGATCCCCCCTCAGTCTTCTCTTTCTCCAGACTGAACAGTCCTGATTATGTTCTCCCATAAGAGAGACGCTCAAGTTCCCTAGCCATTTTAGTGGGCCTCTGCTGGACTGAGGTGCCTAGAACTGGATACAGGACTCCAGATGTGGCCTCACTGGGGCAGAGTAGAACGGAAAAGACAACCTCTGTCAAATCTCCCTGAGTGAGGCTACATCTAGAGCATGCTGTGTTGAGCATCAACAGTACTGAATCATTGGTTATGCAGAAAAAATCCTATGGATTGAAAAAAATAAATGAAGTAAACAATAAACAAATGAGAAGAATTCAGATTTTTCAATCCTTTGCATCTAATTCAACAGAGAACATTCAAACACATAACTTTATTCACTTTCTCATAAATGTGCCTCTTTTTTTTCTTTTCAAAAAAGGAACATTTATATTTCTTTTCTGTTATAACCTCTGTGACAAATTTTAGTCGGAAAAAAATGGATATGTCAGTATTCAGGTTCTTCCTAGCAAGGATAGAACCTTACCTTAGTCATTATTTGACATAAAGAAAGAGATGTGTGTAAAATGAGTACACCTGTATCTGGGAAACTTCACTTCAAATTATTTCCCACAGATAAGAAAAAAAAATAGGAAGCTGTATTTTAACTTCTAACAACTACTTAAGTATTTGCTCACTTTTTGAATATAAAATCTCTTTAACTGATGACAGTGATGGCTCTATGTATCATTGTAATTTCCTATACATTTACAAATTTCTTCCAATCACTCTTTTATTAATCAACTCCACAAATAAAAAAGATGAAAATATCATATACGAGCAATTTTTATTGTAACTCTATATGCATTAGTTCTATCTCTATTTTTCTAGATTAATTTTCTCTTTTATTTCCCCATTATAAAAACATATATTAGGTTGTCAATGCTCCAACTGACATTTCTGCCATCCCAGCAGTTTCTTTCTTTAAGCAAAGTAACTCAGTGACATGAGTTTCATATTCTTTTTTTTTTTTTTTTTGCAATTGTATTCTTTCCAACTTATTTTTATATGTTGAATGCCACATTCAGAGGTAAAAATGAGAACAGCTTTTTTTGTCCTGAATGGCTTGGTATAAGTTACACATTCCAAGTCTCTATAAGTTGGAAGGTTGCAGCTTCTTACAAAAGCTTAACAAAAGACATTTTCCTAAAAATGTTATGCTAACACTGTCTGAAACAATACTTGTGGATAGCTTTATTCTTAGGAAACATTAAAAATATTTCATAATGATTGCCATCACCAGCATTTTCAAAATGAATTTGGTCCTGAACATTCAGAGTCACAGTAGCTGAGCTGAATGTTTGAAATAGAGTTTTTCATCACTTTAGTGAAAACCAATTCAGTGGATTACTATCCAAGAGTGGATTATTATAAAAAATAATATCTCAAGCAAAAAGCTACAAGACACTTAGAGAATAAGTAAAAATCTCTACTGACTTCATTTTCCAATTGTGTCCCATTGAACCTTCTGTGAAAATCAGGTCAATTCTTCAACAAAAAAGCTGACCAAATTATTATGCTTCTCTACTTTTGGCAATATTTAGCTATTAAGATAGCCACATTGCAACCTAAGGACAAAATATTTTGGAAAAACAAAAGTTAATTTCAGTACATGTGAATTGAAAATGAGCATTCTTTTGCAGAACACTAATACGGTCAGAGACGCTCTGCACGTTATACCAGTTCTGCCGTGCCCAGTCTACCCCTGTTAATGAGGGTTTAGCACCATGCTTTTCCAAAAGTTCAAATAATACATCTTCACAACTCACTGTGGCACTGTCACACATTTTCTCAATACCCACAAAAGGTCTACACCGAGGGAGAGAGGAGGTATTCAAAAGCACAACTAACACCTCACCCCCACCCAGGGAGGCACAACACACCTATCAAGCAAAGGTAAATACTGTTCCAATCACTCCTCCCTTTTGCTGAGAGGAGCACACAAAAAGACAAAAGCTAAAACCAACACTTTCTAAGGTAAACAAACTCCTTGGAGAGGTACACAGTTCCTCACTACCCAAGAGCCGCACACAAAAAACCTTTAGTTATCAAACACCAAATGCAGAGAGGTCTTCCCGAGGAAGCATGCACGTATTTCACAAGTCCTCGAGAGGTATACACATAAACAGTAAAGTTTCAGAATTTGGAGCGGTCTTCCTGGAGAGGTGCCCACATCTAAGTTTTCAAAACTATCGCTCCTTGCAACTCCAGGAGGTACACACAGAAGAAGGTTCAAATTATATCTGGAAGGACAACACTCTCACGAAGGGTATCCTGCCGACTACGCCATTAAAAATGTCAACAGGCAACAATGTAAAGGAGTGAGGCGAGTCATGGAGGTTATCCTGCCGACTACGCCATTAAAGATGTCACGCTCCAATATAAAGGAGGGAGACAAAGGTTCTTTGATTATGTATATACCCAGCGTGAGATTAAGAAACAACGGTTCAAATGTTGGTCCGACCAGTTTATTACCAACACTGACCAGGGAGATGGGGAAGGCGGACACTGTTGAGAGTGATGGGGAAGGGAAGGCGAGCGATAGGAAAGATAGGAAAGAAGCAAGGATTTGTACAACGCGGGGAAAGTCACCAGCCAGGATCCCAGGGGCGGTTCGGTTGCAAGCGGGTCTGACGGTCCGAGGCAGAAGAGCAGGGGTGGCAGAAGCGGGGAGAACAGCAGCAGCGACGGGCAGCCCTGAGCAGCAAGCAGCTGTCCTGGAGAAGCGGCACCGGGTCAGCACAGGAGAAGCAGCGCGGGGAAAGTCCAGGAACAGCGTCAGTCAGCACCGGAGAAGCAGCGAACAGTGATCAGCTCGTGAGGGTTCAGATGGTAGAACACCTCGAAGGAGCGGCGAGGTCCAGGAGAAAGCAGCATCTCAGGCAGCAGGCCCAGGAGGGAGTTCAGCAACAGGGATCAGCTCATGAGGTTTCCGATGGAAGAACACCATCACAGCAACATCAACAAAACCACAACAATCTCATGGTGGTCGATCCCTCTTTTATCCTTCATTTCTCTTGCCTACGTAGCAAATCCCGTGCTAGCCTGCCAGGCAAGCTTCTCCTGAGATGGCTATCTCCCCACGGAGATGAGTGACACACAAAAGAGTGCTAAGCGGCCACTGAGCTGCAGCTTATCTCTCTTTCGTTGCCCCAGGACATGCTCATCAGCAAACTTTGAGGCAATGATATAAAATATTAGTCTCTTACACCAGCCACTAATAGACCATGTAAAATGTTGATCTATTTCCTGTTTTTATGTTCCCCCCCCTTGTACTGGAAGACTGCAATAAGGAACCCTTGGAGTCTTCTCTTCTCCAAGCAGAATAAGCCTAGCTCACTTGACTTTTCTTAATAGATTTGTTCCAATCCTCTCATCATCTTTATGTCCTTCCTCCAGATGTGTTCCAACAACTTAAAAACTTTCTTGTGCTATGAGTCCCAGATCTGGATGCATTACTCCATGTAGGGCTTCACAAAGTCTGAGCAGAGCAGAACAATCACCGCCCTTGCCCTTCTGGCCCCCCTTCTTTTGATGCAGCCCAAGGTTCACTTGGCCTTATGGCCTGCAATTATATACTTCTGGCTCATTTCCTATACCAGAACCCTGTATGCCTTCTCTGCATGGATGCTCTTAATGAGTTCTTCTTCAAGTCTGTTCGCATACCTGAGATTGCCCCAATGTAATAACATCACATTGCACTTGACCTTTCAGGACGAGAGGGAATGGCCACAAGTTGCGCCGGGGAAGATTTAGATTAGACCTGAGGAAGCATTTCTTTTCTGAAAGAGTGGTCAGGCACTGGAATGGCCTGCCTAGGGAGGTGGTTGAGGCACCATCCCTAGCGCTGTTCAAGAAGCGTTTAGATGAGGTGCTAAAGGACTTAATTTAGTAGTTGGGTAGAGATAGTGATAGGAGGATGGTTGGACTAGATGATCTTATAGGTCCTTTCCAACCTTATGAACTTATGAACTTATGAACTTATGAACTTCATCCAATTCTTATGAGCCCACTTTTCAAGCTTGTTCAGGTCCCTCTGGATGGTTTCCTTCCCTTCAGTCGTATCAACTGCATTACTCAGCTTGTTATCATCAGCAAACTTACTGAGAGTACACTCGATCCTGCTGCCCAAGTCATTGATAAAGACTGCCCTTCTCCAGACACACTCCAGGGCCTGAATGTCTTTCCTGCAGTGAGGGGCACAAAACTGAACACAAGACTTGAGGTATGGCCTAACCAGTACTTAGTACAGGGGGACAGTTACTTCCCTATTCCTGCTGGCAACACTATTTTTGATACAAGCCAGGATGCCATTGGTCTTCTTGACCACCTGGGCACACTGCTAGCTCACGTTCAGACAAGCATTGACCAATACTCCCAGATCCGTTTCTTCTACACAGTTTTCCAGCCATTCTGCCCCAAGCCTGTGGCATTGTTGGAAGGCTTGCTGTGGTCAAAGTGCAGGTTCCAGCAATTGGTCTTGTTGAACCTCATCCTATTGGCTTCAGCCTAACAATCCAGCCTGTCCAGATTCCTCTGTAGGGACTCGCTACCCCCAAGCAGTCTGACACTTCCTGCCAGCTTGGTGTCACCTGCAAACCTGAGCACTCAAGATCCTTGTTCAGGTTCTCAATAAAAATATTGAAGAAGACAGGCCCCAGTACTGACCACTGGGGAGCACACTCATGACCAGTCACCAGCTGGATTTAACTCCATTCACCACTACTCTCTGGGCTCAACCCTCTACCCAGTTCCTTACCTATATTCTCTTGGATCCTCGGGAAAAGTTCCCTTTTCATCCCTGTTAGCCTGCTCCTCTGCCTTCAAGACTTCCTTCCTAAAGAGTGACCAGCTGTTCTGGATCTCTTTACCAGCCAAGGCTGATCCCAGTGGACATCCTCTACTAGACTCCTGAGCATTTCAAAGTCTGTCCTCCAGAAGTATGTATGTGGTGGAGGACAGAAAATAGGCAAGAAATAGGCAGGGCTTTTTAAGCCTCTTTAATAAAGGAAATAAAATTTCAGCTTAGTAAGAGAAGCACAAACAAAGGAGAAAAGATCATTAGTGTAGAGGATAAAACCTTCAGTGGAGGAATTGTGATGTGGTTTTATCAGATTGAGATAAAATATGAACAGCATAATGCTATTTCCATGAATTTTTGAGGATATCTATTCTACACAGTGGAACACTGAATATATCCTTTTTCATTTATGATGAAGAATTCGTAGATTTGACAACAAATTCCTGTGAATGGCACATTAGGACTTCAATATTTTGGACACTTAATATTTATACTTTATTTCATACAATATTCTATTAACAAGAATGTGCCTTCTGAACACATCTGGTGTAAACCTTAGTGTTCATAAAGTACTATCAGCATTTGCTCTTCTTTGTGTAAGCTTATGTATATAAGAAAGTACATACTATTGTACAATAATTAGATAACATGATTAATAAAGGTTTGATATAATGAAATAGATCAGTATGTTTCATACTGACATTCACAAAGGTTTTTTTTTTGGTTTTTTTTTTTTGAGTGAGTTTTGATGAATGTGACCTGTTAGGATATCATATCCACCTCACGGTATAAAATGAGCTTGACACACTTATTCCTCTGTATTCATTGTCTCAGACACAATATCAGACTGTTTAAAAGAAGATCAGTGAACAAACCATGTCACTAAAATCTTCTTGACACATGAGACAATTGAGAGACTATTTGAATGTCCCTGGTAGTTTAGAAAGCTGTCTGGTGTGTTTAGATGTCAAGATGCTTTCTACCTGTGTCTGAGCTGCTTTAACTATAAACTCATTATCTGTACAAATCGTTAAGACAGATGACCAATAACAAGGTTAACACCACGCGATAGGTAAGAAAAACTCAAAATGTCTCTAAGGGAAGATTTATAGTGAGTTCATTCCTTTCTTTCTGGAACTAGCATCTTTGTAAATGTTTTGGATAGATTGTCATTATCTGACTAGCAATTAATCCAGACATCCAAGGCAGGAAAAGGATGTCTGTACAATTCATGAATGACAAAAAAGGAGGGCCAAGGTCTGATATTTGTCCTAAAATTGACATTTCAGGTGCATATTGCTTAGAGAAAATACTCTCTGAATAGACCTGAGTATAAATTAATGAAAACAAACCAAAAGTGTGTTTTTTTTTTTTTAATTATTTGTTTTTTCCTAAGAAGTAAACACTGCAACTAGTCAGTGTTCTAGTGCTGGAGATCACACTCTGACCACAGATAATTCTACACCACCAACATACTGTCGTACTATCTAATGTTTTTTCAAAGCGACAATGTCACCCATGGAATGTGCATTCAAAGTTTAATGCCACACTGCACCAAGACTGTACCTGGCCCCAGTTCCCTCTATCAGGCCTGATCCTCATCTCAATCTGCAGTCTGATAGTGACCTCACCCAAATCATCCCAGCATGGCCCCAACTCATCCCTGTTGTCAGCAAGGTGCCTAATGTCCTAGAGTGGGGGCTGCTCCCATCTGGCTTCTAAGCCTGCCCTGCACTGATAATGAAAATAGTCAGACCAAGTCTGGTGAAGCCTGTGTCCTGGTGGTTGCAATGATGAGTATCTGAGCCTTTTAGTATCATAGTGCTATGACCTTATAATACCATTACTGCTTAATAAGCAGATTATAGATACTCAATGTTTTATATGGGAATATCTCAGAGCTGTCTGTCAGTCTATTCTTCTACTTTCTGAGTCAACATGAAAGTAGTATGGTTGATACAAACCAATGTTCTGGCTAAAAAGTAAAAGGTAATCCAAGTAAGAAACATGTTCATGTTTGGTTGGTTAGTAGCATAGTAGCAGATGACACTTAATAACTCCTGGAGCATTCCAGAAGTCACTACTACATTTTATAATAGATTTGAATGATATTATTAAGTGGAGTAATTGTCGTGCTGAAGTGTGGGCTGTGGGGAAAGTGATAAACTTAAGGATTAGGCACTAAGAAACTTCATGTTCAACATGAAGAGCTACAAAGCTCTTTGCCTTGAATACACTGACTACCTACATGATTACAGACGGGGAGCCAAAGAATAAATTTGTATATGAATATCTATGTATGTGTGTTTATGTGGCTATGTATTATTCTTGAAGTTAGGGAGAAAAAAATCACAGCAGTGTCCTCCTTGAAAACAGTTCACCTTTTGACTGTATTTCTACATATTTATCTAACATAGCCTAAATCAAATGGTTCTCCATTATGTCTGTTGATTCAGACTTACTGTTGGAGACAAGAAGTGAAGTGAAAAAGATGTGAGGTGTTTTTCTTCATAGTGCGTGTCTTTGCTTTCCTCAGTGTGGTTTAATTCTGCCAAATATTAACATGTTCAGATAACTCAGAAAAATTCATTTCATCATTAAACAAATGCATCAAAACAAACAAAAAAACCCCATCAAATAAATGAAAAATGCTGAATTTGCATAATTTATTTGATTTTTGATAATGTTAATATCTTCAATATAAATCAATTTATTGTGCTACCCCATATGAATTCTCAATATACGAAGTCAAACTACAGATTAAATGTGCTTACTTGAGCTTTGTGAACTGTTCTTCAAAACAGAAGAGAGAAATTTTAGTAAATAATATCCACAACACCTAATAAATCCACAGGGAATACGAGAAGTGAAGACATATCAAAATGTAACTGCAGAGGTATTCTAATTTGGAATTAGAGATAAACTCCCCAAGACAGAAATCTAACTTGAAAATTTGCCATTTAAAATATTATTGAATGAAAATTCAAAGATTTCCACAGAATGGGAAGCGAACAAAAACTCACAGACTAGAGGCAGACTAAATCCTCAGACAAAATCCCATTAGCATACAAAAGATGACTTAAAGATTTAAGACATCCCACAACAAAGAAGGGACATTAAGCTTCCAAGATTTCCAGAGGGAACATGAAGTCCTGACACCATCTTTTTTATGGAAAACTTTTCATCTGTAGTTCAGTCACATAACTTGAAAGACTATCTAATCTGGATCAGAAATGCCATAGGATTCCCACAAAGATGGCCATCTGTAAGTAACAGTGTAGGAGGGACCATCAATTTGACCTTGTACACCTGGGACAAGTATAGAATGCTACAGGCAGTAGGGAAAAATGAAAATGAAAAATGAAGAGGTTATATCTGAGGGCATGAAGATATTATTCTTTCTTGATGTAGGTCCAACCTCAGTTAAAAGAAGAGAACTGAATGAGAATTAAAAGGCTTCCTTGAAAGGAGAGGTTATGGTCACAGTGCTCTGCCTTGCAAACTGAGAGCAACTTTTAATAACTGCTCACCAACTGAGTAAAATGGCAGCAAATAAGCTTTCATACAAAGTCAGAAAAGAGAGCACCTAGGAAGACTGTGAAAGTAAAGACTGTGGAGAATGAATTCATTGCTGTTTGGGCCTGCTTGCATGTGTAGTTTGACTTGGTCTTCAAGCATCATATGATCTGTTGCAACCTTTATTCATAATGTCCTGCTAAGTGTCAAACCAGTCTAGCCTTAAACAGAAGGGTTAAGGTCATATGTTAAATATATAGTGTCTACTTTCTTTAAAGATAGTATCAGTATTGGGCTATGGAGTGCCTCCTTACTCATATATGTACATAAATAGAGAATAAAGTGGGGTAAAATTGTTTTCAAACTTTGTCCTCTTAATGCATTTAACAATGATGCAAGTAAATTATTTTTTTCCTTCTACTATGAAAAAACCACTGTCACACTGTGACTTTGATTTTTCTCTCTCTGACATCAAAAAGCTGTTGGCTTTAGTCTAACTTCAAATACTCCTTTTAATTAATTTCTACAAGATCACATCTTAAGTGTATCATATTAATGAGCATTTAATCTGCTTTTTTGTTTTCCTTTTTATTTTTCCTCCAAATTCCTCATTATGTTTCTGTTTCTCAAGTAGAAGTTATAACATTTGTAATGTTTGATAAACAGATACCAAATAAACCTCTATATGGATATCTGTTTTCCACTTATCTCCTGCAATTGCATATTTATTTCAAAACCTATATGTCTTTCTTCTGCCACAAAAGCATTATACACTTTCATTTCCTTTGCTTCATACTGTTGCATGTATACTTTCCCAAATTTAGGCTTTTTGCAGTATTTTATTCTTCAAAATGAGTATCTAAGTTCTGTGTTTCATTTTCAAATGGAAACATATTTTTGAATCTACGCATATAGTTAATTCTACTTGTTTTAACCTCTTCAAATGAACCTTTCATGTTTTAATTCAACTTCAGTAGACCAAGTAACCTCCAACCTACACCACTCATTGGCTTTTTGGCATTTAGAAATATGGTTTCCTAGTTTCTTCCAAACATCTTTCCAGTTTACAGATCTTTTTTCATTTTTTTTTTTACCAGCAAAGATTTCATTAATTAAATCTTAAGGTTAGGTGTGAAGCCTGTCAAGATGTTTAAATACAAAAATGGAGAAATACTGAAATTACTGAAAACCTCATTTCATCCTGAGGTTGCAGGAAGCAGGAAGGAGGAATGCATTTTATCTGTTTTCTGACAATTAAAATTCCTTTTCTCTGTAAACAATAAACAGCTACATAGAAACAAACAAGCAATCAGACTATAATATTCTTCATTATTTTTAGAGGCTTATGCCCTTTTAACCATTACGAAAAGAAACATTTTAAAAGATTGCATTATATACTTTAGTCGCAAATATCAACAAAAGTCTTCAAACATTCTCTTATTTAAACAGAAAATATCAGTAATTGTTATCCCTACGTTTTTGTTGTTGTTGTTGTTTTTGTTGGTTGTTGTTTTTTTTTTTTTGATGGAGTAATTCCCACTCAGAATACTAAGTAGAAATTATTATCTAATGCTACTGAATGTGAAATTTTTTAACAATTCATTCAAATACTATACAAATAATACTATGTACTGTTAAAAATCTTAGTAATAGAAGCATAGACAGTAAGATTATGCCTACATGTTTACTAACAATAAGACTAAATAACAGCCTGTATGCAACTATAAACAGTATTTTATTGTAGTACCTCAACTTCTGATAAAAAATACACATGATTCAAGATATAACTGGAAAAAAATAACAGTGATGTTCACTAGTAAGTTAGACACGAGGGAAAATCTACTGAGAAATAATAGCATGACAGAATTCCTTAAATGTGGAAATGATGAATATTTCAAGACAGTGTTCACATTATTGTTATCCATAGGAAAATCACTTTGTTCCCTGGCTGATGACTCAAACATATGGACATTTCAGCTGTTTATTATCAGGTAAATATGTCTTCTATAATTGAAATTCATCAAGAAGTCATGATTGGAGTTGTAATGTGTTTCTTTTTGATGTTCTTCCAGTTTCAACATGCAGAAGTTGGAGCAGATCATAAATCTTTAGAAAAGACAATACTAACCTACAGCATTGTCCATTATGCGTCAGGCAAACTATGACCTAGTTGCCATTATGGAAACATGGTGGCATTGCTCCCATGACTGGAGTGCTGCAATGGATGGCTGCAAACTCTTCATAAAAGATAGGCAAGGAAGGAGAGGCAGTTGTGTGGTTCCCTGTGATAGAGAGTGTTTTGATGTTACTGAGCTTGTGGCTGGGGATGATAAGGTTGAATTCCTATGGGTAAAGAACAGGGGAAGTCCTGAAAAGGCAGATATCCTGGTGAGAGTCTGCTATAGACTGCCTAACCAGGATGAAGAGTCAATTATTATCCAGGACAGCTGGTCACTATTCAAGAAGGAAGTCTTAAAGTCTTCAGGTGCTCTTTTACTGGTTCAAGCTGTGACCTGGCAATTCCATAGCAAATATGAAAAGTTCTTAGCTGAATGAAGAATGTGGCAATGCTTTGATCATATTATCTTTTCAAATACATCACTAATTGAATTTGATTCATAAAAAACATATACAGCTATTTTGAACACGTTGAATAATTTCTTAGCCTATTTCTAAAAGAAACATGCAGTGTTAAAAAAACTTTTGTATCAACAAACCAACAAAACTAAAATAAGAATGACAAGAACAACAAAAATCAACCTGCCAGTCAAAGAAACTGCTACTCTTTAAATTACTGCAGAACTATAGCACTACTGTAAAAATAAGTTTTTGTTACGTTGAAACACTTATCTGAATAAACAAACAGTTGTTGTCTTTCTCTGGAGTTCTTCTCTAAATAATAAAACTTTCAGGTGTTTAGAATAATGACAGATTTTCCTTCAAAACTGAGTTCAAACTTAAAACCATTTTCTTGTGTTGATTCATTGTTTTTGTTGTTGTTGACATTTTTTTTCTTCCAGTTTGACTTTATCTCCTAGAAATAGTTCTTTTGTATCATTCAAACTGACCAATAGCTTAGCACCTTTTGCATGAAGAGCTAAAGCAATAGGGGAGATATATCACTATAGTCTATTTAACCTGTGAAATTTTATTTTGTTTGTTTGTTGTTGATTTTATTTTGTTGGTGTAAATGGAGTGAAGAGGGGACAGAGGAGGAGTTCATTTGTCATTCAGTTTAGTAAGGAATGAGTTACCACACTGACTGTAAGTTTGTATCTATATTTAAGTTGCCTTTAGATCATATCATGGAGCAGTGAGAACATTATTGAAAGTCATGTCTTAAAATTATTGGTTTTAGTGAGTAGGTATGTTAATATGTTGTTGTTTATTTGAATGATGGAAGTCCTTTTCTTTCATGGAGCTGTATGTAGATTTCAGTGATTTTTTCACTGAAGTAGACATTTTGTGATCTTTAAAATAAATTCCTTTTTTAAATTACATATGCCAACTTTACAGTGCAAAGGTTTTAAATATTCAATTATAGCTACATTTAAAGGTGTTGGGGACAGTAAGTAATCCCCCTTGAACAGAAATTACATATGAAGCACTGACACTAAGTATTCAAACAGGTCTTTGAATGTATTCCTTCTATTTGCTAAGTAAAATGAGCTCTCTATAGTTCTCTGTATAAAAATATTAGGAAAATAAACAGAAAAAATATTTTATTTACTTGCAATGAATGAGAATATTTTATGTATGCATTTACCTGCTTGTTTTGATATATGTTCAGTTTACTTGCTCTCAGGTGTTTCTTAAAAGATGTTGTATTGAGCTATTATAGATTAACATTTATAATTCAATTGCAATATGTTTCTGAACTACTTTTTTATAATTCAGTCAGGTAGTTTTATTCCCTATGTTCCCATGATAACCCAAGATCCAAGACAGTGAGGATATGAAGGTAAATAAAGTTCTGTTACCTGTTACCTCAATTTGTATAGGCAGATATTGTGTCACAGCTAAATTTTTTATTTTTCACTTGGATATACATTTCCACTAAAGCATATGAGACATTTAAACTGTCAAACCTATTCAGCACTGGAGTCCCAGCAGACCACTGGAAGCAGGGAAGTGAGCTTCAATTTGTTTCGTAAAGATGGTACAGAACAAACAAAAAATGCTCAAAAGACTGACAGACTGACCTTTATATATCTTGTAACAATTGGATTGATTTTGATTTCTGCAATGGGGAATCTAAGAGCTAGGCATGGACCCTTGACCATGTCATCTTAATTCTTCATGGAAAAAAAAATATATATATATATACACACATATATTCTCTCTTCTTTTTACTCAGTTGTTTCCTCAAGATCACTAATAAATAATAAATTATAATTTCAAAATAATATCGCTATAATTTAGATATACATCTTTGGTTTTAAAGTTAATAGAGAAGGTTTAAAGTAACCATTTGGGCTGGTTGTTTTGTTTCCTTCACTTTTTTTTCTTCTTCCTAAACACTGTTGTGTTTTGTTTTTTTAAATTAATAAATAGGTTAACTAATTAAAATTAAACCATATATAACATATTACAATTATATTTGTACAGATGATAATAATGTCAATTTAAAATTTGTATAATATGATAAGTAGTAAAAATAATTAAAAATAATAATGATTGCATCAACTTATAATGCTTTTCTTCATTAATCCATTCTACAGTATTTCAATTTCCTTCTAGCTTTGTCCGAAACTGTCACGGTTTCTTTCAGCAATAAATATATCTGAATTCAGTCTGTGTTAAATATACATCAATAAGTTTTTCAGCAAGTAACACACTTTTCCATTAATAATGGATTTTTTCCCAATTAAGTGTGAAACATTTTACCTTCAGTTTTATAGCTTCTTGGAAATAGTTGAAGTCATTATAATGATACAAGCATATGTACGTATTCTGAGGAGACCTAATGGTAACCTTTCAGGCTGTAAGAAGGAAGGGGACAAAATCTTTAGCAGGATCTGCTGTTACAAAACAAGGTAAAATGTTTTCAAACTGGAGGAGGGGAGATTTAGATTGGGCATAAAGAAAACGTTATTTACAATAAGGATGGTGAGGCACTGGTGAACATGTTGCCCAGAGAATTATTGAATGTTGTGTCTTGGAGACAGTCAAGGTCAGGTCGGATGGACCTCTGAACGTCCTGATATAGCTATAGATTTCCATTTTCATTGCAGTTGAGTTGGACTATATGACCTTTAAAGGTCCTTTCCATCTCAAAATATTCTATGATTCTGAGTTCACAGAATCACAGTACTGTAGGGGTTGGAAGGGACCTCTAGAGATCATGGAGTCCAACCCCCCTGCCAAAGCAGCTCCCTAGCCCAGGTTGCACAGGTAGACGTCCAGGCGGGTCTGGAATGTCACCAGAGAAGGAGAGTCCACAGTCTCTCTGGACAACCTGTTCCAGTGCTCCATCACCATTACTATGAAGAAGTACTTAAGCACATTTGTGCAGAACTTCCTATGCTTGTTGTAACCATATTAATTGCAGTGCAGATGCATATATATTTGAATATGTGTATATAAATGTATATTAATAACCATAAGAGAATGAAAACAATCATAATAAAGGAATCTCAGCATTAGTGCAGAATGCATAACTATCACAAGCAAATGTGCTTGATGATACATGCAGTTTTACCTATCGGGTTCAAATAATATCAACTACTTTAGAATATATTAGGACTTTTGTTCACATTGTATCTATTACTAAACACTTAAAAATTTTCATGGTGTTCTGTGCCACAGTAACAGATATCTAAGTTATTGAAAACATGGTCTTCTCTTTAAAAAAATAAATCATGACAAAGGACAGAAATCCATTCAAATAGAAATTAATTATTGTGCCTAAGACTATAAGAAACAAACTAGAAGTCTGATTATGTAAGCATGAGCTCACAACTGTTCATGGTCATAGGTACATCACTGAAAACAGAAGCTTTCAAATAGGATTATGAGACTTAAAAAACTGCATACATATTCAAAGCATATTAATCTAAGTGGTTTTTAAGCCTTTTGTGCTGTTTCCTACTCTTTCAGAGTCTTCTAGGATGAGATTCAGATCATAAATAAGTACCTTAATTTAGACATCTGTATGTAACCCGAATGTTTTCTATGTATCCACTTCCCCCCTACTATTAATGGAAACTCAAATAAGTTGTCTGAACATTTGTTTCTCATGTCATTTGTGATATCTTACACTTACAATACACAAAACATCTAAATACATCTTAAAATTGTAACCGGACCAACAGGAGACTCACATTTTAGAACAATAGTTAGGAACAATGAGACATATCTTAATGTACTTCAAACTGCAGAAAGATGCATGGTAATTGAATTATTAGTGGAATATATAGAAGAAATTGAGAAAATACAGATTGTTCTGTAGTTTTCAGTTATGGTGTGGATCATGTCTGCACATTTAATCTACTTCATATTAGTTCATGTATTTAAAAGATTAAAAAATGAGACAAAAAATGTGCTGAATTCCTAGCTGCATTACAATGGAATATTTAACTTACAGTTTCAGGTGTTCTCCAGGTGACAATTTTAGATAATCCCAATGATTTTTTTTTCCTCTCAGCTCTTGACGTACCTTCAGCAATTGATTAGCTCTGTTTCTATGCTTAAATGTGTGAACAGCATGAAGTATCTTTCCATCTCAAAGACTAATCCAGTTAGCTTCTGCCATAGAATTGTCCACTGTGTATAGTTAAAATGTGTATCTCATGTGCATAAGCTCTTTCATTTGCACTACCTTTCTTGTCACTATCTGTGCTGCCATTGAAATGCTATGGGAAATTCAGAATCTGATTTTCCTTTTAGTGTCTCCACCTGTAACATGATCTCCATGTCATTTTTTTTTTGTATTGTATTTACTACACCAGAAAGGTTCCTTGACTGCATATTCCCAGTTAGTTTCTCTCACAGGAGAGAGTCTCCCCATTTGTCATTCTTCCCACTACATGATTTCACCAAAGCACAATACTTCACTTTTTCCCAGTAACAGCTTTTTAGCAACACCAGTAAATCCATTTGTATGTTCACATAATTCTGTGCATCTACCTGTTTGTTTCTGTATGCCCTGGTTGGTTTTTTTTTGTTGTTTATTTGTTGTTTTTTTTTTTAATTATTATTTGTTTGTTTGTGTGTGTGTGTGTGTAACCATTAAAATAAGAATCCATATGTGTAGCATTATCTATAAATGTGTGTGTGCATATACATATATATATACACACATACAAACATTATATAATTGCTCATTTCCAATACCTTATTAAATCATTCTGAGTACTCTTATTTATATGTATGGTAACATCTCTAATAATTGATTTATTATCAGTAAGACTATGTCTGAACACATGCACATGTCTGAAGAAAAGGTAGTCAAAGTCTGTGCACTGTTCTATTGCTGTGTATTTCTCTTTGACTTTCCTTCTCCAATTTGAGCCATTCTGATTAAGTCTCTGGTATAAATGTGCCATTTAATGCATTACCCAAAATAATGGTAATACAAGTCACTCTGTACCACATCAGAATTCAAAGACAGGAACTGATCTCTGTTTTATTTGTCATAATAGACAAAGGTAGACTGTCCAGTTCCTCATGGTTTTCAGAAGCATGTCAGACTACATACGTTTTTGGCACAGAAGCTAGTTATTCAGCAACTGCCAACTCAGCTGTGACTCTGCAGTAGATCTCACGGGATGTGAGCAAAATCTAAGCAAGCAAGGGAACAGATGCTCCTTGTACAGGTGAGAGAATATTTTGTTTTTCTCCATCTGTCCAAAACTTCACAGTGTTAATGTTTCAGCACTAAGGTTTAAATTCATTTACATGTATAGACATTTATGCATACACATATTTATATTTAATATGCCTCTTGAATTGATTTTCCTCTCCCTGCTTGCTATGAACTGGTACTACAAGTATTGACAGACAAAATGTTAAAATGACCTAGAAATAAGAACTGATCAATTGAACTATTCAATATTTTTTTTGTTGTTGGCAGTCATTTTGTGAGGGTTCTAAATATTTGTTTGTATGTTTGTTTGTTTGTTCTTTTTCTCCATATATTCCCTTGAAAAGCCTTGACAAATACAACCTTGGCCTTTCTGTTCTTAGTGGAACTGCACAAGTGACATGTTTTGCTCATTCACCTCCTCAGACTCTGGCATTTCAGCTGCTTCCTCCACATGCTTTTTTTTTTTTCTTCTACTTGGCAATGTAGAAAGGAGAAAATAAATACTTTATTTCTGTCAGCATTTTCTCCTTAATTACGTCTTAGATCAAACACGGACATCTGTGCAGTCTAAAGCATTATGTGAAGGATTATTTCTGGCATACATTCCATTATGCATGGCTTAAAACTAAGAGATATTATACCACTAGTGCTCTACACTAGAGTAATTTTGATCAATTCTCACTTCAGTAATAAGTTCTGTGAATGTTGGAGAGAAAATGGATATTATAGAAAGATTTGAAAGACAACAGCTGTGGACAATCTGTACATCTGGCACATTTAACTCTTGTCATAGCTGTAGAATGCAACTGACAAGTGTGATTCATTCCCAGCTCTTGATTGCCTTAAAAACAGAATTACACAGTGCAAGTGAGTTTTCTATCTTTTGGATAAGAAAGAGAAATGGGGAGAGGAAGGAGTGAGGTTGGAGGAAAGAGGGAGGAGAAGAAGGGGAAGGAAAAGGAAGAAAGGTAAATATAAAAGGAGGGAGAGAAAGGAAGAAAGTATTTGTCTTCACTTAAGAAGTGGGAGTATGAAGTGAGCCATGAAGATTTTTAAATCATTTAATTGTTTACCTCTGAAACAGGGATTGATTTGTGGAGAAAAGTTTGCTGCTGTGTTCACACTGCCACAATCCACAATTAATGAGAAGAGTTCTCTTGCAGTATGACAGTCCAGGAACAGAGGACACACATAACCTTTCCATAACGACTATTACATGGACTTTGATGAAGAGCAGTTAAAAACATGATTATTGATACAGAAGGATGCTTCTCCAAAAAATGATGCTTGAAATTAATACGAACACACATATTCCATCATTTTATGGAACTATGACATTAAGCATTCCACATTTAAAGGTATACATAGGGAAAGATATAAAAACATTGGAGAAGCATGGGGTATTTTTAGTGGAAGCAGCTAATTGATCACATTTTCTGTATATTTATTGTAGTTCTGATACTGAAAGAATTGTATGATTTAATCCAAATGCATGATATGATATCTACCTGCTAATAGTCTAGTTTCTTTGTTTTCATCTTCACTATGGGAACTCCCTCTCAGGACTCCTGGACCATGGGGGTAAGTGAAAGGGTCTGGGGAATGGAAGGCACCCTTTTAGTGAGGGAAGAGGTGGTCCAAGAGAGTGTATGCAACATCAAAGTATGTAAATTCATGGGCCCCAATGAGATGCATCCACGTGTGCTGAGGGAGTTGGCAGAGGTCATTGCTGAACTGCTATCATCTTTGAGAGGTCTTGAAGAATGGGAGAGGTGTCTGAAGACTGGAGAATAGCCACTATCACTCCAATCCTCAAAAAGGGCAAGAAGGAGGATCTGAGGAACTTCAAGCCAGTCACTGGAAAGGTGATGGAACAGTTTGTTTTGAATGCTGTCTCCAGGCATTTGGAAGAGAAGAGTAGTTAGCATGGGTTCACCAGATGGAGGTGAACCAAACTGGTGGCCTTCTACAATGCCATCACTGGCTGGGTGGATGGGAGGAGAGCAGCGGATGTAGTCTACCTTGATTTCAGCAAGACATTTGACACTGTCTCCCACATCATCCTTATAACAAAGTCGAGGATTTCTGGAATAGATGAGTGGATGGAGAGGTGGGTTGAGATCTGGCTGACTGGCTGAGCTCAGAGGGTTGTGATCAGTGGCACTGAGTCCAGTTGGAGGCCTGTACTTAGCAGTGTTCCTCAGCAGACAGTACTGGGTCCAGACCTGTTCAAAAACTTCATCAATTATTTTGACGAGGGGATATAGTTCACTCTCACCCAGTTTATTGATGATACAATACTGGAGGAATGGCTGACATGCCTGAAGGCTGTACTGCCATTCAGCAAGACCTGGACAGGCAGGAAAATTGGGCAGAAAAGAGCAAAAAGAACAAGTGTAGAGTCTTGCACCTAGGGAGGAATGACCACATGCACCAGTACAGGTTGGGGGATGATCGTCTGAAGAGGAACTCTGAGGAGAGGGACCTGGGTGTCCTGGTGGATGGCAGGTTGGCCATGAGCCAGCAATGTGCCCTGGTGGCCAAGAAGGCCAATGATATCCTGGGGTGTATTTAAAAGAGCGTGACCAGCAGGTTAAGGAATGTGATCTTCTCCCTCTACTCTGCCCTGTTGAAGCCACATTTAGAATACTTTGTCCAGTTCTGGTCTCACCAGTACAAAAAATGACAGGGATCTCCTCAAAAGAGTCCAGCAGAGGGCTACAAAGATGATAAAGTGCCTGGAACACCTCCCTTCAGATGAAAGGCTGAGAGACCTGAGTCTGTTCAACCTTGAAAAAAGAAGACTCAGAGGGGATACGATCCGCATCTATAAATATCTGAGGTGTGGGAGGCAAAGGGATGAGGCTGGACTCTTCTCTGTAATGTGTTATAAAAGGTCGAGGGAAAATGGCCACAAACTGAGGTACAGGAAGTTCCACACAAATGTGCATAGGAACTTCTTAATAGTAAAGGCAATGGAACACCTTTCTACTTATAGATTACTTATAATAATATAAGTATTATTATAAGATACTATAATCTACTTATAGATTATAATGCACTGAATCATATGAGGTATTACTACACAAGGGAATTAATTAGCTTGTAGCACAATGGAGACTCAAATACAAGATATACGTTCACTTGCTGCAACTGTACCAATGTTTTGTCAAGCCAAAAATCCACTGTCAAAACAAATCTTGCAGTCATCCTTACTTTGTGTACTTTTGTTCAAGTGGAAAGCCATCTCAGAGCATGCAAAACTGTACTCCTCTTGGAAGAAATAAAACCAAGTAATTAGTGTGCCTCAGGTGTTACTGAATGTGTATTATATATTATCAGCCTATAAATAGTTTATAAGAATAAAAGTACCTGCAACATATAACACATATACTGTTGACATTATTTTTTAATAGTATGCTGAAATATTTGTAATGTAGCCTCTGCTATTTATTAGGGGCCAGAATCAATAACGAATCAAATGTACATTTTGTCATAATGCAGAGGTATACTTTCTTTTATACAAATGTGAATTCAAGATTTGAAACATGAAGTAATCATTTTACCAGAGAAACTACATAGAAAGTTTGTTTTGATATGTTTATTTTCTTCTTTTCAGTTTTGTTTAATGTGTTTTATAGTCTACATTGTAATTTCTGCTTTTGATACATAAAACTACATAAAGCTAATACAAACAAGTAGTATAATATAATATGTATAATAAAGGCAACAAGTTTTATGATTAGTTCGTCTGTCTTCTTGTTTTACATTTTTTCCCCATATATAATTACCTGCTAAAGCAGGTTCCATAGTGTATGTTGAACTGGAAAGTGTCCAGAAGGGTACTATGCATAAGTTCATAAGTTCATAAGGTTGGAAAGGACCTATAAGATCATCTAGTCCAACCATCCTCCTATCACTATCTCTACCCAACTACTAAATCAAATCCCTTAGCACCTCATCTAAACGCTTCTTGAACAACGCGAGGGATGGTGCCTCAACCACCTCCCTAGGCAGGCTATTCCAGTGCCTGACCACTCTTTCAGAGAAAAAATGTTTCCTCAGGTCTAATCTAAATCTTCCCCGGCGCAACTTGTGGCCATTCCCTCTCGTCCTGTCATTATTTATCAGGGAGAAGAGGCCCACCCCCTCCTCACCACAACCCCCCTTCAGGAAGTGGTAGAGTGCAATAAGGTCTCCTCTGAGCCTCCTCTTCTCCAAACTAAACAATCCCAGCTCCCTCAGCCACTCCTCATAAGACTTGTGCTCCAGACAGGAAAACTTCACAGTCTCTGGGCAGCCTGTTCTAGTTCTTTATCACTCTAACTGTGAAAAGTTCTTCCTTGTGTTAGTTAAGTACTTCCTTTTTCAGTTTCTGTCAGTTGCCCTTTGTTCTACTGCTGCACACCCCTGAGAAAGTCTATCCCCATCGACTTGGCTCCTGTACTTCAGATATTTATAACCAGTGATGAAATCCCCTCTCAGACTGCTCCAGACCGAAGAGTCCCAGCTCTCAGCCTTTCCTCATAAGGAAGACATTCCAGACTCTGATCATCTTTGTGGTCCTCCACTAGAATACTTCTAAGAGATTTCTGTATCTTTAAAACCGAGGAGATCAGAGCTGGGCATAGTACTCCAGATGTGGCCTCACCAGGGCACAGTACAGGGAGAGGATCACCTCCCTTGACCTGATGGCTGCACTCATTTTAAAGCACCCCAGGATGCCACAAGGATACACTGCTGACTCATAGCCTATTATCATTTTCAGAACTGGATTTTCTTTTTTCAATTAATTACACACTGTTATTAGAAAACTTACAATATAACACTACTTTAAGAATGTTCATTATAACTGAATTTAACTAACCTGTATAAAATTCAGGCACTGTAAAATAAATAAATAAATAAATAAATAAATAAATAAATAAGATTTGATGACGCTGCCCATTTCTGAATAATAATAATAATAATAATAATAATAATAATAATAATAATAATAATAATAATAATAATAATAATAATAATCACAAAACTTTCACTAAAGTATTTTTTTTTTAACCAGTGACCAGAAATACATTTTATAATGATTTGAGAAGTTTTACAAAGAATATAAGTACAATTTTCTTCAATATTGATGTCATATTTTCTCTCAAAAAGGACAGGGAAATATATTCGTATTCAAATGAATCAATAAAAAGAAATAAAGTCACAGTTGTTCTAACTACAGGGGACCCAAATAAATGCCAAATTCTGGCAGAGATGTCATTTCACTAAGAATTATATCATTGTTTCTGAATTGAGGTGTAGTTTATAAAAGAGACTGTTAACAATTGTTAATCGAGACAATCACCAAACCTTAATGCAAATTTTGACCCTTAAATTAAAAGATATAAGGTGAAGATGTGACATCTCTGCAGCATAAATATATTATTTACTGGAAAAAAAAACATTTTACATGGATTTATCATCCAACATCCAACATTTACCAGTAACATGTTGTCAAACTTGAATTTTTCAAAGCAATCTGCCTTATTTACAGTGTTACTTTTAATTCTTTAAATTATGAAAATGAAAATTTTAAGCACTTTCATTAGCCAGATTACAATTCAAAATATTCTAATGGAATAAATTAAAATAACTAAGATAACAGGAAGTAAGAAAAAAAGAAGAAACTCCTTAAAATTAAGTCGTACAAGTTACATTCTAGCAAGAAAATACCCCAGGGGAACAAGGTATTTACATTGCCTATTCATGTCAAGAGATTCTTAAAGAGGTTCTTAAAGAGCTCCTGCTTCCTAAATACAAACAATTGTGTCAATGAGATGAGGCATCAAGCCTGAAACGATTGAGGCATGAACTAAAGCACTTATATGAGACTGGAAAACATAAGGTAGTACATTTTGGGAAAATTAAGGAAACTATTAAAAATATATTACTTACCAATTAATTACACAAATATTCATTCACTTTTGGAAAGTAACCTGAAAAAAAATAGATCAGAAAATGAATGTCATTACAGGAATTGTAACAAAAACATTGCCCCAAAGTCATGGGATACAACTTTCTTTTCTAGAGTGATATAGCCAGCTTCTGACTCTTGAAAAATAAAGGTACACTGAAAAATATACTATTTACTTTGTTTTACATATATGACTTCTGCTGACAGTCCTGAACACACAGTGCTTGTGTTCCAAAATGACATGATATAAACCAGCTCCAATCCAAAAATTGGATTACTATGTTGGACTTCACTATGATTGAGCTAAATTAGACTAGTTTCTCAAGTGTATTCTATGTTGGCAGTAAAAAACGTTTTCAATCAAAATTGACCCATATTGAGCCCACTTGAAGAGGCAGACCACACTTGAGTCCAGTTACACCGGACCAAATAGATATGTAGAGAGTGGAGTTAAAAGTTAGCAAACATGCTAAAAACCAAATATGAAACAAAAGGAAAGAAAGGGAAGAAAATAAAAAGTAGCAATATATTATACTTCCAAATATTTATGTTTGCTTTTCAAAATAATTTCACTAGATGAAGAAAAGCAGACGTGTTAATAGTATTCTTGCTTTAGAAATGTATATTTTTATAGTTCAATTTACTGTTTTACCTTGTAATGAAAAGTGAACTGAAGCCTCGTACCAAACTCTGTTCTTTTCTACCTATTTCACTGAGAACATTAATATATGATTCACTGGAACTCACAAGGATAGATTTTTAACATTTATTAAATCCATGTACAATGCATCAGCCGACTATAACAGAATAACAGCTTCTCTACTTGCTAACAGTCAGTTTCAAATAATAAGAAAAAGGTCACTGTTTTCTCCACTGTCCTAAAACATGAGGTGACAACCTTTTCAAATTCTTAGACTTTTTCTTTGCATTTGGAAATAAACATGTTATGATCTCGTTTCTTTTCTTTGCAAATATTGACTTTATTCTGTGATTAGCTCTACAGTAATAAATATACATACATTTACCCTCAGAGACTGCTCTATTTGCACATTGCAACTTCATCTGACACATTTTCTTATTTCTAATCCCAAAACATCACCTCATATTTTGACACAGGAAAAATAAAAAATAAATTGAGCAAACAAACAACAAATATTTTATTTCTCTATGGTTCAAATATGAGACCAGTTTTATTCAAATATGTCTTAAGAGTTAGCCTAGAAAAAGAACAGTTGTCATATGTTTTTCAATGACTTAAAATTATAATTTTTCCTCAGAAAGCACTTCTTTTTAAAAATTTATTTAAAAATTGTAAATATCAGATAATTTCTAGAATGAGTCAAAGAGAGTGCAGCATAGAACAGTGAACTACTTCACTCTTCCTTGTTCCTTCTCATTGGTCTTACTCTTCTCCATTCATCCAGAATGGAGAAAAACATCTTCTATTATAGTCCTACATAGTCATCTAATCCTCCACAATGCCACCTTTTTGTTTTTGTACAAATGCTGTTACATTGAAAGCTTTTGCTATCATATTCTATATCAGCTTAAGAACACAAGGAATGATCAGAAGAATAACAGTAACAATTATCAACAACAGTAAATCATGAACAATTAAGTTCTCCAACCATCCTGTGATAACACTGAGCTAACCAGCTATACAACCCTATATCCACAATTGTTAATCTTTTTGTCATCTCCTGTAACTCCATTTTCTTGTGTAAGGATTCAGAATGGTCAGAAAGATTCATGCGTCACATACCCTGAAAAACCTCACATCCATGCCTGTGTGCTTAAAGCAGAAAATCAATTGTTTCCTGACCTTGATGAGTGGATAGTGGCCACCCTCAGCAGGTTTGCTGATGGTACAAAGTTGGGAGGATTGGCTGACACACCTGAAGGCTGTGCTGCCATTCAGCAAGACATGGACAGGCTGGAGAGCTGGGCAGTCAGGAACCAATTGAAATTTAATAAAAGCAAGTGTAGAGTCTTGCACCTAGAGAGGAATAATTGTATGCACCAGTACAGGCTGGGGGATGATCTGCTGGAGAGGAGCTCTGTAGAGAGGGACCTTGGTGTCCTGGTGGACCACAGGTTGACCATGAGCCAGCAGTGTGCTCCCGTGTCCAAGAAGGCCAATGGCATTCTGGGATGCATCAAAAAGAGCATGGCCAGCAGGTCAAGGGAGGTGATCTTCCCCCTCTACTCTGCCCTAGTGAGGCCTCATCTGGAGTACTGTGTCCAGTTCTGGGCTCCCCAGTATAAAAAAGACAGGGATCTCTTGAAAAGAGTCTGGCGGTGGGCCACAAAGATGGTGAAGGGCCTGGAGGATCTCCCCTATGGAGAAAGGCTGAGTTAACTGGGTCTGTTTAGCCTTGAGAAAAGAAAACTGAGAGGGGACCTGATCCAGGTTTATAAATATCTGAGGTGTGGGGGACAAAGTGGCGAGGCCAGACTCTTTTCAGCAGTGTGTGGAGACAGGACAAGGGGGAACAGACAGAAACTGCAGCACAGGAGGTTCCGCACGAATGTGTGCAAGAACTTCTTTACGGTGAGGGTGACAGAGCACTGGCACAGCTGCACAGGGGGGTTGTGGAGTCTCCTCTGGAGATATTCAAGACCCGCCTGGACGCCTACCTGTGTGACCTGGTGTAGGGAACCTGCTTTGGCAGGGGGTTGGACTCAATGATCTCTTGAGGTCCCTTCCAACCCCTATGATTCTATGATTTTGAAGTGTTGCATGCCTTACACTATCTACATCCAATAATAATTGTGAAAGCTCTGTTGAGGTTACATTTGCTTCTTTGTATTTCCTAATGCTTTTCCAGCAGCTACATGCTGTGTGAACAATGCAGAGAGAACCATAGATGCCATATCCAAAAAATGTATCTGTTTGTTACATGTCTGAATTACCTCGGTATCATTGTCAAAACAATATCATTACCTATGTAACCTTTGAACATCCCAAACCCATACTGGTATACACACCATAATGAAAAATAGCATTTTCATTCCTGCACCAGAAGAGACTAATTGGTCAAGCAATTTGTCAAACAGGATGCTAGCCATAGGAGAAGACTAGGAAACAGTTTAAGGGCTTACAAGCTCTTTGTTTTCCCTGCACAGTTAACAAAGAGGTATCCATAAACAATTAGTACATACAGAAGTGACTTGTTATCTCCTGGGTCGTCATCTTCCAATTCCAGAAGCCAGCCATATCCCCTCTGTCTCAGGAATGTAGTTGCATTCTTCAATAAAAGTAGTTATCAGAGAAATATCTTACATCTATACAATATGTTTTCTTTGACAAATACTTTCCACACCCTTGGATGCATTTAGCAATAATTTCATTGTTTCATTTTAAGTGAATTAGCTGATAAACACATTGCTACATATGATTTTGTCAAAAATCCAACCTTTGTACAGCAGAATTGAGAATATGATTAATAAAATATTGTCTACACCACCTCTCCAATTATCCTTTAAAGGAATAAAAATTGTAAAATTAAATTTAGTGAAGAAGTGCAAATTTGGCTAAAAGGCCAGAGTTGGATATTCTGAACTTATACTTCCATGCTGAAGCATGTGGTCAGATTTAGAACAAAGTCATGGGAATAGAGAAAGGAAAACAAAGTAGCTAGGGAGAAAGAAAAATCCTAAGTGATTTGCAAAACTTTACTGCAGGCAGTATACAAAAATGAACAAACAAACAAACAAACAACTGGAAACAAATCTGAAATTTGTGAAGCTGTAACCATGTTCCTCATCCCCTCCTTCTGGTTCTTTAGAGTTATTGAAACTGAAGGTATTTCTTTGCCCATTTACATAACTGTGAACTTCTTTTTGATTAATGCATCTCGTCTTTTAAAGGTTTGTCTGATGTTAAAAGCTTCAGGCGTTCACTGTTACTAAAATCTCAATTATCAGGCTGTATTGCAGCTAGAAGAGAAAAACAAATAACAAAAACAAACAAACAACCAAAAAAGTCTCCATCCTTAGATTTGAAGTTAGTGTTGAATTTAATGGTTGTTGACTAATCTGTTACCGGCTGTCCACATTTAGTTTTTGGAAATTCTACCACTTTAGATTCAGAAGGCTTTGAAGTTGTGGGTGCAACCAAAGGTTTTGTGAAACAGTCTGGTCCAAGTAGTGGTGGATTTGTTAATTATAAGTATATATATTTTGATGAGGTGAGTCTGTTCTTGCCACAAACTGGTGCCTTTGTTGGTGTTACATTGGTTGCACCTGTTTCACAGAAGTGATGCCAATCATCCTTCCATAGCAACCTCTCTGCAGGCTTCAACAATAGGCTGGTTAATTGGTCACAATCATATGGCATTAATAGCTGTGCCCCCCAAATAATCCCTGAGTAAATGGCACTCCCAGCCCATACCTAAGAACCACCTAGCAGACCTCTTTTATTAAGTCACAATGAAATGAGGTCCATTGTTGGGGTTCATTCTCTCTTACCAAGACCGAAAATGCTTGTGGGACAGGAATCCCTTCTTTTGCTGCCTGCTAAAATATCTCTTTCCAACGCTCTCAAGGATCCCTTCCCCCATTGCTCTCCACAGGCGGAGCATGCATAGGGGGTAGGGGATTCTGAAGCAATGGCACAAATACTTTTAAAGGCCTCACCTCTATTAATTGTTTGTCTCTTTCAGGAGGGAATAGGTTAGGTTCAGCAGTTTCCTCAGAGAAATCAGAATCCTCATTAGAACAAACTGCTTCTCCTCCTACATCCCTTGCGGGCTTAGATTTTGATTGCAGATGCTCCCATGATGTTTCTGCAAAGTGGTAGCAGCTTCATTTGCAATTTTTGGTTCTGTCCTCAATGTTTGAATGAATTAATTTATTACCCACCATGTACCGACAAGTTCATGCTCATGCTGATCACCATCAATTATTGCATCCCACAGAACCATAACCACTCTGGTCCATACTTCTGGGTCAAAGGCAGTAACCATATCAACTTGAAACCCTCAGGTTTTACACCACTGCAAAATTCTTTTTAAGGTGGCATTATTCACTTTTTGCCACCTCGTAAACAGGAATAGACCCTCTCTTACAACATGCCCTCTTTTTGAGAGAATACGCAGAAGTCTGGTGGTTGCAGCCTGTTCTGCAAACGCACTCGCCCTCATCCCGACCTATTGCTCACCTCTCTGGGTGACATTTCCACCATGTGATGACTTTCCCTGTCTCTTCAGACAGCACCTCCCTGTCTCCAGTCCAGCACTTCTAATGAGGGCTTCTCCTGCAGCGTCTTCCGTGCCCACCTCCAATCACTTTGGGGAGGGTGTCACCATTTATTGGAGGAAAACAACAGAATACCCAACAACTCTATGAGGGTCATAATTCAAAGACTTCTTATTCTATACATGAACAGTATATATTGACAACTCTTGTGATAAACAACTTCAGACTGGGCCGCATCAGCCAAATGGCTACTTCTGATTCATTGCTTCTCTCTTCCTCATTCCTTCTCATTGGTCCTACTCTTCTCCATTCATCCAGGTTCCCACCTGCCATCTTGCCAAATGTCTCCTGACCTTCAACCATGACCATCCCATTTGTCACCTCTTGAATTATAGTTCTACATAATCTTCTAATCCTCCACATCCACTAATACGAAGACCTCAGGAACATATGAGACGACTGAATTAAATATATGGGTATGGTTTGGTTCCTAAGTGTAAACAATTGCATTTAAACTCCAGCCTTTAATGATGTTTTTGTTTTTGTTTTTACAGAATGAATTATGTCACTTTCTCCTGAGTATAACTCAGTGTCTCTATAATTCCAAATCAAAAAAGGATTAGAAACTGTGTATTTGATTCATGAAATGTATTGGTGAATTTAGTACTGCTTTAGCTAAGCCATTTTTGATCTTTAATTTATTAGAATATCAATTTATTAAAAATGCATTGAACATACCCCTAATCAATTTACAAAATACAAGAGATGCTCCTCAAGTAATGCTTTCCTTTTTTATTATGTTGGTCCACAACATCAGAGATGGATGTTGGTGTTATGGCAGTAGAAGCTGAAGCTTCCTGCCTATATTCCATTAAATTTTTTACAATGTGACAGCATCAGAGGAGCAATCTAACAAACTCGTGTCTGACATGGAAGAGCATATGATTGTTGGTGTGTCATTGAACATGTGAAAAATACTGCACACATTGACAATCTGTAATAATTAAATAAGTAATTTAATTGACAATCTGTAATAAAGTAGTAAACATTGTTTTACTACTTTATTAATAGTAATAAAGTTTACTACTTTATTACAGATTGTCAACACACATTGACAATCTGTAATAAAGTAGTAAACTGATGCTTACTAAATGTTTCTGGAGACCAAACAAAGGATGATATTACAGTGAGGCAGTGGATGGTTCATTTCAGCAGTGATGACTGTGATAGTGAGTCACTTACACTGATTCATGGCTGGTGAAAATACATAGCTAGTGTTGATGACTATGTTGAGAAACAGTGTTTTATAGCTGAGAATTTTCACTATCAGTGTTACTGACCTCTTTTTATCTGTTGTATTTTCCATGGAAATAAATAGAAACCATTACCTTCAGCATGACCTTAGATTAGGAGGCCAAATTGAGACTTTGGATCTAAATTCAATTTTTAAATAAGATTGTATAAATATAACTTGCATGATATGATTCAATTGCCAGAATGTTATGCTTTCCTAGAGTAGTATCAGGAAATGTATTGGGAAATACCAAGGCATATCAAATGAGACTAAATGCTTCATCTTAGAAAACTGAAAATTATCATAGATCTTCTACTAAAGTAGTAATTTATATACCTTGGAATTGGGTTAATTGATTAAACTGAAACAGATTATTATCACTGAGATATTTCAGTTGACATCAGTTCCTACATTTACGTGATTGACATGGCCCTAGTTCTATAACAGACTTTCATCCAGGTGAATCATAAAAGCTAGAATATTCCAGAGCAAATGAAGTGACGAAAGAAATAAAGACTAGGTAGATGAATCCTTTTTGTCTTTCATATGAGCATTTACTCTTACCCCTACATCTAGGGCTTGTCTTAGTTGTCCTTAGGCGGGATGTATGAATTATAAGTAGCTGTAATTTGTGATAAATTTCATCACCAGAATCAAAGCATTTATATTGTCTATCACTTAGCACAGGATTAATTACCTAATATATTTTAAATGATGTTTATATTCTTACATTGCCGCTGAAACATATTGCTTGGTTCTATGTATTTTAAATGCATGGAATGATAAAAATAATTATTTATTTAAGTGAATCTTGCAGTATTTTCATTAATTAATGATTTGATTTATATTTTAAAATATTTGTACTATCTATGAATGCCTTCCAGAAAGTAAAAAGTAAAAAACAACAACAACAACAAAAAACCATATTTTAAGTAATTTTTTTTAATAAGTATTAAGGTAGAAGCATTCTTGTCTCCTTGCAACATATACTTTCTAGCTCAGTAACAAGTTTCTGAAGTTGGTATATATAGTATGTAGTGAGGTTATTAGACAGTGGAAACAAAATTTAATTAGTTAATGTGGTTGATTTACTATTAAAATCTTCTCCGTCTCAAACAAATGAACAAAAAGGATTAAAGTATTCTTTTCAATATATTTTTCAGTTCTCTTTTAGTGCACAGCGCTAGTAATTACTTGATTAAAATCAAACCTGACATGTTGATAATATTTTAATTAGTAATACTTCTATGACTTGCTGGGAGGTGACATGCTAATTTGGCTTGCAGCTTCAGAGACTAGCTGGGAAGCAGATGGAACTAACTTGTACAGTGGTCTCCCTCCTGCCTTCCATTTTTATGGTCTGTGCTAAAATTAAGCTCGTTGGTAGGAGAAAGGGCCATGAATTTTCTTAATATTCACAGATAATCTACTGAAAATTAAAAATGCTCTGTATTATTATAATAACCAGATAACTCAAACTAATGTGTGTTAGCTCTCCTGACCAAAACCCACAAGTGTTTTCTTGGCTTAAATGTTGATCTTTTTTCATTGTAAATAACCATTCCAGGTTCAAAATCATGCTCCTGTAGTACCCTTTTCTCAGTTTCTGGTACAAGAGAGGTTACTCTTCCTCTGTCCTCGCTTTCAAGGTAACTTAAGAGGAATGCTTATAAAGTCCTTTCTACAAAGTGTAAAGTTTTCTCTCTTGCTGAGGTGTAAGACTTATTCACCATGATTAGATATTAAGATATTTTCATATGAATTTTACTTGTAGCCTAGAGTGTCCAAGCACAGTGCAGCAAGCTTATGACTACATAGAACGTTATATATATATTTATATATATATATAATATATATATATATGTTGATATACATATATATATATATGTATATCAACATATAAATAGAATTGTTTAGGACTTATACACATAGCATTATTTTCCTTTAACTCATTTTTTTTTTCACATTCCTCCATTCTCTGGTTCTATCTTTCCCTTTTCCTCAGTCTCCATTTATATTTATAGTCCTGTTTCCAAGCCATGCTGCATAATTTTGTTCTCAATTGTGTTTCTGTTAGAGATAAATGGCACATTGGCAATATCTTTAATAAGACAAACTGTTCTGTTTCCAAAAAAGGCTATCAGAAAATGACAGACTTTTGAATGTAAGCCAATCTGGCTAAAGTAACTAGATAGGAAGGCCAAGTTCCAAATAAAGACTCATCTTTTTTTAATGAAACTATAAGAATATCTAATATTTTAATTAACTAAAACAAATAGTCACATATTGTGACTGAAAAAAGAAAAAACCTGAAAAATGGCTGGCAAGTCTGTAAGCACATATAACAAAGACAGTGTAGTAGATCAGTGATTGTCATTAGACTTTGCTTGAATTAAAGTCCTGCAACATTGTGTTGTAAGAAATACAGACTTTAAATTGTTGGTTTGGTGACAGCACAATTATATTTAAAGAGCAGATACTACAGTCTTCACAGTTGCATTCAGCAAGACCATATTGGGAAAAAAAGTGCAGTCAAGGTAGTGAAAAAAGTGCAGTGAACTTAGTGATCTGAGGCCAGACAACAAAATCATGGAGGTAAATGTGCTAATGTTGTTGTAAAATATTACCCTAATGCTAGAAATGTTTGTAACTTTTGTTTGTGTATGTACATTTTTTTTCTGGGTTGTGTTCTTGATCATGCAAAATTGACCAATTTCGTTAAAGAAACATTCTGTAGTCTAGTACAAACAACTGAATGAATAGTAAATGCAGTCTTCCCTGTTTAGCTTCAGTAGAAAGTCTTTGAAGAGAACAATGAACCTTAGACAGGAAAGGATAGTCTTCAGCAACTCGAAATTTGCGAAGGAAAAAGAAATATACTGCAGCATACCTATTTTTTGTTAGAGAGCTTACTCTTTACACAAGAGTAGAGATGCAAGCAGACAAGATATTTTTTGTGATTTATTTACTTGATAATGAACTCTGAGTATCTTACACAAGCGTGCCAACCACACATTCTTCTTAAAGTGATGTGTACAACAACAAAAAGCTGAAACTTCAAGATGTCATAAAATGTGATTTGAAAGTCAGTGCATTTGAAAGAATATTTTCACCAACAACCTGAAAAAGAGAAGAGCTTTCTGATAATGCAGAGATTTCATTAAAAACACGTAAATAAATAAAAATGTATTGTGAAGAGTAGGAAGTCTCTACATCTTGTATGTTTCACGTTTTCCTTTTGCTGGATTGTTAAACGAAAGGTAAATTTTATTGAAAACAACAAGGCAAATGTTACACGCAGAATGAAGGGAAAAAAACCTACAAAAAATCTTGTGCTTTTATTTATTTTTAAGTGATATTTTCATATTCTAAACATGAAGTAACTAATTCAAATCCTGAATTAACAGAAATCCATAAGTCAATAGATAAACTGATAATTTTGTCCATTGGTTTTCATAGTAGAATTCAAAGGAAATAAAAGTTATATACAATGTAATACTAAATACACGTGACATAGAGATTCTGAACACAAAACTTTTTCTTCTATGTGAACCTTATAAATGAAAACATTACATTTCTGTTGAAATACATCACATTTTCCAACCATGCTGATTTTATTTTCTGTGTTCTTAAATAATTAGGTAATGACATGGAGTTTTGGAGTTTTTGTTGCCATTGTTTTTTTTCTGCATATAACTTCAATCATTCAGGCCTCAGTCTGTCTCCTGTAGATTGATCCTGATCTTATGGCATAAATGATTTCTCATTAATAACTGAAGGAATATTTTGTTTTCTGTCTGCTGTTATACTCATATCCTAAGTAACTATAATGTTTGTAACTATTACTGATGTTGTATTAAAAAAGTTGAATGCAAAAAAACAAAACAGTTTGTGAATATTCAATTTTAACAATAATATAAGAATAGAAACAATCTATAAAAAGCCTCTTCAGACTTCAATTAGATTGAAATTTTCTGTGCTAAGAAATTAAACAGAACATGAAACCAGAAAAAATAGCAGGTCTGGAACAATCTAAACTGAACAAACTGGATCAGAATAGGTCTTAAATCAATGATATCGAAGCTACCACTGCAGACCCTGGGACCAGACCCAATAACTAATTGTTTTTATTTACAAAATGAAGCTCTGGGATCAAACAGTAAGAGAGGGACAAAATTAACACATTAACCTATAAGTTCAGATAATCTCTGTGTAAATACTCACATGGTTACCAGGGTTGTGCTTTGTATAGATCTACTTCTGGTGGTGAAAGTCTGGTAATTGATGATGACTCATTCAGCTGTAACTCATAGGTTTACCGTGTTATAATGCTATGTTGCCATGACAATGCATCTAAAATACAGACGGCTCGGGTAAGTGGAGTGGGGTGGACTGAAAACTGAATTGCTAGACATAGAGGGTTATGATCTGTTGCACAAAGTCTAGCGGTAAATCAGCCATCAGAGTGCTTTCCAAAATTGACAGTGAGATCCATAATGTTTAGCACCTTCATTGATGATAGACATGTTTGGACAGAGTGGATGATTCATAAGACTGTTCTGCTATTCAAGGAAATTTGTATAAGTTGGAGAAACTGGACAACTCTAATCTCTCAAAATTCAGCAAGGGGAAAGGCAAAGTCCATGCATGAATACATTGTGAGGACTGATCAGCAGAAAAGCATCTTTGAAGAGAGTAACCTGTGGTCCTGTTGGGCAGTAAATTAAAAATAAGTCAGTAATTCTCTGTTGCAGAAAAGGACATCTTCCTGAGCTGCATTAGTAAGAACATCACCAAGAATGCAAATATCTTCATTAATGAGTCCACATCTGGAGTCTCAATTTGCTGGTACAAAAGAAACATTGACATACTGAACTATGTCTTGCAAAAAGCCATGAAAATTATGGAGGGCTTGGAACATTTGGCACATGAGGCTGAAGGAACAGGAACTGTTCATCCTGGAGAAGAAAATGATCATATTGTTGCATATGAATATATAAGAGGATAGGAGGAGGGGTAATAAAGAAGATAGATCTAGATTCTTACTGGTATTCAGTGAATGAACAAAAAGGAACAAATTTTAATTTGTGGATGACACCAAGCTGAGTGTTGCAATCAATACACTGGAAGGAAGGGAAGCCATCCAGAGGGACCTGGACAGGCTGGAGAAGTGGGCCCATGAAAATGAGGTTCAGTAGGGCCAAGTGCAGGGTGCTGCACTTGGGTCAGGGCAATCCCAGGTATTTATACAAACTGGGGGAAGATCTCCTTGAGAGCAGCCCAGTGGAGAAGGACTTTTGGGTCCTGGTGGACAAGGAGCTGGAAACGAGTCAGCAGTGTGTGCTTGCAGTCCGGAAGGCCAACTCTGTTCTGGGCTGCATTAAAAAAGGGATCACCATCAGGGAGAGGGAGGTGATTGTTCCCCTCTACTCAGCTCTTGTGAGGCCCCATCTGGAGTACTGCATCCAGACTTGGGGGCCCCAGTACAGCAAGGACATGGAACTCCTGGTGCGGGTCCAGAGGAGGGCCACTAAAGTGATCAGAGGGCTGGAGCACCTCTCCTGTGAAGAAAGATTGAGGGAAATGGGATTGTTTAGCTTGGAGAAGAGAAGGCTCCGGTGAGACCTCATTGCAGCCTTCCAGTACTTGAAAGGAGCATATAAACAGGAATGGGAATGCCTGTTTATGAAGGTGGACAGAGATAGGACAAGGGGGAATGGTTTTAAACTGAGACAGGGCAGGTTTAGATTAGAGATTAGGAGGAATTTTTTCACACAGAGGGTGACAACACACTAGAACAGGTTGCCCAAGGAGTTTGTGGAATGCTCCATCCCTGGAGGCATTCAAAACCAGGCTGGATGTGGCTTTGGGCAGCCTGCTCTAATGGCTGTTGACTGCACATAGCAGGGGGCTTAATACTAAACGATCATTTAGAACATAGTATGTAATAACCTGCTGCATCTGACCCTGATCTTAGCAGGAATATTGGACTTGATGATCTCCAGAAGTTCCGTCTGATCTTAACACTTCTGTGATTATACAATCACATTATACTACGGAAAAAGACGATTTTGCATTGATTTTATCCGTTTCTCTAGGAGTGCATTCATAAGTTGTTCAAATAGATAGAGTTTAGATGATCTATAGAAATTTCTTTGGGATTTAATTTCCTTGGCTTTATATTTTACCTATGTGTGGACAGGAGCAAAAATATACATTAAAACAATATAATACTTTTTACTTGAGTTCCTTGAAAAAATGTCAATTGCCTTTCTTTTTTCAGAAAGGCCTAGTACATAATACTAGGTAACATCATGCCATGCTACTTAAATGAAAATCATGCTGAGTATTCTCACTTTGCCAAAACAATGAAGAACTTTCACAAATGCAGTGTATGCACTAGCTTAAAGAGGTACAACTGTGTTGTCAGTTTGATGAAATAAAAGCAGTGGCACCGCACAGTGTTCCTAACTGCCCACTGTGTGTTTGTTTTAGAACTTTGGTGCAAACTGAAGTACATTCTTACTTTTTCTTATGCTTTAATTTGAGGTTATATGACTTAGCTGTCACAGCAAGACAAAAGAGATGAAAGTGCTGATATGGCCTTCCTTGTTTAAATGAGACAATAGGGATTCTTACATATATATTAACCTTTCGTTTCTAGTTCCTATCAGTGAAAAAATAATTCTTCTCTTCACATTTTGTAGTTTAAGAAAATTGACCTCTATGAACTGCTGCAGTACTGCTTTGACAAAGTAGCTCTTTTAATCAGCCAAATTAAAAAAGGAAATAAATAAATAAATAAATTCAAATAAGTTAATTATATCTTCAGTGCTTCTTCAGAAAACAAACAAACAAACAAACAAACAAATAAATAGCTTGTTTGTTATAGTTATTGGTTTGAGAATATTATTGCTTTACAATTAATTCAATGGCCAGTATCTATACTCAATTTGAGAAACTTTGGAAACAGAATTATAGATTATAACATTTTAACAAAATTCAAGAGTCTCTATGACTGCGAAATTGCTCTCATGCTTAGGTTATTGTTGTTTCTGATGGAAAAACTTCCTAAATTGCCCCATGATTCCAGCCCCCAGTCCCATCCCCAAGAACAAAAATATCTGAAAATTACTAATGCTGCAAACAACTCAGTAAATTTCCCCCAGATGCCCATCTTCATCTCCTTCCCAAAATCCAAAAAAACAGTAATATCAGAAACATTTCAAGGTACAGGTACAAACCCTGTTTTTTTTGTGGTTTTTTTTTTTGTTTGTTTGTTTGTTTTGTTTTTTTGTTTTGTCTGAAATGTTATCTATTTCACAGTTACTGGAGACATTCAACTTGCATTCTTATCAATTTCCCTGTGACAGTAAAGCCAAAGCATCAATTGTGCTGGACAATCACACAGCACCCAGAAACCATCCTGCTAATTCCTAATGCTGTCAAATTAAGTGAATCTCAGGCACATAAACATGGAACTGTAATTCCAGTTGTGCTTGAAATGCATCAGCCGTGGAGATTTCAAAGGATCTTGAAATATAATTCTTTTTTTTTTTTTTTTTTATCCAGCTAACTGTATTGTTCATTTATATTTTACCTAACCATTTAGATTCTCTCTATGAAATAGTACCTCTAGGGATGAACAGTCCCATAAAATATACTTCTACAACTGATCATTCAGTTGTGTTCTGACATTGGAGATGTAACTGCACTGAGAGGAATCTAATATAACTGGCTCCTGAATATGCTATACTGAAAATGTTTGAATGAATGAGAATCCCCAGGTTTCTCAATGGAAGCTAAAAGTTTTTTTAAGAGAAAGGCTGAATCCTGAGCCGTTTTTAGAGAAGGTAAACTCCCTCAGTTAAGAGCTTAAACAAGAAACATGAAGATAACATCATCAGAAATCAGTATGTTGCGCTGTGTTTTGTATTGGTTTCAGTTTCCAGGCTGTTTTAATCCACTGAAGAGCTTTATTACCACAGTCTAATCTGTGGTATTTGCTCATAAATTACTAATGCATAGTTGTAACCAAGGAAAATAGATACATATTGTAAAGTTATAATGATTAAAGAAATTTCAGAATTCACAAATAACAGATTTGTATATAACTTCAAACATCATGCAAGGAAAAAAACAAAAACAAATCCAAAGTGCCATTAGTACTTCAAAGGCTAACTATAATGCTCTTCATGTTGCTTGTTTGGCACTGCACATGCCTAGCACAGATCATTAGTTTATACTTGTCCAATATTCATAGTCAGCTAGGAATTATTCAACGTCTCTTCATTCAATGTTTCTTTGTCTTCTTTGTTAAGTAAGCTTCCTCTTGCCCATGCTAGTAGAAATATTTGACATCATCTCAGTAGAGTAGTAATTCAAAGCAATTTATATTGACAGCAAAAGTATTGAAACTATAATGGCAAGAATCCAAATAGCACATTTTCTTTTTAAAAAGATGTTACTATTTTTCCATTCCATAAGTATATTTTAGTAATACTGCTAAGTACAATTAATTAGACTTTTATACTTAAGCTATGTAAAGAGGATGAAATATATACATACATCGGAAATCTGGAAGATATATGAGTAAAGAAATATTTAGACAGGGCTTTGTAATTTTTTTCTCTTATCTATATAGCAGAAATCTTCTAATGTGGGATTATTCAACACCTAGTAGAGAATTTCAACCAAAAATAAAAATGAAATAGCATCAATTGCTCGGTTATTTCAGAAGAGCAACAGTATTGTTGGCTGTATCAGAAGGAAGTGGCCAGCAGAGCAAGAGTGGTGATTGTTTTCCTCTATTCTTCCCTCGTGAAGCCCCATCTGGAGTACTGTGTCCAAATTTGGAGCCCCCAACACAAGAAAGATGTGTAGCCGATCCAGAAGAAGACCACAAAGTTGATCAGAGGGCTGGAGCACTTCTGCTGTGAAGAAAAGTTGTCAAAGTTGGGCTTGTTCAGTGTGGTGAAGAGAAGGTTCTGAGGAGACCTCATTGTGGCCTTCCAGTACTTTAAGTAGGAAATCTGACTTTTTACATACTCTGTTAGTAATTAATGAAGGGGACATGGTTTTAAACAAAAAGGGGAGATTTAGGTTGGATTTAGATGGAAATGTTTTTATTCAGAGAGTTGTGAGGCACTGGAACAGGTTGCCCAGATTTGTTGTGGTTACTCCATTCCTGGAGATGTTCAGGCCAAACTAGATGGGGGTCTGGGCATCCTGATCTAGTAGATGGCAACTCTGCCCACTGCTGTGATTGGATGGATATGATCGGACTGATTGACTGATATGATTGGAACCAGATGATCCCAAACATTCCTTCCAACCCAATCCATTCCATGAGTATTACATGTAGCAGCAGTAGTACACGAGATTTTTGTAAAAATTATTTTATTTTTTCAGTAGATTTTTGTAACATTATGCATTTGTATGCTATTATTCTTAAATACTCTTTGAAAATATACTATTGCTGTTAATTTGATCTTCCTTTCTGCTTATGTGTAAGCCCAGAAGCTTTCAGGGTCTTGCAATTTACATTCTTTTAATCCCCTTTTTCCTGTCTGTCATTCCAGGAGATTTTTCACAACTACTCATGATCATTTTACTTCAGAAAACATCAGTTTCTTTTGTTCTGTTGTGTTTTTTCACTTGTTTCATTAAACTGTAGAAAAAAATGTGTAAGGTAAATGAGTGGTTCCCTTTTTTTTTTCTGCTCTGCCATATGCTTTGAGCAAAATATATCATACAAAACACATATAACAAACAGTGAAGAAATTAGACAATTACTTTACCCAGCACAATTAGGAAATTCTTATAAGAATATTTGATTACTTTTTTCATTAAAAGAATATCTGCAGTATAGCCCTCTCCTGTGCCTGCTCCCCACAACTCCTCCGACTCCCTGTCTATTGCTAAGAATGTATCAGAATAGTCACTTAATTTCAGAATTTCAGTTCCTAAACCCTCCAGAAAAATCTCTGGGAGAAACAAACATCTATATGTTTTTAAAATAAAATAGATCAATTAAAAAAGTGTGGCAGATAAATATTTTATCAACAGAAATAGTTTATATTGAAGATTATATCAAATTTGAAACATGATCATGTAATTAATTACAATGCTATGGCATAATTCATTCCTTTCCCATGCATACAAAAAAATAAGGCTTTATTAAAACAATAAATTGCAGATGGTAAAGTGAATTCTTTTTTTTTTTTTTTTTTTCTGTAAACATGCTTTTAAGCACTTTCCTGCTACACTGACATCAGGATGGCAGCATGACATTGATTAAAATTTTTTCCTATCATTTCCAAAATGTTTGATGTGCTTTCACTCTGTGTTGAAATTATATATATATATTTTATTATTTTAATATTTTTAATATTTTAATATTGCATTCTTTTTAGCAGCCACAGAACAAAATAAAATCAAGAACGTCATCATGCATTTACTTCTGCATGCAGACTGTTTTAATTGGAAAAACTAGGTACTTAATATTTGAGAAAAATAAGGTTTCCCAAGCTGAAGAAGTAGCCGTGGAAAGAAGAAATTGACACAGAAGGAAGAATGTAAAGAGTCTGACTGAAATAAAGCTCTTGAAAATTGGAGGTGATCCTGAAGATGGGAAAAAAACAAAAAGACAAATGTTTGACCTTAATCACTGATGCCTGAGACTGCCAACTGTGTGCATCTGCTTTGAGGGGACCAACACCACTTTCTGCCTGACCTTCCCAAAGCAGCAGTGATGTCCCTGCTGGGAAGGGTGGTCAAGTTTTAGTGAAAGAATTGCTGTGGGAGAGCGGATGAGTGAGGAATGGAGGGAGATAATCAAACAGGATAAAAACTAACCCTGATGGGTCTTAAATGAACACACATATTCAGATCTACTATAGGTTTTCAATGATTTTGTCTCATGACACCATGCTAATCCTCAAAACCTTGTAAGGATGTTATTTGAAAGACGTCTCAAAGACTGTGCTATAAACTGGCAAGACTGGTAATCCTTTGTAACTTTTTGACTTATGTCCAAGTTGTTCTGTTTACTGATATTGATGTAAATTTATCTAACAACATATCTACAAATACTTCATCATAAAGCTTTTGAGAATTGCAATAAATGAAATTATTAGATAACAAAGATTATTTTCTATGATAAAACTGCTGGAATTAATAAAGATATATATATATATATATTTAATGCAGGGACTCATACCATCTCTTCTGCTGTCTGCTTGGATCTATAAGTCATTTTGCTATTTAATGTTTTCTTTGTTCTCATGACATTTTTACAAGTATGTAAGATTAAACTGGAAAGATGCAAGAGCTCTATTATAGTATCTACAAACTTTATTGTTAAAGCATTCTTTGAATGCCTGAAAAGAATTTTGTCTGCTGTGTTTCTTCAAATCAAACCAGTGCTAGATGTTGCTTTGTTGAGAAGGCAGTGAAAGGGATAAGACATCTTTGTAATCCCTATGTCCTACTCTTCATCATGTATCTAAGCATCAAATTCTCAATGTTATTCAAGGACTTGCTGCTAGCCATTTAAGAACTTGAAATTACATTTTTTCCCGGTAGTTGTAATACTGCTATCCCACAATTCCAGCAACGTCATTCTGGGATGACAGCTATTTCTTGACACTTCACAGAAAAGTGCTGAGGGGAATCATCTATTTGCTAATGTGATTGAAAAGTACATGCACTTCAAATCAGCATAGCCATTTAATGAAAATGATCTCTTTAGTAATGGGTAAGATGCTGCCAAGATAGTAATCAGAAGGAGAAAAAAGGGAGTGAACTAGGCATTGTGAGCTGCTAACTTCAAGTTTCAGCTGTGTTTGGTTAAGCTGCCTGGCCCAGTATGAGATCTGCCTTACTGAATAACTTCTTTCACCACATTCAGTTATCTGAAAATATCTTTACTTTGTTTTATGTGCCACATGCTGGGTAATAAGGTGAAAGGTTTTATCCTTGTAATGTTAGAATGAATCTTTGTTAAGATAAATGATTTTAAGAGAATATATTTGCTTTTGCCTCCTAACTTCTCCCTTTTGCATAAAGTGTTCCAGCTTCCATCTTTCCGGAAAATTACTATTTTTACTTTTATTTTTCCTTCTGTAATCACTGGTTCCAAATCCAAACTTTTTTTTCTTCTACAGGCTTTAACAATAAGAAGCTGTATTTAAAAATTGTCATTCAGCTTGAGCAGGAATGAAAATTTGAATTAAGCATTTATTTGCTGGAACAGAAATAGTGTACATGTTCAGATTTTTAAGGTAGGACTGCTACTGTAGTATGCTATAATGATGAGGTAGCTAACTTAAACTCATATGAAAGTGAAAGGTACATTCAGTTGAAGAAAAATATGAAACAAAAGCCATTTTTCAGGGAATGGCTGAATTTTTCAGGAAATTTCAGATGACAGAACTTTCTACTTAGTCTACTACTAAAACTAGAACATGTGGGAGCATTTATATCAGTGAAAAAAATATAATAATAAGGTGAGGAATATAAGCATGATTTTCAAGTTTTTAAAGTGTCTATTTTCCCTCTGGGTCAGAACGTAAATATTTGAGGTGACATTAGTGTTGAAACTGAGAACTCTTTCTCACAGAGCATTTGCATTCATGCTAAGATCTTAAAAACTAACATTCTGAGTACATGAAGACTAGATCTTATACAGGCACATTTTCAACCTACAGATCTTGACTTCACATATACTTTATTGCTGGTTGTATTTCCATTCCTTTCTCACTATTTTCCAGCCATGATCCATAAAAATATTATTTCCTTATTTAAATTCCTTCTTTCTATCTCACTTATTTCTTCACAAATTTTGAATCCTTAAAAAAGTTTAAAGTAATAAAATTAAAATGACTTCTCATTATATATTAGCATTTTTCCTGTTTTATCACTTGTAGTTTTCAGTGTGTTTGGATCAAACTCATCCTTTTCCATTATTTTCACAGTAGGACATTCTGATTGAGTGTTTGATTTTTGAATGATTCTCTGTAATCTCTCTCCAGCTGCCACTCATACCTTCCATCCTGTGATATGTTATGTGTTAATAATCCTTAATGCTCAACATATCCCTTTAACGCTCTGTAATACACTTGAGACTTTTATCTTATGTATTATTAAACAGTTTAAGAGAGCAAACAGAAGTAACTACTCATATATATGATACTGTATGAAATAGTTGTTAGCAAAGACCTTGAAAGTAGTTGTCTGATACTCTGTAGAGTGATGATTTTACTTCAGAAGATGACAATTAAAAATTAGGACTACTTGAAGCAGGAAAATAGTGACAATTTTTTTCTTTTTCTTTTCTTGATCTCCTCATGTTATTAGTGGAAAAGATTAACATTTGAATATGAAGAAATAACATGAAGAATAAAAAAAGAAATGGTGCTAGCAAACATACATGACTGGTGCAGCAAGGAGTAAATCTTTGAACAGCCCAGTGGCAACTGCTGACAAGGCATCACTTCAAACGATCCTCCTCTTTTAGTATGTGCTTGCAGTGATCTGGGAGTACTAAGGTTGGTTTTTACTCCTTTGCTCCTCTGATATCTGATGATCAGGAGAGGGAATATAGGGAAGATCTTTGACTAGTAAGCAAATGAAATCTTTTATTACGAAATCTAGAAGGTCAATGTCTGTCAGTGGTTCCACTGATATGATGAAAATTGTTGGATTTCTGGCTTAATTATTGACTGAATTATTTTTCTAGCAAGTAACTTGGTTTCAAACTCTTTCTTCTATTTCTGGATCTCTTAAGTCTTTAACCTTAGCTATTTTTGTTCCTGGAAGTCCTTAATTATGTTCCATTACTCCTTTCCACTAGTCTTATTTCAAAAATCATTGCAGAAAAAATATTCTGCTATTGAGTTGAAGAAGAAAAGGGAAACTAAAAATACAAGTATACTGTCAAGATTAATTGAATACTTTGTTAATTCCAGTTTACATTTACTGACATCAAGTTCAGCTTGCACAGAATTACTAGCACTTGGCCCTGATTAGATGCAAATCTGAGTGACCTCAAAAATATGCTTACTGTTCTATTATATAGCATCTGCAATAATAAGATTATGTCACTGGTGTGGTGAAAATAAGAATGATGTTTTTCTAACTTGAGAACACTACAAGATGGGAAAAAAAAATCTGGGAAGACTGAAATTTCAGTCTGCTATAACTATTTAGTATGATTGAGTAGGTTGGAGAGTATTAAGTCCCAACTAAGGACTATCCGTATTCTACAATGAGAACTGCCCAAGGGTAGACTATTTACACAGCCAAGAAAATATTTCAGACAGAAACTTATTGACTGACTTCAAGGGATTGAACTAACATTTATACAGCATAGAGGTTGAGGCTATCAAGACACAAGGGTAAACTAGGGAGTTCTTGAGCAAATAAAGAATACCTACAGAGAAAAAATAAATAAATAAAACAAAACAAAACAAACAAACAAACAAAAACCCCACAACACATATGTTTAGAATAAGGAAGATAAAATGTACAAGTAGGGCAAAATATCTTGGTCACTGAAGAGTTTTGAAACCAAAGGAAAAATTAGAAGAAATCTTACAAACTTTTTAATCCTTAAGAGCATTCATTCAAATGTTTTCTTTTCTCCAATTGAATTAATCTCACAGTAGATTAAAACCCTTCCAGAATTATTTCTTATATACGTAAGGGCTGCTCCAAAAGTAATGCCTCCTATTTCACTGTGATAGTAGAGGGGCAGTTTGACAAAGTGACGTCTCACATGGAAGTGTGAATGAAGCAGAAGTTTGCAATTGAATTCATTCATGATGAAAAATTGCACTCACTGACATTCATTGACAGTTGCTGAATGCTTGCAGAAACCAAACAGTGGATGTGTGCTCAGTGAGACAGTGAGGGGCGCATTTCATCAGTGTCACCAGAGAACTGAAAGACAAGTCATGTTCTGGAAGGGCATACACGGCTGTCACACCACGAAAGGAAGAGTATCTTGATCAATTCATCCATGAGAGTCACTGGATTTTGACCAGGGAACTGTATATGGATCTGTATATTGATTTCAGTGAACTGGAAATGATGGTGTTAATATTAGAATATTGCAAAGTTTTCACCAGGTGGGTCCTACAAGTACCCACAGAGGAACAGAAAGAAAGAACACTGTATACAAGTTTGGCAGGATCCTTTGAGCCAATACGAGGCTGAAGGTGACTGCTTCCTGGAGCACATCATTATGAGTGACAAGATGTGGTGTCAGCACTTTAAACCAGCACCAAAGTAGCAGACTATGGATTGGTAATGTGAATTCTCCATCAACGAAGTGAGCGATGCAGCCCTCAGTGGGTAAAGTGATTTGTGATGTCTTTTAGATCATAAAAGGGGTGATACATCTGAGTGTCCTGGAACCTGGACAAACCATGAACTCTGACTTCTACATCTCAGTTGAAGTGTTGAACTTACAGGGTCAGTCCAGAGAAGAAGACAGCCTTCCATTTGCCACATGATAATTCCAGGCCCCATACTAGTTTGAAGACTGTGGAGAGCAGATTGCCAGTCTTGCCTGCACTGTCCTACCACATCCACCGTATTGTCTGTATTTAATGGCTTCTGACTTCCATCAGTTTGGGCCAGTGAAGGGTAAACTGTTTCGGCAACATTTTCTTAGCAATGTCACTGTCATAGAAGCAGCAAAACAATGGGTCACCTCAGCTGGTGCAGTTTTTGATTAGCTCAGCATTCATGGTTTTGTTCATTGCTGGTGGGAATGCATAGCTAATGGTTGTGACTATGTTGAGAAATAGTGTATATAAGATTGAAAACAAACAAAAATATAATACAGTTCCAATGTTGGCTGAAGACAGTACTGTCACATTTTTATTGTACTCCAGATTGACATTAATTGATAACAGAATTACTGGATAAGTACTAACATCTTCTAAAAATCTCATGTTTTTTTTCAAAATTTAAACAAACTAGAAAAAATATATAAAATCTTAGGAATGAGGTGTGTGTTCAGTTCAGTTGGAAACATTTTGTATTTCTGGAGGAAGTTTTAGTTTTTTCAGTGTTGGTTGCAGTACTTCTGTTAGCATCATCCTTTATATTTCTAATTTAGACAAAGCCTATGTTTAAGATTTGGATCCACATATCCAATGCTTTGATTTCCTATAAAGATGATATACTAAAAATATATTTTAAGAAGTTATCAGCTGGTGTATTCTGTTTCACTGTATTCTCATTTGAATATTTAGACTCTGGAGTGTTGCCTCCTTTGATTCACATTGAATTCAGCTGCTTCTTCTGTAGATCCTTCAAAATCCAAAAGAAATAGTGGAAATGTAAAACTCTAGCATGGTGACTCTTGCATGATTGTTGACTAATTACAGTATGTGTTCACTTCAAATTTAAACCGCTGTCTGAAACACTGGGACACACTATCTTCAAAGTTCTGTACAGGTAGAAATATTCATGAAAAATAAATCTGGCAGTAGAAAGAAAATGATAAGTGAAAACTGTGGTCTTGATTATTATTTTCACATATATTATCTGCAATTGATGCAAATCCACAAGGAGGCCAATTTGTAGTATCATATAAAATATTAGAAGTTACTGAAGGTTGTTAATGTGTATCTCTAAATGTCTGCATGTGAACGGCATATCTTGACTCCTCTGTAACTACAACAGCCCTTGAGCTTGATGAACTTGATCAAACAGTGACATTTAATAAACAACCAGGTGAAAAAATGACTGTGGAATTGATATATAGGATACAAAATTTTGGACACAAAATTTTTGATAATTTTGAATGAAAATTAAGTTTTATGTCAGAGTTATGGTTTTAGCAACACCAGTATGTTTTGCTGCTCTAGTAACAGCTTTAACACATCTTGCACACTCCCCCTCCTTTACCCCAGCCTGGACATTGTTACCTTATGATCTCTCATACCAACTGAAGAATCAGATCTCAAAGTCATGAGAATGTATCATAACAGGCACTCAAAGAAAATGTTTGACATCTGAAGATACTCTGGTTTTTTTTTGTTTTGTTTTGTTTTTTATGATTGTATAATCACTCCTGCTGTGCTGCCTTTGAAATAGACATGTTTTCAAAAGATATATACCACTATAATTTTCTCACAAAACCATTAATCAGCTATGAAAAAATAAGCACAGGAAAAAAAAAAAGCATAGTAAAATAAATCCCTGAGAATACATTTCTACTTTCATAGGTCATCTTATTATAAAATTCTCTATATTCTTTTTCAAGTCTGTGAACTCCCACTGAAAAATATGCAAATCTTACACAGATTTCTTGGTACATTATTCAAAGGACACTGTGTATTAGTTTTTGTCGAATATATTTTAAAAATGCATATTTAAAATTACCTAACCATGACACTGATAATAAGAAGAGTTATTATCTTTTATTTGTAATCTTTAGACAGTCCTTTAATGACTCTTCCTTGATATGGATGTAATTTCATGATACAATCTGCAAACATCAATAAAAGCCTTGGGTGAAAACTAATCACAGTAGGAAAAAAAAAGAGTGGGTTTTTGATTTTCAATAAAAATAATCCTGTTTCAAGAAGATAAAAAATTGTTTTGCTTTTTGTTTTAGAAAATTCTGTTTTGGAGATACTTTTAATCTAGATTAATATATAAAAATAGACTGAGAAGTTCACAATGGGGCAGCTTTCTGCATATCCTTCTTTATTACCTGTCCACAGTAAACAATTTCTGGGTCATACAGCAATTTCATATAAGTAATAACACATCAGTCAAGCTGATGTTTTAACAAGAAAAATAGAGAAGATTAAAAATTCAGCAGCTACCTTTTCTGTTTCTCCCAGATAAAGTTGATTAGCCACCACAAAGTCTTGTTGCAGATGTGCTGTAGTAGGTAGAAAGAGATGCAGTCTTTGAAGCAATGAGTATAAATTATTATCTTCTCAAAACATCATTCAACTGTAAACTAATATAACCAGTGTATTTGTCAATCAAAGAATGAATTTTATTTGTCAGTAATATTCAACTTCATCTTTTTATTTATATTGTGCTTTTATTTTAACCTTTAATGCAACCATCATGATCATTCTGAATTTAACTCATGGAGAATTTGCTTTTGCATTGCTATATACTATTATTCTCTTATGAAAGTACAAATACTCACATATATATCTATACAAGGTAAAAAAACGGGGGGGGGGGGGGGGCAGAGGGTGTTAATGAATGATATAAAATAATTCATCTTTTATATTTGGAGTTTTTGGACTAAAGCTTTCTAAGGACATTCAGTTGAACTGAGATTTATAGTCTGATACTAATTTCTTCCACTAAAAAACATTGTATGCACAATTCAATATAAGTGGTGCATTTTGTTTGTATACCACCCGGATCAGAGGAAGAGGCATTTTGCAAGAACAAAATAACTTGACAGAACATGACAACAGCTTCCCAAATATCTGCTTTTTTAGTCTGTTACTGTATCTGAAGCCAAAGTAGAGATATTAATGTTAGACATAAAGGTTACTTATATAATCCTCCCTTTAGGATTCAAGCCTTTGTTCTTTCATCCACTTCACCCTCTATCCCCCCATCAGTCTTGTGAGAACTTACAAATAAGTGGATAAAAAGGGATGAATCTATAAAAGGACCTGATGTGTAGAACTATATAAAATTTATTATTACTACAAGTCACTCTATCTCCAGCTACCCTTTCTCTCCTAATTAGTAGCTTAAAGACATTTTATCTAACTTTTCTCCTTGCAGGCTTCTGTCTGTTTTATTCCTGTTCAGTGACCCTTTTTTTCTACTTATAGTCTTGACTGCACTCCTTTCTTTTTCATTTTCTCCCGGATTAACCAACTGCTCCTCTTTGTAGGAGTAGTTAGCCACAAATGCACACAGAAGAGCATATGTACAATATTTTATGGACAGGAAATGAAGCCAAGTATTTGTTGATGAATTAAGAAATTATTTACCTTTATGCAGATGGAAGAATGTTTCTCCTTCCTGTATGTATCTTTGTTTCATTGTCATTAGGTGTTTCCACAGGAAATCTAAGGGAAGATGCACCTAGCATTCCATTATTTATTTATTTATTCCAAATTAAGGTATAAGTCATATCTCCCTCTTCAGGTCTTTACAGAAGCCCAAGGGTATGATTAGGTCTTTTAATCTTATCATAGAATCAGAAAGAATCACATAATTGCAGGGGTTGGAAGGGACCTCAGGAGATCATCAAGTCCAGCCCTCCCCTGCTAAAACAGGCTCCTTACAGGTTCCCTACTGATAGTGAAGGCTGTGCCACTGTGGATGCTATTTCGATGTGTACTGTTCAGAAGATACTGTATTCAGGGAAATAAATGTTTATTATTATTATTATTATTATTATTATTATTATTATTATTATTATTATTATTATTATTATTGTTGTTGTTGTTGTTGTTGTTATTGTTATTAGTCTGTTTTTCTCTCTGCACTGTCATTTTGTGTGATGAGATGTACCATAGAGTCAATTCAAGAGTACATGTTGTGCAAATGGCTGAGGCTGTGCAAAAGGGAGACCAAGACAACCTCTGGAACAGTCAGCTAACCAGAAGAAATTACCATTAATGTGAATTCTTCACCTTAAATGGGGAAGATGATCCTGCTTGGATCCTGCTTCCATGATTATTTATATTTTTTTGTGGTTTTCCTCCACAATTCTTTTACTGATATTCACGTCCAAGTAAGCACATAGGAATCTTTCTAGTAAAACTAGAGATATATTTTGGATCAGTATATACATCAATAATTTATTTCTGCTTTCTCTATATTGTTCCTTTTAAGGTTCCAATCTTAATTGTAAATTTTGAAGAAATTAAAAATAGTTATTGAAATAAGAGGAACTTTATTTTGTTAGAATATTTAAAGCAACAAAATAAGGCATAATGCTCTACATTTCAAGAAAATCTACAGAATTGGTCTTAATTTTGCTTGAAACGGCTTGAAATATTAGGTTTTTATGAATCAGAGAGTATTTCCAAAGACTAAGTTAAAAAAGCCATCTCTTCATCTTGTTTTGGGGTTGTCTCTCAGTTTGATAACATTTACAACAAGCCTGCATGTTTGACTCACCAGGTACTCACTTGTGACTGAACCACAAAAGACTACATACATATAATATCTGCTGGTGCCATTGCATCCATTGTCTGGTAGCATAATCAAGATTCATCGACATAAATAAATGATTCAGAGAATCACTATTGGGAATTATTTCTGAAGATTTTACGTGTGTATTATTTTGCTAGTGCATTGATCTTTAAATACTCCAGTTATACAAGTGAAATGTTATTGTTATGGTTCAAAAAGCACTTTATTTTAAGCACATTTAAGAAAAAACTTGAAAGAATTCTGGAAATACTGTGAAAGTGGTGCCTAACTCCTGATTTTGTATGACTTACACTCATAGCTTATAGAAAAAAAAAAAAAGGACAGGATTTATAATAAACAACAGACTTAGTAGACAGCCACAGAAATCCCATCAAGTCATAATTAAAATAAATCCCAAACCAAAAACTAAGAAAATAGTCAGGTTTTAGTCATCCTCATTTATTCCACTGAAGCACACTTACTACTTACATGTATGTGTGATGAAAATATTTACCTGGGATTTCATGCACTTCTGGAAGTGGTTAGCAATTCATTGTTTCTTTGACACCCTTTGATTATTTTCCCCAGTTGTCACTTCTTAAGATCTCCAGAGGCTTACTCCAGTCCCTCTAAGTGAAACAGAGTAAGAAACACTCCTGCTGCAAATACTAGTGTGTTTAACTTCTTGCTTGATGATCAACGTGGTTTTATTTTTAAAAACTTGAAGGAAAAAGAATGCATTTACCAGAAGGGACAGTTACATTTTACCAAAATCTTTCCTGTGCTCTTGATATTGCCAGAGAACTGAGATGAGTTTTGCATTCACAAATTAAACATGACACAATCTTGTTTTGCATGATCTTGCTTTCAGTAATGAAAATTTTACACAGCTTGACTTCATGAAGTAATATGTTGATTGAAAATATTTGTGACAGTGGTGGTTAGTTAACAAACTTGCTATTACGGTTCTTCAATAAGATGTTGCTGCTTTAAATGCTACGATACAAAATTGGCTGTAGTTTACAGCAGTATCTTCTGAGACTATATTGTATGTGAGCACACATTCCATTAAATGAGTCTGTTTTCCTGACTACTATTTGTTCAGTAGAAGTGACAGATATACCTACTAGACAAAAATAAAATTAAAATTAAAATAAAAAAGAAAGTCAAATGTGCACTTATTCTCTAGGATGTTCAAAAGTCTATTTATCTGTCAGAATTTGTACAGTACAAAAAAAAAAATCTAAAACAGAATATATCTCACTTTAATCTACTTAAGCTAAACACGATATATGTTTAATTATTGATGTATATTTTCCAGGCTCTTTTGCAATGTTTACACTAAGAGAGTATCCATAATTCAATCACACATATGTATAGGAGAACAATTCTGCCTGGGCTGTAGTAACTCTTAAATAAAGAGTTTTAATACACTTGTAGGTTAGATGTGCATAACTGATGTGACAGTATTACAGACTGTGCCATAGACTATGTATCTTACCTACAGACAGGGAGAGCATGACATCGAATCTGTGTCTGTCAATAAATATATACCCACTATAGGAAATTGTTTATAAAAAAATGCATTCACAAAATTATAAACTGTTTTTATTAAATTTGAATAAAATTAAAATAAAGGTGGGGGCAATGACGACAGATGAGGCTGTTTTTTTTCTCTCATTCACACTGTTGCTTTGAAAACAAATAAAATGTAAAAAATCAAATTAAAAGCTAATTTCCCCGAAGTCAGAAGATATTTTTTGCTTCACATAACTGCAAAGTGAAAATTAAGATTCATTTTACAGACTTAATAGTAGTGCAGGTTGAGAGACAGTTGGACTCCTAGGTGCAGAGTCAAAGTCACGCCATGAGCTCCTTTTCAAGTTAATGTAAGGCAATTGAGGATCATGAATATAGCTTCACTGATTATAGAGAATTACTAGGTGAACTTTGCTTTGATACTTGCATTTGAGATGTTGCATTTAGATGAAATCCTACTTTTTTTGTTTGTTTTCTGTATTTGTTCTCTAAAATACGTACTTTTATAAAGCCAATTTAGGATTAATATTTTCATTGGAAAACATATGATTTAATTTTTCATCTTCATCTGGCAAATAACATATTTTAAACTCTAAAACTAGAAACATTCAAACATTTCTATACTACTAAGAATAGAATTAGCTTTTCCAAACGCTGCATAAATTCTAGTTTTATAGTATTTCCTTTCAGCTTACTTGCATGAAAGAAAATACAACATGAAGATTCTTTAGAAAAAAAAATCATAATTAGAAGGAAAGGAAAAAAAAAGCTTGTGGAGAAAAATATTATGAATACAACAATTCTATATTAGAAAAAGAAATTAATTCAGTTGAAAAATCATATAAGTAAATAATATGCTATGTCTATATTACATTAAATACATTTCAACAACATTATTACATTATCCATAAATACAGTAAAGCTTGCTTTCAATGCTTTAAGTTTGTTATCAAAGGCAGCTGGAACTCAAAACAGGGAAATACTTAAACTATTTGAGACAGACATATGTTTTCATGAAATCAGTGTTCTATGTGAAAAAACGCACGTAATAGTTAAAAATATTTTTACTGTAAGAGTGGACTACAGTGCTATAGTAACTGCAGCATGTACAAAATGCATCTGGTTGAGAAACTGAATGTTTTGTTATACTTCATTTCAGCATTAAATAACCTTTTATAATAGCTGCCTTAGTCAGGCAGAAAATAAACTGTGAAATCTCAAAGATAAGATATTGAGGTGATGAGATTAAACAACACTGTGACTGGCTAGTCTGAAAACAAATTTCTCCTGCATAGGTACTTTGCCTCCATCCCATTCTTCATTATTTCTGTTGGAGCTAACCATCATGTTGTGAATTAACAGTTAATGCTCCCTATTTATACATTTTATATTCAGGTAAATCTACTTGCTTTTTCATGTCTTTTCATTTTATGCCTGAATTACTCTTAGTACTCAGTTTCACTTAATAAACCTTTTCCTTCAATCAAGAAGTTTGCTAATGATACAAAGCTGGGAGTACTGGCTGACACACTGGAAGGCTGTACCACCATTCAGCAAGATCTAGGCAGACTCAGGAGATGTCAGGAAGGATGACGACGAAGTTGAACAAGAGCAAATGCAGAGTCTTGCACCTGGGAAGGAATAACCAAATGCATCAGCATAGGATAGGGGACGATCTCCTGGAGAAGAGCTCTGCAGGGAAGGATGTGGGTGTCCTGGTGGACGACAGGCTGTCTATGAGCCAGCAGTGTGTCCTGGTGGCCAAGAAGACCAACAGTATACTGGGGTGCACTAAAAAGAACGTGGCCAGCAGGACAAGGGAGGTGATCCTCCCCCTTGACTCTGCCCTGGTGAGGCCAGATTTGGAGTGCTGTGTCCAATTCTGGGCTCCCCAGTTCAAAAAATACAGGGATCTCCTAGAAAAAGTCCAGCAATGGGCCACAAAGATGATAAAGGTTCTGGAACATCTCCCCTAGGAGGAGAGGCTGAGTAACCTGAGTCTGTTCAGCCTGAGGAAAAGAATACAATGGGATGTCTCACTCAGATTTATAGGAAGAAGAAGTCCTTTTCAATCTTATGTATACACAACAGCAAGATTAAGACACAACGTGTCAAATGTTAGCCCAACCAGTTTATTACAAATCCTAGTTGCTTAGGAATATGGGGAAGGGAAGACAGGCAATAGAAAAGAGGTAAGAAATAAAAAAAGCAAGGAGTCTAGGTAGAAAGCAAGAGAGAGATTAGTCACCACTGTGGGTTCAGCAAGGTTTGTAGTAGGTCCTTTGATCTCAGGAACTTGCCTAGATGGGAGAAAGCCAGGAAACTTTGCAGCAAACAGGCCCCAGGGGGGTTCTTCCAAAGAGGTTTTCCCCTCAGGGAATTCTTCATCAAAGATTTTTTTTTCTTTAGGATTTCTGAGTTCTTCTCCAAAGTCCTTAGTTTAGTGAAGGCCTTTAATCCCCTCCTCCCCCCCCAAAAAAAAAAAAAAAATCTCTTTTTTTTTTCTTTTCTGTTAATGTGATATATCTGGCCCAACAGCTGAGCCAGCAGGGAGTGGTGCCTTTGTTGCCATGCACAAACATTATCATCTTTTCCAGTGGTCAGATTCTCCAAACCGTACCCTGAAAGAGAATGCTTGCCCCTTCTTCAGCTTATCTTTACAACCATAAGCAGAGACATTTTGGCACAGTGACACCCACCTTGACAATTTGCAGTTGTCAGTTAGAGTCTTATAACAAGAAAGGCCTCATGAAGCAAACTTTAATACAAAAAATAAAGAGTTTTTGTCTTTCACAGGGGATCTGATAAATGATTATAAATATATAAAGGGAGGTGAGAGGCAAATTAATAATACCAGGTTCTTCTTGGTGTTGTGTAGCAGCAGGACAAGGAGCAATGGCCTAAAATTTGAATGTAGGAAGTTCCGTACAAACACGCAGAAGAAATCTGTGGTAAGGGTCAAGGTGCATCTGAACAGGATACCCAGAGAGGTGGGGATTCTTTCTATTGAAATATTCAAGGCCCATCTGGATGCTTACCTGCATGATCTATTGTAGAGAACATTGTACAACATCTATTGTAGAGACATTGGATTCAATGAACTCTTGAGGTCCCTTCCAAACCTTGTGATTCCTTGATTCTGTAGTATTTTCTGGTTTTGGATTTTATTTCTCACTTCTTACATGTAAGCATCTATATTTTCATTAGTTTTACATTTTTATGCTTTTATTTATATATATTTTATTTTTTTAATTTATAATATACTCTCAATTACTTGTTTAATATTATCCAAAATATATAGATCAGGATGAATAATGTATGTGTTCTATATCTGAGCGTGGCCATGTGGTTCTTATCTGTAAATTCAGATTAAGTTTAGCAGATAGTATCTTGGTCTCTGTATGTAAGGTAGTTAGCACTAAAAGAGAAAGCAGATTTTGTCTTTTTAACATCTTTAGAATAAACTACTTGCTCTGATACTTAAACGAGGAATGGATGCACACTCCATACAAGTGCTACTTCAGTAAGGCTATATCTGTGATAATAAATAGGATACTGTCAGGAAGTCTTGTGCGTGCACTGGATCTCACTCTTCTGTAATATTAATCCATTAAAATGCTCCCTGGAAACAACTCTGGCCCATGCCAGCTGGTAGTTACCCAAGCAGTTTCTGGATATGATTTGAGAGTTGGCACAGGTCAGGTTCCAATTCCAACAAAAATTTGCAAGAATTACTTTCTTATGGATAAAGATATACTTAATGTATTTTTTTAATCCTAACCAGATAACAGTTCCAGGAATATTTATTTTATTAATACAGATGTAATTTTGTGTACCTAAGTGGTTACACTGGATGTAACATAGGTTTTTGTTTGTTTTCTTTTGGATTAGGTTGTTCATTTGGTCATTTGTACTTTATTTATATATATTTATATATTATTGTCTGATGTCACAGTTCAGGTTCTTTTGAAAGAATGACATGTTCACACATACATATACATATATTCTGTATCTTGTAGATGTCATAAATAAGATATTATTATTGCCATCCTGGCCTGAGATATATCACATTTGCAGAGAGAAGAGATCCACTGAAGTAGAAAGTCAAAAGTGATAATAGCTATTGCTATATTTTTCATTTGAATAGATTAAAAAACGTGGGCATAGGTAAGTGATGTACCTGGCTTTGTACTAAACTTATGGGGCTCCATTACTCAGCTGGTCTTCTTTATGATTTTTTTTTCTCTGTGGCAATTAACAACCAGAAGTGGTAGTGCTGTCACTTACTTGGTGTGATCTATCTCTAGAAGGAATACATTTCGCTCAGATATAGATCAAATACATAAAGATGTGTGCTGTACAAAAAATTCTTTCATTTCAATTCTGCTGGCTAACAGGTTTTATTTATTCATTTAAATAAAAAAACCTGTGTATGTGTGCAATCTCAACAAGTCCTAACTTTTCTTGAGTATATTTACTTAATGTTTGTATTAGCACACATTTGACTTTAACTGTTTCTTCTGAAGGTCATTTTATTAATAAAATTCTATTCACATTCCATCACAGCCTTTTTTTCCCTGAACTATTTAATCAGTAGTTCTTATATGGTTATGACCTCCTTGGAGAAAAATTTAAAACTATTTTGATGTATAAGAAAACAAAAACAAAAAATATTAAAAATATACAAGAAAAAACATAAAACACAGAAATATCAGCAGCCAAGCAGTAAAGGAATTAAAGTGAGAATATTTCCTGTAAGAAAATATTGATTTAGAAATTGACATTTTTAAGGTGTTGTAATTGGTAAAATCACCTGAAGGTTCCTTCAGCTATTGCAAGCATGTCTTGATGATATGTTGATTTTCTTTCAGTATTTCATAAGTACTGCATTTGATAAACTGTGCATACTGTCTGTAGTATAGATGACTTCCTGTATTAGCTTTCAAATGTGCAAAGACAGAAGTTTTCAACAAGTACAGAGTTGTATTCAAACAACTCTGAATAACTCAGAAACTGGTAGTTATTTTAAGGATCTTCTCCTACATTTCTGGATCTGATTTTGTAATGTAAATACAAGTAAAATTAACGTATAATTAGGAATGCCTTTCTAGATTCACCTTCACATTAAAGCTAGTACATTTCAAGGTTTTTCAGAATCTGTTACTGCAGGTCTAGCCTCTCCTTGATTGCTTTGATTATGTTTTTGGACAGAAGTCTTGTGTTTTCAAAGAGGAAAAAAAGCTCATAAAACCATGCAGTAAGGAATCTGATTAGACAATATATGCTTCAGTAGAAGTAGAAAATGTAAAGGCATGTTATGGAGTTACAACTTTAGTGGATAAAGGAAGAATAACTAGCATCATCTGCCTGAACTTGTGCAAAGTGTTTGACACCATCTCATACAACATATTTGTCACCAAATTAGGCAAAAATGGATTTGATGGATGAACCACATGCTGCATAAGGAAATGGCTGGATGGTTGCATTCACAGAGTTGCGGTCAGTGGCTAAATGTCCAAGTGGGGACCAGAGACTTGGTACTTAGATAGGTGTTATTTAACATCTTTGTAGGCAACATGGACAGTGGGATCAAATGCACCCTCAGCAAATTTACATATGATCTCAAGCTGAGTGGTGCTGTTGACACACTAGAGTGAAGGGATGTAATCTAGAGGGATCTGGACAAGCCTGAGAGGTGGGCCCATGTCAACCTCAAGAAGTTCAACAAGGCCAAGTACAAGGTCCTGTACTTGGGTTGGGGAAATCCCAAGCACATATAGAGTTTGGGTGGAAAAATGGTATGAGAACAGCCCTGAGGAGAAGGATTTGGGAGTGCTGGTTGATTTAAGATTCCACATGAGAAAACAATGTATGCTTGCATCCCAGAAGGCCAACTGTATCTTGAGTTGAATCACGAAAAGCATAACCAGAAGGTCAAGGGAGGTGATACTGCTTCTCTAGTCAGTAGTCATAAGTCATAAGTTGGAGTACTGTCTTCAGTTCTGGAGCCCCCAACACAAGAACATCAAGCTATTGGAGCTGGTCCAGAGGGGGGGAATGAAGATTAACTGTGGGCTGAAGCACCTCCCCTGTGAGGCTGAGAGAGCTGGAGCTCTTCAGCCTAGAGAAGGCACTGAGAAAACCTTATAGCAGCAGTTCAATACCTGAAGAGGACCTACAAGAATGCTGGGGAGGGACTTTTCTACTTTATGAACCTATAACATATTTTACCTTCAAACTATCACCTTAGTACAAAATTACAACTGCCCTGCTTAGATGTCTTTTTCTGACACAGACCAAATACTTGAGTATGCATCTCCCTCTTCTGTATTTAAAAAATAATATATGTATATATATATATATATAAATATTCAAGATTTCCCCAAATTAAGTCCTTTTATGCTATTTATAAGAATAATCTACTGCCTTATACAGGAGAAAAATATCTTAATACTGTAGTAAAGAGTATCCTGCAATGAGTAAATACTTTCAGAATATTGCCTTGTACAAACCTGTCATTTGGATTCAGACAAACAGTAATGTTAACTCTCAATGAAATAATATCTTGCTCTTGGTGCTTTTCAAGTCATGTTTAAGACACTTTTGAAACTGAGATAAAAATGAATCTTTGAGATTCTCTTGGATCTATTAGTTTGAAAAAAACTTTATCGCCTGTTACTGTTTGATTCTGAGTATCATGCAGGAGTACATCAACTCATCCTCTGTCTAGAGTTGATTGCCAGAAAGATTGTCTCCAATGTTATCTCTACCAATCAGAAGGGCTGTACTATTCTGTTCAGCCATGCCAACTGACTCCACCATTATCTATCATCTAGATTATTTTATTAAAGGCAGCATGTTAGATAGCAGGTGAAATGCTGGATAGCAGAGATCTGACAGCGCTTACTGTGATTAGTTGCACAGAAAATTAGGTTCAAAGAAGCCAAGATTTAAACATCTATTTAAGTAAGATTTCATTATCTATTTAATTTTACCTACTCTGTAACTGATAGGCAAATCTGGTGGATTGACCTCAGTTTGCAGCTAAGCCTTTATTCCATCGCACGCTCATTCTCTCTCGGCAGAGTAGGAGAGAGGACTACTAGGGTAAAATCAAAACCAAACCAAAACAAAACAGAACAAAACAAAAAAAAAATGATGGGCTAAGATATACAGTTTAATAAGTGAAGCAAAGTTGTATATGCAAAAAAAGAAAACCATGGAATTTACTCACCCCTTTTCATCAGCATGGGGATATCCTGCAACTTTCCAGAAAGCCAGAACTCAGCATGCCTGGTGATTACTTGGGAAAACAGATGCCATAAGTATGAACAACCTCCACTCCTTCCTTCTTTGAGATTTTACTGCTGAGCACAAAATCATACAATGCCTCAACATTTGTTGGAGTCATTTGGTTGTTGGGATTCCGGATGTTTCCTCTTCCAAATTCTTTTGCGTTCCCTGTTTCCTTGCTGACAGGAGTCAGAGTGCCTTGATACTCTGCAAACACTGAAGAACTGAATTGTTAGTGTTATTAGTGAATTGTTAGTTATCCACTTCATTTCAGTAAAAAAATTAAACATGGCACCATACTGGCTTCTGTTAAGAAAATTAATAATAGACCTAGTACACTGAGTAAACAAATGACACACTAAGCAGTGAAACTTTAATTATAGGGACAATTATGTTCACCACAAACTATCCCAAAATGCTATATTTGGAAATCTAACACTCTGCAATGTTTTTCTGTATGGTAGTCTGTGCTGACTATATGATTGTCAACATCTTTAGATGGACTCCATACATCTTGCTCCCTACTCTCATATCTAATTTGCAATATTCATGTTTCCAAGCTCCACAATATTTTAATCACACAACATTAATAATGAAGTTATATCTTTTCCAGGCTTTAGAATTGCTAAATCAACTAAAAATGCTGTAGAAATTGTGTTTCTGAAGCCATAAATCCTAAAAATACAGAGTTGAAACTATTTTAGTCAATGCAGTTGCTGAACTTGTATCTACATTTTCAGTATATGAGAAAGCAAACAGCTGAAAGTATGTAAATTTTGTAAGAAGTCAATGTACAGCAGAGGGTACACCTGAAATTTTCCAGAAATTCAGTTCTACAGTTAAACTTTCCTGATTTCTTCCAGGATAATCTTGAATATTTAAATAGTTACAAAAAAGTTATTAAATATTCAAGTGCACAGTAAAAATTTCCAGAACAGTTTGTACTATACAAATATGAGAGTTCATCTAATAAAAGTTAGGCCAACTCTCCATTTATCTTATTTTGATAAGTCAAATATAGTATTCTGATGTTTCTAATTATTATTCTTTCAAAATCCTCTTAATAACTTTTGGTCCTCAAGATAAAACAGTCAATTCAGAATCTAGTAATGTTTGAAATTTATACTGCCAATGTAAAAAAATATTTTTAATAATCATCTTTGAAGAAATTAAGCTATCTTATATAGAGAAAATGAATTAACTTATTCAGAATTAATGCTTTCAATGCATTAATTAAACAAATTTTCTCAGGGTGAAAAACTAATTGCTTTTGAGTTTTCCATTATTTTATTCATTTTAAAATGCAGGTACACACTCAGTATTCAGAATGTAATTTGCATTTTGGTTGTTAAGTCTAATGAAAATAATTTAGAATAAAAACAGTTGACAGTCATATAATCCACTTAATAATGAATAATTACTTTATTATTTAATTTAAAGCCATTTCATGAGAACCAGAATTTAATCATATTGTTGTACACTTTTTTTTACTTAATGTGCAAACTATGTTGTTTTTTTTTTTAGCAAAAAAAAAAAAAAGAATGCTTTTTATGTTCTTTTTTAGAACAGGAACTTCTGAAAAATCTTTCAGTTGTATTCGATTATATAATTCCTTAGGGAAAAATAAATAAAAATAACGAATGACAGAAATTACAAATTGTATTCATTTTTATTTTTAATTTTTTACATTAACTTTTTCTTTGAGCTGATTACTTAACATCATAAAATGACTTATGTTACAAGAAAGCGTATAGAAGATGTATTTGATGCATGTATAAAGCTGAAATCCTTCTACATAAATCTAAAAAGAGCATAAGAAATTAAAAGGAAAGGGGATTCTTGAATGGAATAGAAAATTGAAATATAAGTTCATAAGTTCATAGGTTCATAAGGTTGGAAAGGACCTATAAGATCATCTAGTCCAACCATCCTCCTATCACTATCTCTACCCAACTACTAAATCAAATCCCTCAGCACCTCATCTAAACACTTCTTGAACAGCGCTAGGGATGGTGCCTCAACCACCTCCCTAGGCAGGCCATTCCAGTGCCTGACCACTCTTTCAGAGAAAAAATGTTTCCTCAGGTCTAATCTAAATCTTCCCCGGTGCAACTTGTGGCCATTCCCTCTCGTCCTGTCGTTATTTATCAGGGAGAAGAGGCCCACCCCCTCCTCACCACAACCCCCCTTCAGGAAGTGGTAGAGTGCAATAAGGTCTCCTCTGAGCCTCCTCTTCTCCAGACTAAACAATCCCAGCTCCCTCAGCCGCTCCTCATAAGACTTGTGCTCCAGACCCCTCACCAGTTTTGTTGCCCTTCTCTGAACACGCTCCAGGGCCTCAATGTTTTTCTTGTAGTGAGGGGAAAGTGAATATGATATGACATACAATTCATGAATATGATATGATATACAATATGATGTGATATACAAGTGAATTACTGTAGAATATTGTACAACAAAGCTGGAAAACTTTATGAACAATAAAGGAAACCTTATATTTTGTGACAGTCCAAAATTATAGAAACACAGAATAATTAAGTCTGGAAAAGACCTCTGAGATCATTAATTCTGTCAGCTCATCCTCACCACTGAACCATGTCCCTAAGTTCCGCATCTACACTTTTCAAAAAAACCTTCTGAGACAGTCACTAACACCTTTCTGGGTAGCTTATTTCAATGCCTGACTACTCTTTCAGAGATTTTTCATAATATCCAAATTGTGATTAATTCAGATACAACAGGCATGTGCATGAGCCCTGTAATCTGAGGATAATTACAGTAATAGACTCATTAAAATTTGCCTATTAATGAGAAGCTTTAAAAAACAGCATACTTTACTTTGTGTTTTTAGGTTTCTGATTCAATTAGTCTAGTTCAGTTATCAGGTGCCCACCAAGCTGCTCTGTCATTCCTTTTTCGCAGCAGACAGGCGTAGATATAAGATGAAAAAGTTCATGAGTAAAAATAAGGACAAGGAGTTCAGTCATACTATCATGACTAAAACAGATTTGATTTGAGGAAAATGTATTTTATTTATTGTCTGTTAAAAATAGAAAAGGACAGAAAGAAATAAGCAAGCAATCAAACCAACCAATCAACCAACAAACCAACGAAACAAACAAACAACCCTTTAAACTCAAAATGTCTTCCTCCCAGGTCACATCTTTCATGTCGGGCTGAACTTTATTCCTTCATTCCCAGCTCCTCTATATCCTGTCCCTGAGAGGAACAAATAGATGGGAAACAGGGGGTTGTGTTCATTTCATAACACTTTATCTCTGCTGTTCCTTGCTCCTCACACTCTTTCCTGCTTAAGCATAGAGTATCTCCCACAGGACCTAGGCTTCCAATTGACTTCTTCAATACTGGTGCTTCTCACGTGCCTCAGTTCTTCAAAAACTTCTTCAGTATCAGTCTGTATTATATGTTACAGTCAGTCAGAAACTGTCTACTCCATCACAAGTCTCTGATACACTACGGTTTTCCTGCCAGAATACATGCTCTTCCAACCACAAGCTATAGCTTCTATCAGTTCTCCAAGGACAGGGTAGGAGGGACACATAATACCTACATCAAATAAGGAAATATTTAACTTTGAATTTATAATAATAGCAGCCAAGAATTTTGCCAATGACAACAGTGTATAAAGCCAAAGCAATATATTTATGTGTACCTTTGAGAGGTCTGCATCCGTTATGATAACACAGAAAAATTCAATGAAGAATGAGGAAGCACCTCTACCTAAAATGTAACATCATGCATTAATTCAACTTGCAGTTCTTTGTATAAAGGAAATTTCAGAGTGATGTGTAGTATTTATGATGTATGCTTCAATTCTATTTGTAGTAAAATCTTAGCTTTTGAAAGTATGCAAGTATCAAAGGATTTTCAAGCAATACATAGTGTTCCAGGGTCTTTGATACACAAAATAGTTTATTTGGCACTAATTCAAATATCCAGGCAATCATAAAGCAGCAATCCAACATCTTATGCTTGAACTCACCCTTCAGACATTTCAGTAACTACTACAAAAAGTGGAAGAGATATACAGCTATGAACGAGATCAGCCAAGCAATATTTAAGCCATGAGACACTGAAGAGAAAAACATTCCAGATTTGACATCTGGGTTCATTGCTGGTACAGATAAGAAAAGATGCCTTTTCAGAAGCAAAAAACATAAACTGTAGGGGTGAAGTCATTCAGTAATGAAACACATCAGTATACTTGTTATGTAGCTTACAAAATTAACTAATTTTAAAGCTTATGAACCTGCGTACTTTGAAAATCTTCTATCTTCTATTACTTACAATAGAATATGAATTGGCACCATTAACTCCAGAAAGTTAACTGAAATAAATTCCAGAGCTTTGAAATACAAGCATTTATCCATTGTCTCTATACATTCTGAGTCCCTGTACAATGTTGTCTCTGTACTATTCTTCAGAGAAGGAGAGGTTTGTATGTCTCTAATGACAGTGACAGGACTGGAAGAGATGGGATTAAGCTGCCTTAGGAGAGGTTCAGGTTAAATAGTAGATAAATATTCTTCACCAAGGCCGTAATCTGGCACTGGAACAGGTTTCCTTGGACATCGGTCATAGCATGAAGCTAGCCAGAGTTCAAAAAATGTTTGAACAACAGTCTCAGAAATATGGTTTAAATTTTGTGTAGTGCTGCATGGAGCTAGGAGTTGAATATTCTAAAACTGGCATTCCATAACTGTATGAACAGAATAAATAGAAAGAAAACTTCAGCTGAAACATATATTTTTTTATGCCTACGCTACAGTTCAATTTTTAATTTTATTGTGGATAGTGATATAACAATTACTTCGATAGAAGTGCTGTGCTGTTGTTTATTTTCTTTTTAATACAGAACAAACTCATCTGGTATGATCTAAGATTGGTAATTCAAAAATTATTTAACTGCATATACATATACAAGAATGTTCAACAAAAAGGAATGAAAATTTTTATTCAAGTGTCTAAATATGTATAAATACCTGTTAGGAATGTTCTCATAACTGCAATAGTTGAATAGTGCTATTAGTATTTTCAGAAATTTGCAAAACTGAATTTGTAAAATGGAAAAGTGTGCTTTGCCAAGGAAGGCTTTGAAGTTTAGAGACCTTTACCAATATGCATGCCAATAAGTCCTCAAAACACATTAGAGAACAGACTAATCTGTTCCTAAAAGACCAGTTTATCTGAAAATAAAATAAAATAAAATAAAATAAAATAAAATAAAATAAAATAAAATAAAATAAAATAAAATAAAATAAAATAAAATAAAATAAAATAAAATAAAATAAAAAAACAGCATATAGAACTTAAATCTGAGATTTACTGTGAGACTTAAACTGCAATTACAAAATATCTAGAATTTCTAATCTATAGAAAACATTTTCTATTTCTGGAAGTGCTTTTAATAATATGGGAGAACAGTGTGATAGATGCCACTTGACAGATACGTTTGATTAAAACAAAGATCAGATATTACCAAAGTGAACATTATAAATATTTTTACTTTAGAATGAATTATTTGAAACTAAGATTATGTGATAAGAAATGCATGAATGATATTTAGGAAATATTTAAGACATTTTAAAGCTAATCTGTACCTAGGAATACAGCATAAACTCAAGTTCAAAAACAAATAATAAGAATATACAAATAAAATAAATCCATACTTTCTATGAAGCCAAAGGATAGAGGTTATAGAATACAAGTAATACTTCTGTCCCCCCCCATAGGACCACATCACTTTATACAGGCTACCGTACAACCCAGCTACTTTTTCACTTCCCCTCTACAACAGAACACAGAGTAGACAAAAACAGATGATAAAGCTCATGGGTTGAGATAAAGACAAAGAGACCATTTACCAATTAACATAACATACCTGACTTGGGTCAGTAAGATTTCACTGAATGGTGATTGGGGTTGAATGGTGAGAAACGAAGACAGAAACAAAAATACTTTACTGGAACATTCCATGCTTCACACATTCACATTTCCTCCTTCATTCTCAACTTTTCTATTTTCTCCCCGGTACCCAATGGTGCAGAGTGGCAAGTGAATAGGAGACTGTAGGCATTTCATAACAGTTCTCTGTCACTCAGTCCCCTTCCCAATTGTGGATCTGTGGATGCTTGCTGGTTCTGGCTGTGTCTCTTCTGGCAGGCCCTGATCTCTTCTCACAGGTGCTAACCCTGCTTCCACTCACTCATCCTAAATTTTGACATGGAAACCCAACACAAAATCAAATAAGATTGTATCATAATAGAAATGGCTTTGAAAATGTAGAGTAATTCCTCAAACTTACTGATCGGCACTTCAACATACAGGACTGTCAAGTAACATCAGTTAAGTATGTGTTAGAACCTTTTATTTCTTTGGCTTCCTTTGGTTATTTTCGTTTGTGTTTGTGTGCTGCTGTTAACCACTAAATCCATATTTAGTCATATGGTTGGTAGTTTGGACATATGTATGAGTGAGTGTGCTAGGTATTTCAGTTTATGAACAAACTTGCTGCTAATTTTACATTTTCAGTTACTATACACACAGCAATCAAATGTTTACTACAGAAGATTGGAAGATCCTTAACTTCCACAGACTTAAGTAATCACTAAGCAATTGTTTCTTCTTGAACTTTGTATGTGATGCCACTAAGGAATGTGGAATTACTTTTTTTACACAAAGTAATTAATAAGGAACTCCAGTACCAGCCAAAACATCTTTATGGTTTGGTAAAAGTTACTGCAAGATCTATGAGAGGTTCTCATTCCTCTGAAGAAGCATCTGAGAGTCTGGCAGATTATAGTCTTTAGTGTCTAATTGTCAATAGATGACCTATTTATCCACCTAAATCACTGTGAACATCAAGGTGTATACAGCTCTGACATATGGACTCTCTGAAATTTCCAAACAAATGTGATAACAAATTTGAAAAACATGCTTCTATTTTGGAAAAGCTTTGTGAAAGGATGTAGTTGAATTAAATTGTTAAATTTAACTAAACATATACAAAGACTGCAAGACCAATACATTGCAACGATTTACATAGGGATACAAATAGGAGAGTCTCAGCTTCAGGTTCCTATCTGACCACATGGAAAGCAGAAATTATTTTCAGTGTATTGAAAAGCAGCTATAGCTATAACATCAGGGTCTACAATCTCCCGGTATATTTCCTGTGTGAGAACAAAACCAAAGTTCATTACAAATAATTTTTTTTTTCTTTACTAACGTTCCTTTAATTATTTTACTATAAGGAACTTAAAATTCTGTAAATACCTGGCATGGACTGCCACAAGTCCATGGGGACAGATGAGATTCACCTGAGACTGCTGAAGGAACTGGCAGAGGTGATAGTTGAGCTGCTTTCCATCATCTATCAGTGCTCCTGGTTGACTGATGAGGTCTTGGAATAGTCGAGACTTGTGAAAGTGACTTCTGACTACAGGAAAGGCCATAAGGAGGATCTGGGGATCTACAGGCCTGCTAGCCTGACCTCAGTGCCAGGGAAGGTTATGGAGCAGATAGTCTTGAGGGAGATCACATGGCATGTGTGGGACAACTGGGGGATCAGGCCTAGCCAGCATTGGTTCATGAAGGGCAGGTCCTGCTTGAGCAATCTGATCTCCTTCTATGATCTAGTGACCTGTCTGATCAATGAGGGAAAGACTGTTGATGTAGTCCACCTAGACTTCAGCAAAGCCTTTGACACTGTTTCCCACAGTATTCTGGGGAAATTGGCAGGCCATGGCTTGGATAAATATACTCTTGGCTGGGTAAGGAACTGGGTGGAGGGCCGGGCCCAGAGAATAGTGGTGAATGGAGTTAAACCTAGCTGGTGACTGGTTATGAGTGGTGTTTCCCAGGGGTCAGTACTGGGGCCTGTCCTCTTCAATATCTTTATTGAGGATCTGGATGAGGACATTGAGAATAAGTTTGTAGATGGCACCAAGTAGGCAGGAAGTGTCAATCTACCTGGGGGTAGCAAGACTTTATAGATGGATCTGGATAAGCTGGACCACTGGACTGAAGCCAATGGGATGAGGTTCAACAAGACCAAGTGCCAGGTCCTGAACTTTGGCTACAACAACTCCAGGCAACACTACAGTCTTGGGGCAGGGTGGCTGGGAGACTGTGTAGAAGAAATGGACCTGGGAGCCTGTTGGTCAATGCTTGGCTGAACATGAGCCACCAGTGTGCCCAGGTGGCCAAGAAGGCCAACAGCATCCTGGCTTGTATCAGAAATAGTGTTGCCTCCAGGAGCATGGAAGTAATTGTTCCCCTGTACTCAGCACTGGTGAGGCCACACCTTGAGTACTGTGTTCAGTTTGGTGCCACTTACTGAAAAAATAGATACTGAGATCCAGAGAAGGGTAATGAAGGTGGTGAGTGGTCTGGAGCACAGGTCTTTTGGGGAATGGTTGAGGGAGCTTGGATTCAGTGCGAAGAAGAGGAAGGAGGCTCAGGGGGGACTTTATTGCTCTCTATAACTACATGATGGGAGGTTATAGTGAGCAGGGAGTCAGCCTCTTCTATTGTGTAACTAATGATAGGACTAGAGGAAATGGCCTCAAGTTGCACCAGGGGAGATTCAGGTTGAACGTTAGAAATTACTACTTTATTGAAAGAGTGTTCAGGCACTGAAGTGGGCTGCCCAGGGAGGTGGTGGAGTCACCGACCCTGGAGGTGTTCAAAGAATGTTTAGATGTTTTGTTGAGGTGCATGGTTTAGAGAGAATGATTGGTGATAGGTAGACTGGATGATCTTGTGGGTCTTTTCCAACCTTGGTGATTCTACAATTCTATGATGACACATTTGCTCTTTTAATTGTCATTATAGACTTCATCCAAATATTAGCTCAGCAATGACAGTTGCTCCTAGAGTTCTATCCAATCTCAGTTACTTTTGAATTCCTTCAATCCTCAACTCTTGAGGCATTGCCTTAGTCTAGATGTCTAAGAAATTATAAAATAACAATGGGAAAAGTGAGCGTTGTATTGAGTCACTTGAAGAGTGAAAATGACTAAGGTGAAGGAGAACTTTTAACATTTCTAAAAGAGTAGCTTCTAAAAGTTATTCCCTCTCACCAAGATTTAAATAAGATCTTCAGTTGTGCTAGTAACTATGACTGTATTATTCTGACATATTTCATTTCCTTAACTTCTCTTTATTTTTTACAATCTCAGGTATTCCATAGTGCTTTTCTCTTTCAATGCAATTTTAAATGCAGAATTTCCAGATATTTTATTTTTATTATAGCACATTTTCTGCTGTGAATAAATACACTCCAAGTCCTTGATTAAACAGCTAAAAAAGAGGGGTTCCTTTTTTGTAGTCTTACAGTGTAGTCAGTGAGATTACTGAACACAAAAAAATTGTTCTGTTTTTTCAAACATCAATGTGAGCTGGACAAGACCAACTTAAGCATTAAAATATGGCCTGATACTCATCAGTTCATGGTGGTTACCTGAGATAGTTGGTGAAATTTACGAAAAGAGCTCTTATTTATTATGAGTCAGTTGAAGTTATTTTCCTTCAACAGCATTTTCAGGGAAGATGTATTAAACTTCATATTTTCAAAACAGAAAATAAAAGCTTATCCATGGTAATATAGTGTGTATAATATAGTGTATCATTTCATTAGGGCTTACAGTTGCAGTAGCAAAAAACTACTTCCTTAAAAGTGAAGTATTAGCACTATCATTAATTTACCAAACTAAGGTCAGGTTCAATAGCTGTTGAATTTAAATGTTCACAGTCATTACCTTCCTGGAAATGCTGATGTGATTTGCTTATTCATTAGTTAGATATAAGAGCTTTAGTAACTGAAAATTATTATTCAAGGACAATTTTTTAGGTTCTCCAGTAAATGGTGAGTAATTTTTATATAGTCTCCTGAAATTAAATGCTTAAATTGTT